>NC_066619.1:253337805-254537805 GCF_025201925.1 Gopherus flavomarginatus | reverse complement strand
AATTATTGTGCTTTGTGTGGCTGCGTGCACTCGACTTTATACAATCTGTTTTACAAAACCGGTTTATGTAAAATTGGAATAATCCTGTAGTGTAGACATACCCTATAAGTCCCTAACCCACTTCTTTCTACTGTATGATTGTTGAGCTGGCCAGAACAGGTCCATCATCTACCTTTAGCTCTGCCGCTCACATGGAATGATTTATCTTATAGCTACCTGTGCATCACCAGAGAACTTCTGCACCTATTACACAGTACACATTTTAAAAAAACAAAACTACCTGATTATATCGGTACATTTATTTGAAATATACTTTGAATTATGAGATTTACAATGAACACAAAAATAGTAGAATTCTTTCCTAAATACCACTGTGATTATGCAGTACATTTCACAACTAACTTTTAAAAATGTTTTGTTCTTCAAGCAAAGCTTAGTATGTACAGTGCTGCACTCAAGTATTGTGTTCTAAGTAATAGAAATGGCTGCATAAATGTCTCACATCTACAACTGTTCTGTCTGGTCTTTCCACACAGACACCTTTTGCTGGGAAGTGCAGAGCTGCAGATTACACCATGACCCTAACAGTAGTCCTACCTCTTTTCTCCACTTCCAGTGGAGTCAATTACTGGTCTGTTTACGAGAGTGGGGATTCCAGTCTCTGTTGCTTCATCTCCAGCTTTCCCTGACCTCAGGAAACCCCTCCACAGGTGCTCCACAATATAAGGCTGGGCATGTGTGTGTGGTTGGGCCAAGGTGACCCCACCAACTCAGTGGGAAATCAGGAATCATTTGCTTGCTGAACCCAGTCAGCTTTAATTTACTTGCTCTTCCGCTCTATAGTCTGGCCATCCCAATGTTCTCCAAGGAGTGATAAGCAGTGGTCTCTTCAGGAAAATCCCCTAGCAGCAGCTTCTGGAACCATACTGTTGCATGCTTTGGTGGGAAAGGGGGAGAGGAACCAGTGCTCAATTAATTACAGGACATCTATATAGAGATGGCGCTGTCATCAACTAATCCCTGAGATCTGAAAGTTCTATGTTCCAAGCAGCCTGCCAGATCCAGGGCTGGTCAAGCTCTGCCCCCAAAAAGGAATGAGTTGAAGGAAGCAAAAACTCTTAGTTTCCTATTCACAATGCAAGAAAGCCTCACATAAGGAAAGATATGGCTCACTTCAGCAATCTCAGACAAACAGCATGAAATTGCAATTTCAGGAATCTTCCTTACACGCAATAGAACATTTTGCCTTACAGCAAAACTAGTACCAATTTGCTGAATTTAAACTAAAGCTGTAGAAAGACTAAGTTTCTAGTTCTGATGCAGAATGTTTAGTATTACTGCAATGAGGTCTGTTTCAGGTGCATTAACAGTAGTACATATTATGAGGGACTAGGTGATAGATGCATTCATCTTGAAAATACGTGGTTTTTGAAGTTAGACTTGGGTGCTTCCATGAAGTGGTATTTGAATTGGGGTCATGGAGTACTCAGCAGTTCTGCTTGCAAATCCTCCCAGCAAAGACAGTCCAACAGGATTAAGAGGCCCTATGAAAAAGAAGCGAGCAATTAAAAACTGAACTTTACAAATACCTATATTTTTTAGATTTCAGTGTTTAATGGACAAAATTTGGCAACAAAAACCCACATTAAAATGCCTTAAAAATTAAAAAGCTGCCTTTATCCTCCTTTAAAACTGTGCTGTCTCAAACCAGCCCGTGCCCTCCAGCTGTAGTGGCACTAATATTGTTGATCTCTTTATTATAAGAGACATAATTTTCTGAGAAGTACAATATTTCCAAGTCAATGATTTAAAAGATTTCAAATATTCTTGGAATGCAAAGTAACCGTGTATCATGCTCACTCTTGCCTCTGCTTGTAGTCTGTAATTAAAAGCCTGTTATGGCAATCAGACTATTCCTATGGCCTTTCATGACCTCAAGCAAAAGAAACAAGCATTTATAGAATTCAAAGGGTTAAATCATGGCTTTACCATAAGCCCCAAGTGAGTACTGTGTGGTTGCACTGCCCAAGGAATTAGACTGGGAGGCAGAGGCACCAGAAAATAATGCTCTCAAAAGTTCTTATTTTTTCAGTGGTTGTGAATTGTATTCTTCAGGGGAAGCAGATGAAGTGGCACCTACAGTATGGAGACTACAGGATTTATTATAAAAAAAATCTGGCTAGTTATATCCACAGAACTGCTGGGTGAATTGCAGTGTAGCAGTTTAACCTCTTAGACTAGGTCAGTCCTGGGCATGGCTGTGAAAACACCATAATATTATAATAATAGGAGATATACCAATCTCCTAGAACTGAAAGGGACCTTGAAAGGTCATTGAGTTCAGCCCCCTGCCTTCACTAGCAGGACCAATTTTTGCCCCAGATCCCTAAGTGGCCCCCTCAAGGACTGAACTCACAACCCTGGGTTTAACAGGCCAATGCTCAAACCACTGAGCTATCCCTCCCCCCATCAGTTAAATTATAGGACAGTTGTACTGTGCAACTGACTCTAAAAATGGCATTGTGGAGTTACCTATTTTTTGTCTTCCAATGACTTCCAAATCTGATCAGTTTACAAATAAAAATGTCTTTTTCTCACTGCTAGCCATGCAAACTCATTCTAAGGCTTTGTCTATACTAACACTGTTTTTGGCAAAACTTTTTTCAGTTAGGAGTGCGAAAAGACACCCCCTAACCAACATAAGTTTCACTGACAAAAGTGCTGATGTGGAAGGGCACTGTTGGTGGGAGGGCGTCTCCTGCCGACATAGCTACCACTGCTTGTTGGGGTGGTTTAATTATGCCAGCAGGAGACCTCTCTCCCACCAGCACAGAGCAGCTACAGAGGGTTCTTACAGCTGCGTCACTGTAAGGTCTGTAGTGTAGACATAGCCATAGTCAACCTTTGTTCTTCCTGTGTGATGCATCAGTCAATAATAAAGAATCTGCAACTGGAAATCTCTAAACAATTCCACTGATTATGGGCATGTTGGGATAGAATTTGGCTCCCTCTCCCAGTGTCAACAGGAATTAAAAAAAAAATAGGTAAAATGTAATGAGTCAGCATAAGGAGAATAAAAATTGTGTTCTACTTCAGCCAGAAGTTATGGACTTGATGGAGAAATTACTGGATGAAATAATATGGCCCACGTTATGCAAGAGGTCAGACTAGATAAACATAAGGGTTCTTTCTGGACCTAAAATATTACTCTGAATATACACAGAGTACTAGATCAGCTGAATAAAAAGGTGCAATTTTTCCCAGCCATTTTCAAGAGAAGAGCTGCTTTTTAAACTGTTGTGAAGGGTGTTTTTATGATGTTGGCACGGTTCACTGAATTGTGACCACAATTTATTTCAGTTATCACCACCTTTACTTCAACTATATTTGAATCCATTAAAACTTTCTTGTCAAATCAAAAGTCCCCAGTATAGTAATTCCATGTAGACATCAGTTCATTCCCTTCCCAAACCCCTTCCCTCAGGATTGCTAGTGATATGATTTAATAGATGGTCTGCATGTTTCATAGGGCAACACATCCTTTACTGTAACCTCTTCCCAATAATACAGGGACATGCAGCATTGACTTGAAGCTTTTAAGGAGGATTTCAAAAATACTGGATGGGGTCTCATGGAACTCTAGATCATATAACAAAATATTACCTTGGACAAAAATCTTAATTTTTTACTATAAAATACAGAGGACAAAATATAAATCTTTTAAATCTACAGCTGCACCAGACTCAACATCTCTTCAAATATGGACAGATTACATAATGCCTGTACACTGGAGTTAGGGCAGTCCAGGCAGAAATGTGACACGTTGTTTAGCTGTACCTAAAATTGAAAATCTTTTTGTTGGAGCTTCTAAACGCTACAAAAAAATTATAAAAAATTACGTGTTTCAATTATATTTGTCAAATGATTTCTTAATATAATATGGAGCAACTTTTTTGGTAAAATGGAGAGGTCAGGAATTAAACTGTAGATCCACAAGAATTAGAAGTAAAGGGCCCTGGAAATAGATGGCATGCATAAGGAGATGAGAGAGTAGTTGCAGAAGCAATGCAGGGTCCAGGGAGGCGTTTTAATAATAGGAGATACAAAATCAGGGTTGAAAATAGCTAAATGAGAGAAAGAGACAGAAGTTAGGAGACGCGAATGGATGAAACTGAGGAGCAGACTGAAGGGTTAGAGATTAACACCAAGACAGCCATCTTACAAGACTGAAATTAAGGCTGTTGGGTGGGAGGAAATGGTGGAAAGCTTGGGCAGAAGACAAAAGCTAGCTTGGAAATGTTTTTTATCTTGAAAACATTGGTGCGATCTTGGATAGATGGGGAAGCTGGGAATATGGATTAAGGACATAAAGAGAGAAGAGGGGAGTTGCGGGGCATGGGAGGCACAGGGATGTGTCAGGAAGAAAGAACTACTTACCAGTAACTGTTTTCTGAAAGTATACGTTGTAAGCGATCAATGCTCTGTGTCCATGCTTTGAGTCTGTGACTGGCAGAATTCCTATAAGTATAAAATTCTAGGGAAGAAGGTGGCATGTTGTTCCATAATGCTGGCTAACCATCAGTTCCATCCTCAAGCAAAAGGTGTCAGCATAAGAGAACGCAAGCATGAATTTGCAACTTTACTGGGAAAGTGAATGAGTGAAGGTGGGTCTATTACAATGTATCATTTCAGAGACCACCACCACAATTTGCAGGAATTTTTTTTCTCCATATAGGTACCAATTGCAATAGCTCTTAGAAACTTAAAAGCTTCAAGGATGGTCTATAAAAGACCAAGCAATTAGCCAGAGCTTTTTGCCAAGAGGAAACGGTCACATACAGTGCTTCACAACCACCTTATTCTACTTAATTGCACTAATAAATTGGTTTAACTAAGGTAATAAAGACAAAACATGATTAGGAGATTTAGACATTGAAATCTTGGTCAGGATGCTTGTTTTCACAAGAGACCAATGCTGTGCGTTGTTGTTTGTTGAACAAGATAACCCATCCAAAAGGGCCTGACTGTCCTGCTGGGTTCTCCTGCTGTGATGGATGCAACCTTGTATATTAAAGCTTGAATTAGATTAATCTAAACTCATAATTTACTCTGTAACGTCAAGAAACCAGTATGTCCTGGATGGAGATAAACTCAGAGATATGATGCAACAGTACACATGTGGCTTGTGAATTTACTGAGACTTCTGAATAGTGAGGAAACCATGGGAGACGGGGGAGATTCCAGAAGACTGGAAAAGGGCAAATATAGTGCCCATCTATAAAAAGGGAAATAAAAACAACCCAGGAAACTACAGACCAGTTAGTTTAACTTCTGTGCCAGGGAAGATAATGGAGCAAGTAATTAAAGAAATCATCTGCAAACACTTGGAAGGTGGTAAGGTGATAGGGAATAGCCAGCATGGATTTGTAAAGAACAAATCGTGTCAAATTAATCTGATAGCGTTCTTTGATAGGATAACGAGCCTTGTGGATAAGGGAGAAGCGGTGGATGTGATATACCTAGACTTTAGTAAGGCATTTTATACGGTCTCGCATGATATTCTTATAAACTAGGAAAGTACAATTTAGATGGGGCTACTATAAAGTGGGTGCATAACTGGCTGGATAACAGTACTCAGAGAGTAGTTATTAATGGCTCCCAATCCTGCTGGAAAGGTATAACAAGTGGGGTTCCGCAGGGGTCTGTTTTGGGACCGGCTCTGTTCAATATCTTCATCAACGATTTAGATGTTGGCATAAAAAGTACGCTTATTAAGTTTGCGGACGATACCAAACTGGGAGGGATCGCAAGTGCTTTGGAGGACAGGGTCAAAATTCAAAAAGATCTGAACAAATTGGAGAAATGGTCTGAGGTAAACAGGATGAAGTTCAATAAAGATAAATGCAAAGTGCTCCACTTAGGAAGGAACAATCAGTTTCACACATACAGAATGGGAAGAGACTGTCTAGGAAGGAGTATGGCAGAAAGAGATCTAGGGGTCATAGTGGACCACAAGCTTAATATGAGTCAACAGTGTGATACTGTTGCAAAAAAAGCAAACGTGAATCTGGGATGCATTAACAGGTGTGTTGTAAACAAGACACGAGAAGTCATTCTTCCGCTTTACTCTGCACTGGTTAGGCCTCAACTGGAGTATTGTGTCCAGTTCTGGGCACCGCATTTCAAGAAAGATGTGGAGAAATTGCAGAGGGTCCAGAGAAGAGCAACAAGAATGATTAAAGGTCTTGAGAACATGACCTATGAAGGAAGGCTGAAACAATTGGGTTTGTTTAGTTTGGAAAAGAGAAGACTAAGAGGGGACATGATAGCAGTTTTCAGGTATCTAAAAGGGTGTCATCAGGAGGAGGGAGAAAACTTGTTCACCTTAGCCTCCAATGATAGAACAAGAAGCAATGGGCTTAAACTGCAGCAAGGGAGATTTCGGTTGGACATTAGGAAAAAGTTCCTAACTGTCAGGGTAGTTAAACACTGGAATAGATTGCCAAGGGAAGTTGTGGAATCTCCATCTCTGGAGATATTTAAGCGTAGGTTAGATAAATGTCTATTAGGGATGGTCTAGACAGTATTTGGTCCTGCCATGAGGGCAGGGGACTGGACTCGATGACCTCTCGAGGTCCCTTCCAGTCCTAGAGTCTATGAGTCTATGAGGTGGAGTAATTAAGGTTGAAAATCAACCATTCCATTGGCTGAAACTTCTGTGTCCATAAGTACACTTCTTATACAAATAGCAGTGACAAAAGACAGAGATGCAGAGTCAGAAGCAGGCCTCAGAGACAAGGGAAGACTACCCTGGGTCAGGAATTTTCTAGAGAAAAGTGATAGCAAATCACCAACATACTCCCGGAATTTTCCACAGATAAACAGCAAAACAAATACTGCCAGGATTTTAACACACATATTGGAAGGTAAGTCTCCTAAAGCTTTATTAGTATACTAAATAAGTGATTTGATTTTCAAAAGTGAGGTCAATGGGCACTGAGCAGTTATGAAATTTAAAAGCCTAAATACAGACTGTGCTGGTAAGAAGTCGACTATATTCTTTGGGTATATGTGAAAACAGCACTCTGACTAACAGTCTGTAGGTGACAGAGTCCATGGAAGGAACAATCACATATGACAACATATGTATTGTATGAATACATATTTACACACATTACAATGTAAAATATAGAGATCACATCACATAGGGAATGTTAAATAACTTTATGCATGGAGCTGCAAAGTGATAGTGGTTGTCAACTTCCTCCACCCCCATATTTTCTGCACAGAATTGAATGGAAAAATGTGTAAGATTTGACTACACTATTCAGTAATGGGCCCAGGAGTACGAAGGGCTCTTTACATGCAAAGTTGCACCAGCGTAACTAAAAGTGTGATTCATAAATGATTTAGGGCTTATCTGCATAGGGAGTTACTGTGCAGCAAGCCCAGGTGTCCATCTCAGAGCACCAGCTTTGAAGCAGTAGATGTGCTGAGCTGCACTCTAGGACTTCCACTATGCTGTAGCAGTGTCCATATGAAACATTATTGCACAGGAAGCAGGTTCACTATAGACTCACACCCTGGATTGCTGCATAGTAACTTGCCATGTAGACAAGCCCTTAGTTAAACTAATGCAGAAAGGTGTGCGGACACAGTAAAATCAATATTAACTTGCCTTTATATAGATTAAATTTAAGTTGATTAGAAGAAGCTTAAGCAAACTGAAACAAACCCCTCAAACAAAAATAAGAGCATCTATGCAGGGTTTTGAACTGGTTTAATTTAGTTTTAAAACCCTTTTAAATTAAACGGGTGGATTTTTAATGTGCACAAAAGACTTAAGTCTCTTGCTACTGAAGAGATTTCTGGAGTCACCTCAAGGCATCTCTGCCTCATATCAGACAAACTATCGCAAGGCACTGAATCTCAGGATAGTGTGCAGAACTAAGGTGGGTTTTGTGGTAAGGCACAGATGTTGCTGAATTCAGCTGGGTAAGTCAGATGAGTTTCAACTGTTGGACCTGAAAGAAAAATGGGGAAAAATATTTGACACACAAAACCTAAAAAAAACAAGACAGGGAAGTAACTTTAAAGCTTAATGAGGCACCAGTTGCCTCACACCATAGTCATATTCTCTTAAACTTGACAGACTGGGCCAGACAGATATCGTCAGGTTACATGAACATAAATCCCAAGAAATACTTCAAAGCAATCTAAGTAGTTTTAGCCAAATTTGTGACTAATGCAATAGTAGTCAGGAGGAGTTCTTCTTCCATCAACTGTGAAAACAATTTGAGAGAGGAAATGGGAGTTGCTACACCTCCGCAGGCACAGAATGTATCACCTGTTGACAGTCTTGGGAAGGTGAGCAGACGGAGACGAGCTTGTCTAGAATTCTAAAGTTTTCAGACCTGACCTAGAAGCATAGAAACAAAGAGTCTGGAATCTACGACACATGGTGCCTTTGCATAGTTAGTACTTATGATATTTAGTGCTTTACAAACAAATTGTAAGGTACACAGTGACCTGCAATGAGCTGGAAGAGGCTAAAAAGCTCACAGTGGCTATTTATAAAGGGCTTTCTGAGTGTTTTGAGGAAAGACTGGAAATACGTTGATTGTGGGAAGAAGGAAACAGTTCTCATGCTTAAGGAGTGGAATGAACAAGCAGAGTTTAACAAGGAAGAGTGCAAAGTTGAAGAATGAATTTGGCGTGCAGGAAATGCACTTTGTCCCTGGATTTTCTCCATAGACACTCAGTCGCAGAAGATTGAGAGTGTAGGAAGCTGATATAAAGGTTCAGAAGAAGCTGGGGTTTGGTGAGATAAACAAAGCAGTGGGAGAGAAAAATGAAGAAATTAAGTTGAAGGGAAAAGGTGCGGTTGGAGGTGGAGACTATCATACAGAATGGAGATCAGAAAGGGAATAAGAGGACTGAAAGCTGCAGAGATCAGAGTCTGAAAGTCCTGAAAGGAGTATTGGATCTGACAGGTTGTAGTGCAGGGAGCGAGCAGCAGTAGAAGAGATGAGATAGTAATCAAGTATTCAGAATGAAGTCAGGAAGTGACCAGTGCTTTGTGAAGACCAGTATGAAGAAAATGAACAAGCCAGTCAGCCAAGAGCTGATGATCTAATGAAGAAAAACAGCAAAAAAACCAACAATAACACATGGAGAAATTATGGAAACTGAAGTAATCCAGGGTAACAACTGGTGGACTGAGATGAGAGGAATATGAACAGGAGGTGCTGAAGAGCACATACAATGTAGCAAGGTACTGTTCTTTGGCCAATTAAGAAAAATAATTATATTTAAATTCTAATTGTTAGCTGAGCAATGAAGCTTGTGTGTAACACATCACAATGTCTATTTTTCTTGCAGAGTAAGGATTTGCCTGAATATTTTAAAAAGTTGTTCACTGGCCATCACTGAAATGGCATCTGCTTACTTTTATCACACATCAATATTGCACTGCTAAAAACTATTTGCATGTACCATGGCAAAAGAAAATAGGCCATAAGGGACCCTTGTGATCATCTAGTCTGACCTCCTGTATAATACAAACTATAGAACTTCCCCAAAATAATTCTTAGAGCTGCTATTTTAAAAATACATCAGTCTTGATTTTAAATAGTCAATGATGGAGAATCTACCACAACCCTTTGTAAATCGTTCCAATGGTTAACAACCCTTGCTGTAAAAAATATGTCTTATGTCCAGTCTGAATTTGTGCAGCCTCAACTTTCAGCCACTGGATCACGTTATAACGGAGTTAATTTTCTTGTTGATTTGTTTCCTTAATCTGAGTTCCATCTGCAGTGTTCCAAGAGAAGGGATCTGCTTTTTTAAAATAGTCCATTGGAAATTCCCTAAGTAGGTCGAGACTTCCTTCTTGGATTTCTTTTAGTCTGTTCAAATGTTTAACTTTGGTTCTAGAGGTAATCTTACCCCACTGTCACCTGTTCTTGTTTAAAACTCCTAAGAACATTGTCATAGCCAGATAATAAACCTTACATGCCACCAATGACAAATATGAGATTTCATTGCCAGATTTCACATATAAGCACACCATTATTTCAATACAGGTAGTCGTTACAGATCACAACGGGCCCAATACTGTAAGATGCTACAGTGTGTTGAAGGCGCTCAGTTCCCACTGAAGGCAAACATGTAGGCCCTGATCCTACAATGCATAGCACACATGCAGACTGCTGGCTCCTAGGTGAAGCCCCACTGAAGTCATGTGAATGCAGCAGTTCATATGTGAGTGCTACTCATGGCAGGAGAAGGGCTTTGATTAGGATTTGAGGACACTCAGTTTCTTTATATTCCATATTAGCCAAGAAAAAAGTCTAGAGGAAAAGGCTTACCAAATGAAACTGCAGTACTTCACAATTTTGCCACTATCTAAATTGCATGAAATCACTGCCCAGTTATACAGTTTAAGTGGAGAAATGAAAAAAAAAATCACATAAAAATAAAATATAATGTAAGAAAACAATCAAATCTTTACCTGTGATACAAACATCACCTTGGATAGGTTCATATACAATAGCTGCAATGTTGCCATGTGAATGATGCAAACATTGCAGAGCAATGTTTGTTAAAAAGTTTCCATTAGAATGTTTAAAAAATAAAATATTTGTATTGGTCTTAAATTTTGTTTAAGCTTAGTCTAGATCAGAGACTCTCAACCTTTTTCGAACAACATTCAACCTTAATGGGTTTTTTCTTGATTTTTTTCAGGAGATACTGGGCAAAATTGCTTAAATCAAATGCAAATCACATGGCACTAAAACCCCCCACCTCTTATCTTTGCATCCGAGTGGCACTGTGACTCCATGCACCAGGTTTCAAGTCTGTTCACTCAAATTTTTCCAGGTCACCTCTCCATCATGCCAGCAGGGAAGGGGCTTCATTGTTACAACTCCCAGTTCTGGAAAGGGGCCTGGGGAGGAGGGGGAGAGATTGGTCCTACTCTCACTGTGCCCTTGTCGAGTTCAGGTTCTCAAAAGAGAGTTCATAAACCCCCTGCCCCCAATTTAAAAGTTGGGGCAATGGCTCTTTGGTGCCCCATCTTTGGTGGCCATGGCCCCCTAGAAAATTTGATACATTCCTGCCCTCCGCAATGGGGGCATGTCACCTGATTGAAAATACATCAAGATGATACCTTTAAGGTAGTTGTTGGAGTTGGAGGGTCTTGAGGGGCAATATTGCAGGCAATGATGCTAGGATTTCACCCAATATTTTTGTGATAGGTTGTCACTTAGCAGCCTTAACTGATTTTTTTAATTTTCCCATCTCCCCGCTCCCCTTATTTTGTGTGGGGAAAATAGAGACAAGGTTTGCAAAAATTTCAAAGACTAGACAATGCAACAGATTACTTGGTGGTAGCTAAGGAAATATTGTCTTCTGTGGTCTGTCTCATTTAATTTGTACCTAATATATGTACATTTATTATGTAGCCAAGTTAGTCATGTTTGCATGTGACCCACAACTTAACTTCTCTCCAAATATTGGCTTAAAAGTGTTTAGAAGTAATAATGTTCTACCACAAGATTTAAAACACAGATTTCTTGGATTTATAGACAATACTTAACCCAGTAGGCTGATTGTGCCTTCCAGTCTTGAACCTCTCTATCCCTTAGTTACCCTGTCCAAAATTTTGGAGCCCCACTATTTGTTCACCTCACAATCTCAAAGCAAATCTCACTTTACAAACTTGACCTTCTTTATACTGTTGACCTAACTACAGAGAGTTGAGCCAACATGTATAAAAGAGGCTGTTATCTAAATAAATGAAATATGGATTGACAACCGCAGATCAAGGTTCTATTCCCATTCCTGCTGCAGCTTCCTATTAACTTTTAGGAAGTCCGTTTAACATTTTGCTCCCTAGCTACATTGTCTAGAAAATGAACCCAATATCTAGGGCATGAATTAGATGGTGAATGAAGATAATGACTAAACTTAATCAGCTCTTTCCTTTCAATTTTGATATGTAGCCGTGGTCAATTTCTCTTGTCACCATTAAGTTCTTCTTGATCCTCTTACCTGACAGAATCATGTCAAGTTTTATAACAAAGCAATTTATTTATACAGTAGAATCTCAGAGTTAGGAACACCAGAGTTACAAACTGACCAGTCAACCACACAGCTCATTTGGAACTGCAAGTACACAAGCAAGCAGCAGAAGCAGCGACCCTCTCACCCCCCCCCCCCCAAAAGCAAACACAGTACTGTACTGTGTTAAATATAAACTACTAAAGACTTAAAGGGAAAGCAGCATTTTTTTCCTGCACAGTAAAGGTTCAAAGCTGTATTAAGTCAATGTTCAGTTATAAACTTTCAAAGGAACAACCATGTTTTGTTCAGAGTGACCACCAACCTCCAATCTCGAGGTGTTCATAACTCCGAGGTTCTACTGTACATTTATTTTTACTAGCCCTGCCCTTGAAAAACACCTGTCAGATCTGCCAGGTTAGATCTTTTTACCTTCCTGAATTTCTGTTTGATGATTATTTATCAATCATTTTTCAAATTAGTCATTTATCTGGATCAAGAGCCAACAAAACTCTGGCTGAGTATGAAAGGCATAGAATGAGACAAAATACAATAATAATAAAGTTTTGGAAACAAAGTGAAAAGTTTACACAGGCATAAGAGGAGTTATTTTTTGCATATTTTATACAACTAATGGCACAATTCAGCAAGCTCCTATGCACATACTTCAAAGTACTGTTCTGAATAGAGATGCTTTCCTGAATTAAGGCCTAGAAATGTGGAAGTCTCTATGTCCTGCCTCCATATCTATGTTTAGAAAACAGAATGTAGTACTTTACAGTAATAGAAATTGAGCTGCACTACAACAAGAAAAATACTTCTCTTTCTTCATTATGGTTTATGTCAGCAAAAATTCTTGTTTCAACAGTTTCCTTGCATTTCACTGTTACAGGCAAACTTCAGTATACATAATTTTAAACCATGGCTGGTTCAAAAATACAGTACTTACCTGCATTTCATTTCTTATAAAATAATATTTTACACAGACCTACACTCACACTTTAACGAGTCTCCAATTAATGGATTTGGGAGCATTCTCAAAAGCCCAATTCAGCAGATCACTTAAGTCCATGAATAGTCCTGTTGACTTCAATTGAATTCCTCACATATTTATAGTTTAAACACATGCTTAAATACTTTGGTGAATTGGGGCTCAGGTAATTTTAAATAAATTTCTTCTCTAGAGCACCATCTAAAAAGCATTATCAGTTCATTAAAGGAGCATGAAAAACCTAACAGTAATTCTCCCAAAACTGTAGCTGAAGGAGAGAAGATGAGTGTGAATCTGTCTGTATTACCATATTTGGAAATCAAATGTTAGTAAACCAATTAAAGAAAAGGTATTAAGACAATCTTTAAAGAAAAACTGAAATAAAAATAAGATTTAAAATGATCAATGAATGTTGTGAGTGTAAATTATATACAAAGGATGAAAAAAACAAGACACCAAGATATAAAGAGATCCTAGCAGACAAAATGAGTGGAAGTATTTAGAGTTAAGCCTCGTTGTTTAAAAGAACTACTGTAGTACAGATAAGCCAAATTTAACATGTTGCCTGGCCAGTGATACTCAGCCCATGGGTCTCTCCAGTGAGAGGATAAGCAACTGCCTAACTATGATGCAATAATTGTCCAAGAAAAAAAACTGCAATTTAACGCACAGGCGTGCACATGCGCACACACACCACTTCGGATTTATTAGATATATATTTGTGTTGCTAGCAAAATAAATTGTTAAAATTTTGCCCTTGACATTTTCACTTTAAGAAACATGCATTTAATTGAAAGTAGTTATTAAAATTAATAACTACTTTTTGTATATTTGTGTATTGTAAATACAATATACAAAACTTTATTATTATTGTATTTTGTCTCATTCTACGCCTTTCATATTATTAATTTTAATAACTTATATACAATTTTATTTTAACTTATTACATTTTTATGTCTCTCTGTGATTCTGTTCAATGATAAAATGGCTCCTTGACTAATAACAGTTGGGTGCCAATGGCTTAGGTAATTATAGCTTATGAAACGAGCTATACATGTTTGCTCTGAATATCTACAGGTGGAAATATCCTGAGGCCAGCTACTTCACTAGTATTCCTCTGATGAGCTTCCAGAGGGAATTCTTACAAGAGAAAGATGTAATTACCATTTCAGCAGATTATTTTGCACTTAATGTGACCTTATATACACTAGAAGCATATGCCTCACTTGTTCCACACATAGAACACAGAATAAGCCTCTCCATGTGTTAAAAAGCTGAACGCACTCTCTAAGGTTTTATTTTATTTATTTGTCATTTATTTGTCATTGGAGCAGGGATTATGTCTTCCAATGGGCTTGTAAAATGCCCAGCACAATGGAATCCAGATGTTAACTGGACTATAGTACCAAAGTAGAAATAGACAGACTTCAATATAACTTTTAAAATCCAAGAATCTTTCTGGAATGAGAAGGGACATTTGAGAAACATCTTGGCTGTTGTTATCCTGATATGTTAATGCAGAGATTGTTTTAAATGGCAAGGGATTGTACAAAGCAAAAGATGGAAACCAGTTAGACTCTTGGAACAATACAGTCCAATTTTCAAATGTGGGCTCCTAAAGCAGGATGTCCAAATCAGTATTTAGGACTGTAAATCCCCATTTTGTCAAAGTGCTGAGCTAAGTGTACCCCATTTAGATATAGATATTTGAAAATATGGCTTTCAAATCTGAAAGTAAATAAATAAATCAAACTACTGGTATTTTTACACACTGCTTGTAAAACCTTTTCAAATACATATGATGGGAGTTGTTCTAAAATCTCCAACCCCTGTCAACTCTCTTAGTTGCCAAAATGTAAGGCAGAAATGAAAAAGTTCACAATGGGATGAAAAAAATGCCCTATGTTGCAAATAATTAGAATTGATCCCTTTTTTAAGAGTTCTTTCAGTATCTCTTGCTGGAAATCTTTAGACCATCATATGGTGAAGTCCTCACATGGTATCTTCTCAATATCATGTCACGTTTTATCATAACGATCGTTTATTCTATTTTAGCTTAGCCATCTCCAAAGCCTCTATGTGGATACTTTAGGGTATGTCTACACTACGGGATTATTCCAATTTTACATAAACTGGTTTTGTAAAACAGATTGTATAAAGTCGAGTGCACGCGGCCACACTAAGCACATGAATTCGGCGGTGTGCGTCCATGGTCCGAGGCTAGCGTCGATTTCTGGAGCGTTGCACTGTGGGTAGCTATTCCATAGCTATCCCATAGTTCCCACAGTCTCCCCCGCTCCTTGGAATTCTGGGTTGAGATCCCAGTGCCTGATGGGGCAAAAATCATTGTCGCGGGTGGTTCTGGGTAAATGTCATCAGTCATTCCTTCCTCCGGGAAAGCAACGGCAGACAATCATTTTGCGCCCTTTTTCCCTGGATTGCCCTGGCAGACGCCATAGCACGGCAACCATGGAGCCCGTTCAGCATTTTTTTTACTGTCACTGTATGTGTAGTGGATGCCACTGACGGAGGTGATACGGCAGCACTACACAGCCGCATTCATTTACCTTTGCATGACAGCAGAGACGGTTATCTGTCGTTCTGTACCGTCTGCTGCTGTCATGGGTGCCCCTGGCTGAGGTCGGCCGGGGGCACAAAGACAAAAATGGGAATGACTCCCCGAGTCAATCCCTCCTTTATGGTATCTAAACATAAAGTCAGTCCTGCCTAGAATATGGGGCAAGTGTACTAGAGAACCAGTGTATCAGAGAACCAGAGAGCACAGCTGCTCCGTGTCAGATCCCGCAGAAATGATGAGCTGCATGCCATTCACGGGGAGTGCCCCTGCAACAACCCCACCCATTGCTTCCCTCCTCCCCCAACCTTCCTGGGCTACGGTGGCAGTGTCCCCCCTATTTGTGTGATGAAGTAATAAAGAATGCAGGAATAAGAAACACTGACTTGTTAGTGAGATAAAATGAGGGGGAGGCAGCCTCCAGCTGTTATGATAGTCCAGGCAGGACATTAAGTGGTGTGGGGGAGAGGAGCCTAGCATCCTGCTGCTATGATAGTCCAGGCAGTACAGAATTGTTTCTTTACACATGACAGAGAGGGGGCTGATGGAGCTCAGCCCCCAGTTGCTATGATGAAGACCGTTACCAGCCATTCTGTACCATCTACTGGGAATGACCGGGAGTCATTCCTATTTTTACCCAGGCGCCCTCGGCCAGCCTCACCTGAGGCCAGCCAGGAGCACTCAGCAGACAGCAAGCATATTGTACCGTCTGCCACCGGGGAGGGAAGAGGAGTGGATACTGCTCTTTACTGCCACAGCATCGTGTCTACCAGCAGCATTCAGTAGACATAGGGTGACATTGAAAAAAGTCAAGAAACGATTTTTTCCCCTTTTCTTTCATGGGGGGGAGGGGCTAAATTGAGGAGCTATACCATGAACCACCCCGGACAATGTGTTTGACCCTACAGGCATTGGGAGCTCAGGCAAGAATGCAAATACTTTTCGGAGACTGCTGGGGACTGTGGGATAGCTGGACTCTTCAGTACCCCCTCCCTCCCTCCATTTGCATCCATTTGATTCTTTGGCTTTCCGTTATGCTTGTCACACAGCACTGTGCTGTGGACTCTATCATAGCCTGGAGATTTTTTTCAAATGCTTTGGCATTTCGTCTTTTGGAACGGAGCTGTGACAGAACAGATTTAGCTCCCCATACAGCGATCAGATCCAGTATCTCCTGTACGGTTCATGCTGGAGCTCTTTTTGGATTTGGGACTGCTTTGCCACCCGTGCTGATCAGAGCTCCACGCTGGGCAAACAGGAAATGAAATTCAAAAGTTAGCGGGGCTTTTCCTGTCTACATGGCCAGTGCATCCGAGTTCAGATTGCTTTCCAGAGCGGTCACAGTGGTGCACTGTGGGATACCACCTGGAGGCCAATACCATCGATTTGTGACCACACTAACCCTAATCCGATATGGTAATACCGATTTCAGCGCTACTCCTCTCGTTGGGGAGGAGTACAGAAACCAATTATATCGCTATAAAGGGCCCCATTGTGTGGACAGATACAGCGTTAAATCGGTTTAACACCACTAAAATCGGTTTAAACGCGTAGTGTAGACCAGGCCTTAGCTAGCTCCAAAACTCTAGGTGAGGTCTATGATATACTGACAGGGGAAATCATGTTAGCGCCTTTCTAGCAAGAATCATAAATCCTTTAGTAAAAATATATTTATATGATATTCTTGGCTCATGTAGACAAGTCCAATTCAACATCGCCAAATGAAAATGTCCTTTTAAAAAAAAAAAAAAAGTTTAAGAACAGAGATTCACAGTACGTTGGAACCAAGCCCTCAACATATCCAAATGTGTCATTGAAGCAGTCACTTCATAAGCTAATTAAAGTGCCAGAAGCATCATGAAGTTCAAAGTATCTCCTGTTTGCCATTTTTTGGACAAAATATGATATGAGAGTATGATCAGTCCTCTTCTGCAGCCACACTGAGAACTGATCATCGGGACACTTTCTTTTGAAAAAGTGTCTTGACCTGTAAGAATGCAATCACATCCACCTGTGTTTGGTTATACAACTCTCAGATTGCAACAAAAATTGAAACCATAGTTCTTCAATATCAACATCATGCCCTTCCTCATAGAGGACATCAGAAAGTTCCTTCAGGAATATGCAAGGTACTTCTCCTCTCTTCCTCAGTCTGATAGCGAGTTTAATAAAAATTGATGAAAAACTTGAAAATGTTGAAAAAAGTCTTCTTATCTATATACAAGTATTTAATAAACAGAAAACCTTAGCAAGTGATGTAGGTCTTGATACCACTGTAACACCCACATGCAATCCAAAGAATATACACATACATAATGATGCTTCCATATATATGAAGCTTTCAGATGCAGGAAATGCGCCATCAGTTATGCATGCAAAATTAGAACCTGACCTTGCAGCTGCATTCATCGGGGGAGGGGGTGGGAGGAGGAGGACAGGTTCTGCACCAGTTCAAAAATCCACCAGCATGGATGCAGTTGTAAAATCAGTCTTAAACACCAGGTTGAGGCTGACTACAATTTGCCTCTCTGAGATCAGTGCTTCTTTTGAAGCTAAAAGTGAGCCTTTTTTGACATCTTTCTATGGATGCCAACAGCCATGGAACAGACACTATGAATAACAGGAAAAATAAAGAAATAAAAAAAAAAGTAACAAAAGTCTAAAATGAAATAATGTAACAATATTAAAATAGTGTTCAGATTTTCTGAAGATGTCAAACTAAAAAGGAGGAAAGTTATCAGTAGAAATTAGTTTTAAGCAGAACGAACATGAGAGTATGTTGCAGATTTTTTGTAGATTGTTGCAATTAGAAAAAAGTAAACTCAGAAATAAATAGAATTTGAATACAAAATTCCTGTACTACAGCAAGAGAGGGTTTAGATATTTTTTTCTTTTGAGTGCACTCCAAACTTAATGCACTTGAAGCACACACAAAGGAAAAAAGATAGTATAAATTTAGGTAGAAAATTTACCTTTGCAGAACTAGGAGTACATGAAATGAGCATGACATAAGAAAAATTTTACATAGTTCATAATTTTCCTTATCTTATTTATAATGCAAGAAAGCACAGTTGCTTTCTGTGCTGCATTTTCTAAGCAATGTACAACTTCATTCAATGTGTCAGTTTACAGCTAAAATTAGATTTTGCCTTAACCCAGGGACAGTTTTCTTAGATATAAACGACAAGGGGAGAAATACTAGATTTTGCTTCATTGTTTTGAATAATTTAAATTAGTTCTCTTTTCTGGGCTACCTGGACAGATAATCTAATATAATAGTAGGTTAATAAATGTATCATTTTATTGTAATTATGAGCCCTATTGTGGAACCCTTACTATTCTGTTGAGCACTTATTCACCTGAATAGTCCTAGTGAAATCAACAGGACTACTCATGTTAGTAAGGGTTCACAGACATGAATAAGAGTTTGACAATCGACCCCATATTTTTAACTATATTATGACCATGACGACGTCAAACCTGCGCAATTATGCCCTATAAATATCTTACTGTTCTTTCTTACGTACAGATTGCATTTCACAACAGCAATATAATATTCTAGGGCAAATGCATTTCAGTGTGATTATTGTACGTCTCAATTAGGATCACTGCAAAATCTATCAACATCAACAGAAATCTTTTCATTGATTTCAGCGGGCATAAAATCAGGAGCTACCACAGACATTCTAGTAAATAATTGCCGAGAAATACACAATACTACCGGTCATATTTTACTGTTTAATTATGAGTCCTATTATAGATTTGTATTTAAATCATTATCAAATGAGAAAAAATGATTTTTTTGTTTAACTGTGCTGTAACTATGTATCTCTGTGTAAACGTGTTTGTAGTTAACTCCTCCCTGACATACCAAGGACTATACTGTATAGGTGAAATCCTGACTATGTTGTATGGATGAAATCAATGACAAAAGTCCAATTGACTTTGACTTTAATGGTGTCAGAATTTCGCCTGTCTTTCGCAGACTATGCTACTAAAAGTAGCTCATTGCTATTTTGACTTGTCGTTAAGTGTATCTTCAGCCTGGATAGTGTAATATACCTATTGTAAAAGCAGATGGCAAATTTTAATAAAATGATAAAGTATTTTAAAAATTTTAACTGTACTTTCAATACTATACTTTTGGTATTATAAATTATTCCATTTTATTATGTTTTGAAGACTGGATATTTTTGACCCACACCGTATACATTTTAATGTTTCCAGCTATTCTACTTCTCTTTCAGTTATACTTTAATTTAAAATTAGTATTTTAAAATTGGGGGGGGAGACTTACCTAGTTGGTATTTTGAGTAACAATTCGCCATTTGTCCAGTATTGCATGATTGTCTCTTATGCCTTTTTCTTACATTCATATCAGTGGTCTCCCATTGTGGTCTTTTTCTTATGTTTATTTTGTTAAGAACTTCAGAATTAGCAGCAGGACTCTCATTGTTTATGCACGTGCTTGATTTTTTGGTGTCTAATTGGTCATCCAGCATTGCAGTCATTTTGGAAGGATTAGTTCCCTTACATGTCTCCACATCCTTTTCTTTGATCTTTAATGCATCCTGCCTTGCAGAATAGGACTTTAAAGCAGAATTCCTTTTTTCTTCAGGGCTTCTACTTTCAACAGCTTCCGGAGAGTAAATGATGGTATTTAACTTGAACGATTTATGCTGTTCTATATGGTTCAGTTTTCTCAGAAATATTCTACAATCTTTAAAGGTTTTGGCTCTCCATGTACTTTGACTCATTTTAAGTTGGTTCTGTGATTTTCCAACATTTTTTTGATTATAACTTGTTCCATTTATCTCTGAATGTGATTTAAAAATATTTGTTAAACCAGGATGTGTGCTGAAGTCAGACAATTCTATTGTCTGTGGAAGAAATGCATCTTTGACTTCAGTTCCTGTTGGCAAAATTCTATTGTGAGATTCTAAGATTTCACTGGGCTGGGTTTTTACTGTACTTTTTCCTTGGTGCTTGGGTACTATATCACTGATTTTCCCACTTGAATTTTTAAAAAATTGGCTTTGGCAGAAAAATCTTAAATTTCGCCTTTTAGATTTCCAGTCACCTGTTCCATGGTTATACATTTTTTTCACTTGTCTCCACCCGTCGTGTTGTAACTTCTTAAATTCAGTTCTTCTTAATCTGGCTAGCGTGAAATTACTTTTCATATTTAAAACTGGAGCCTGGACCATTTTATGCAATATTTGTAAATTCCCAGCTGGTTCTGAAGGAGAGGATAGTGCAAACTTTTTAAAGTGCTTTCTGAAAGGACTAGTATTAAGATCAGATTGTTTACTTCCCATCTTAATCTCTCTAGTACTAATTACTTCCAAAGGATTGCGAGCATTTGCCTTTCTCACTAGAGAGAGGGACTGCGTTTCTGTTGTTTGCATAAACCAAGTACTAAGTTCATTTATATTACACTTCTTCTGAAAAAGCATTTTTATAGGTGATGCTTCAAGTTCTACAAGGCAGGTATCTAAAGGTCTTGACACTTTAATGCTACAATCTTGTTCAACATGATTGCTTTTTTCATATAAACACTTTTCAAATTCATTTCCACCCACTTGCAACCAGGTATTAGTTATCTGTTCAAATCTATTATTTAGTTCTTCCAACAAGGTATCACGTGAAGTGGAGGTAGCCCACCACCTGAGAGAAGGATTTGATGAAAAAATGGGATCCAGTGATATTTCATTAACGGACCTAAATTCATTTACCTCAGAACCCTTTTCTTCACTCCCTGAATTTTTGGTTTCTGAGGTATCCTTGGATGCTAGCCTCAGATTTGATTGCATACGTTTTTCCTTTTGATCCTTAGCTTTTTTCAAATGGAGCTTATACGATTTACGTAGCAAGGCACTTCTACAAGTAAATGTGCTAGAAGATGCTAATGAATGTAAGAAATGCAGTGATGGTCTTCTGTCTCTAACAGAATGCCTCAAAGGAATTTCATGTTTTCTTGATTCTGTAGTAGTAATCACAGATGCATCCTTGGTAGTGTCATTCTGAATGCTCTTTATTTCATTCATCTTACTGCACGGTTGATTATTCTTCTCTTGTGATATATTTTTTTCTAACATATGCTGTTGCTGCAATGGAGGCAGGCAGCCGCTAATACATACTTTTCTTTCCTGAGGTGAAGCTCTATTAATAGTCACTGATATGCCAGAGATTTTTACTTTTGCTGGTCTACCAGGCTTTCTAGTGATAGTTAAAGGCTTCTGATTTGGTTGTATGATATTGCTGTAAAGGTGCGGTAACAGTGGATTATTCTTGATAGGTCTAATATACTCATAACCAGACCCAGAGACTTCATTTTCAGAAGCAGAATTCTGTAACACTTTTACTATTTCTGCAAAACCACTTTCAGTTTCTGTATTTTGCCTTAGTTCACTAGAATCATTTGTAAAATTGGAATCATGTTGTGTAGGCATAGCATTAATTATATTTATATTACCTTCAGAAACATGCCTTTTAGTTCTTCTTGATCTTCCAAAAATAACTGTCACAGTAATATTCTTGTTACTGATAACTTCTTTCATTACCGTTACATCAGATTTGGTGGTTTTCCCAGTACTGGTTGGTTCACATCTACGGTCACTATTTTCAGCTGTGTCTATTTTAGGCTTTGGAGGTCGTCCAATTGGTCGCTTAACCTGTTTTACAATCTGAGGCCCTATTTTTTTAGGCCTACCAGGTTTTCTTTTTAAAACAGATTCATTGCCACTACTTGATTTTTCCACAGATTCTTCACTTTGCTTAAAATAATTTAAGTCAGTTTCATCTGCTGCACAAGTATCTGCAATTGTCTCAACATTAACAGAATTTGATTCCTCTGTAGTGTCACTTTCATTACAATTATATCCAGAGTCTCCAATGCAGATTTCATGAACAAGATCACTTGTCTTAGATTTTTTTCCTGATATTGTGTCTGGATACTTCTGAAATAAACAAAGATCAGTATTTGCTGTAGAAGATGCACTGGCAGCAGTTAAAGTATATTTCACTCCTTCACTACTATTAACCTCTGAGACAAACATAAGTTTTATTGGGCTAGAATAACCTAGGAAAGACACACTCTCCCCAACTTCAGATCTTGTTTGTACATCCCCATTACTGGAAGTCAATCTGCCTGAATCAGAGGCTGAAGATTTCAAAGGGTTGTTACCAAGTCCTTGATCTAGAACTTCTTGGTATTCTCTTGTAGGCACACAATCTGTTTTGCATGCATTGCTGCATGACAAGTGAGACTGGGGGAGGAAACTCTGTCCTGCACCTTCTTTTTCACCCATGTTAAAATGTGGGCCTCTCCTAGCAGTTTGGTTCGTATCACGCTCATATGTACTGGATATTTTATAACTATCCAACAGTGGACTTTTAGTCTTTTTGGCTAAGTTTATTGTATCTTCCAAGCGTTCCACAACAACCTGTAGATTTGTGTTCCTTACAATCTTATTTACATCAATAGATCTTTCAGCTTGAAGATCTTGAACTATATTATCTCTTTCCAAATTTTCAGGTGGTTTTTTTGCTTTGGAGGATTTTCTACATAAAAAGTCATTTGTTACATATACAGAGTACCATCCAGGAGGCACAATGTTACGTTTAGTTCTGCCCAAGATTCCATTATATTTCCCCTTCAAAGGGCTCTGATCAATCTCTTTTTTAATTGCATAATCTTGTGTTTTTGCAAAGTTAGTCTGGTCTGAAAATGCCACAAAACTAGAGTTAGTTTCAAAATTATTCAGAGGTAGTCCCATTGATTCTGCTTGACACACTGGCAAAGACATGGATTTAGCTTGACATCTCATACCTAGATTGTCAGTATTTTGTAAAGCTTTGTCTTCTAACATGTTATAACTGTCTCCTTTGTTTGTGGGCATTTTACCGTAATTTTTTGTAGACTTCTTTGCATTTCTCTCTAAAGTTGACTTTTTCCTTATAAAAGTTTCATCAAGACTTGCAAGTTCCCTCTTGATTTGCAAAGACTGTCGTCTAATCAGTGGTGAATCAGGAGAATTATACATTGCGAATAAAGTTTCCTGACGTTTGCGAAATCTGGTTTGGATAATTTTATTTTCCACTTGCTTATCATGTTGGCTCAGTAACTCCATAAAAGTGTAATCACTTGCCTTGACATCATGCAAGAGAGATGTTATGAAGTCCCCCAATTTTACATTATCATTTTCTGGTGCCCTGTCACTGTCAGACCATTTTACAAGATTGTTTGTTATATCTGTAGTTTCTATTGATTTTAATTTTTCATTAATACGATCCATTAAATCTTGAAAAATGGCAGAACTTTCACCTTTTTCAAACTTTTCAGAATTTATAACACATTTGCTGCTTTCTTGATCTGTTGACGGCCAAGTTTCATTTGAGTAACCAAACCCTTTTCCTTTGCATAGTTTACCTTCATCTTCAAACCATCCATTGCTTCCTTCTGCTGGCAAGAGAGATGGAGGTTGATTAATGGTTATTTCAAATTTGTTGTTGTCTAAAGCTGGAAAATCTATAGGTGATCCTTCCAATGTTTCAATTTCATTATTTTGTGCAGGTGATAATGGAGGGGGTGATGGGCTGCGAGATCTACTAGAACTTTTAATGCTGTTTGACAAATCATTGTCTTCAGTTGAAGAAAAAGATGTATAAGTTGCTGCTGTCACAGGGTACTTGTTACAGTTTTGTAGTTGTCTTGTATAGCACCTATGAGGATTACAACTTTTAGCAATCCTTTTATTCACTACTGTCTTAATACATCCAGTAGCTACAGTCTGACATGGCAAACAGTGCAAATCTTTAATACAAACACACAGAGCTGGTAAACAAGAGTTTGGATTTTGATTCTGTAAGCAGAACCTTTTTGTCAGCATATGTCCATCACAACTACAAAATAAAACATGGTTTTCATCTTCAATGAGGGAGTTCTGAGTTTTTGAATGGATAATATGAGGTTGCAGGCAACTGCAAAGTGAAGGAACATTTTTATCCTGGATTAAAAATTTCAAAATAGCCAAAATCTGCTGCCAGTGGTAAGAGCACAAAGATTCCAAAACCTTGTTTAGTGCTGATTTTCCTTTTTCCAATTTAGTTGCTTCCTCTGATTTTGCACCAGCTGTTGAACTTGAACTGAAAACAAAAACAAATCACAACAAAAAATAAATTATAGTAAAATATAATGGAGGTTACAGTTTTAACTGTTAAACAGAAGACTGAAATCCTGAAAAGGCATGGAAAAAATGGATTTCCATTTCCTTTACATAGCTCATTTATCGTATTTGCAAATGTCTTATGGAACTATTTCACTGCAGCTGATGTGTATGTTATATATAGTAGAATATTTCTAGCATGTTAACAAGGAAAATATCCAGCAAAAAAACATTTTACTTGACAAAGGAAAAATTGTTTGAAATCCAGCATTTCTCAAATACAATAATTATAATTCTATATATTTCATGGCACCTTTCATTCCAGTATTTCAAATTTCCTTGAACACATTAATGAATTAATCCTCACAACAAACATGTGAGGTAAGTGTTATCCCTATTTTACAGATGGAAAAATTGAGGCATGGAAAAAGGTAAAATGATTTGTTCAAAGTCACAGTGGACGCTTGTGGCAGAGCCAGGGACAGAACTCCTCTCTTTTGACTCCAGATTCTGTGCTTGTATCACAAGACTATACCTCCCTTACTTTGTGTGTTATGCAGCACAGCCCGTAAGATGTTCAATATGAACTTTAAAAAGTTGTTTAAAAGGACATTCAACCTTAGTAGGCCACAGAAATAACTTTAGAAGCCATCACTGCTGTTAATGTTCTTTTAAGACATAGATTCCCTTTCCAGTTTTTACCACATTAGCATAAATCTACCACAGGCTTCCATTGCATCTCTCTCTCTCTCTCTCTTTGAAAACACACAAACACTTATTTTGTACCTACAAGACAACAAAAAGGTACCCCTGAAGTAAATAACTTGCAAACCAAATGAGATTGAATCCCTTTAAATATCTGGTTAACTTAAGTGTCTATATCTAAACAAGACTTCAAAACAGCTGTTCTCAGATACTCAACCAAAACAAAATCAGTTATGAAATTCTATCTTCTTAACTTGATTTCTCAACACAAATTTATTAAAACTAAAATTACTACTTACCTAATCAATCATTTAAAATGAAAAGCTGAAAACGTTCCATTGTAGAAATTAATACAGACCTTTCTTCAACTAAACACAAAAACCACTGTTGAATAGCAACTACAATAAAATAGTTATCATCTATAATTCAGAACTTTTACTGGTACCAAGCAAGAGAAGCAAATAATATTAAAATAATTCTGTTTTAGAAAAGTATGTATTTTTTAAACATATCACCAAACTCTGAACATGACACTAACTATTCACCCTATTTCTCTCACCAATCATTTTCAATATTTAAATCTCCATTTTGGCAAAATTTCATTTTGATTGGTTTTAAATTTTACATTTTAATATACCATGTATATAAATTAATTCGTTACTCAACAAATGTAAACAAGCTAGTATCATGTCTGAATTATAAAAATCCATAAATTATTTCATCTTTCTTACTAAGCATTTGTACATGCATAGTTTTGTATATATAAATTATTGCCTTAGGTAAGCTTTAATTCGTATGCTATAAAAGTAATCAACTATGCTTAATAATTCCTGGTTATTTCTTCCTCTTCTGAAACATTTTTATACATTTTGAAAGTGTTCAAAGTGAACCATCTAGATGATTCTACTACCTCTTAAAATTCTAACTGAATCCTGATGTTATTACCTGAATTTGTAATTAAAATTCAATTAAATGACATGAAAAGATAAAATTATTTGCATCTCTCATCTAAAATGAAACTCTACTGTATTGTGGAGCCTGTAATGATATTACCACCATGAGTGAGTTTAGGACCCAATCAGCTAAGTTTATTTTATGTGGAACTCCAGTTATGGCAATTGTAAAATGTAGAACAACTTATCAGATTTATTGAAATACCAAAAACAAACCGACCAACCAAAAACCAAAAATCTAACAAACAAAAATACAAAAGCCAAGACTGAAAGCGGAATAGAAAAATTAGGTTAAAAATTGACTTCTGTAATCACACTGGATAAATAAATGTATTTTCGATGTTTTTTTTAAATGTAAGAACATATTTTGAAACTTAAAAATAGAAGTAAAAATTCTTAAAAATAGTAATGGCCTTTAACATGTTATTTAATAGTTTGTTCAGTAATATTATATGCTGTAGTTTAAACAAACAACTAGCAAATTACAACTTTTATAAGCACTTAATTCACTGTGATTGATGTGGTAAAAAAATACCTACATAAATTGAAGCCTCCAGAGAGGAATCTGTCTTTATATGCTCTCCACGCATATATATACACTTAATCAATTATGGACTATTAGTGTTCTTTATAAGATTACTTTTTTAAATATTTGACTAATTAAGAATACTAGAACATCTATCTAAAGAAAATATATGCTCACTACTACAAGAAACTTCAGTGTTCCTAAAGGTCTCTCAAAGTTATGGGCCAGGTCTTCTAGGGGCCTCAAAGCTGCCTTGAGCTTGCCACTGAAGGTTTTCCCACTGTGTACACTAATGCTCAGGTGTGCACAGCCACTACTATTGCTCCTACACCACCCCTTTCCTGGCCATCAGTAGAGTGGGTCTGACATCCCTATACTCTAGTGATCCTTAGCTGTCAGAATAACCCTATAAGATCATATGCAGCTCATGCTGCTCTAACTTACACCATGTACTACATGACCCCAGGTTCAGGGGAACGCAAAATGTTAAAAGTTACCTTTGCACCACCCTGCACTAAAGTATGCTTGGCTGCTGCTCAGGACATAGGCCTAAAAATCTGTTTAAAACAAAGCATTTACTTTAAAGAGATACATATAATCCCTCTGTAGAAATGTTTGTATTTGTAAATAAATTCATTCAACTTTCATGTTTTTAATAGCTTTCCAACCACTTTTGTTAAGTATTAAAGAGTTGTGCTTCAGCAAATGCTTTCCCCTCTTTTTCTCTTTCATCCTGTTGTGTCGTCATTATACAGAATCTATAGTATCACTGTAATACCCATGGCAAAAAGTGGCAGTGTTAAACACAGAAGTCCAGGTTACTAGCCCTGTAGAGCCATACATGAATCTTATCCCTTCCTGTGTGCAACGGTAGCTACAAGTCCTGTCTTCACAGAACTCTTCATCTTTCTATGAATTCTGTGGTAGAGGTTCTGTGGGTACAGGGTTCATGCAGCGGGAGGGGATAGAAATGGGGTGGGTTAGGGGCAAGAGGATCAACAAATCTTGTCCCCCAAAGTCAAGCCATTCACAGATTCGGCGGAAATTATAATAGAACCTTAGACTGCATTATCTTTTCTACTGAGATCCCCTGCTCAGTGCCAGAGGCAGCAATTGCCAAAAATTGGCGATTGTCTGTGGGGACAAAGTTGGCACAAAGGCATAGGGTCATCTCATGGTAACCCACCAAGTTTGAGGATGGATGTGGTAGCCTATTTTGTGTAGAATTAACGTATAAAATATCAGATCGGTTTTTTCTTCCAACCTACGGGAACTATCAAAGAGAAACTAACACACATTTTCTCCCTCAGAGTTCTATCCTTAGCTTTTTCTGCCAGAGATGCTTTATAACATGATTACGGCTTCACTGAAGAAATGCGCAGAAAAGAAACTGGACTTGGGAGGAACAAAAATGTTTTCAGATAGTCAAAGGGAGAACAAAAAAATTACTGGCCATATAAATTATTTGTATAAATGTTCTCCCTTTTCCTATGCCTCAATGCATATATTTAATAACTAAATATATTGGCTGAAGTTTAACAAATTAAATGAATAAAGCTTTCTGAACAGACTATTAGTAAAATAAGTAAAATAATAAAATACAATTCATACAGACCGGTTTGCAGTTGAAAACTGATAAAACAATTTTATGTTTCTCCTATACTTTAGGACATTTTAATTTTCTAAAGTGTGCATAATTTATTAGCAAACCATCATATTTTGAGAACCAGTCTTCCTTGTGACAATTATTTTTGCTTTATAAATACGTTCATTGTAGCAATAACTGTCAAAAGCAAGTTCTATCATGAACTTTTTAGACTAATAGTAAATTTGTGCCTAAAGAGTAAGTCAAATGAGCCAGTATATGGTCTTTTTTTGTTTTGTTTTACTGAATGAGCAAAATCAATCACACATCAGTATTGTTGTAAATTTATGTGCAAAAGCATTGAAGTGCTTTACTACAAATTACAACGTAGAAACACGTTAACTAAACAATTAAATTCATACAATCAGATTTAGGTATATAACAACACAAAGAGGAAACAGAATTACAGTACATTTACAACACAAGACAAATACATGGAATTCATTAGAAAATATTGTAATAAATAATTCATGAATTATAGTGCAATTGATTTATGCATAAATATAACTAATTGCCTAAAAATCAGTTATTAACAAAATCTGTCAAATCAAGGCAGCCACAGAGTTTTACTAAATTACTGCGACAATGGAAATACTGCAATTAAAAAACAAATACAAGTATTTGTACTGTAAACAACTAAAAAAAATCAGTCTCACTAAAGTTAATATACAATTTAATATAAAATTGTCATTAGCTACCAGAAATGGTTTAAACAACTTTACTGAGCAGTAGTTCTAAAAACAGAGGCACTGTTTTTTAATATAAAATACTTGAGAAACATTCAAATAAGTAGAAAGCATGTAGGGCTTGCTTTCGCCTTCATTTAAAAGTCTGCTGAAACATGAATTTTCAGAAATTGTCAATTCTGAAGTAGTCACTGGTAACTGAATTTATAAAACAGTTCAAAGGTACAACTTAAATGACATTTAAATGGAATACACTGGAGTTAGGGAAGGGGAACCTACACATTTCCCTGCCTTTCCTTAGTTGTGTAATCAAAAGTTAGCCTAATAATTAGAAACAAATAATTCTGTTTCTTTTTAAACACTTACAGGTTGAGCATCATCTATAAACTATCAAAAAATATTTTAATATACTATTTCTGACCAAAAAAATAAATAAATACAAGTACTAAAATGCTGAAAATTAATTATAATATTACGTACAAAACTACTGATCACTGTTAAGTCAATAGTAAAATGATCCCTGATTTTATGAATCCTGTCAATTTTTGGTCAGGTCATCTTTTAAATGATATAAAAAGTGTACTGTAACTTGCCTTCAATATAAACTTCTGACTCAATTTTATAATATTGTCCGAGGAATAAAAAATTTTAGTGTGGTACAAATATTAGGCAATGTATTGAAGCCCCAAAAACTTTTGCAAGTAAAATTCTGTATAAAGAGAGATTTTGAAACCTTTAGGTACTATCAATTTTGTTTTCCGCTGGGGAGGATACATTAACAAATCCATCTTTCTGGCCCTCACAAAAATATGGCTTAATTCTTTAAAATCAGTGATGACCCTGACCTGTTTATATGTATCCTACTTGTTATTAGATACAATTATTTTACAGAAGGATTCCTTTTCTAATATGCAAGTAAACCTTAATAGTTGAAGAGGATACATTATAGATCTAAGAGACCAAAAGATTGATATGTTGGTGGGTTGTGCAGTTTCACTTAACTTCTTATGGATTAATTTATTTTAAAACATAAGGAATTACCTGTAATAAGATTAATAGCCAAGAGCTAGATTTTGCCACAAATTTTTAAGAAGAACTCCACACTGAGTTCAAGTTTCTTTTTAAAGTCAGTTACATGACGTGGCCCTACGCATGTAATGTAGTCTTACATTCACATAGGATAATTAGCCTATACGAAGGCAAATTTAAGCAAAAAGCATGTCTGACACTGTATGTGTGAGAGAAATTTTACAAAAAGTAGAAAAACAGGTAAGCGTTTCTGGATATGTTTGATTTGGTTTAGAAAAAACAATCTAAACCTAAATTTTAACTGGAAAAAGGGCACAGGTGTTGAATTTTGAATGTATAAAGCAAGCACTCATTCTTATATAGACATATGCTTTATGACATTACACCACCAAAATTACATATAATTTAAAATCCAATGTAAATACTTGAAAATTAATTTAAAAACTGCAACCTGAAGACAGCTGGTCTCTCTTAGATTCTATTAAGTCACATATTTCAAATGAACTGCCTAGCTTCTACCAAATTTATAATGAATTTATACTACTGAAAGTTCAAAGCAGCTTCACTGTTTAATATTTGTGAATCTGTCAAGACCCTGAACTGCAAATTTGGTTATTAGCAAAACGATAGTGTATCGGCCCACCAAAATGAAAACTTGATATTCATTTTGATAAACTGAAAAGGTTTGAAATGTCACAGCAGCAAATATGTTACAGTTACAGTGAGTTTTTTGTTTTTCAATATAAGGAGTGTGACAATCCTTAAATGAATTTTAAGTAGTCATAACATTAACTAACCAGCACATTTAATATCCATTCTCAAGCTCATTCTGTGCACATTATGAACATGCTCTAAGTTGCATTCCAACTTTCTTCTTAAATCTTAGAAGTTATCTTATTTTCCAAACTAAAAATGCAAATTATGTTAATTAAGTTTAAATTATTTTATACTTAGTATTTCATCTTATTTCATATTTAATAATTCTATAGCTACAGTAATTTGTCAGTTTTCATAAATGTATATTTTGTAAACACCAATTTCTTGCTAAACGAACAAAATTCTTCTTAAAATGATAAAAATACAGTTTTATGTCTGCTAACACATTTTTATTAATGAAATGTTTTGGTTTTTTCTAGTTGTATTGGAGATCTAGTTATGATGTATTTTTTTCTTCTTTCACAGAATGTACTACCTCCTACTAATACTTCACATATCCATTTCCTTCTTAAGGAACTAACTTTGTAAAAGAAAAATAATCCCTTGATTTGTGTATTCTGAACTACTTACAAACTATTGCAAGTATTTTGTGAAGTATAAAAGTTTGCAAACCATGGGTCATGTCTTTCCATAAGATGGTTTATTCAATGGCTAATATGGTGCTTTACCAACTAAAAATAATGCTTCACATGACAAATACTTGTTTTCCCAAAACATTTTATGCTATTGACTACTAAAGAAAACCTGAATCTTTTTCACCTACTCATACAAGGATTTTATTAAATACACACTATCAGAATTAAGGGAGAACTCTATAATTCTGTCCACAGTGAAAACCCTGAATAAAACTACTTTTCAAAAGGCATGTATGTGGTTTTTGAACTGTATAATTTCATGTCTTCTGTCAGTGTGAGCATATGTATTTCTCACATGTGTGTGTGTATACAGACAGACAGACAGACACACACACACACACACATCCCAAACAATTTGCTAACAATTAATCTACACAGGCTTGCTGCTGTTCTTGCAGTTGCCAGTCCCTGAATCTGTCATATTAAATAACCCAGTGTCTGGTAATCGAAGTTTCTTCTTCGGCGGAGTCTTCAGTGTTCCAGATCTTTCTTTAACTTTGTATTCTAAAGTGCTGTGAGGTACCCCATAAATTCCTTGTGCTTTGGAAACACTCATTTTCCCACTCATTACCATAGCAATAGCTTCTTCCATTATTTCATGATCATATTGCCTATAACGGCCTCGTTTTTTCCTTGGTTGTTTATTGTCTTTGCGATCCAAACCATCTTCTGTATTTTCAGATGTTCCATCAATTGTTCCATTCTTAACATTAAGACATAAAGGAGAGAGGTCTCCATGCAGAAAGTAGGAGTCAACACTTGAGTGAGTTACAGGTCCAGAACATTCAATTTTGTTCTGTTTAGGGAGTATATTTTTCAATTTTTGAAGAGCTGATCCGTCTAAGACTGAAGAGGTTTTGGAAACATGGTACATGACATCTAGAAGACCAGCATTATCAGATTGTGGTTTGGACACAGAACTTATTCTTAGCTGAGGAATTTTTAACTGTACAGTAGGATTTGAAGTTTCATATTGTAGACTTTCATTTTTTTCTTTAAACTGAGTGACCATTCTCTGTAGAGTTAACTGGTGGAGGTAACTGGAAGCTGTTGGGAATTTTAATTCTGAGGTTTCTAGTAGACTGAGTTTACTTTTTTCTGTGCGCTCTGCTTGAGCTCTTGCCCACAAGGCTACCTTTTGCAGCACTGCACAAGTTTCTTTTCTGTCTTTAAATGAATAACTATCATTGAAATCTCGAGTTTTGTTTTTAAAAAGTGCAGGCTTTCCTGCTGGTAAGGCTTCTAAGTGGAGAAGTAAAGTTTTTTGAGGTATGCCATAAAGTATGCCTGCTTTATTTATGTCCAGTGCTCCAGACTGAATGTCTTTCAAAGCTTTTGAGAGCAAACCATCTGCAAACTCAGCACTTCTTTCCACATAGTCCTCTCTGTGTCTGTGTAGTCTCCTGGATGGATGGAATGAAACGATGGTAAACTGATGTATGAGAGACTCTCACACAGCTATGGAAGGGAAGGGTCCACTCCTTTATTATACTCCTTGCTTAGGTAACATCACTGCTTCTGATACTTTTAAGTCTTTGAGATGTAGTAGTTACTGATTATCATAGTAAAATGCTACAGTTCTGGTAGGACAATGTGTCAAAATCATACGGTGGCTTCTACAGCAGCCCTTCCAAGAACTTTAAATCCTAGTTCCGTATTTGCTAATATTCTCATGTGTTTGCTATATTCCCTTTGATACATGCTTGCAGAGCAACACTTATAATTTTAGTTATGCAATTAACATTCCATTAAGTACTCAAATCCTAAATGAGATTTTGTTAGTAGAAACGTGACGTTACCGCTAAACAAGTAATAAAAGAGTCAACCCCCTTATAGAAAATTTGCAGTGACAGGTACATTACCAAACACAAAACCCCCAGATTTCCACAAGACTAATTTTTCTACATTCATAAAATAAGTGCTGCAATTAATAACTAAGTCTCATTTTGTCAATATACAAGTCAGTTTTTAATCACTATTTATATTTTTCTAATTATAAATCATAAATCATTTTAAAACTTGTTCATATCAATAAATTAACAGAACACAATTTTACACAATTCAACAAATAAAGCTAACTATATTATTTGGAATAAATTATTTTGTAAGATGTACAGGTGACAAAAAGGGTCCTGCTATGGCTAGTGGATGGGAGGATGCCAAAATTATAACAAAATCCAACAGAACAATGTACTTCACTATTTTTGTTTCAGTTAATGTAATGGTAGCTTTCAGCACATGAAACAACATTTTTAGTTTTTAATGCTGAATGGACATATTTAGCAGTTTGCCACCACACACCACAGGCAAAACCATGATGTAAGTATAACAATTAGGAACTCTCTCTCTCATTAAGAAATATTGAAGATAATAGCTGTTTAACTTGTTCATGTTAGCTGAAGGATTTTTTAAAATATAATCTGGATGTTATGTTTTTTGTGCAAAATGGAAGTTTCCTAAATAAAACCTTGAAGAATAAATTTACGTTTTCTTCTACTGTCCTACTCTTTTGTATTATGCAATTAAGTTTTCAGTTCATTTTTAGTAACATGAACTAAAGTTTGGTGATTGTTCTGATAACTTTTCTTTAACAGAAAGAAAAGAAAAAGACAATGAAACAAATGATATATACATAGACACACACTTATGAGTGAAACTCTTGAGGAAAGCAAAATATAAACTGAATTTGTGTGTCAATATATACTGTATAAGTATGTTACAAAAAAAATAATCTGCCTTCACAGAGAAGAGATTTTTTTCAGTGTTTCCTTTTACATATATGAAAAATATTTAAATGATGCTTACCCAGACAATGAATTTTCAGATGATAATGGATCATATGTTGACTCTTCCAGTCTTGCGCTTTTCTTTGTAGAGAGATCTAGCACTCCATCCCCTGTAATAAAATAATCATAATAATTACAAATTTAAGGATTTTATGTAATTCTGTTACTGAATTTTTATACACACGGCACAACTTTTTAATATATGACCTATGTTGTAATATTTCTGATATCTTGGTTCCATTAACAGTATGAAATATTGAGGAGTTAACTTTTTGCAAAATTCATTTGTAAAAGTTAAACAAGATTTTTTTTTAAAAAGATGAGTCAAAATAAAAAAGTTGGCTTATGGTCATACATAGGAATCAGGGGGCTTAAAAATAGATATTTATTAGATAAAATAGAATTTTCATCCCTTGTTTCTTCCACAGATATACTCTAAGATTATACTTGCCATTCCAAACAGACCGATAAGCCATTAGTACTAATGGTTTGATATGTGGGTCATAAATCTGAACATATGTAGTTCAAGATCAAGTTAATATTAATAAATAGCAGATCCATGATACACTAGTAATACAAAGATCCAAAATGATGATAATCAGAAAAATATATGTCAGAGAGGGCATCCGTGTGTTTGGTGGATGAGGTCAATGAAAGAACAGTTACTTATCCTACAGGAACTGTGGTTTTTCAAGATGTTGTAATCAGTGCAGATCCCACGGTATGTGTGCATGAGCCCTACGAATACCAATCCCAATTCTTTTAGCTAGCAGTGTTTATCAGAACTGCACATATTCCCACATGAAGGTGCCCAGGATGGGATGACGGCACCCCCCCCTCAATTCCCTTGCATTTCAAAGCCTGTGTTCACCAAGAACTCCTGAAATGGGGATGGAGGATGGGTTGTAGCAGCCACATTGACTACAACATCTTGAAGAGCCATTTACCGTAGGGTAAGTAATAGTTTGTTATGCTTCGAGTAAGTGTCAGTACAGACTGCACTGTAGGTGACCAGTTAGCAATATTCTCCTGAGATAGTGGGATTGAGGAGTTTCAGCTAATGAAACAGACAGATTGCAGTATCACTCTTCTGAACTTCGTATCTGCCCTGGCTGCCATGTCAAATGCATACTATTTAAGAAAGGTCAATGGGTTACTCCAGGTGGTTGCCTTGCAAATCTCTGAGACTGGTGCATTTCTGAAGCAGGTCAATTATGAGGTCTCCTGTACTACAGTGGAGTTGTGTCTGAATGTTTGGTGGGAAGAAGGAGGGCATCTAGTAACAGATGGAAATGCACTAATTCATTTGGAAAGTTTCTGTGAAGAGATCACCAGGTCCTACTCTACACCCAAAACAGCCACAAAGAGACAGTGACAGCCAAAAGGATTTAGTCTTGTCTAGCTAGTAAAGTAGAAGTTCTGGAGACATCCAAAGTATGAAGTTTCTTTTCTCCTGCAGAAGAGAGAGGTTTTGGAAAGAAGACCAGTAAGGTAACTGACTGATTCAGTTGGTATTTTGAGATTACCTTGGGAATTAATTTAGGGTGTTGTCTCATTACTATATTGTCCCCGAAAAGTAGATGGTCCAGCCATAAGGACTTGGATCTCACTGAGTTTGTGCCAACGTGACAGCAACAAAGTAGAATGTTTTGACAGATAGAGGCTTAAAGGGAGTCACCAGGAGAACCACACTGAGGTCCCAGGAAGCAGTCTGGTCTCTAAATGACGGGTAGGCATGAAGAATGTCCTTGATGAATCTTGACACTGCAGAATGTAAGAAAACTGAATGTAACTGAACTGGTGTATGATATGCTGATATTGCTAAGTGGACTCAGAGAGCTTAATGCAAGTCCTGATTGTTTCAAGAGCAGCATGTAGTCTAGGATCTTTGGAATCCGGGCTTCAACCAATTCAGGTTGTTTTGGGCTGCTCATATGGAAACCTCTTGCATTTGCAGAGCAGATATTGCTAGTGGAAACTTTCCTGATGTGCATAACAACCGCCTGGAGCATTCGCTGTCAGTAGTGCTCATCTGGCCAGCATCCAAGCAGTCAGGTGTAATGACTGCAAGTCTGGATGTTCAGGGATAGTGTGTTCATACAAACAGAAAAAATGAATGGGAGATCGACTGGACATATGAAGTAGGTCTGGCAGCTAAAACTGTCCTGGCCAGTATGAGGAGATCATGATAGTAGTGGCCTTGTACCATCTGACCTTTGATATTAGTATGGTAATCAAGGGGGTTAGCGATAAGGTGCAAAGGAGAGCTTGACACCAGCAGAGTAGAAAGACATCTGGTAAAGATCCTAGGCTCACACTGCCTTTATAGTAGAAAGTGTTGCATTTGACATTCTCTGCGGTGACAAACTGGTCTTTGGTCAGAGTCCTTCACCACTGCTAGAATATCCTGTCTAGGATGAATTTCTAGTGACTACTGACAGTTGGTTATCACGTCTCTGCTTAAGAAGTCTTCAAGGTAATTGCTGACCCCTGAAAAGTGCAGGGACAGTGTGGGCTCAGAGAGTTTACTCTGTGTTGGTGACACCATTCCCAGAACTCAATGGCTTCCAGGTAAAGTGGGATCTATCAAGTGCCTCCTTGTTTGTTGATATTGCGCATCACAGATGTACCGTCCCATCAGGATTTGCTCTACAGAATTCCATCGAACTGACAGGCATGCTATACAGGCCAATCTGATGGCCCTCAGCCCTAGGACGTTCACATGCAATTTCTTGGCTGCACAGGAAGGAGTTGAGAAACATACCATTTTCTCACATTCAGGTCATCAGGTGAGTTTGCACAGGATTTGGAGTGCTATAGTGGCCTATCTGTTCACACTGTTTTTGGCTGGGGAGTACACTGTTCTTTGATAGCGTAGTAATGGCCTCATGCAAAGTCTGGCAAGCAGCATCACGTATGCACACAACATATGACCTAGTAATCCCATGCAAGCATGAACCATCATAGGTAGTCTTGACCTTATTTCATGTATGATTTATCAAAGGGAACAGAATCTGTCCTCTGGCAGATATGAGCGTGCTGACAGAGTCAAGTAGGGTCTCCTATGAAGCCTATCATCTGGGATGGAGTGAGAGATGACTTTTTGTAGTTTACCATTAGGCCTGAGACAACAGGGTGAGGATTCAAGCTAGGGCTATCTTGGTCATGTCATGGAGCTTGTCCTTGATCAGCCAGTTGTCCAGGTACAGGCAGATGTTTCCTTAGATGTGTCACTACCATTGTCAGGCACTCAGTGAATACTCTTGGAGCAGAGGAGAGTATGAAGGATAGCACCTTGTATTGGTAATGACTGAATCCTAATGTTAATTTGAGGTACTTCCCATGGACAATATGCAAATTCATGTCCTGCAAGTTAAAAGCCATGAACCAGTCTTGATCTTGGTGCAACAGAATAACGGAAGCATGTGTTACCATCCTGAATCTGAGGCAACAAATATATTTGTTGAGACACTTCAGTTCTAGAACAAGATGAAGGCCACCTTTCTTCTCTCGAATGAGTAAATACCACGAGTAGAAGCCTCGTTCCCAGTATCCTAAGGCACCTCTCCTGTGTCATCTAGACAGAGCAACAAGGCCATTTCTGTTTGTAAAAGGCTCTCACGAGAAAGGTCCCTGAAGATGGCTGGGGAAGGGGGTTGTGATGGAAAGGGAAAGAAACTGGATGGTATGACCACAGGTGACAATATCCAGCACCTACTTAGGGGTTCCAGGGCAGTAGGTCAACGTAAAATTGAACAGGGATAAGAACTGTGGGATATGCATGTTCACTGGCCCACTGGAGCTGTTGTTGGTGCAGGGCCTTGGCCCTGCACAGGTGCTACAGGTTCTTGTGGTCTGTAAGCACTTGGACTAGATGATGGGCCCCTTCTAAGCAGTGTTGCCACATTCTGAAGGCAGCCTCAACTGCTTGGAGCATCTTGTCCAAGATCTCAGTTTCACTCGGCAGATGTAAACTTCCTTGAGTAGTAGGTGATGGGATTCAGGGTTTGCTTGAGTTTATACCTTTGGAAGAGGAGTTACCTGATTGCTGTTTTACAGGTATCAGCTTTCACAATGAAAGCTTGTGCCATGTTGGAGTGGGCCAATACTGGAGTAGTGATGAAGGCAAGCTTCAATTGCGCAAATGTGTGCTGGGCTTCTGGAGACCAACAGAACTTGGCATTTTTTTGGAGTAGAGCAGTGAAGTTTATTTTGAAAAATTTGAAATGAACCTCTAGTAGAAGTCCACAAAGCCTAAAAGACCTTATTGGTCATGAACATTACAGGGGCCTGACTAGCTGTGGACAGCCTGGACCTTACACAAATCCATCTTGATTCCTTCCAGGGACCAGATAAAACCCCCAAACTCAGTTGAGGTCTGATCAAATGCGCATGTCTCTCATTTAGCCTAGAGACCATCTGCTGTAGTCTCTCCAGGACAGTGGGGACATGAGTTGTGTGTTTGTCCAGATCATCTGAGAAGATTAATATATCATCTAAGTACACTACCACAAACTGTTCCAGTAGGTCTCATAGCACATCGTTAATGAAGTGCTGCATAGTTACTGGGTCATAAGTCAGTCCGAATGGCATAACTAAATATTCAAAGTGGCCATAGCAGATCCAAAAGGCAGTCCCCATCTCTGATACGGATGAGACTGTAAACTCCCCAGAAATCCAGTTTTGTGAATTTGCAGGTAGCCCCCACGCAGTCCAACAAATTGGCTATCAGGAGTAGCAGGTAACAGCTCCAAATTATCTGATTTATGTCTTGGTAATCAACACAGAAGTGGAAGCTGTCATTCTTTTTTACAAAAAGGACCAGGGCACTGGCTGGTGAAGTTGACTTGCAGATGAATCCCCAGGCCAGGTTCTCTTGGAGAATCTCACAATGCTGCCAGTTTACGCAATGACACCGCATATCCGCCCAAACAGCAGCTTTGCCCCTGGCTAAAATTCTGCCGGGCAGTCGCTGTCTGCCTCATGTAGGGGGAAGTTTTCTGCATTCTTCTTCTCAAAAGACGTCAGTGTATTCACGGTACTCATAGTTCCTGCAGTGGGTGTTTCAATGTGGACGACTACACCTACTTGAGCTTTCTTGGGCGTTGGTGCAATGTCTGCATAGCCATGCTGTCAGCAGAATTCCAATGGGAAGATAACTTTCTGTCCTTATCAGTGAATGAGAGGGTCATGAAATGTCATGCCAAGGATCGGGGGGAAAAATGCAGCGAATAAATCCCACCAAATTGTATTATTTCTCTGCCATCCAGGGGGACAGTCTCATCCAAAACTCAATCTGAAGATAGTGGAGAGCTGTCAACAATTTCAATTGGTCGGGTATGGCCTTGCGTAGCAGGGGAATCTATAGGGCCTGAGCTGCAGCTTCAGCCATGAAATTGTCTGCTGCTCCTGAATCAATGAGGGTCTGTTGGAGGGGAATCTGTCAGGGATCCCATAGGATGTGAAGCTGAATACACAGCTGCAAATGAGAAGCCCATGGATGGGGCTCAGGATGCATATCAGTGAGGATTACGATATGGGGATATTCTCTTCTCTCAAGGTGCAGGCCAGTTCCCTCCACCAGGCCCACATGCTCAGGATTTAGCTGATCACCATATTTGGGGTCAGGAAGGAATCTTCCTCCAGGGCAAATTGGCAGAGGCCCTGGGGCGGGTTTTGCCTTCCTCTGCAACATGGGGCACGGGTCACTTGCTGGAGGATTCTCTGCACCTTGAAGTCTTTAAACCACAATTTGAAGACTTCAATAGCTCAGACATAGGTTAGGGGGTTGATACAGGAGTGGATGGGATTCTGTGGCCTGCGTTGTGTAGGAGGTCAGACTAGATGATCATAATGGTCCCTTCTGACCTTAAGGTCTATGATTAAGTGCGCTGCACAGTAGGTCACTGGGTCTTGCCCCCACTGGAATCCCCTCAGGGTGACCTGCACTAGGTGCAGGTCATCGAAGATGGCTGACACTGATTGGAGAAAAGCATCCCAGTCCGACAGCACAGGGCTATAGCCTTCCAGAAAGAGGGATGGCCAGTCTAAAACATCTCGTCAGCAGGTATATATGACCTGGTCAGAGGTACAGATTTGGGGATGCATCAGAAACAGAAGGTGGCTCTGGTTCATGAAGTGCTGGAACTGCTGATGGTTCCCATCAAGCCACTGGAGCAAGGGTAGTGGAGCCCCTTGTTTAGGGTAAGGCACTGCATGCTGCATTCACCGCACAGTATTCTGAGTGCTGACCTGCCTCACTTGCAGCTGCCGGTTGTCCAAGGTCAGTGTGCAACTTGGGCCTGTAGTCCTTGATTATCCGTAAGGCTACATTTTAGTCACAGGTATTTTTAGTAAAAGTCACGGATACTTCATGGGAAGTAAACAAAAATTCACGGCCTGAATTTTACTATATGCCCCTAACTAAAACCTGAGCCGAGGGATCATGGGTGCTTTTGGAGGAGGGCTGAGGGTGCTGCAGGGTGGTGGCCCGGGACCTCTGCTGGTGCTGGGGGTGGGAGGGAAGGCAGGTGGCAGCACGTGGCCTGAGACCCCCGCTGGTGCTGGGAGGGAGAGAGAGGGGCCGGGTAGCAGCATGCGGCCCAGGATCCCTGCTGGTCCGGGAGAGGGAGGGTTGGCGGGGCTGATAGGCTCCCTAACCGGCATGTCCCTGTAGCTCCGAGGAGGAGGGGTGGCCAGGGGGGTTCCGTGTGCTGCTCATGCCACAAGCGCTGACTATTCAGCTCCCATTGGCTGGGAACCGCAGCCAATGGGAACTGCAGGAGCAGCGCACGCAGACATGGGCAGCGCACAGAGCCCCCCTGGCTGCCCCTCCCACTAGAAGCTACAGGGACATGCCAGTGGGAGCCAGGGAGCCACCCTCTCCCAGGTAAGTGTCGCCACACACCCCAACCCCCTGCCCCAGCCCTGAGCCTCCTCCCACACATCCAAACTGCTGGTGCTGGCCCAGGGGCTGCCTGGCTAGGGCAGTCCCTGAGCCAGCACCAGCCGCTGAACAAATCATAGAGGTCACAGAATCTGTGACCTCAGTGACAGACACGCAGCTTTAATTATCTGCCTGGAGGTGGAAGGTCCATTCAGGCAAGTCCAATGCTTCTAGGGGCTGCAGTGGTGTTTCTGGGTCCATCCTTCTCACACCAGGCTCAGTCCCTCAGGGTGACTGTGATCTGAAAAATCTGTTATGGCTGCGTCACAGGCAGCCAGAGTCCACAGTCACAAGACAGGAGTCAGCTGGGCCAGGATACTAGGAGGTCAGAAGCAGGAGACAACTGGAGGCCAGAACCACAAGTCAGGAACCAAAGCCAGGCCAGGTCAGGATACCAAGTAGACCAAGGCAGGAGACAAACTGGAGATCAGAAACACAAATCAGATGCCAAGAGTTATGCTGGGTTAGGATGCCAGGAAAATCAAGCCAGGGGAGCAGGAAGTACAAAGTACACGGTCCAGAACAGGGTAGAGCCCAGTTGTCCAGATAACTTCCTGTTCCTGCTGCTGGCTTAAGTAGGGCCTGGAGGCCAATCAGCTGCTCTGGCACTCCACCAATAGGACCACAGGGGCAGAGCTCAAACTGGGCCTAGGCTTCATAAGTCCCAAGTAAGTGAGCATCAGCAGGCTGCTAGGTGGAGGGTTGGAGTGTAGCTGTTCCTATAAATCCTGTGGACCCAGGTTTGAGACGTGTGGGTCATGACACACACACTGATTGCTTCCAGTGGACTTGTACCGAAGTAAGGGAAAGGTCAGCCTTTTTGAGAGAAACTAGTCCAAAATGGAAGGAATAACCAAAGACTGATATTCCCAGATGGAGAAACATTTCCACTTGGCTGAATAGGACTTTGAGTGGAGTTTCTTTCTATTGTTATTAAGGATGGTTTGTACAGCTTCTGAGCAGGAAAGTATTAGTGTTGATGCTCATCCAAAAAACAAGCTGTGAGATGAAATTCTCAGGACTGGAATGCTTGATCCTGCCTTTTGCCTGGGTCAAGAGATTTGAAAACTATTACATTCTGATCAGAGGATGGGATGACAGCTGTAGAAGGTTTGGTAACCAAAACTGTCTGGTCCAACAGGGGGCAATGAGGATGACATGTGCCCTATCTTGACAAATTTTCTTCATGACTCCAGGAAGGAGCGGTAAAGAAGGAAAGGCATAGTTCAGATAATTTGGTTAGAGAAGATGGAGGACATCACCTTGAGAACACAGCACTTTAACACCTCAGGAGCAATGTGTGTTGTATTTCTTGTTCGTTTGAGAGATGAACAGATCCCAGGTGGGAATCCCCCACTGAGCAAAAATGTTTAATATTGACTCATGCAATTCCCACTCATGATTAGATGGCCAAATGCCTACAGAGGGCATTCACCAGCACGTTCTGTGGTGCTGGAAGGTAAGGTGCCAAAAATGTGATTTAATTCTTGATACATCAACTCCATAGACTGAGTGCTTCTATGCAGAGGGGAACTGATCTCACATCTATGTGGTTGTTGATGTAAAGGATGGTTGTCATATTGTCTGAAAACATGGTTGGACCATGTGAATTGTAGAAAAACTTTGCAAGTTTCTCAAACTACCTGGAACTCCAGAAGGCTGATGTGCAGACGGCTTCTTAAGGTGTCCAAATGCCCTGAGTCATATGGCTGGCCACGTGTGCTCCCTCCAGCCAAAGTGAGAAGCATCTATAAGAGGGATTTCACTTCCCGTCTGAGAATCTGCTCATGAGAATGGCATCACGAGGCTCTAGATCTCTGCGTGGATTAACAGATTTCAAAAGAGGAGATAGTGGCTGTTGTAGTGGCTCAGATTCTCCCAAAGAAAAGAAAGGGTCTGGATCCACCAGCAGTGCACACAGTTCCAATGGAGGAAAAACACAACTGGAGGGGGAGACAGATTTCTATATAACGTAGCAAGGTGTAACTCATTTTATGTCTTAGCCATTTTGCTTGTGTCTCTATACGAGTGTGTAGGGACGAAATCGTTAGCAATTGGCCCATGCTTCCACGTCTTCCTTTTTGATTTTCAGGTAATTAAAGAGCTACTAATAGAGCCATATTGGCCTTTTACTATTTCTTCCGATCTCTTCTTTGGGATAGTTTGAATTTGTGCCTTTAATACTGTTCTCAGTATGTTTATCCTTTAATCATACAGTGGCTAGGATGTGTCACAGAGTTCAGGCTGGGTCTAGCAATCCCTCATTTATGGATGCTGGCAGGATCTGCATGCTGATGAGATGTTGAATACTTTGAGATTTTTTTGGATAAGATTGAAGTCTTGATTTCCAGTGTGTCTGCATTTAGTATGAGGAGCTCTGGAAACACCTTGAAATCATCCTACATTAGTATCGGTGCTGACGTGATCACCTTCTTGGGCAATGAGGAGCAAAGGTCTGTGGGTGGGTGACATCAGGCACTGATAGATTTGCATCTCTGCGTCCCGCTCCTCCTCAGACACCAACATCTGCAGTTTTGCCAGTGAGGCTAATACAGAGGGGGATCTTTTCTCTTGAGATGTAGGTAAGCAGCTCCTTGAGGCTTTGGAAGGAAGACAGCAGGTAATCCCAGAAGGCATCCCATATGAATCACAGGTGATTGACAAGTTGTTAACTGGACCAGTGCCAAAGTTGCAGTGGCTAAGCTCCAAAGAAGTCTTCTGGTTTTCCAGCACTAATGCTCAGGGATCATATGGGACACTGCTTCCTACTCAATGCAGAGGAAGTGTACCCTGACCACAATGGTGAGTATATCTTCTCCATAGGCACTGCCAATAGTACGGCACCATTGGTGCTTGGGTTTTTATTGGTATTGGTGGATAATCTCAGTGCCAATGACAGTTCCAGTATCCACAGTTGTTCCCCTGGTTGTGGGAACTGGTAGTGGGGTGACGAAGTCTGCTGCACCACAGTGTACTTCTTTTCACTTGTCTTAGGAGCCATACAAGTTTTGGAAGATTTATCCCGTGACGGTTTACTCTCTCTCTTTCTCTGTCTCTATGTGAGAGAGTACACTGAGATCTTCCCAGAGCTCCTCCCCAGTGTTCTGGGCAGCATCTTTCAATGGCTTGCTTTGACATTTCTGGCACCACCTTCAAGGTGGACAGCCTCAATGGTTCTGGTGTCATGGTCAGTGCCAATTTCTCTGCTGAAGTCTTGGAGTGCAATTGCCTGCTTGATGGAGCACTGAGGATGCAGGTTTGACTGGTATGGTGGTTTTCGAGCCCAGATCTATTGGTTTCAATACCACTCTCATAGATTGTTCTAAGAGATGGAGTCTGAGTCTTGCATTCCATGATTTTCAGGTTCTGGTGCAGAACGAAAGGCAAACTGAGCACCTACTTCAGATATGGGATTTGCCCAGATAAAAGAGGCATCTGCTGTGCCCATCTTAAAGCAGAATTAGTCCATCCCAGGATGAGAAAGGCTTAAAGTCTTTGGGTTTTTATTCCAGGATTTTGGGGTCCTTGTACAAAAGTGCCTTCCTGTGGGTGGGGAGTGGTTAAAGAATTTTGAATAGATTGAGGATTAGTCAGTCCAAGATGCTGTAAGAAGGTTGTTCTAAAGTTTTCCAGAAATTTAGGTGAAGATTGCTGACAACTCTAGTGTGAGTTGAAAGGATACTGATAGGTTCCATTTCTCTGCCAATGGCAGTAAAAGGAAACTGAGGGAGGGTCATAGCTGTCACACCCTTTATGCTTTAATGTGGGAGCAAAAGGCATTATAAGACACATGCACCACCCCAAATACACACTGCTAGCTAAAAGAATCTGGTCCTTGTACACATGCACATCTATAATGGGATCCACACCGACACAAAGGGACAACAGAATGATTTCTTTATTGGTCCTTCTCCAAATCTTCTCCATGAAAAGTTTAACTGTATTGGTTGGATGGGTAAGGAGAAATCTGAATGTGATTGCATGACTATCATAGTAAAATGGATATCAAATATATACTCTACGTATCACAACTTGACTTTCAAAGTTCCCTGGGCTATACACTTTGCATTTCTAAACAAAATATAAACGTCTAAAAATAAAATGTACAGTATATACTCGTTCATTAGCCCGTTCATTTATAAGCCAACCCCCTCAAGAGAGTTAGGTAAAAACAGCAAAAACTGTATGACCCTTTCATAAGCTGACCCTATATTTTAGGCGTCGGCAAACTTTGGCCCTCAGGTGTCAGAGTAAGTCGCTGGAGGGTTGGGACATTTGTTCGCTTGGAGCGTCTGCAGGTATGGAGCCCATCAGCTCTCTGCGGCCGTGGTTCGCCACTCCCATTGGCTGAGAATGGCGAACCACGGCCACAAAGAGCTGAGGGGCTCCATGCACTTCCTGTAGGTCCCATTGGCTGGGAATGGCAAATGGCGGTCACAGGGAGCAGAGGGGCCCCATTCCTGCAGACGCTTCAGGTAAACAAAATGACAATGTATCAGATATTTAATTCAATGATTCCATAGAGTTTAAAATCATCAAATTTTCGTGTAGACCCATTTATAAGCTGTTCCCCGCTCTTTGATGCATCACTTTTTTACCAAAAATATTCAGCTTATGAACGAGTATATATGGTAATAAGTAAACTACTTATAAATAAAACCACTCATAATAATTAAAATTAAATATGTTGGAGGGGTCACAACACTAAAGGAAAAAGTAAAACACTGACGGGGATTAGGAGGGGTAAGAATGTATTCAGGGCCTACACCAACTAAGGGATTTAAAACACAACTGTCAGGTAAATCTGTCAATTTGAAGGCAGCTAATGCAAAAAGCACAGGACAGACATAATGGGTAAAATCTGGGCTTCGTTAAAGTCAATGGCTAAAATCCCATCCTCAGGGTTATAGTTTGCTGTTGAAAATCTAAGTGAAAAACTAGAAAGAAAAAAACTGTATAGATTAGGAAAATCTAGAATTTTGGAATATGGAGGTTAAAAGTTGATAATTTCCTTAACATTTCTTCCTCTTTTTAAACTTTCACTCAGTCTTTTTCTCCAGCTTATAATGAACTACTTTAATGTATTTAATTTCATTTCTATCATAACTATTGCCTTCCCTTGCCTCCTTTCATTTAACCTTTGTTACCATTTTTTGTCTGAGCTAATTCTGCTCAGCTAGATCAATGCAGTGTTAAGTTTGCATGGTTAAACATTAAAAATATCAAGATGTACCAAAATTATGGCTGTACAAGCAACCTTAACTCCGTCCTTTTTGCTTTATGACACTCAATCACATACCATTTGTAGTCTTTTATATTTAAACTTAATTTAGTGATTTTGTATTCAAACTACAATATGTTCAGCTCCTGTTGCTAGTTCAAGCTTGACAAAATGATGTTTTTCTCAAATTTGGAGACTCCAGGAACATACAGAGAACAATGGTAGTGACCACAGACACAATCAAAAATATAAAGTCTTATCTGTACTACGAGTTTTATTAAAGCAAAAAGTAAAGTTACAATTATCGCTGCATATATAAATCCTACAAAAACCCATGCAATGATAATACTGAAGTCATACTCACATCCCCAAAAATGTTCTAAGGTCTCACGTATCTCTCATCAAATGATCAGAAGAACATAAGAAAGGCCAAAAGGTCCATCTAGGCCAGTATTCTGCCTTCAGACAGTAGCCAATGCCAGGTGTCCCAGAGGGAATGAACAGAACAGGCAATCATCAAGTGATTCATCCACTGTCGCCCATTCCCTGCTTCTGGCAAACAGAGGTTAAGGACACCATCTCTGTCCATCCTGGCTAATAGCCCTGATGGACCTATCCGCCATGAACTTATCTAGTTCTTTTTTGAACCCTGTTATAGTCTTGGCCTTCACAACATCCTCTAGCAAGGAGTTCCACATGTTGACTGTGCGTTGGGTGAAAAAATACTTCCTTTTGTTTTAAACCTGCTGCCTATTAATTTCATTTGGTGACCTCTAGTTCTTGTGTTATGAGGAGTAAATAACACTTCCTTATTTACTTTCTCCACAAGAGTCATGATTTTATAGACTTCTATCCTATCACCCGTTAGTCGTCTCTTTTCCAAGCTTAAAAGTCCCAGTCTTATTAATCTCTCCTCATATGGCAGCTGTTCCATACCCCTAATAATTTTAGTTGCCTTTTCTGAACCTGTTCCAATTCCAATATATCTTTATCTATATCTATATCTTTCACACAATATTCAATGTGTGGGTGTACCATGGATTTATATACAGGCAATATGATATTTTCTGTCTTATCTATTCCTTTCTTAATGATTCCCAACATTCTGTTTGCTTTTTTGACTGCCGCTGCACATTTATTGGATGTTTTCAGAGAACTGTCCATAATGACTCCAAGATCTCTTTCTTGAGTGGTAACAGCTAATTTGGACCCCATTATTTAATATGCATAGTTGGGATTATGTTTTCCAATGTGCATTACTCTGCATTTATAAACATTGAATTTCATCTGCCATTTTGTTGCCCAGTTACCCAGTTTTGAGAGATCCTTTTGTAGCTCTTCGCAGTCTGCTTGGGACTAAACTATCTAGAGTGGATTTGTACCATCTGCAAATTTTGCCACTTCACTGTTTATCCCCTTTTCCAGATCACTTCTGAATAAGCTGAATAGAACTGGTCCCAATACAGACCCCTGGGGGACACTACTATTTACCCCTCTCCATTCTGGAAACTGACCATTTATTCCTACCTTTGTCTCTTATACTTAACCAGTTACCAATCCATGAGAGGACCTTCCCTCTGATGCCATGACAGCTTACTCTGCTAAAGAGCCTTTGATGAGGGACCTTGCGATAGGCTTTCTGAAAATCTAAGTACACTATATCCACTGGAACCCCCTTGTCCGCATGCTTGTTGACCCCCTCAAAGAATTCTAGTAGATTGCTGGGACATGTATTTTCAACCAGTTTGCCCAGTACTGAAGTCAGGCTTAGCAGCCTGTAATTGCCAGGATCACCTCTGAGGCTCTTTTTAAAAATAGACATCACATTAGCTATCCTCCAGTCATCTGGCAGAAAAGCTGATTTAAATGCTAGGTTACAGAATACAGTTAATACTTCTGCAATTTCACATCCAAGTTCCTTCAGAACTCTTGGGTGAATACATTATGGCCCTGGTGACTTATTACTTTTTAGTTAATCAATTTGTTCCAAAACCTCCTCTACTGACACATCAATCTGGGACAGTTTCTCAGATTTGTCACCTAAAAAGAATGGCTCAAGTTTGGGAATATCCCTCACATCCTCGACCATGAAGACCAATACAAAGAGTTCATTTAGTTTCACTGTGATGACCTTATCGTCCTTGAGTGCTCCTTTAGCATTTTGATCGTCTAGTGGCACCATTGGTTGTTTAGCAGGCTTCCTGCTTCTGATGTACTTAAAACATTTTTTGTTATTACTCTGAGTCTTTGGCTAGCTGTTCTTCAAATTCTTTTTTGGCCTTCCTAATTATTTTTTACATTTCATTTGCCAGAGTGCATGCTCCTTTCTATTTTCCTTGCAAGGATTTAACTTCCACTGTTTAAAGGATGCTTCTTTGCCTCTCACTGCTTCTTTTACTTCGTTGTTTAGCTACGGTGGCTCTTTCTTGGTTTTCTATGTTTTTTAATTTGAGGTATACATTTAAGTTGAGTCTCTATTATGATGTCTATAAAAAGTTTCCATGCAGCTTGCAGGGATTTTACTTTTTGCACTGTACCTTTAAATTTCTGTTTAACTAACTTCCTAATTTTTGTGTAATCCCCCTTTCTGAAATTAAATGCTACAGTGTTGGGCTGCTGTGGTGTTTTCCCCGCCACTGGGATGTTAAATTTAATTATATTATGGTCACTATTATCGAGTGGTCCAGCTATATTCACCTCTTGGACCAGTTCCTGTGCTCCACTTTGGACTAAATCAAGAACTGCCTCTCCTCTTCTGGGTTCCAGGACTAGCTGCTCCACGAAGCAGTCATTTAAGGTGTCAAGAAACTTTATCTTTGCAACCCATCTTGAGGTGACATGTATCCAGTTGAAATCTCCCATTATTACTAAGGTTTTTTTTTAATTTTAATAGCCTCTCTAATCTCCCTGAGCATTTCACATCACCATCCTGGTCAGGTGGTTGGTAATATATCCCTATTGCTATATTCTTATTATTAGAGCATGAAACTACTATCCATAGCACTATCCATAGAGATTCTATGGTACAGTTTGGTTCATTGAAGATTTTTACTTCATTTGATTCTATGCTTTCTTTCACATATAGTGCCATTCCCCCATCAGCATGACCTGTTCTGTCCTTCTGATACATTTTGTACTCTGGTATTACTGTGCCCCATTGATTATCATCATTCCGCCAAGTTTCTGTGATGCCTATTATGTCAATATGTTCATTTAATAGGAGGCATTCTAGTTCACCCATCTTATCATTTAGACTTCTAGTATATAAGCATTTTAAAAACTTGTCACTTTTTAGTTGTCTGCCATTATATGATGTAACTGAATGGGACTTTTTTTCATTTGACTGTTTCTCATCAGATCCTAGGATCAAATAAAAAAAAAGTCCCATTCAATTACATCATCTAAGAGGAGTGGTTTCTTCTTGGGTTTCTTGTAGGTCTTCCCTCTTTTATGCAACCAGTGAACCTCTTTCATATTGTTCTGATCATGCCTAAAACCTTATACATATGCATGACATTTTCAACCCTCTTTTCCTTATCTGTACTTCCACACCCCACGTTTATGATGTTGTTGTCTCAGTTCCCCATATACACAGTAGGATCTATGTACAACATGTATCCATGGTAACCTGTGGTCAGAACAGTACTTTCCGTGATGTTACAATCAGGTGTTTTGGGGTCTATTACAGTCTATTTTTCTGTAACAATCTTTCCAGTAATCTTGTAACCTAGGGTTATGCCTAGGTCACCTACCTGTGTCAAACGTTCTAAAGTCGACAGCCTAGTATGGCTAAGCTAAAATCCTAGAGACCTCAGCTTATAGGCCTTGCATTACAGCCATGCTTTACTTATATACCTAATACACACTCATCATTCCTAAATATTTGTCCATCTTGTACTTCTATAATCCTACAATTTAAATCTATTTAGGATACATTGATTATGTATAAAATATAGGACTGTCGATTAATCGCAGTTATCTCACGTGATTGACTGAAAAATATAATCACGATTAATCACAGTTTTAATCTCACTGTTAAACAGTAGAATACCAACTGAAATTAATTAAATATTTTGAATGCTTTTCTACATTTTCATATATATTGAATTCTGTGTTGTAATTGAAATCAAAGTGTGTATTATTTTTATTATAAATAATTGTACTCTACAAATTATAAACAAAAATAGTATTTTTCAGCTCACCTCATACAAGTACTGTAGTGCAATCTTTTTGTATTGACAGTGCAACTTACAAATCTAAATTTTTTTGCTACACAACTGCACTCAAAAACAAAACAATGTCGTTTCAGAGCCTACAAGTCCACTCAGTCCTACTTCTTTTTCAGTCAATTGCTATGAGAAACAAGGAGATAATGCTTCCCTCTTATTTACAATGTCACCAGAAAGTGAGAACAGGCATTTAGCATGGCACTTCTGTAGCCCGCATTGCAAGGTATTTACGTTCCAGATATGCTAAACATTCGTATACCCCTTTATGCTTCGGCCACCATTCCAGAGGATATGCTGCCATGTTGATGATATTTGTTAAAAAAATAATGCATTCATTAAATTTGTGACTGAACTCTGGGGATGGGGGGCAGAGGAGGGGAGGAGAGACAGAGAGAATTATATGTCCTCTGCTCTGTTTTACCCGCATTCTGCTATATATTTCATGTTATAGCGGCCTCGAATGATGACCCAGCACATGTTGTTCATGTTAAGAACACTTTCACTGAAGATCTGACAAAATGCAAAGAATATACCAATGTGAGATTTCTAAAAATAGCTACAGCACTCAACCCACGGTTTAAGAATCTGAAGTGCCTTCCAAAAATCTGAGAGGGATGAGGTGTAGAGCATGCTTTCAGACATCTTAAAAGTGCAACACTCCAATGAGGAAACTACAGACCCTGAACCACCAAAGAAAGAAAATCAACTGTCCACTGGTGGCATCTTATTCAGCTAATTAAAATGAATGTGTGTCAGTACGCACTGCTTTGGATCGTTATCGAGCAGAACACGTCATCAGCATGGACACATGTCCCCTGGAATGGTGGCTGAATCATGAAGGCATGTAAAAATCTTGCGACACCAGCTACGCCAGTGCCGTGAGAATGTCTGCTCTCACTTTCAGGTGACATTGCATACAAGAAGCGGGCAGCATTATCTCCTGCAAATGTAAATAAATTTGTTTGTCTGAGTAACTGGCTGAACAAGAAATAGGACTGAGTGGACTTGCAGGTTCTAAAATTTGACGTTGTTTTATTTTTGAATGCAGGTTTTTTGTACATAATTCTACATTTGTAAGTTCAACTTTCATGATAAAGAGATTTCACTACAGTACTTGAATTAGGTGAATTGAAGTATACTATTTCTTTTGTTTTTACAGTGCAAATATTTGTAATAAATAAATATAAAGTGAACACTGTACACTTTGTATTCTGTGTTGTAATTGAAATCAATATATTTAAAAATGTAGAAAACATTCACAAATATTTAAATAAATGGTATTCTATTATTTAACAGTGTGATTAATCGTGATTAACCTTTTTAATCACTTGACAAACCTAATGAAATAGTATCTGGAGTTGACCGTAACACTACATAACACAATGACAAATAGATGATAAAATGAACTAATTGGCTATAGATTTCTAAAATAACACAATACACTCTTGTCTACAGCCTTAGACACACGTGCAAAACATTCTGCCTGAATTTTGAAGTATATGGCTTCTCCGAAAGTGAGAGGTTAAAAATTTGTGGCAGGAGTAATCTGCTTTGTCTCAATTGCTAGACCACGTATAGGATGAACCAGAGTTTAACACAGTACCCACCAGGATGGTTTTTGCCCCTTTGGGCCAAATTTCTTTTACCATTTTGGGAAAGAAAGAGCCACGGTGGAGTGAGGAAAAAGGAGGGAGTGGAAAAGGAAAACACTGTTGCATTTTCTTTAATGCCAGCCCCAATACATGGCAAATACTCTACTGATATTTGTAAAGACGACATCATATCCTTTTAAATCTCTCCTTAAGTGATTTATTTGAAGAGCTGGTCAGAAATTTTCTGAAGGAATGCTTTTCTGCCGGAAAATGCTGTTGAAATTGAAATGTGCCACAGGAACATGGTAGTTTTAATGACACAATGACAGAAACCAAGCAGGGTTCTACTGGATACCTTCCTGATTTCTGGCCAGCTTGCCTGCCCAGGCTCCTAGCTCCTTGCCAACGTGTCAGATGGGCTGCCTTTGGGCAAGGGCTCCCAGGCTCTCCAGCAGCACACCAAGCGGACCTTCCCTGGAGCTGATAAGGTCCCTGTCTCCTCAGCAGCTCAGAAGCCCTAGCTCCTCTGCCCACATAGCAGATTGTTCAGTTGGAAGTTCTGAAGCTTCATGTTTTGTTCTATTTCAGAATTATTATTTTTTTAAATTTTTCACAGAATGGAAATTCTAATTTTCAGCCAGTTCTATTCACTTGCTATTGTACCTACAAATCTCTTCTAGCATCTCTTGGGAGCTCTCCTGAGCAGGGACTATTTGTTACATGTCTGTCTGATGATTAGCACAATGGAGCCATGCTCCTTAATTGGGGCTCCTAGGCAACACCACAATACAAATAAATAATAATAAAGATGACTAATAAGAAAGTATTGGGCCAAGTCACTGAAAAAGTATCTACCTAGTAACCCAAAGGATTCTGGCACCTGGAGCAAACCTTAAGATGTTAAGTATGCACTGGAGATGTGCAGAGGTTCATGATTACCAAGCACAGCAGAAGAGACAGAAATAGAAAGTGGACTCAGGGAACTACTGTGAGATAGGCTATAAGAGGACAAGAACCCCATTTTCTAGTGGAAGAAAGCTCTGCTGAAGAGCTTGAAATACCTAGCCAGATAACATTGTCTTTTTAGACAATGCACCAAGACCACTTCTGTTTCATGTGGAAAAGAACTCTCAAGTGGTTGACATTCTGAATGGAAAAAGAGAGATTCTAACAGGGTTCAGAAGACCTAAGGTTTGGAAAAAGACAAGAGTATGGGAAACATTTACTTACATCTTCAAAGAGAACTACCCTGAATTAAACAGTCATCAAGATGGAATCATTGGAATTTCCAAGCTTCTGGAGATGGGATTGGAATAACATGCGGCCGATGACAGGCTAAAGTAGGGGTGTGAAGGAAAGAGCCTAGGACTGGAAACACGGCCTTCTGAAGCAAAACTGCTGCGTACGGTTGTTAGTTGAGTGGCTGAGTTGAGTGGCTGTCAAAGCACAGATATATATCCTGTAAGTTTGTGAATAAAAAAAGGAGTTCCCTGAGATGATAGGGATATATGATTAAACGGGTCAACTCAGTCTTGAGCCTCAGTGGTAACAACAGAACAATTTAAGACAAAGGCTAAGATCAGTTGGTTCTGTTCTTCCTCTAGCAAGTTTATTCATTGCTAAGTAAACAAATAGGTCACCAGAATAGCTATGAGGACTGAAGTCACTGTCATATGGCAAGATGATAGAATGTCTTTTACACACTCTCTTTAATGGGATATTGAAGAGAGTTAAAAAAACAATTTTGAAGAAGAAAAAAGTGCAGAAAAAGCAGCAGCCCTAATATAGAATGGTCTGGTAAGTTAGAAATAGTCAAAAGGATTTCTTGTGCATTGTAGTCCCTGCTTCTGGAAGATGGCCCTCTGGCTTTGTAGAAGTAACATTAATTGTTTTGGTGAAGGAAGGAAGGAGTACATGAAAGTAGGACCAGGGCAGATAATGAAGACTCGAAAGTTGAAATTAAAAGCCTTATTTTTCTCATTCCTAAAGCATGGACATTTTAATTTTAAGCTAGTTCATTAAGTGTCTGACCCAGAAGCTCCCAAAGATGCCCCCTACAGAGTAATGAAGAACTGCTATTTGGCAGAAAGTTCTTCAGACCAGGATTTGAGAAAGAATTAATGGTAATTTAGGTACGAGTGATCACAACTTGATTATATTTCTAATGTGAAAACAGAATAAAGCCTAAACCAGTGATATATATATTTGGTGCTTTAAAAGGGTCAGTTTCACACAGCTGAAAACAATTACAAGCCAAATTAGATGCAAGGAAGAATTTAATCAGAAAAATGTGAATGATAATTGGGAATTGTTTAAGAATGCTTTACTAGTTGCCCAAAAAAGTCACAATCAGAAGGCCATATTGATTTAAAAACAATTTGGTTTGGAGGGGAAGTGAAGGCAGTACTAAAAAAATTAAAAATTACAAATAGATGAAAGGGAAAATTAACAGTAACAAATACAAATCAGAAGCTAGGAATTATATAAAAATGGTAAGGGAAGAAAAGAGACACAAGGAGAAATCTATGTCTAGCTGGATTAAGTACAATAAGGAGTTTTTTAAGTTAATTAGGAACAAATGGAATCCTAACAATGGTATTAAGAACATAAGAACAATCATACTGGGTCAGACCAAAGGTTCATCTAGCCCAGTATACTTTCTTCTGACAGTGGCCAATGCCAAGTGCTTTAGAAGGAACTAACTGAACAGGTAATCATCAAGTGATCTATCCCATGTCACCAATTCCCAGCTTCTGGCAAACAGAGGCTAAGGACACCATCCCTGCCCATCCTGTCTAATAGCCATTGAGGGATCTATCCTCCATGAATTTATGTATTTCTTTTTTTAACCCGTTTTACCCATCTTGGCCTTCACAACATCCTTTGACAAAGAGTTCTACATGTTGACTGTGCGTTGTGTGAAGAAATACTTGCTTTTATTTTAAACCTGCTACCTATTAATTTCATTTGGTGACCTCTCTTATCCCGTGACAGCTTACTTTGCTTAAGAGCCTTTGGTGAGGGACCTTATAAAGGCTTTCCAAAAATGTAAGTACACTATATGTACTGGATCCCCCTTCTTCACATGCTTGTTGACCCCCTCAAAGAATACTAGCAAATATTTGTAAAATAAAATCATGCCTTGCCAATGTTGACTCTTCCCCAACAAATTGTGTTAATCTATATGGGTGATAATTCTCTTCTTTACCATAGTTTCAACCAATTTGCCCGATACTGAATTTAGGCATACCTGCCTGTAATTATTGGGATCACCTCTGGAGCCTTTTTAAAAACTGGCATCACATTATCTATCTTCTAGTCATCTAGTTGAGAAGCTGATTTAAATGATAGGTTACAGACTACAGTTAAGAATCCTGTGGCACCTTATAGACTAACAGACGTTTTGGAGCATGAGCTTTCGTGGGTGAATACCCACTTCGTCAGATGCATGTCATGCTCCAAAACGTCTGTTAGTCTATAAGGTGCCACAGGATTCTTTGATGCTTTTGCAGATCCAGACTAACACGGCTACCCCTCTGATACTAGACTACAGTTAATACTTCTGCAATTTCACATTTGAGTTTCTTCAGAACTTTTGGGTGAATATCATCTGGTCTTGGTAACTTATTACTCTTTAGTTTATCAATTTGTTCCCAAACCTCCGCTAATGACACCTCAATCTGGGACAGTTCCTCAGATTTGTCACCTAAAAATCTCCCTCACTTTCTCAGCCGTGAAGACCAATACAAAAAATTCATTTAGTTTCTCTGCAATGGTCTTATTGTCCTTGAATGCTCCTTTAGCATCTTGATTGTCCAGTGGCCCCACTGGTTGTTTAGCAGGCTTCCTACTTTTGATGTACTTAAAGTGTTTTTTGCTATTACTTTTTGAGTCTTCTGCTAGCTGTTCTTCAAATTCAAATTCTTTTTTGGCGTTCACTTGCCAGAGTTTATGCTCTATTCTTTTTTCCTCAACAGGAATTATTGTCCACTTTTTAAAGGATGCCTTTTTGCCTTTAACCACTTCTTTTAAATTGTTGTTTAGCTATGGTGTCACTTTTTTGGTCATCTATATTTTTTTGGGGGGGGGGGGAATATACATTTCAGTTGAGTTGCTATTATGGAGTCTTTAAAAATTTTCCATGCAACTTGCAGGGATTTCACTTTTGGCACTGTACCTTTTGATTTCTGTTTAACTAACTTCATCATTTTTATGTAATTTCCCTTTCTGAAATTAAATGTTACCATGGTGACCAGCTATATTCACCTCTTGGACCAGATGCTGTGCTCCACTGAGGACTAACTCAAGAATTGTCTCTCCTTTTCTCGGTTCCAGGACTAGCTTCTCCAAGAAGCAGTCATTTAAGATGTCAAGAAACTATCTGTGCATCCCATCCTGAGGAGACATGTACCCAGTCAATATGGAGATAGTTGAAATACCTCATAATTATTATTTTTTTAAATTGTATAGCCTTTCTACTCACTCTGAGCATTTCTCAGTCACTATCAGCATCCTTGATCAGGTCAGTAGTATATCCCTACTGCTATATTCTTATTATTCAAGCATGGAATTACTATCCATAGATAGATAGTATGGTACAGTTTGGTTCATTTTAAGATTTTTATTTCATTTGACTCTACGCTTTCTTTCACATATAGCACCACGCCTCCACCAGCACTACCTCTTCTGTCGTTACAATATATTTTGTGTATTTTTCGATATATTGGTCCACTACTAGATGGAAATGGTAGAATTATCGATAATAATGCAGAAAAACCAGAAGTGTTAAGTAAATACTTCTCTTCTGTATTTGGAAAAAAAACAGATGTTTTAATCATATTAAATGATAACACTCTTTCCATTCCCTAGTATCTTAGGAGAATGTTCAACAGCAGCTACTAAAGTTGGACAGTTTTAAAACAGCAAGTCTGGATAATAGGCAATAGTTTCAAAAGGACTGGCTAAGGAGCTTGCTGAACCAATAATGTTGATTTTCAATAAGTCTTGGAAAACTAGGGAAGTTTCAGAAAACTGGAAGAAAGCTAATGTTGTGCCACATATTTAAAAAGGGTAAAGAGGATGACTCGGGTAATTAGGGGCCTGCCTATCTGAGAGTCATCATGGGCAAGATGATGGAGCAACTGATACAGGACTTAATTAATAAAGTATTAAAGGAGGTAATATAATTAATGCCAATCAAAATGGGTTTATGGAAAATAGATCCTGTCAAACTAACCTGTTATTTTCTTCATGAGATTATGAGTTTGGTTGATAAAGTTCATAGTGTCAATGTAACATACTCACACTTTTGTAAGGTGGTTAACTTAGTACAGCATGACATTTTGATTAAAAACTAGAAAGATATAAAATTAACCCAATAAACTATAAATGGATTAAAAGCTGTTTAACTGACAGGTCTCAAAATGTAACTGTAAATAGGGAATCATCATTGAGTTGGTGTGTTTCCGGCAGGGTCCCTCAGAGATTGGTTCTTAGTCCTACACTATTTAACATTTTTAACAACCGGGGAAAAAATATAAAATCATCACTGATAAAGTTTGCAGATGACAGAAAAATTTGGGGGGGAGCGTTGAACAACAAAGAGTATAGGTCACTAGTACAGTGCCATATAGACCACTTGGTAAAGTAGGTGCAAGCAAATAGTACATTTTAATGTATCTGAATGTAAACATACACATTAGAGAAAAGAATGTAAGCCATACTTACAGGATGGGGGACTCTATCCTGGGAAAAAGGGACTCAAAAAAATTTGGGCGTCATGGCAGATGATCAGTTGCACATGAGCTTCCAGTGCAATGCTGTGGCCAAAGAGGGCTAATGCAATCCTGGGTTGCATAAACAGGAGAATCTCAAGTAAGGCTACGTCTACACTACAGCATAAAATCGAAATAACTAAAACCGGTTTTATAAAACCGATATTATCAAATCGATTTTATGCGTCCACACTAGGGCACATTAATTCGGTGGTGTGCGTCCATGGTCCGAGGCTAGCGTCAATTTCTGGAGCAGTGCACTGTGGGTAGCTACTGTAAAATGATGAGGCCAATAACTTTGATTTCCGTCCACACTAACCCTAAATCGATATAGTAATATCGATTTTAGCGTTACTCTTCTCGTTGGGGAGAAGTACAGAAATCGATTTTAAGAGCCCTTAAAATCGATTTAAAGTGCATTGTAGTGTGGACGGGTACAGCGTTAAATCGATTTAACCAAATCCCTGGCTCTGCTAACTGTAGCCTGCAGCGTTCTTAAAACCATAGATTCTAAAGCTGGAAGGGAACCAGTGTGATCATCTAGTCTGACCTCCTGTATAATAATAGGCTATGCTACTCCCCCAAAATAATTCATAGAGCATATCTTTTAGGAAACATCCACTCTTGATTTAAAATTGACACTGATAGAGAATCCACCACAACCTTTGGTAAATTTTTCCAGTGGTTGGTTTATCCTCATTTAAAAATTTGTGCCTTATTTCTAGCTTTGTCTCGCTTCAAATTCCAGCCATAGGATCATTTTATATCTTTCTCTGTGAAATTGAAGAGCCCATTATTACATACTTATTCCTCATATACATACTGTAATCAAGTCACCCCTTAACTGTCTTTTTTTGTTAAGCTAAATAGATTGAGCTCCTTGTATCTATCAGTATAAGGCATGTTTTCTAATCCTTTAATCATTCTCATGGCTCTTTAAATCATCTTCAATTTATCAACTTCCATCTTGAATAGTGGACACCAGAACTGGACACAGTACTCCAGCAGCAGTCGCACTAGTGCCAAATACTTAGGTGAAATAATGTCTCTACTCTTAGGCCTGTTCCACACTACGCAGTTAAATCGATTTAAACAGCGTTAAATCGATTTAACGCTGTACCCGTCCACACTACAATGCACTTTAAATCGATTTTAAGGGCTCTTAAAATCGATTTCTGTACTTCTCCCCAACGAGAAGAGTAACGCTAAAATCGATATTACTATATCGATTTAGGGTTAGTGTGGACGGAAATCAAAGTTATTGGCCTCATCATTTTACAGTAGCTACCCACAGTGCACTGCTCCAGAAATTGACGCTAGCCTCGGACCATGGACGCACACCACCGAATTAATGTGCCCTAGTGTGGACGCATAAAATCGATTTGATAATATCGGTTTTATAAAACCGGTTTTAGTTATTTCGATTTTATGCTGTAGTGTAGACGTAGCCTTACTTGAGATTCTCCTGTTTATGCAACCCAGGATTGCATTAGCCCTCTTTGGCCACAGCATTGCACTGGAAGCTCATGTGCAACTGATCATCTGCCATGACGCCCAAATTTTTTTGAGTCCCTTTTTCCCAGGATAGAGTCCCCCATCCTGTAAGTATGGCTTACATTCTTTTCTCTAATGTGTATGTTTACATTCAGATACATTAAAATGTACTATTTGCTTGCACCTACTTTACCAAGTGGTCTATATGGCACTGTACTAGTGACCTATACTCTTTGTTGTTCAACGCTCCCCCCCAAATTTTTCTGTCATCTGCAAACTTTATCAGTGATGATTTTATATTTTTTCCCCGGTTGTTAAAAATGTTAAATAGTGTAGGACTAAGAACCAATCTCTGAGGGACCCTGCCGGAAACACACCAACTCAATGATGATTCCCTATTTACAGTTACATTTTGAGACCTGTCAGTTAAACAGCTTTTAATCCATTTATAGTTTATTGGGTTAATTTTATATCTTTCTAGTTTTTAATCAAAATGTCATGCTGTACTAAGTTAACCACCTTACAAAAGTGTGAGTATGTTACATTGACACTATGAACTTTATCAACCAAACTCATAATCTCATGAAGAAAATAACAGGTTAGTTTGACAGGATCTATTTTCCATAAACCCATTTTGATTGGCATTAATTATATTACCTCCTTTAATACTTTATTAATTAAGTCCTGTATCAGTTGCTCCATCATCTTGCCCATGATGACTCTCAGATAGGCAGGCCCCTAATTACCCGAGTCATCCTCTTTACCCTTTTTAAATATGTGGCACAACATTAGCTTTCTTCCAGTTTTCTGAAACTTCCCTAGTTTTCCAAGACTTATTGAAAATCAACATTATTGGTTCAGCAAGCTCCTTAGCCAGTCCTTTTGAAACTATTGCCTATTATCCAGACTTGCTGTTTTAAAACTGTCAACTGTCATCTGTGTGAGGACCTCATTCAAATACTTTGAAAATATATCAAAGTAGATGGTCTTCATAGGCAGAAGGTATAAAGAACAGGATGCCAAAGGTTCAAAGGGCAGCTCCATCAACACAGATGAGCTCTCCATCCGACAGTGGATGAGTCCATAATCAGCATCTTGGCAGATAGACTTATATTCTCGAACCTTAACCTTTACAGACTGTATTCTTGGTCTAACTATATACTTTACTTGTTCAGTACATACAGTAAATAGAGATAACAATGAGCAATATAAAAAGAAAAAAAATCAAGACTGCATCTCTATGCCTTATACTGTGGACATGCAGAGAGAGGAGCAAATTCTGGAGGAAAGTTAAACTATTTCCAAGTGGTCCTGAAGGCTACCAGAATTCCCAGTTCACAGGCTTTTTCTTTTCATTGATTTTGTCATCAGTGAACATTTTTTGCCACTGAGCTAAGAGATGCTTGATGCAGTAGGACAATCTCTGCAATCTCAAAGGGATGGATTAATGTCCTGGATGCATGGATATTTCTGGAAAATCTAAATAATAATTTAAGGGAAAAACTCAGGATCTTTTATAAGTCAATAAGAGTAATAACTCTATAGTTTAAATCATGGCTTAATTTAGCTATAGCTAGCACTTGTATCTCTCTGTTCTTCAAGCAGAGCATGACTATAATGAAACTGACTCCTAGAAGTAATGGGTTTGGCAAAATAATAGCAGACCAGTGTTTTGGAAATAGTAAATCTCAATGTTGACTTTTGGGAAGAAATTGGATAGAACACAGAGTACTATCTTCTGTTGATGGAATGTAAAGTATTGTTATTTTATAACAGTTCTCCAAGTTTGGGCATCACTCTGACAGAAACAAAAGGCACGAGAAAGGCCACTCTGAAGAACAGGAAGTAGAATACCACCTCTTGGAATGGTTCAATTTTTTTTTTGGTTAAAGAATAGAGTACCAGCTTGAGCATCTATATGAGAAATATCTTAATTTCTGGAGGTTTCAATAACATTCATGTCTTTTAAAAATCTCTTGACATGTGAGCAAACTGCAAAGTCTGGAGCTATCTGAATTCAGCATAATACACAAGGGTGAAATTACTGAATTAGTGGACATCCAAACTCCAGACCATATTGTAAAAGTAAAATCTGCACAAATGCTTAAGATGCTGTAGACATCATGCATTAGGTTATGATGTTTATTAATGGTGTTAGCCTTTGTCATTGTGATGTTTAATGCTGCTGGATTTGGAGGAAGCATTAAGACCAGAGAAAAGGTCATAGCTGAATAAAAATAGCAAGCAGTGTCGTCTTACCACATCTGGGAACCAAAGCCTGGGTCACCAGTTTGGTGCCACATGTATCATCCTGGCCCTTTCCTGTCAGACCAGTATTTTTCAACAGTCCAGTCCAGTTTAACAGTCAAGAAGCTGAAGGGCATTGTGACAAATGAAGTGTGTGGGGAGTGTAGCGTCCTTTGATGGACACCCAGCCAGCCAGTTAGTTGTAAAATCCCTCTTGGTAGCTGTTCTCTACTTGCTTTACTTGTAAAGGGTTAAAAAGTCCCTCAGGTAAAGAAAGAAAAAAGTGGGCTGTGCACCAGCTTCACGCCAGTGTTTTCAGCCACCCCAAGATGGACAGAATGGGCATACCACTCCATTGACACAGGTGATGCTTGCCCAATTAGAGCCCAACCCTACCAGATGGCTCCTCAAGCTAAAACCACAATAGAAAGGGAGTTCAAGGACATGTTACAGATGTATGTAATCTGCCCCTCTGAAAGTGCATGGGCCTCTCTAGTGGTTCTGGTTCCCAAACCAGATGGGGAAATCCACTTGTGTGTGGACTATTGTAAACTAAATGCTGTAACATGCCCAGAGAACTATCCAATGCCATGCACAGATGAGCTATTGGGAGAAACTGGGATGTGCCCAGTTCATCTCCACCTTAGACTTAACTAAGGGGTACTGGCAAGTGCCGCCAGATGACTCAGCCAAGAAACGATCACTCTTGATCACTCATGTAGGGCCGTATGAATTTAATGCGCTCCCTTTTGGACTGCGAAATTGACCCGCCATCTTCCAGAGATTGGTACATAACCTTCTGGCTGGCTTTGGGGAACCTGCAGTCTCCTACCTCGACAATGTGGTTATATTCTCAGATTCATGGACAGAACACCTGGAACATCTCCAAGTGGTCTTCCAGCGCATAAGGGACGCAGGATTAACCATTAAGGCCAAAAAGTGTCAAATAGGCCTAAACAGGGTAATGCACCTTGGACACCAGGTGGGTCAAGGTACATTCAACCCCCTATAGGCAAAGGTAAATGCTATCCAAAATTGGCCTGTCCCTAAATCAGAGAAGCAGGTCCAATCCTTCTTGGGCTTGGCTGGGTGTTACCGACAATTTGTACCAAACTACAGCCAAACTACCACCCCAGTGACAGACCTGACCAGGAAAACACAACCAAATGCAGTTCAGTGGATTGAGAAGTGTCAAAAAGCCTTTAACCAGCTTAAGGCGGCCCTTACATCTGATCCTGTACTGAGGGCCCCGGACTTCAACCAACCATTCATCGTAACCACAGATGCGTCTGAGCATGGTGTGGGAGTAGTTTTAATTCAAGAAGGACTAGATCAACAATTCCATCCTGTTGTGTTTCTCAGCAAAAAACGTTCTGAGAAGGAAAGCCACTGGTCAGTCTCAGAAAAAGAATGTTACCCCATTGTGTATGTTCTGGATAAGCTATGCCCATGTATTTGGGAATGGCGGTTCCACCTGCAGACTGACCATGCTGCGCTGAAGTGGCTTCACATAGTAAAAGAGACTAACAGAAAACTTCTTCTGTGGAGTTCAGCTCTTTAAGACTTTAATTTTACAATACAACACATTTCAGGAGCCTCTAACAAAGTGCCTGACGCACTCTCCAGGGAAGGTTTCCCACAATCAGCCAGGTAAAAATGCCCCTGCATTCTAAGTCAGTGCAGTCCTTGAAATATAAAAAGTACTGTTTAATTCTTCATATAATAATAATTATTAATAAAATTGGAGGTGTATGCATCTTATTAACTCTGTTTTCTAAACCTCCAGGAAGAAATCCCAGCTGGTGTGAACCTGACCTGAACCAGGCTGGCCAGCACCATCTGTGATTTGGAGTGTGTGAGATAAATGAAGTGTGTGGGTGGGGTAAGCTCCCTTTCATGGACACCCAGACAGCCAGTTAGCTGTAAAATCCCTCTTGGTAGCTGTTCTCTACTTGTTTTACCTGTAAAGGGTTTAAAAGGTCCCCCAGGTAAAGAAGGAAAAAAGTGGCCACCTGACAAAAAGAGCCAATGGGAAGGCTAGAACTTTTTAAAATTGGGAAATAAATATTCCCTTGGTCTGTCGCTCTCTCTAGGCTGAAGAGACAGGCAGCAGGAATGCTGTGTAAAGTTTGAACCAGATATGAAAACCATCAGATCATATCTAGTAAATTAGGAATGTTTAGAAAAATGCGATTAGGTTTATTTGTTAATTTTTTAAGGCTTGTGAACTCCTTTGTGCTAACCTGATGCTTTTGTTTCCTTGTAACCTTTAAGCTAACCCCAAAGAAAGTTATTTTGAGTGCTTAATTTTTGGAATTGCTCTTTTAAAATCTAGCAAAAGGCTAAGTTCCAGATGTATTTTCTTCCTTTTTGTTTTTAGTTAAATTGACCTTTTTTAAGAACAGGCCTGGATTGTTGGTGTTCTAAGAGGTTTGTGCATGTTGCTTGATTAGCTGGTAGCAACAGCTAATTTCCTTTGTTTTCTTTCCCAGCTCTTCCCCAGAGGGGGAAGGGGAAAAGGGCTTGAGGGAGAAATTCCCTCCCCACAGGGAGAAATTCCCAAGTGCTCCATCCTGGGTCCAGGGTATTTTTTTGCATTTGGGTGGTGGCAGCATTTACCAAGCCAAGGTCAGAGAAAAGCTGCTACCTTGGGAGTTTAATACAAACCTGGAGTGGCGGCCACCACCTTCTTTACTCAGGGTGACAGAGTGGAGATTCAGCCTTGACAGGCACATTCTTCCAGTATTGTGATTCCACAGAGTCTACTTCTGAATCTCTTCCTTTGATAAAGCAACTGGGGGAGGACCTTGTGATTCTCCTCTGTGACAAACATGGCAACTCCCAGCTCTCCTAGTTGTCCGTTATGGCTGCATTTATACTAAAAAATTGCACCTGAAGCAAAAGTATAATCTATCTTTATTGATCATCCTGCTTCATGTGTACACCATGTGCCTATCCTCATATAACAGTGCCTGCAAGTGTTGCAGGGCCTACAGATTGTTGAATCTATCCCACAATTCCTGGCACAGTTCCCTGGAGCAAGTGCATGTCATATTACAGGCAGAACCGGTAGCAATGCCAAAAGTTAAAATGGCCTAACACTTTCTATTAGTTGCTTTCATTTAACTTTGCTGAACTTCAGCCATTTGGGCTGAATTTTCAATGCTGGATGGCTGAATGTTTTTAGAGTATTTCACAAAAAAAGTTAAGTTGTTTCTCATAACAAGGCTGGAAAGAATTATGTTGTTTTGCTCATCTTGAAAAATTCTTATAAACATTTCACTAAGACATTAGCATCTCCATGCTTTAGAGCAGGGATGTGAAACTGGAGGGTATGGGATAAGGTGGTGCTGCCTTGGTATCAGGAATATGCCTTCTGCTGCCCTCATGAAAAAAACCACTCAAATCTGGCCAAATTATAAGCCTCCAAAAAAACAAACAAAACAAAACAAAACAAAAAAGAAACCTTGCAGTTCACATACTCACTTGAGACTTGAAGTTTGGTAGAAACGGTCAATGAAGATTCTGTCTGTACTGGGCTTGCACCAGGGCTGCAGGTGGCGAGAAGGATTTTCCCTGCAATTGCTCTGCCCAGCAATCAGGGGCCACCGTGGTGTTTGGCATAGGAAATGAGAGGAGGGAGTCTGCCTCTCCTGTGTTCTCAATGCTTCTGGTTGCTAGTGCCCAGGAGAAATGAACAATGCATTTTGAATGGAACACAGGGTGAGGAGCAGAGCATAGGTAGTGAGAGGAGGTGCATCCATGTGGAAAAAACAGTATGATGATGATGACGATTCTATAATTAAAGACTGCATCTTAATGCATATGCACAAGGGGACTCTAATCTCAGAGTTGCAAATGACATGGCACAATCATCAACCTTTCCCTCAAAACTGCTGCTGGACTAAATTCAGGCCTGGAGACCCAAGGGAACTACTCTGACTAGTGCCACCATCTTTAGGCAGTGGTACTATATTCACCCTCTTCATATCTCCATCCCCCCATCTCTCAACAAAATACTGAGTTTTTACTGAGAGCTTCAGCCTAAAACAGCCGCTCTTACTATACTGTACTAGAAGGAAAGCAGTACCTAGAGTCAGATAGAGGCAAAAAAGGATATCCCAGATCTCTTCTTCCACTGTTTCTATAAAGGTAACCTAACAAGTCTATAAAAACAAACTAAAACTGCGATGCTGAGAGAAAAGGTTAACTTATTAAATTGTAAAGTTATATCAGCATCCCTCTTCCCCCCGCCAAAATAAAAAAATTAAAATACCAACAGAAAAAGGTTGTGAGGATAGAAGGAGGTAAAAATGGAAGAAGAGATACGATAAATTAGGCAGGAAAAAATGAAAAGAGCCAGACAAGGGGCTGGGATTGATAAAATAGTTAATTGTATATCTATATCATCATGGTCTCCAGTCATGAAACTTCAGTTGTCTCTGATATTTCCTTAATGTTCCACAGCCAGCTCGAACATAAAGAGCCAAATATCCAAAAAGAACTTATTACCAATCCTAACATCTTGTCTATCTCCTGCTTCCTTCAAACTATTCAAAATCCCACCGCCTCCCATCATTATGCCATCATTCCACCCAATTTCCTTTATTAGCATCCTAAAAAATAAAAACACAAAAAACATACAACACTCCACACACACCCAAAAACACAAATTCAAGTTCGTTGTCCTTATTTTCAAGGTTCTGCAATATCTCATCCCTACATATACAGAATCTCCATTTAAAATTTGCTCATACACGTCTACTAAACTTCTATCCTTACTTTTCCCTTCACCTTTTCCTGTTCGGACTTTGTGCCTCCTTTCATACTGCCCTCTATGCTTGGAATACCATCCACTTATGCACCAGTATCTTCTCTCCCTCCCTTTCACGCTTCTTAAAACTCATTTCTTCAATAAAGTTATCATAAACTGGTCTCCTCGCTTTCTTAGCAATCAAATAGGTGTAATATGTACTTCCATCCTGTTAACAGTACAAAAAGTAAATGAGGGAAGCAAGCAGTAGATCACACTTCAACAGGTTTATGCTGCCCATTGGTGAGGTGGTTTAAGAGCTTTAGTGTTCCAAAGGTTGCTGAATTGCCACCAGTCACTGAGTGGATGGATCCAGGAGTGGGAATATTTAGCTTTTAGGGACATATGGCACACAAACAAAAAAGTTTTTTGAAATAATTTTTTCAAAGTTTTCCCATGAGATTTCTGTGGCTGTTTAGAGAAACATTTGTTAATGCGGAAAAAATACAGAAAAATCAATCATGAAATAACTGATTTTTTTACACATGGATTTTAATAATCTTCAATTTATTTTAATGTACTGAATGCTACTTTGGATAGACAAACATTTAAAAATAGTGATTATTTTTGATTGTTCAGATTTGGATAATAAGACAATTCTACATGAAAACAATTTCAAAACAGCAGCATATTAAAAAAAACAGAAACAAAAGATTTACCTTGCTGAGTTTTCTGTTCTTGAGTTCTATTCACAGTGAGGTCTAGAGGGCTATCCTGTTCTTCCTGAAGGGAGTTTTCCGTTTGGTTCATTTGGATATTTTTACATATCAGACTTGGTTCAAATGATGAACCATTTCTATTCTCTTGAATTTTGCTACTTTTTGAAATGTATTCAATTGCAAACTGACGGATCATCTTTTTCATTAATTCCTGAGCAACTAGGGGAATGTTAGGATCACAGTTCTGAGGAAGATCTGGGGGAAAAAAAACATGAAACACATGCATTAATATAAATGAACAATTATCTTTCTTTTAATAATGGTAAAATACTTACTCGAGACATTTAGTAATTTTGGCCCAGATTTTGAATCCCTTTCTACTTTACTCCATGTATAATTCTATGGAAATCAAGGAGATTACCTGGGAAGTAAGGTACTACTTAATGTAAGTAATGGTATCAGAATCTAGCCCTTTGATTTTTAAAACATACTGAGCTGAAATTTGTCTTGTAGACTCCTAGGTCTGTGGTTTCACATGTGAAAAGTGTTTAAACAAAAATAGTGCAAGTGAATTAAATAAAGCTGTAAGTCACAGTGTAATGTTACTTTCAGAATGAACTTTTACTACAGCAAACAAAATATTATTTTAAGAATGTAGTTTTACAGATAATTAATCCTAAGTACTGATTGGAAAATTCTGACATTCTCAGAAAAACAAGGATTAAGTTTGACAAAGAGCTGTTTCACTTACACATTAAGTTAATTTTCATTGTCCACATTGTCAGTTCAGGATTGCCAGGCCATGTTGGTAAGATGTCATTAGAAATGTCCCATACAAATTGTAGTTCTGTAATAAACTAATATTTGATTTCTCAAACTTTTTCATGGTGTATACCATGTTCTAACAGAGAAACTATTGTCTTAGAAACAATTTCCTTTCCTATTTTCAATTACAAGGCCATATCTCCTTTAATTTGTGTTCACATAACATCCCTATGGCAAAAACAGCAATTGCTTAATTTTTTCCAACACAGAAAAGTAGTATTAGGAAAGTGTGTAACTTATTTTAGCCATCTTTTAATGCAGCTAACCAGCTGGAAAAAGGAAGAGAGCGCATCACGTGACTAGCTGGGTCTCATAGATCACTAGCAACTTTGTCATAGACCACAGTTTGAGAAACACCAAAGTAAAGTGAAATCCCACCTTCTACTGTAATATAAAAGATCTGCCAAATCAACAAAGCAAAAAAATTTAGCACTGAATAAGAATAGTTAAAAAGATCATCGAAACAGATCATTACTCCCTTATAGTTTCTACTCTTGCTGACTTAAGATGAGTTTTCAATGCAATACGTGGGATCTACTCTCACTGATATGCCAACAGAGTTGAATGGCTAAATCTCCATATCCCATTCAACAATGAACCCTTACATGTCTGAATCACATTTTATTTTGACAAAAAAAGATGTTTCTATGGTTAATAACCTTACTTTCAGTATATGTTTTAATTGAGCTTTAAATATTCTAGCAATATTGCCGTACAGCAGCCCAAGTGTCATCGTAAAAAGTGCGGGGAACCTTATAAGGCAGGATTACTTATATTGTAATTCTGCTTCTCTGAAGATACAATTTTGGCAGAATTCTCACTTGTGCATTGTAGCACAAGACAGACACCACTCCCCAAGCTCTAAGACTTTTGGTCCCTAAAGGCAGCCGTAGTTGGCTAGGGCATCATCCTCCTCTCCCTCTAGCAACACAAGTGGCACATGAGACCCAGGAATCTAATCACTGACCTTTTTTGAGCTCACAGAACTTTCATTGGCTTTGTCAAGGCCATATCACTATCCTATTACACCATGAACTTTTTGATGGGGATTTCAGTAGTGTCAAGCCTCTCAAAAACTTACAATAAGGGATGCAGAGAAACTGGTTTACCTTTCAACCAGAATCTTGAGAAGCTGCAAAGTCTGCCAAATGAAGCTGAATGCAGTTACTGTGGTATTTAAATTATTCTCAGAAAGACGATTAAGCAGGTTTAATTAGTGGGGACTGAGGAATTTAAAGGATTCAATGTGGGCCTACTACATCATTGAACTTTTACCTCTCACAAATTTTAAGTCCTCTAACAAATGGTTTCAAAGAGGCCAGTATGACACAGTTCTCCTCCTCAGAGACAGTATGCTGATGAAGCTCTACTAAAAAACATCAGTGAGGGCTGTGAAGTTGGGATGGAGTACGGTATCCTGGTCCAGATAAATCACCCAAAGCCAGACTAAACCTGATGGAAACAGCTTTAGCAATCTGCAACTCTTGAGACCATACTTCTCAGGGCCAGCAAAGGCTATTAGGATCACTGAACATCTGCCTCTTGAGTTCTGACAGGATTTTAACTACCAGAGGTACTGGTGGAAAGGCATAGAGGAACATCCTTCCCAAGTGGATGGACAAGGCACACTTGCCACCACAGTCTCTTAGGAACACAGGAACTAACACATTAAATCAAACCACTGGTCCGTCTAGTCCAATATCCTGTCTTTTAAATACCACAAACATTTGCTCAGCACTTTCCAACAAGATTTAGTTATTGCATTTTATTTCTGGCTCAGTTTACCCCCTTCTCTTTATTAAAATGACAATGCAATTTTTCCAACTTTCATGATTTTGAGATTATTGTGATATTTGGTGTTTTTTCTTTAAATTCCAGGAACTGGAGTTATCTGAATACATGAGAATCTCAGTTTTCATTTTAAAAACCAATAGATTTCTAACCCTCATGGTTGAAGAGAAAACCTTGAAAAGTTAGGAAGAATAATGGGCAATTACATAATAACCTTTCCGCAGAAGGCAATTCTTCCAAATCCTCTCTAGTCAGAAGTTAGCTTATCCCTCGAATTATGAAGGTTGACAGAATTTAAAAAAAAAATAGTTGGGAGAGGTTATCTTATCAGTGCTGTGGGCAGAAAACAATAGCTCCTTGTTCAGGTCAGTAGCAAGGAGTATCCACACTGGAGGGAAATGAGATCCATCATTCTGACTTGTGAGGAGGTATCCAAGATTGAGGCAGTTCATGACTGGGTTCTGCTTTCCTGCCAGGCACATGGAGACCAAAAATGTTGGTGGGGCTGCACCCACTATTCCCACACCTTCAGGGCTTCTCAATATCAAGGCATGATCCACTATCGTCCTACCTGTGCATATAGAATGTGAGGATCAAAGTGCATTTGAATCAGCACTACCTTCATAGCTAGCAGATCTCTGAAAGTGCCTAATGTGTGCAGGACCACGCTCCTCTTCACAAGAATAATGTGCAACTGTTGTTTCGTGAGAGACCAACTTCCTAAATATGGAGTCCCTGAATGTAGGCTCAGCAGCACAGGTTGGCTGTATCCATTTTTCACTACAGTTTGGAAGAGAAGTATTTGCAAGTCAATTCCTAACTGGCAATAGGTTGCTAGACTGCCACTATGATCATGTCACCCAAATGTGATGCATGAGTCCCTGCGATGCATACTTCAGTGGGATCTTGGGATCAAATGAACTTGCTTCATATGGGAACTGTCCAGGGTACTAATAACACAGTTGCAGCCATGAGATCCAATATTCACAGCATGGTCTGAGCTGTTCCACTGCTTATGCTTTCTTGAATTGGGGCTGTCTGGGATCCTGCCCTGAGCCAAAAAAAAGCATTCAGCTGAGCCATGTCTAGCAGGGCTCGTACATTCTCTCATTGTTTGCTGAGGAACTGAAGCCACTAGGGAGCATCATAAGCTACTCAAACTAACCAGTAGTGAGACGGAATTATTTAAATTGTGTCTTTGACCAGGCATCTGTCCAAGAAGGGGAACATGTGCACTCCCAATTGAAAGGAGAATCAGGCAACCAGTGGCCATTGGGGATAACAAGCTCCCAAATTGCCTCTTTAATGGGGGCACTGCTCTCCTTTTCCCCTCCTTCCCTTGTGAGAAGGCCCAATGGATGCAATCACAAAATACAGAAAAAACAGGGTTGCCTTCAACTCTTACCTTCTCTATAGGAGTCCCCACCCATTCCTCTAAGAGGTTCTATTCAGCACCTATTTGGCAGCTAGCTACAAAGCAAGCGTACAGTCATCCATTCCTTTAACTTAGGCTACTTACTATTATCCACATCAATGACTGTCTGAAAATGATGCAATTCTGGCATTTGCCCTTGCAAAAGGACTCCACAAGGACAGACACATTTTTCCAAAGCATGACCTTGCACATTGGCTTTGAAGGCCCAATAGACCACAATACAAAAAGGCTACACCTGCCAATTTATAATTTTCTTGTCCATATTAATTCCATCTCTGAGCCTGAGGTTTCTGGGGCCTGGTGCCATGTGTTTGACTGGTTTTTGCTCTAACTATAGTTGCTTTGGTCACCAGGTTCTTGTAGGAAGGGAGGAACACATGACTGGTGTCACTCATTGGAAAGATATACTTTTCCACAACTGTCTCCAAAAATGGAGCAGTGGTGTAAGTTGCTTGTCACATTTCCATCACCAGCAGCTGTAAGACAGATAGCAAGGAAAATGCAGCCCTACTGGACTTGGGTTTCTGGCCCACGTATCAAAGTCCTTGAAAATTCCTGGACTTGCCCTATCTCAACATTTAGCCTACTGAGACAGTTTTTTAAGAGTGTGCTAGTAGTCCTGATATGAGGTCACTATCCTGCTGCTTCTCCATGCTGGTATGTATTTGCTATCAGATGAGATCTCCAGTTCCTCAGAATCCAGATGACAATTACACCACCCTGCCCCACCCAAATGCTGAAGAACTGAGCAGGTGATATGATGGTTTGGTCTGAAGTGTCAACACCACACTGGGATGCATCAACACACTGCACAAAGAGCACTGACACCAGAGATGCCAAAACAGTACAAAAATAAGTTCAGGTTGCATCAAGAAATCTGACAATTCATGGTACAACATTAGAGGGAACCACTGAAAGCAGTACTTCGACATCTGAAGGAGCCAAATACTGCCACTCATGATTCCTAGCTCCATCTCAACCTCAAGTCCTGGAAACAAAAGGGAACCATGGATATCTGAATGTAAAGCTGCCTGGAGTTGGGAGCTTCATCAGTGAAGCACAAGAGGTCAGCTGGCTATCTCTAGCCTCCTGCCAATGCTTCTTATTCAGAGGCAATACCTTATCCAATGAGCAGGAGCTCAGTACCACCAATTTTCAGGCACAAAGACCCCAAGATTATTAGGGACTCAGCATGAAGTTCAGGGCACGTCAGTGGTGCTGACACAGATTTTTAACATCAGCAGCTGAAGAAAACTAAGACTTACGGTTTGAGAATTTCTCTTCAGATAAACTCTGTCAGTCAGTCTGAGGAAGACTTGAAGGCAATCCCCATGATGCCTTAATCTACCACCCTGGCACAGCAAACAAACTTCTCTATTACTGATATTTTTCTGCCTCATGGACATTGACTCCATTAAGTGATCTTTCTAGCTCCTTAAGGGTAAAGACAGTGGACAATATTTTGAAAAACAGAAAAAACACTACTTAATGCAAGTAGCTTTGGGATTTAGTGAACTCTGAAATGCAGACCGGAGCCAAAAAGATTTAAGGAAGCTTTGGAGAAAAAAGGGTGAAAAAAGGTGAAGCAGCAGCAAGGCAACAAGTATCAAAGTAATGAAACAACAGATATTAATGCAAAAATGCTAAAGCAAGGACAAAATGATGAAATTAAAGCACCGAAGCATCTAATAGAAATAAACGCCTACTTATGGAACTGAAGTTCCCAAACTAAGAGCAAGAAAAGAGATACTGAAAAATTTTACAGTCAAAAATTTAACAAACACAAAAAGATAATTGAAGTATGATCCACACTGAGCAGGCTACCACCTGGAGCAGTGACGAGAGAACAAAGTTCCTTTGATGAATGTAGTCAAGAAAGAGCTGACTAGAAAAGAACTACAGACTCCTGGGTAATATGCAACCACCAGTGGAGACGGGAAGGTGAGGTGGCTTGCATCCAAACACACTCTCTTTGCCTTTAGGAACTACAAAAACTACAGAACTTAGGGAGTTCACCCTACGTTATTATGATAGGGAGCACAAAACCCAGGAATGAGAAATCTGCCCATCTGGCATCTTTATTGAAACACAATTACTATCAAAGTTGCTGAGCTAACATAATAGTGGAAGAGTAAGCTATATAGCAATATTCTCTCTGTATCCACAAAATTGCTGTTTCTTTCCAATTTCAGAATCTTTACTGCTGATCATGTGTAAATCACACACTGACTGTTAGTACCCAGGTTGAACTTGTAAAGCTAGTAATTGGATAAGTCATCTTTTCACTCGGTCTGAACACTGAACATATAAACTGGACACTACGAAGTTTAGACTTGAAATTAGACAAAGGTTTCTAACCATTAGAGCAGTGAAGTTCTGGAACAGTCTTCCAACGGGAGTAGTGGGGGCAAAAGACATATCTGGCTTTAAGACTAAGCTTGATAAGTTTAAGGAAGGGATGGTATGATGAGATAGCCTAATTTTGGCAATTAATCTGGCAATTGATCTTTGATTATCGGCAGATAAGTATGCCCAGTGGTCTGTGCTGGGATGTTAGATGGGATGGGATCTGAGTTACTACAAAGAATTCTTTCCTGGGTGCTGGCTGCTGAGTCTTGCCCACATGCTCAGGGTTTAACTGATCGCCATATTTGGGGTCGGGAAGGAATTTTCCTCCAGGGCAAATTGACAGAGGCCCTGAAGGTTTTTCGCCTTCCTCTGCAGCATGGGGCATGGGTCACTTGCTGGAGGATTCTCTGCAGCTTGAGGTCTTCAAACCACAATTTGAGGACCTCAATAACTCAGACATAGGTTAGAGGTTTGTTATTGAAATGGATGGGTGAGACTCTGTGGCCTGCACTGTGCAGGAGGTCAGACTAGATGATCATAATGGTCCCTTCTGACCTTAAAGTCTATGAGACTAAGATTCTAACTTCCCATCAAAACTTTCTCTCAAATATTAGGCTTTTTTAAAAAAATCCCTTCTGAACATTTTCCAATTTTAGATGCCCTATGGGAAAACTCCATTAAAATCATCCCAGATCTTCAACTGCCAGTTACTCTAAATGTACAGATTTAAACTTATTTATGGTAAAAAGCTAATATAGGGAGAACGTGAGTGTGAGTGGAAGAGGCAGAGCATGATTCAAGATTGCACATGACTTAAATATGAACAGTTCTTTCAATTTCATATTTTGTTATCTTTATACCTAAACATAGGACTACTTTATATTTGTTTTTCTACAATTCTTTAAAGAACTCTGGGGACTCAATGCTAAACAAGCACATACAAAAGACGGTTACTCACCTTTGTAACTGTTGTTCTTCGAGATGTGTTGCTCACATCCATTCCAGTTAGGTGTGCGCGCCGCGCGTGCACGTTCGTCGGAAACTTTTTACCCTAGCAACTCCAGTGGGCCGGCAGGTCGCCCCCTGGAGTGGCGCCGCCATGGCGCTCAATATATATCCCTGCCGGCCCACCCGCTCCTCAGTTCCTTCTTGCCGGCTACTCCGACAGTGGGGAAGGAGGGCGGGTGTGGAATGGATGTGAGCAACACATCTCGAAGAACAACAGTTACAAAGGTGAGTAACTGTCTTTTCTTCTTCGAGTGATTGCTCACATCCATTCCAGTTAGGTGAATCCCAAGCCATACCTAGGCGGTGGGGTCGGAGTGAGAAGTCGCGGCATGGAGCACTGCAGATCCGAAGGCCGCGTCCTCTCTTGACTGCTGGACCAGGGCGTAGTGGGAAGCAAAGGTGTGGACCGATGACCAGGTCACTGCCCGACAGATTTCCTGGATGGGCACACGGGCGAGGAAAGCCAGCGACGACGCCTGCGCCCTGGTAGAATGCGCAGTCACCCGGCCCGTAGGGACGTGGGCCAAGTCACAGCAGGTCCTGATACAGGACGTTACCCATGAGGATAACCTCTGGGAGGAGATAGGAAGCCCCTTCATGCGGTCCGCTACCGCCACGAAAAGCTGGGGGGATTTGCGGAAGGGTTTGGTCCTCTCCACATAGAACGCGAGAGCATTACGGACATCAAGCGAGTGGAGCTGCTGCTCCCTGCCTGAAGAGTGAGGTTTCGGGAAAAAAACCGGAAGGAATATCTCTTGGTTGATGTGGAAGGTCGAGACTACCTTGGGGAGAAAGGCAGGGTGTGGCCTCAGCTGCACCTTATCTTTGTGGAAGACTGTATACGGGGGGTCTACCACAAGAGCCCGGAGTTCCGACACCCGCCTAGCTGAGGTGATAGCTACTAAAAAGGCAGTCTTCCAAGAGAGATAAAGTAGGGAGCAAGTAGCTAACGGCTCAAAGGGGGGCCCCATGAGCCGAGACAACACCAGGTTAAGATCCCAGGTTGGAGCAGGGAGTCGGACGTTAGGGTATAAACGTTCCAGCCCCTTAAGGAATCTAGACACCGTCGGGTGAGAAAAAACAGAGCGACCATCCCCACCCGGGTGAAAGGTGGAGATAGCTGTCAGGTGGACCCGCAACGACGATATCGCCAGACCCTGTTGTTTGAGGGACCAAACGTAGTCTAAGATATTGGCCACCGAAACTTCCATAGGGCGGAGACCTCTGCACCAACAGGAGAAACGCTTCCACTTGGCCGAGTATGTCGCTCTCGTGGAAGGCTTCCTGCTGCCCAAAAGCACCTCCCGCACCGGTGTGGAGCAGCGCAGTTCAGAGCCGGTCAGCCACGCAGGAACCACGCCGCTAGGTGCAGCGACTGCAGGTCCGGGTGACAGAGAGTCCCGTGCTCCTGGGTAATTAGGTCCGGGTGAAGGGGCAGGGGAACTGGGTTGGCTATGGCCAGGTCCAGCAGCATGGGGTACCAATGTTGCCTGGGCCACGCCGGGGCTACCATGATCACACGAGCCCTGTCCCTGCGCACCTTCAGAAGGACCCTGTGAGCCAGAGGAAACGGGGGAAACGCGTAGTACAAGTGGGTCGTCCACGGAATAAGGAAGGCATCCGCTATCGACCCGGGCTCCCTGCCCTGAAAGGAGCAGAATGCCTGGCACTTCTTGTTCCCCCCGGACGCGAAGAGGTCCACACGGGGATAACCCCACCTCTGGAAGATGGAGAGAGCGACGTCCGGGCGAAGGGACCACTCGTGCGATAGGAAGGATCTACTCAAGCGATCCGCCAGCGTGTTCCATACTCCGGGGAGGAAGGAAGCCGTGAGGTGAATGGAGTGGGCTACACAAAAGTCCCAGAGTCGCATCGCCTCGTGACACAGGGGAGAGGATCTGGTGCCGCCCTGCTTGTTGATATAGTACATGGTCGTCGTGTTGTCGGTAAACACCGCGACACAAAGACCTCGAAGCTGGTGACAGAACGTTTGACAAGAAAGGCGGACCGCTCTCAACTCCCGCATGTTGATGTGCAACCTCACCTCCTGCGGGGACCACAGGCCCTGCGTTCTCAGGATTCCCAGGTGGGCCCCCCAGCCGAGATCTGAGGCATCCGTTGTCAGGGACACCGAGGGCTGAGGTGGGTGGAAAGGGAGCCCCGCACACACTACGGACTGGTCTAGCCACCAGTCGAGAGAATCTAACACCCCTTGGGGGATAGTGATCAGCATGTCTAGCGGCTGCCTTGCCGGCCGGTAATGTTCGATGAGCCACAACTGGAGGGGCCTCATGCGGAGCCGAGCATAACCGGTCACAAACGTGCATGCTGCCATGTGGCCTAACAGGGTTAGACATGTCCGCACTGATGTCAAGGGGGCTGCCCGTAGTCGTTGAACGATCGCCGACAATGCCTGGAACCTCGGCAACGGCAGAAGAGCCCTGGCCACGGTGGCGTCCAGGACGGCCCCGATGAACTCCACCCTCTGCGTGGGGATCAGGGTGGACTTGTCCATGTTGATCATGAGGCCCAAGGTAGCAAACAGGCCGGTGATCACACGGACGTGGCTGCAAACTTGCAGTTCCGACGTGCCCCGAATTAACCAATCGTCTAGGTAAGGGAACACGTGGATACGACTGCGCCGAAGATGTGCCACAACGACTGTCATGCATTTTGTAAATACCCTCGGGGCCGTAGAAAGGCCAAATGGGAGGACTGCAAATTGGTAGTGAAGGGGGCCCACCACGAAACGAAGGAAACGTCTGTGGAGTGGCCAAATGGCAATGTGAAAATAAGCGTCCTGCATGTCGAGGGCGGCGTACCAGTCTCCCGGATCCAGGGATGGGATAATGGTCCCCAGGGATACCATGCGGAACTTCAGCTTCACCAGGTATTTGTTGAGCTCTCGCAGGTCGAGGATAGGCCTGAGGCCTCCCTTGGCCTTGGGGATCAGAAAGTAGCGGGAATAAAACCCCTTGCCCTTCTCGTTTTCCGGAACCGCCTCTATAGCTCCTTTGCTGAGGAGCGTCTGTACCTCCTGCCGAAGGAATTGCTTGTGAGAGGGGTCCCTGAAAAGGGACGAGGAAGGGGGGTGGGAAGGAGGAAATGATATAAACTGCAGGCGGTATCCTGTCTGCACCGTGAGTAAGACCCAGCGGTCCGATGTTATTTGGGTCCACGCCGGGAGGAAAAACGAAAGGCGGTTGGAAAACGGGGGGGAAGGATCCGTGGGGGAAACTGTTACTGCGCCCTCGGGCGCACCTTCAAAATGAAGGCTTGGGTCCAGGCGGGGGCTTAGAGGAGCCTTGATTCTGCCCCCCTTGGTTCCCCGAATGCCTACGCCTTCCATTCCTGCCACGGCGCCTATTGAGGTCCTGCCGTTGGCGGAACTGGGGGTATGGCCTGCGCTGCTGTTGCTGCTGTGGCCGGAAGGGTCTGCGCTGCGTTCCCGGCGTGTGCATCCCGAGGGAGCGCATAATGACCCGATTGTCCTTTAGACTCTTAAGTCTGGGGTCTGTCTTTTCCGAAAACAGGCCCTGGCCTTCGAACGGGAGGTCCTGGATGGTATGTTGGAGCTCCGGAGGAAGGCCAGAGACCTGCAGCCAGGAGATACGGCGCATCGTTACCCCCGAGGCGAGGGTGCGGGCAGCCGAGTCTGCAGCGTCCAAAGAAGCTTGCAATGATGTACGCGCAACCTTCTTGCCCTCATCTAGGATGGCCGCAAATTCTTGGCGGGCGTCTTGTGGCAGCAGCTCTTTAAATTTGTCCGCTGCCACCCATGAGTTGAACGCGTACCTGCTGAGCAGGGCTTGTTGGTTCGAAACCCTGAGCTGCAGCGCCCCAGCCGAGTATACTTTGCGTCCAAGGAGGTCCATACGCCTGGCCTCCCTGGATTTGGGGGCTGGAGCTTCCTGCCCATGACGCTCCCTGTCATTCACCGACTGTACCACCAGGGAACACGGTGTCGGGTGGACATGGAGGTACTCATAGCCTTTAGAGGGGGCCATGTACTTCCTCTCGACGCCCCTCGCCGTAGGGGAGATGGAGGCCGGTGACTGCCAGATGGTATTGGCGTTGGCCTGGATCGTCCTTATGAAGGGTAGGGCGACCCTGGTGGGAGCATCTGACGAGAGGATGGTGACAATCGGATCCTCGATCTCCGAGACCTCCTCGGCTTGTAGGCTCAGATTCTGAGCTACTCGCCTAAGGAGGTCTTGGTGTGCCCTGAGATCCAGCGGGGGGGGGGCTACTGGAGGAGATGCCAGCCACCGCTTCATCAGGGGAGGAGGATGAGGAGACCCCCGGCAAGAAAGTGTCCAATGGGGGGTCCCCCTCGGCCCTCGCCTCTGCCTCAGGAGCCAGAGCGGAGTCTTGCTGCTTGGACCCTTCCTCTCCATCCGGGGAGGGAGGGGGGCGAGACAACGAGGCCTCCGGCACCCTGTGCTCCGCCGTCGCAGGGCTATCAGGAAGCTGTTGGGGGCCCTGGGCTTGATGGTATGCCCATGGGGTCCAAAACCCCCACTGCTGCGGGCCTTGGTCCTGTTGCGGCGGGTCTTGAAAGAGCGCCGCCTGCCGGTCGGTGCCCAGCGCATACCCGCTGTCCGTTTGTGAAGACACCGACGGCTGCCTAGAAGGCCACGGCGGGGCCGACCCTGGCTGGTAAGGGTCTGCGCGGGTCGGCAGCGACGATCTTCTCGGTGCTGGGGATCGGTACCGGGAGTCATAGCGGTGCCTGGATCGGGACCGGGACTGGGTTCTGTCTCGGTGCCGGGATCTGGACCGGTACCGGCCGCCGCTTCGGTGCCGGGATCGGGACCGGGACCTGCCACCGACGCGGTGCCGGGAGGTCGACCGGGACCGGGACCTGCCACCAGCTCGGTGCCGGGAGGTCGACCGGTGCGGCGAGTGACGGCGGGACTGGCTCCTGGAGTCACGGTGCCGGTATCGGCGGCTGGAGTCAGACCGCGACCGTCTGGAGGTCGATCGGTGCCGCGAGTGCGACCGGTACCGCCGAGGGGAGCGGTGCCGGGACTGCGAGCGGCGATGGGATCTTGACCTGCCGTGACGTCGGGACCTGGACCGCGAGCGCGAGTCCCGAGACGGTGCCGACATCATGGGCTTGCCTCTAGATGCGACCCGCACCGGAGGTACCGGGGGTGGCAGCTGAGTCGGCTCTGTCAAGGCAATAAGGTCCCGTGCCGAGGCGAAGGTCTCCGGCGTGGATGGGACCAATATCTCAACCCCAGATCTTATGGGGGAGCTTGGCGGCACCGGACTCGACGGACCCACCGGGCCCGGAGTTGACGGTGCCAGCGGCGCCGCGGCCGATGTCAAGGCCGGGCGCTCCAGTCGGGTCTGCCTGGCTGGAGTGGCAGACGCTGACGGTCTTGGCTCTGCACCCGGTGCCGGAGAAGGTCGGTGCCGGGGAGTCTTCCCGGTGCCGGTGCGATCCGGTGCCGGCGCCGAGATCACGGCCTGCGAAGCCGCCGGGTCAAGTGCCGCCTCCATGAGGAGAGTCCGGAGTCTTTGGTCTCTCTCCTTTTTTGTCCTGGGCTTAAAAGCCTTGCAGATGCAGCACTTGTCCGATCTGTGCGATTCCCCCAGGCACTTCAGGCACGCGTCGTGGGGGTCGCTGGTAGGCATAGGCTTCTTACAGGCCGCACACTGCTTAAAGCCCGGCGAACCAGGCATGAGCCCGGTGCCGGGTGCCGGGAAGGGCTACAGCCCCCGGCGAACAACTATTTACAACACTATTTACACTTAATTACTTACTAACTATATTTAACGATCTAACTAACAACTATAACAATAACGAGAGATAACAAGGAGAGCTAGGGACGTGGAGGACAGCTATGCCGCGCTCCACAGTTCCAACGACCGACACGGCGGTAAGAAGGAACTGAGGAGCGGGTGGGCCGGCAGGGATATATATTGAGCGCCATGGCGGCGCCACTCCAGGGGGCGACCTGCCGGCCCACTGGAGTTGCTAGGGTAAAAAGTTTCCGACGAACGTGCACGCACGGCGCGCACACCTAACTGGAATGGATGTGAGCAATCACTCGAAGAAGAACTTATGTGTATGGGTGTATACATTTAACTGAAATACCAACACAGAGCCTAAATATAAGCCCTAATGTGCTAATCACTTTGCTCACGAGTAGATGCTACTTTGGTTTCACATCATCAGGGCCAGATTTTTCTTATAAAATAATATAACTTATGTAAGAGATCTGCTAAAAGGTTAAGTGAGATTCAGGCCACAAAGTTCTTGATAATAACTTTGAAAGACTGGGTTCAAGATCAGAGCTGTGTGAAATTCTGTATTTACACTCCTGAAAACATCACCCCTTGCAAATCCTGGTGAAAAATCTTTAAAAAACATAAATTTCATTAGTCTGGACCAGATTAAAAAAATATCAGCAACTTTCTTGGTAACAATGTGCATCTCTTACTTCCTATGTGTTCCTCCTTTGTTCATTTATGTACCCAACTCAACCCTGACCTAGTAAGATAGCACATCTGAATCTGGTAGTAATCTGGCCACATCAGTGTTACTGGAATATACAGAAGGTGTGCACTATACCACTATTCTTTCTAAAATAGATCATATTTCTTTAACTTTTAATATGGTGGAGGAATCACATTGAGTAGAAAAACTTGTCTGGGGGAAAAGAATGAGAAACATAGAATTTCTTTTCAAATATCATACTGCAGGGAACTGATTAGAAGTATTTTGGAGAAGATATAATGCCCCCAGATCTTCAAGACAGGTTGAAGTAAGGTGTTGGGAGTCTTTAATGTGCTACCAGTCACTGAGAAAAATTCAAACGAAAACAATACGTGATCTTGGATTTATACAGGATTTTCAATCACATACTGTATACTTCTGTCAAGTAAAAATTTACTTATCAAAAATACACTTAGGTACTGAAATGTAATTTTTAAATGTATGTTGATGAATACTGAAAAATATTTTTAAAAGATACATTCAATAAAGGACTCGCTAGGTTGAAGTAATCAAATTATAATACACCTCTATCCCGATATAATGCGATCCGATATAACACGAATTCGGATATAACATGGTAAAGCAAAAATGGTTTTCTGTCTTGTCTACAACATACTTTTATTCTGTTTAAACCCAGTTTATACATTTAATAATTACTGCATACATATTCAGTATGTATGTTTTTACAAGCCTGCCTTGGAAAGTCGAAACACAAAGCTGAACGCCTTTACAGCATTTTTAAACTTTCATTCCAATTTTCATTGAATAAAAAACAGTCTTGTCTGCAAGCCTTAATTAAAGTTATAACACTGACAGTTTAAATCTGTTAATATTTTAAAACCATTTAAAATTTTTAAATTCGTTTTGCACATAACAAAACCATATGCAAGGTGGTAGCTAATTTTCAACGGCCGTTATAATAAAAATGGCCTTCGTATTTATAACCATGACTAATTTATCAAAAAGAAGAGTTCAGTCTAACTTCGTCGTTGACTAACCTGCTGCCGCCTTGCCAGTTTAAAGTTGTTACAAAACCATCCGTGGTCGGCGCCTCGGTTCTTAAAATGTGGCTTGTATCAAATTATGTACCTACAGTACATTGTCTGTACAAATGTGCATGTATTGAAGTGGTGGAACAAATGTGCAACAATGAGAACGCAGGGGTAAATGTATATGCCTGTCCATGGTCCCATTAGGCATTCTCATCTCTTCCGCCTATTTTAATCTCGTTTCTAAATTGTGTACAGTATAGACTAAGCTTAAGTTGTCTCACTAGTTGTATTTTAGAAACACCAACTCTGCGCTGACATTTTCTAAACAATTAAAAAATTGTTAGCATTAATATTAAAATACTATTGACGTGATGGCAAGTAGATCACAGCCACGGAAATGAAAGTCAAAGAACAATTGGAAGCTTTGGACAGACTGAAATCAAGAATGAGCCAAGCAAAGGTCTCAAAAGAACTAGGCGTGGGGGAATCAACATTAAGAAGGTGGATCAAAGATGAGGATAAATTACAATCAATGCTAGTTGAACTGGATGAAAGTGAAGGTCTGGAAAGGAAGCACCTAAAAACTGCCCAAGATAACCAACTAGATAGAGCAGTATTTACATGGCTTGCCCAAGAATACGCCAATTTCCAGTGACATTACAAGGAAACAAGAGGAGAAATTGAAGAAGGATCTCGATTTTAGATGCTCGGGTGAGGACACTTCTGCACACCAAGGTAACGAATTTTAAGCTAGCAGTGGATGGCTTAATCATTTTAAAAATTAAAAAAAAATTAAGGGGTGCATTTTAAATAAGAAAGCATCTTGTACACCAAAAAAAGGTATTTACCAATTTATCAGTGTCTCTACAACTTGATTACTTTACCTTTTTTAGCTTCATTTTAACCTTTTCTATAAGTAAAGACTCCCATCTCCAGAATGTTTTCAAACTACAGTATTTAATAGTTAACCGTTCATACTACTTAATCTATGTATAACATAGTTGGCTAAGCGACAAAGTGGCCCATGCTCCTATTTGCTAAAATACCAAATTCCTTTTTTACAACAATTTATAAGGATGTGTAATTAAAAGCATTTTCTTATATTTTATGTGAATTTTGAATTTTCCAAAGCATTACATGGAGACCAAATGATGGATGAATCAAGAAACCCAGCCCACCTGGTTGCATTTAGCAATGTTTAGTATCTGTGTTTTTAATGCTCTGTATCTTCTAAGTAAGCTTATAAAATAATTGTTGTAATTAAAGAAGATACAATTTAACAATTGTAGAACAGATTTCTTTACTGCATATACCATGTTAGTTCTAACAAAAATGATTTGCCAATAATAACGGAAATGCTCAAGACCAAAGCAAGTTCGATATAACGTGGTAAGATTTTTGGCTCCTGAGGACCACGCTATATCGGGGTAGAGGTGTACATATGCCCCAGTTGCATAATATGACAAAGTCAAAAGATTATGTAGGGATTGCTACATCATAAGAAATCTAAATTTAATTTCCCTGTTTTTTTGAGACCTGCTTTTAATAGATAAGCAGATTTTACCCTTTGATGGTACATGGGTGTCTCCCAGACAGTGAAGACACCAGGAATATCCGTCACTAACTGGAAATCGATTCCTGGTGGGTGAAGCAGCATTTGAATCCCAGCATATTTCTGCAAAGACTATTCCTGAAGATAGCCCTTCCAGGGAAGGCCAGAGGAGGGGAAAAAAAGGGTGTTAAAGGAAGAAAACACGTTAAGATGATATCAAACTATAAAACTTAAGTTGCAACAATAAAAATAAGTAAACTAAACTAAATTATCAGAAAAGGCTGAGTTATGAACTCAGTTTGAAAGAGTCATACTAGGCACCCCATCTCAGGCCAAAGGGAAGTTGAGAAGTAACTTAAAGTGTTTTGCCCATGCAGCTCTATATATTTACCATAATGGGGAAGAGGACGGCTGGAGTGCATAGGCAGGTCAAATGAGCACTGCTACTGAACATCTCCGATCAAAGGTGCACACGAACCTGAAGTGAAGCACCTGTAGGAACACTACTCATAGAAGAACAGAATTTTACCACAGTCATGGGACAATTCATGTGTGTTCCTTTCTTTTTGTGCTCATTGACAGCCCCTGAAGGGGTGGACTGTGCACCAGGGCTTGGCTGGAGGGTTGAGCATGTTCTAACTAGACTAGCACATATCTATAGTTGGACTAGTGTGGTGGAGTGCCCAGATGTTGAAGACCAGAGGCTGGGTGAATGCAAAGGCCTGACTCAGGCAATAAAGGGTGGTCTGGACATGGAACATTATGACAAAGGGTAACAAAAATTGACAGGGATTTTTACAAACATTTGTTGAGCATTCTCCCCAGACTTTTGGAGTTTCACCTGAGATTTTAACCAAACTTGTAGATTTCTCATTTAGTTTTCAGCTCTACTTTGGCCCAATTCCTCAATTTTAATACTAGATTTTGAAAGATATAAGGAGAGTTGTTCAAAAATGATTAATATAAGAAAGAAAACAGTTGCTACTGGATCAAATGTAATAGAAACCTCCAAAAATCCTGCAAGTAACACAAGGCAGGGAGGCAGGAGAGCTATTTAGCTAAAGGATATGTTGGCAACAAGGACAAATGGATATAAATTGGCCTTTGAATACATTAAGTTTGGCATTAGAAGACTGCAGTTAACGTAATACAAATCACTTTCACTCTAATTTTAAGAGTATTTTAAAAAGTGTCTTAATTATTTGAATAATCACAGGACTATCTAATAGTCAACCTTGTTGTTTTGTGGTTAGTGCACTAACTTCTACAAGAGCAGAATCCACTCCCACAGGCCAGCAGGAGCTGAAAGAACTTTAGAGGCAGAACAATTACATTTTGCTAAGACAGGAATACCTCTATGTGTCTGAAATAATCTCTATAGGCAAGTATCAGAGGGTAGCCGTGTTAGTCTGGAATCCGTCCATCCGTTTGCATTTGGAAAGGAAGATGATATCTGTCTGTATTTGTGCAAGTTTCTTCATGAGGTTGATGGATTTCCATTCCATACGGCTAAATGCAGTGCCTTGCATGGTGTCAAGTATCAGAGGGTAGCCGTGTTAGTCTTTCCAGCTAGACTAACACGGCTACCCTCTGATACTTGACACCATGCAAGGCACTGCATTTAGCCGTATGGAATGGAAATCCATCAACCTCATGAAGAAACTTGCACAAATACAGACAGATATCATCTTCCTTTCCAAATGCAAACGGATGGACATCATACCAAATGGACTAAAGGTAAAAAATCCACTGTTATCTACATACTACACAGACCACAGTGAGAGATTATGTCATACTCTATCAAAAAAACTGAGGAACCACCTGATCAGCATCCTATACAGCAAACAGGAAAACATCAAAAAAGAGCTCTCCAACGTGGAGACTCTCATTAATAACCAAACTTCTATACAAACGGACTTCACTAGAATAAGACAGGAGATCTACATTACTCACTTCACCTCTCTTCAAAGGAAAAAGGACTGTAAGCTGTCTAAACTCCCACCTGCCACATGGGGCCACAACAGTGGTACCCCTAACCCACCCAGCAATATCGTCAATCTATCCAACTACACACTCAGCCCAGAAGAAAAGTCTGTCCTATCTCGGGGACTCTCTTTCTGCCCTGCCACCCCCACCAACATGATACAGTTCTGTGGCGATCTGGAAGCCTACTTTCGCCGTCTCCGACTCAAAGAATACTTCCAGGACAACACTGAACAGTGCACTGATACACGGGTGCCCTCCCACCAACAGCACAAGAAAAAGAACTCCACATGGACTCCTCCTGAGGGTCGAAATGACAGCCTGGACCTATACATTGAATGCTTCCGCCGGCGTGCACAGGCAGAAATCGTGGAACAACAACATTGCTTGGCTCACAACCTAAGTCGTGCAGAACGCAATGCCATCCACAGCCTCAGAAACCACCCTGACATTATCATCAAAGAGGCTGATAAAGGAGGTGCCGTTGTCATCATGAACAGGTCTGACTATCAAAAGGAGGCAGCCAGACAACTCTCCAATACCAAATTCTACAGGCCACTTCCCTCAGATCCCACTGAGGAATACACTAAGAAACTACAGCATCTACTCAGGACACTTCCTACACTAACACCAGAAGAAATCAACATACCCCTAGAGCCCCGACCAGGGTTATTCTATCTACTACCCAAGATCCACAAACCCGGAAATCCTGGACGCCCCATCATCTCGGGCATTGGCACTCTCACTGAAGGACTATCTGGATATATGGACTCTCTGCTCAGACCCTATGCCACCAGCACTCCCAGCTATCTCCACGACACCACTGATTTCCTGAGGAAACTACAATGCATTGGTCACCTCCCAGAAAACACCATCCTAGCCACCATGGATGTAGAGGCTCTCTACACAAACATCCCACACACAGATGGAATACAAGCTGTCAGGAACACTATCCCTGATGATGCCACAGCACAACTGGCTGCTGAGCTCTGTGCCTTTATACTTACACACAACTATTTCAAATTTGATGACAATATATATCTCCAGATCAGTGGCACTGCTATGGGCACCCGCATGGCCCCACAATATGCCAATATCTTCATGGCCGACTTGGAACAACGCTTCCTCAGCTCTCGTCCACTCACACCCCTTCTCTATCTACGCTACATTGATGACATCTTCATCATCTGGACCCATGGGAAGGAGACTCTGGAAAAATTCCACCATGATTTCAACAGCTTCCACCCCACCATCAACCTCAGCCTGGACCAATCTACACGGGAGGTCCACTTTCTTGACACCACGGTGCAAATAAGTGATGGTCACATTAACACCACCCTATATCGAAAACCCACCGACCGCTATGCCTACCTTCATGCCTCCAGCTTCCATCCCAGGCACATCACACGATCCATTGTCTACAGCCAAGCACTGAGGTACAACCGCATCTGCTCTAACCCCTCAGACAGAGACCAACACCTACAAAATCTCCACCAAGCATTCTCAAAACTACAATACCCGCACGAGGAAATAAGGAAACAGATCAACAGAGCCAGACGTATACCCAGAAGCCTCCTACTGCAAGACAAACCCAAGAGAGAAACCAACAGGACTCCACTGGCCATCACATACAGCCCCCAGCTAAAACCCCTCCAACGCATCATCAAGGATCTACAACCCATCCTGGACAATGATCCCACACTTTCACAGGCGTTGGGTGGCAGGCCAATCCTTGCCCACAGACAACCTGCCAACCTGAAACATATTCTCACCAGTAACTGCACACCACACCATAATAACTCTTGCTCAGGAACCAATCCATGCAACAAACCTCGATGCCAACTCTGCCCACATATCTACACCAGCGACACCATCACAGGACCTAACCAGATCAGCCACACCATCACTGGTTCATTCACCTGCACATCCACCAATGTAATATACGCCATCATATGCCAGCAATGCCCCTCTGCTATGTACATCGGCCAAACTGGACAGTCTCTACGGAAAAGGATAAATGGACACAAATCAGACATTAGGAATGGCAATATACAAAAACCTGTAGGAGAGCACTTCAACCTCCCTGGCCACACTATAGCAGACCTTAAGGTGGCCATCCTGCAGCAAAAAAACTTCAGGACCAGACTTCAAAGAGAAACTGCTGAGCTTCAGCTCATCTGCAAATTTGACACCATCAGCTCAGGATTGAACAAAGACTGTGAATGGCTTGCCAATTACAGAACCAGTTTCTCCTCTCTTGGTTTTCACACCTCAACTGCTAGAACAGGGCCCCATCCTCCCTGATTGAACTGACCTCGTTATCTCTAGCTTGCTTGCTAGCACACATATATATACCTGCCCCTGGATATTTCCATTACATGCATCTGAGGAAGTGGGTATTCACCCACGATAGCTCATGCTCCAAAACGTCTGTTAGTCTATAAGGTGCCACAGGATTCTTTGCTGCTCTATAGGCAAGCGAAGAGTGGGAACGAAGAACGTAGGACTGAAAGGCACCTCCTGGTTCATCAAATCCAGTCCCCTGCTATCACAGGGAACCCCATCACATAATCTCATTCTCAAATTTATCAAGCTCCACCTGAAACCTAGTTAGGTTGTTTGCCCCCACTATTCCCACTGGAACACTGTTCCAGAACCTCGCTCCTCTGATGGTTAGAAACCTTCTAATATTCAGCCTACATGTATTCAAGGCCAATTTATACCCATTTGTTCTTGTGCCAGTGGTTTTCCTTCAGCTAAAATAGCTCTTCTTCCTCCCTGGTTTTTATTCCCAATGCATTTAGAGAGAACACTCATATCTCCTCTCTCAGCCTTCAGTTATTCAGGCTGACCATGCTGAGCACTTTTAGTTTTATCTCGTAAGATAGGCGTCTCCATTCCTGATCATCCTCATAGCACTTCTCGACACCTATTCCAGTTTGAATTCATCTTTCTTGGGATGACCACAACTACACACAGTATTGGAGGGGGTCCAAACACAGCAAAATTCACCATGGAAATCAAGTCAGGGGAGGTCAGGATATGGAGAGTTTTAGCAGCTAGAGAATAAGGGTTTGGGAAGCATGGAAAGACTTGAATAGCTTGCAGGAAAGATCATTTTGTTGTAAAAGAGAACTGCAATTGATGGTGCATGTCTTAGCTTGTGGCTGCTTAGAAGGACTCAAATAACCCTGACTGTACTGCTCCCTGCTCTGCTTGTGACTCCACTTCTTAACCTCTACTGCAATTGTCTCCAGCTTTCCATCTTCTCTTGCAGAGAGGTCTGATTCTGTAATGTGCTGAGGAGGACCTCTTCAAGTCCTACGGATTTCAATGGGAGCTGCTGGGGCTCTGTACCTCTGAAAATCAGGCCATTCTTATTTAGAAAATTAAATAGGAATTTAGATGAATATTTGTACTTAGTTTGAAAATTTGGGTCTGAGCATTTTGTGTATTTCCAAACAAAAACTGCATTAAGATGGAATTATGTTTGAGGGTACATCTCAGTATTTTAATAAAATGAACATAGCTAGATGTTGTAATTATTCCAAAACTAATCAAAACCTTGGAAATTCAGAGTTAAGGTTAAACTTAAAAATATCAAAAGATATTAACTCTGCCTTATAGTAATATCATGCAATAATTATGCTAGTCTGATACATGCATTTTACTATTTGCTGCTCAGGATGAGAGGAAAAGGATTTTTAAAGACACTTTAGATTTTTTTCATATTTCTTTTTCCTAGCCATATCACCCCTTCCCCATAGCAGTTTCTCTAAGACTGGGGAAGGGAGTGGGTGGCTTTTGGTATGTCATCTAACTGAAGAAAGCACCTCTGTTTCATAGCCTCTGGGACGTACCACTGGGATAATGAAAGCCAAGCTTATAAAAATTAGTTCAAAAAGACCCCAAAAGGGAGAGAGAAGGAAGAATTGGGCAGAATCTAGCTAACTTTCAGATCTGTTGCTTAGTAGAAAACAGACACTATGTCATCTCTGACTTTTCTGAAATGTCCTACTAAATTTCCTTAACTACCTAAATCAATATTTGACTGAGCTTCTATACATAAAACAGAATTTTTCAACCATGAATACCTGTAGAAAAATCAATGCCATAAGTACATATCTAGCAGACGGATTTATGACACTGCAGGATGCCTCGAGATCTACTGAAGAACCTTTCATGATCTTTTTAAATATTCTGTCTTTGCTCTCAATGTAAGAGACCACATGTAATGAGCCTCCCCAAGGTATAGAGTAGCTCTATGGGAGAAACTTTTCCAGATACCACCATCAAGAAGAAGCAGAACAAGTGGAAACTGAAAGCAGAGACCAAACCCCAAGCTTAACTCAGAAGCAGCAGGAGGAATCCCACCAAGGACAGGCCATGGAGCAGAGCTCTGATTAATCTGTAACAGATGATTCTCAGGTGCACTGAGGTGACACCACAGCTGAGCTTTTTATTCACTCAAAAGTGAGATAAGACTGACCTGGACTCAAATGAAGCCAAGAAAAAAAGCAGGACTGAAATCCCCTAGCTTCTAAGATGTCAAGTCTTTAAAGCAGGCCTATGCTGAATACACAGATCAAAAAGTCCTATCAATGCAGACAAAGGATCCAGCCTCCTTGATTTCAAGGAGATACTCCATATTTTCTCCATCCTGAGCCTGGTAAAGGAAGAAAAGACAGCCATTCTTCCTTTTTCATTTTCCTTGGGAAATAATGAAACACCATTCTCTTCTATCTCTTTCTAGTTGCTTAGAAGAGAGTGAAGTGCCACTCCTACTTCCACCCACACACATGGAGAAACAGAGAGGTAAAGGAAGCGGTTCTTTTTCCAGCACCTGGGTTAGTCACTGCTCTGTTTGAAACACAATAGGCAGAACAGATACAAAGAATGTAGCTCAGACACATATATGCATGTCGTAGAGAGCACAGCATGCTTATGACTGGTGCTCTGTTGTCCAATTAGTCTAGCAGGTCCAAGAAGAGTATTAAGTCAAAACTACCAGGCAGACACTGAACTCTTGCAAACATTTATCATCAAATTCAAGAGAGAAAATGAGTTGTGTAGCCCTTCTAGCAGGTGACTAGTTTATTCCTGAGTTAGCATCGAGATCCAAACTGACTTGTCATCCACACTACATACACCACGAAATTACCATGGTCAAATCAGTGACAGAAGAACTATATCCCATTACTAATCCCTTGAGATATCCAAGTCCCCCCTTTAAAAAAGCATTTTCTTGTTAAAATAGGAAAAACAGCTTTGGAAAAGAAAATGTTTAAATGCTTCAAGAATCCAGGGAGTGAAGGGAGAAGAATGCATAATGGGAAAGGCAGAATTCAGGATCAGAATGCAATTGGAGGAATAGCAACTGCAGGAGAGGAGAGGTAAGCAGCACTGCACTGGCGGGTCCTAAAACAAGGAAGGAAGGAAGAGGAGACAGAGAGAAAGGAAAAGAAGGAAGACAAGAAAAAAAACCGCTCAGAACTCAAAACTGGAGTAATAAAAGCAATCTGGGATTGAAAAAATATCCCTAAATTATGAGATTATTCAAAACTTTTACTGCATAATTTAATGTGAAAGACATGCTTCTATTACCTTTCTTTCGAAAGAGTGCATTTAGGTAATTTTCTGCTTGGCATTCAATCTTATCAGTGTTGGACTGGCCCTGAGATGACAGTTCCTCTCTTGGTGTTGACTGTGAAGAACCAATAATTGGGGTACGATCCTAGAAAATGTAAGATGGCAACAGATCTCAATAACAATTATAGCTTGTTTCTAGAACCTAGGACATGAATGAATGGCATAAATAAAAAAGATTTCTGCCAACTTAACATTCCTCCCTACGCCCCAGCTAAAACAAACAGTGTGAATCCATACGGGAAATTTCATTCTCCAAGCTCTATTTTTGGACCCAATATTTGGGGGAAAAAAAAAAATCAGTTTCAACAATTTATATCACATTCATACTTACACTGACTGTTTCTTTGTGTAAGTTACAAAAGGAACATTTTTCATCCATTGACCAATCAGTCAGCTCTTCTGGCTCACAGTCTTAAAAGAAAAACAGTTAAAATATTTTATTTTAAGATGAGCAAATAGAGATTGCTTAAAAAGGAACAAAGTGTGATCAATTACAAAGTTTAAATGTCTACTCTAACAGGTATTTATTAGTATGATTTAGTTGGTAGTATTCTACCCGCCAGAGCAGAAGGCTTTGAGTTTGATTTCCCACATCAGAATATTTGGCTCGCGATCAAAGCTGCCATGGAGTTTGGGGGTGTTATTCTTTAAAAAAGAAAAAAAAAAAAAAAAGGTAAAACCCAGTGGCCACTTTGGATTTCTCTTGTGGCTATCTCAGTCATATTTAAAAATGCTATGACTCTTTTCAAAAGCAGCATATTAACTTGAGAGTTCTGGTTAATATTCTTCCTTTCAATAACAAAAGATTTGAATGTTAAAGCAACCTGTAAGCTACTAATAAGGGCACAGTGACTTTGACATTTAGCCATGCAGTTGTACTACTACTGTGCAGTAACTAATGTTGTACTGATAATGTATATAAATCTAAATTCTACTGTAGCAGTGGATTAATACATAAAACTTCCTAAATACAATATACAGAATATCAATACAGTAATCGAACAATCTCATCTCTCTTTATTTTGTCAAAAAGCAAAATAGAGCTGCCACATGCCAAAGCCTTGATTTTGCTTTGCTAAATAATTCAAGAAGATTAAGAAAAACAAAACAACAAACAGTTGTACTAGTTTTTTCATGTGAACATAATACTTGTGAAAAGCTGCCAGACTGACAAATCTAGAGACTGAATTCCTCTACCAACAGACCAGATACAATACTGTCAACACTTGTGTAAACTTGAATGAAGCTCAGTAGCAGAAAACAGTAGTACCAAGAAGCTGAAAATGAAGCTATATGTAAAACAAACAAACATTCTTGCTAAATGGCAATGTGAGAAATAAGATATATAAAAAGGGGCAAAAGTCAAATTATTTGATTGGCTGGTAAGAATTCTGAACCTTAATGAATATATCAAAATGAAACATTTAATAATAAACATAACATTTTGCTGTGGAAATTATGTTATACTAATTCATGCCTAGCTGAATTTAGAGCATGATGTTGACACATTCTGTATGAATTAATATCACAGAATTCACTGTCTTATCACATAATTAGACTCATATATCAGTTCTTATTGCTCCACTCCAGATTCAATCTCAGGCGTTAAGGCCTTGTCTACTCTAGGAAAAAGAATTGTTATTGACAATGACTGTCAGCAATCAATTTAGCTGGATCTGTAGTTGAAACTCTTACATTTTAAGACAGGGGTTCTCAAACTGGGGGTTGTGATGTTATTACATGGTGGGGTCACGAGCTGTCAGCCTCCACCCCAAACCCCAGTTGCACCCAGCATTTATAATGGTATTAAATATATTAAAATATTTATGGGGGGGTGTGTCACACTCAGAGGCTTGCTGCGTGAAAGGGGTCATCAGTACAAAAGTTTGAGAACCACTGCTTTAAGAGCAAAGAGGGAAACACTGTTTGGGACATAATTTCCAAAACTGTAATTAAAAACTGTTATCCGAGTGAGTTGCTGAAACAGTACTGAACACAGTTTGGCCTTGCCTACAATTTGAACTAAAAGCAGCAGAGTCCTGTGGCACCTTATAGACTAACAGACGTATTGGAGCATGAACTTTCGTGGGTGAATGCATCCGACGAAGTGAGTATTCACCCACGAAAGCTCATGCTCCAATACGTCTGTTAGTCTATAAGGTGCCACAGGACTCTTTGCTGCTTTTACAGATCCAGACTAACACGGCTACCCCTCTGAATTTGAACTAAAGAGTTCTCAATATTGGTTCAATTAAACTAACTGCTGACAATCAGTGTTAGTAACAGTTGGATTTAATAGTGCAGACAAAGCCAGACAGAATTTCTGCAGAAAAGTCTAAATCCTCAGATGATACCTTGCGGTTTTAACACAACATTATGCATACTGGAGAAGTGCCTGGTATCCATGGCAAATACAAGTCAGATGCCACTCCCTATTCCAAGTGCATGGCTTTTAAACGTCAATATGGCAAGGGAATTCTGTCATCTTTCACTGAAGTGAAGGGGTTCATCTAATTCCTTCAGTATCAAACAGTTTCTAATGAGGATTATTATATTTCAGATAGCTATACTAGTTTCTGAAATCTATACATAAATTAATGTAACTAATTCTTCACAAGTGTGTTAGAATTCTATCCATTTAACAAAGACAGGTCTTGGAAGAAAAAAGGGAGGAAAGAAATGTATTCCAGAGCAGAGAATCTCCTCACAGAGTATGTCCTACATACAGCAGCCTCTCATTTAAGCCAGGAGATCGTTAGCTAGAGTCACTTTAGGACTATTTAGGGTTTCACAAGTTAAAATCAATACTGTAAAACTTCACCTGGGATTCTGTGGTGGCTAGTGAAAATTATGGAATACAGGTTTAATGTGTAATTTCCTATGGGAAATACTATTTAATTTAACAAAGAAGACATGTTATTGAATTGAATATCAACGTGACTAATGCAACCAGCTTTACTTGTATTTTTTAAAAATTAGTTCTGTTTGTTTTATTCTGCCCTACAGTACTAATATTCAAGAGAATTTTATACTGGCATTGTGCTATATATTTTGTATTTATAGTATAAAAGTTATCGGGGGGGGCGGGGGGGGGAAAACGACTGTGACAATTGGAAGTTTTGACAGCTGAAGCTTTTGGCAGCCAGGAAGGAACAGCAGGTGGTGAGACTTGGGATAAGCATATTAGCTGAATATTTCTGCTGGATGACTTTAACAGTTCATAACTTTTTGAGCTATTGTTTCAGGCTGTTTGCAAACTCTGGAAGACACCTCTTTAGAATCAGCTCATGTTTTTAAAGCTAACTCTGAAATCATAAGAGAGGTTTGGTTTTGTTTGTTTTACATGAAAACTTGGATTCTAGAGCTCAGTTTTGTGGCAGGGGTTGAATTTTGTGAGAATTCCTCTATCTTGGAATCACAGAATATAGTGTTTCCTACTATACATAAGGCTAATTGGAGATTGTTCCTGAACTAGAACAACAGAAATGTAGGACTCAAAAGGGACATTGAAAGGTCATCTAATACAGCCTCCTGCACTGAGGCAGGACTAATTACTATCTAGACCATCCCTGACGTGTTTGTCTAACCTGTTCTTTAAAACCTCCAATGACAGAGATTCCACAATGACTTTGCTCAAGTGCTTAACTACCCTTACAGTTAGAAAGTTTTTCCTAATGTCTAATCTAAATCTCCACTGCAGCAAATTAAGACCATTACTACTTGTCCTGTTCTAAGTGGCTAAGGAGAACAATCTGTCACCCTTTACTGTATAACAACCTTTTACATATATTAAGACAGTTATGTCCCTTCTCAGTCTTCTCTTCTCCAGACTAAACAAATCTATTTTTTCTATCTTTCCTCATACATCATGTTATCTAGACCTTTAATAATTATTGTTGCTCTCCTCTGGACTTTCTCCACACCTTTCCTGAAGTGCAGGGGCGGCTCTAGACATTTCTCCACCCCAGGCAGGGCGGCATGCCGCGGGAGGCGCTCTGCCGGTCGTTGGTCCCGCGGCTCCGGTGGACCTCCCGCAGGCGTGCCTGTGAAGGGTCCATTGGTCCTGCAGGAGGTCCACTGGAGCCGCGGGACCAGTGGACCCTCCACAGGCACGGCCGTGGGAGGTCCAGCGGAGTCGCCTGCCACCCTCCCAGCGACCGGCAGAGCGCACCCCGCGGCACGCCGCCTCAAGCATGCGCTTGGCGTGCTGGGGTCTGGAACCACCCCTGCTGAAGTGTAGTGCCCAGAACTGGACACAATAACTCGAGTTGAGACCTTATCAGTGGTTGCTAACATTTTTGTAACCGTTGTTCTTCAAGATGTGTTGCTCATGTCCATTCCACGTTAGGTGTGCAAGTGCTGCATGCACTATTGCTGGAGATTTTTCCCTCAGTGGTATCCGTCAGGCTGGCTCTAGCACCCTCTGGTGCTCCGTACTTATGCACTGTTACAAGGGGCACTGCCGGCTCTGCAACCTCCTCAGTTCCTTCTTGCCAGCTAACTCTGACAGCAGGGCAGGAGGGTGGGTCATGGAATGGACAAGAGCAACACATCATCTCGAAGAACAACAGTTAAGAAAGGTCAGTAACCGTTTTTTATTCTTGGAGTGCTTGCATATCCATTTCATGTTAGGTGACTCACAAGAGGTACCAAAGGAGGTAGGCTTGGCGTTTATAGACATGCAGCTTGCAATACTGCTCTCCCAAACCTGGCATGATCACGAGCCTGCTAGGCAACGGCATGGTGGGAGGAGAAGGTATGCACTGACAACCAGATTGCAGCCCTGGAGATGTCTTGGGTCAGGACCTGGGCCAGAAGCGTCACTGACAAGGCCTGAACTGTCACCGAATGAGCCATCATGATAGCAGATGGGGGGGATGTCCGCCTGCTTGTAGTATGTCTGCATACAGGAGGTTATCCAGGATGAGATTCTCTGGGCTGAGACTGGCAGGACTTTTATCCTTTCTGCTATTGCCATGAAGAGTTGTGTAGATCTACAAAACAGCTTTGTCCTCTCAATACAGAAGGTTAGGGCACATCTAACACGCAATGAGTGAAGGCATTGCTCTTCTAAATTCTTGTGCTGTTTCAGGAAGAAAACTGGCAGGAAAAGCGCCTGGTTGACAAGGAAGTGCGAGATCACCTTTGGAATGAAGGCTGGATGGGGAGCAGTTGAAACTTGTCCTTAAAAAACACTGTGTGTGGTGGTTCTGATGTGAAGGCCCTGATTTCCGAGACCCTTGTGGCCAAGGTAATCACAACTGGGAAGGTGGCCTTTCAGAAGACAAACAGCAGAGGGCACAATGCCAGTGACTCAAAGGGAGGGCCCACGAGTTTTGACAGGTTTAAGTCTCAAGGTGGAATCAGCTTGTGAATTTGAGGATAAAGCCTTTTTAGCCCTTTCAGGAAGCAGATGGACGTCTTGTGCGAGAAGACTGACCTGCTGCTCATTGGAAGATGGAAGGCTGAGATCACTGCTAGGTGTACCTTGATAGATGTGAGGGCCAGGCCTAGTTATGTCAGATGAAGCAGGTATTACAGCACAGATTGGAGGGAAGACCAAACTTAGAAACATTTTCACTTAGCCAGATAAGTAGCCATAGTAGACGGCTTCCTATTATCTAGCAAGACCTGGAGTATTTGCTCTGAACAGGCTTGCTTCTCTGAGTTCAACCATGCTGCTTCCATGTGCTCAGGTGAAGGACCCCAAGGTTTGTGTGGAGTAAATAGCTGTGATCTTGTGAGATCAGGTCTAGGCAGAAGGAGAGGGGCAGTGGGACGCTTCTGGCAAGTCTAGTAGCATGCCAAACTAGTGTTGGCATGGTCATGCTGGATCTACAAAAATTAATACTCCCCTTGCCCTATTTGAAGGACCTTGTGCATCAGAGGAACTGGAGGATATGCAAAGAATAGGAGCTCTGTCCATGGAAGCAGGAAGGCATCTGAAAGGGAGCCTAGGCTGTGACAGAGCAGAGAGCAAAACTGTTTGCATTTCCTGTTCTGCCTGGCTGCGAACAGGTATACCAGGGGAAATCCCCACTTCTGGAAGATGAAACTGGTGACCTCTGGGTGAAGGGACCACTCATGGTGAGAGCAGAAAGATGTGCTGAGGTTATCTGCTGGAGAGTCCAGGGTTCCCATAAGATGGGTAGCCTCGAGGTGAACGGAGTGCTTCACACAAAAGTCCCACAGTTGGACGTCCTCCTGGCACAGGGTGGAGGAGTGCGCTCCTCCCTGTTTGCTGATGTAGAACATGGCTAAAATGTTTTCTCTAAGAACTTGTACTACATTTCCTGTGATCTGGGGAAGCAACACTTGGCAAACTAAGCAGACTGCTCTGAGCTTTGATGTGTGTGTGTAGAGAGAACTCTTCCTGGGACCCCAGGCCCTGTGTCCTGAGGTGTTCAAGGTGAGCTCCCCAACCTAGACTGGAAACTAGGGATACTGAAGACTGGGGGAGGGTGTGACAAAGGGAATGCCTGCACTAATTAATTGACTATGGGTCCTTCCACCAGTTGAGAGAAATGAGAACCAGAGAGGGAACTATAAGCACCAAGTCTAAGTGGTGTCTCTTCGGCGAGTACATAGAGGCCAAACACATCTGCAGGGGTCTGAGGTGCAGCCTTGCATGTCATATCAAGTAAGTGTATGCAGCCATGTACCCCCAAAGGGTTGGCCTTAATCCTGGATATCTGATGTGACATTGTCTGGAATCGAGCCTCTGGAATATAGGCTCTGGCCTAGGTTAAGTCTAGGATTGCCCAGAGAAATTCTATTATCTGTATTGGAACAAGAGTAGACTTTTGATCATTTATCAACAGGCCCAGTGTTTGATAGGTCGTTTGGAGCAGGCTGATTCTGTTCTTTACTTGAGCCTCTGAGCGGCCCTCAGTCAGCCAGTTGCTGAGGTATGGGTAGACTTGGACACCACACCTTCTGAGGAAGGCCGCTACCGCCGCCATGCATTTCGTAATAACTGAAGGGGCTGCAGACAGACTAAAAGGGAGAATTGCTAACGGGTCTGGCTTATAATAAACCTAAGGAACCTTCTGTGGCCTCGGAAGATGAAAATGTGGAAACAGGCATCCTTCAGGTCAAGGGCAGCACATTAGTTCCCTGGATCTAGGGAGGGAATGATGGAGACCAGGAAGACCATGCAGAACCTCAGTTTCTTGAGATAACTGTTGAGGTAGCGCAGGTCCAGGCTGGGTCAAAGATTAGGATTAGGAAATATTGTGTGTACAACCCCTTCCGTCTCAAGTTTTGAGGAAACTCCTCCAGAGCTCCCACCTATATAGGAGGGCTTGTACTTCTTGGGCAAGCAGTTGCTCATGAGAAGGGGCCCTGAAATGGATGGGAGGGAGGAGTGGAAGACACCTGAAGGGTTTAACCACCCACCACTGTACTCAGCATCCAGTGGTCGAGGTAACAAAGAACCAAACTGGGGTGAAGTGGGAGAGTCAGTCAAAAAACAATAAGGAGGCACTATCTGATGCAGAAACTGATATAGAGCCCTTGGGCGCACCTTCAAAAGTTCTGTTTGGGGCTTCCCGAATATCCGAGACACTCCGGTAGTGAGGTTGAGGTGAACAGGAATAGTTGCCAACGTTTATAACCCCAGTTCCTTTTCTTGAGCAGATCCTGTCTCTGTGGTGGTGCCAAGAAGTGGGCCAGTTGCTGGAACCTGAAATGTTTCCTCGAAGAAACTGGAGAATAGAAGCTTAGTGATCTGAGGGCAGACCTGGAAATCTTCAGACCACGGAACTTTGCATGTCCGTTTCCTCTGAGAAAAGAGAGGTATCTTCCAATGGGAGGTCTTGGATACACTGTTAAACCTCCAGTGGGGGTCCCAAAGACTGAAGCCATGAGCTTTGCCTCATGACAAATGAGGAAGTCATTGTTCTGGCTGCTATGTCAATTGTGTCCAGGGCTGCCTGGAGTGAAGCTCTGGCTATGTTGTTTCCTTCCTCTAATAGGGCAGAAAAAACTCTTGCCTGGAGTTCTGAGGCAGCAAGTCTTAAAATTTCTCCAGAGATTCCCAAATGTTGTAATCATACCTCCAAAGCAGGATTTGCTGGTTAGAAATACAAAGCTAGAACCCTCCAGTCAAATAAATTTTTCTGCCAAGCAGGTCTAGCCTCTTTAAGTCCTTCTAATTGGGTATAGTGCTTGACTGGTCTTGTCTGTCCCTCTCATTGGCCACTGTCATCACTAGGTAACCCGAAGGCAGGTAAGCACGTACATATTGGTGCCTCATGGCCAGCACATAGTATTTTTTCTCTGCCCTCTGAAGAGGGAGGGAGAAAAGGTAGGGTCTGCCAAAGGGATCTGACTGGACCCATAACAGCCTTGTTGATGGGTAGGCCACTTTAGATGGGGCTGCTGCAGTCAAAATATCAATAAGGCTATTGTCCTCTTTAGAAGTTCCCGATGGGCTCTAAAGTCATCTTGTGACAGTGAGCCACTCAGTCCCAAGATTGCTTCACCTGGAGGGGGAGGAGGAAGAGGCTTGGACCAGGTGGGAGGCTTCCTCCTGTTCTTCAGCCTTGTTATGTCTCCTGGACCCACATCTTCTTTCTTTGTACCACAGTCTGGGTTAGGTGCTGAACGGACCAGGGCAGGGGCCCTCCTTTTGGATGTGACCGAGTAGTGCCTGTGGAACAGTGGTCCCAGTACCAGGGGAAATCCCCAAAGACTCCAGAATAGCCAGTGGACCTGGATCATCCACTGTCCTCCAGGCCAGTGCTGGTGGGATGTAGAATGGGTAGCAGTGGCGGATCTTAGGCTGGGTGAAGGGATCCATCTCTGACTCCAAAGAAGAGTCCTCCTGCGCTGACCATGGGGGAATGGTACTCTCTGCTTCTGCCCGTCAGTGCCTAGGAACCAGTGCCAGATCAGGGAACACCTCATCCATATAAGAGCATAATAATGGCTATACTAGTCAGACCAAAGGTCCATCTAGCCCAGTATCCTGTCTTCCAACAGTGCCCAATGCCAGGTGCTTCAGAGGGAATGAACAGAACAGGTAATCATCAAGTTCAAGTGATCCATATCCCTATTGCCCATTCCCAGTTTATGGTAAACAGAGGCAAGGGACACAGTTCCTGCCCATCCTGGTTACCAGCCATTGAGGGACCTATCCTCCATGATTTTATCTAGTTCCTTTTTGAACCCTTTTATAGTTTTGGCCTTCACAATATCCTCTGGCAAGCAGTTCCACAAGTTGACTCTGTGTTGTGTGAAGAAATACTTCCTTTTGTTTGTTTTAAACCTGCTGCCTATTAATTTCATTAACTGACCCCTAGTTCCTGTGTTATGAGGAAGAAATAACACTTCCTTATTTACTTTCTACACACCAGTCATGATTTTAGACCTTTATCATTCCCCCTTTAGTTGTCTCTTTTCCAAGCTGCAAAGCCCTAGTCTTATTAATAGCGCCTCATATGGAAACTGTTCCATATCCCTCAACATTTTTGTGGCCCTTTTCTGAATCTTTTCAAATATATCTTTTTTGAGATGGGGTGTGTGATGTCATTCCATATTCTTTATGAAAATATGCATATGACATGAATATGACATAACTAAGATACTTTATGCAAGATTGGTCATGTGAGATATCATTGGAAAGGTTATGATTTACTGAATACAATTATCTAATTTGTATGCCTGTATCATTTCTTTATCTGAAGTTAGGAATATTGACTATGTATCTATATTTCAACTATATTACTTCAGGTAACGCCCCCTGCTAACACTTCAGGTACAACAATGAAAAATTCCAACAGTGCTGATGGCCCCTCAACAAGAGACAGTGGTCTGTAAAAGAGCTTAGCTCTCCTGTGAAGAATGGCTACAGGAGCCATACAGAGACATGTGCCCATGTCACCTGATACTGGAACCCATCTTGTATTCTGTACTTTTCCACGAGAAGTTGGAGGGGAGAGGGAGAACAAACTAGGAAACAAAGGACTCCCGCCTTACGCAAATCCTATTTAAGGGTGGGGAGTGAGGTAATCCAGGTCGTCAGTTCTCCCCTGCTACTCCACCCAAGATGACTGCTGGAAACAACTAAGACTAAACTGGAGGGAAGAACTGGACCCAGGCTGGAAGGGCATCTGGCCTGTGAAGATTATTAGAATTCCATTTAAGGTGAAGAACTTACACGTAACCAGTTTCTTTAGTGTATTAAACTTAGATTGTGTGCTCTGTTTTATTTTCTTAGTAATCTGCCTTGTTCTGTCTGCTACCTCCTTAACTACTTAAAATACACCTGTTATATTCAATACATTTATTTCTGATTTATAACATAACCTAGTTTATGTAATTTCAAACTGGAGAGCGAGAAGTTGTGCATACCCTCCTCCACATTGATGGAAGAGGCAAATTTAATGGGTTTGTACTCCACTGGGGGGTGGACATCCAGGTGCTGTGGCAAGCCCCGTCAGCTGAGCTTTCTCAGAGCGGATCTATGTCTCTCTGTGCACCTGGCTGTGGTCCTGCCTCTGTGCTTGGTTTGAAAAGGTGGCGGAGCCTGGCTCAGCAAGACAGGTTAAAAGGGACCCATGCTGGCAGAACAAGTAGACCCAGTGGCATCTCTGCACATCAGGTGGCTTCCAAGGGGTTCAACCCGTCACAGGGCGACCACATCTGCATGCAATATTTAAGACATAGGAGTACCATGGATTTATAGAGGCCATATGATATTTTCTTTTTTATCCCTTTCTTAACAATTCCTTAACATTAGCTTTTTTGACTGCTGCTGCACATTGAGCAGATGTTTTCAGAGAACTATCCACAATGACTCAAAGATCTTTCTTGAGTAGTAATAGATAATTTGGACCCCCATCATTTTATATGTATAGTTGGGATTAAGTTTTCCAATGTGCATTACTTTTCATTTGTCAACATTGAATTTCATCTGCCATTTTGTTGCCCAGTCACCCAGTTTTGTGTGAGTCCTTCGGAACTCTTTGCAGTCTGCTTTGGACTTAACTATCTTGAGTAGTTTTGTATCATCTGCAAATTTTGCCACCTCACTGTTTACCCATTTTTCCAGATCATTTATGAATATGTTGAATAGTACTGGTCCCAGTATCAATCCCTGTGCGACACCACTATTTACCTCTCTCTACTCTGAAAACTGACCATTTATTTTTACCATTCGTTTCCTATCTTTTAACCAGTTACTGATCCATGAGAGGACCTTCCTTCTTATCTCATTCTCTCGTAGATGACAGAAAGACCAATTTGACTCTGGCAGATAGCGAGGGTTCCAGTGCTGGATAAGAGCTTGGAGCCCCATGCCCCCTTCTGCTCGTTGTGCTCATCGGAGGTTGTCTCATTGGGGTCAGCAGTACCAGGAGTGATTAGTAAGTCCCTGAATGCTGCGAAGGCCTTTGAGGTGGAAGGCACTGCAATCACTTCCTGGTGTTGGCGGGAGGTCTGGTACCAAACTCAACAGCCCCTGCAAACGGGGCACAGTTGATAGTGTCTCTAGGGAATCGGGGGATGGAGGAGTGCCGCAAGGCAGGTAGCACTCTGCTGCTCTCCCCGTTTGTCCTCTCTCAGCACCAAGGAGTGTCATTTCTCAGACTAGTATCAGAGGGGTAGCCGTGTTAGTCTGGATCTGTAAAAGCAGCAAAGAGTCCTGTTGCACCTTACAGACTAACAGACGTTTTGGCGCATAAGCTTTCGTGGGTGAATACCCACTTCGTCGGATGCATGTCACACATGCATCCGACGAAGTGGGTATTCACCCACGAAAGCTCATGCGCCAAATCTTCTGTTAGTCTATAAGGTGCCAAAGGACTCATCCCGGATTTCTCAGACTTCTGCTTATGTTTCTTCCTCAGCACTGGAGATGGAGAAAGGTGCTGAGAAATGTGCAGTGCCAGACGGGTGCTTCATACCAAAGCCAAAGTGCCTGGAGACGAATCCAATCAGCTTGGCTCCGACGCCAGTCTAAGTGCAGTTTCTGTTAGGACAGCCCTCAGTCTAATTTTCCTGGCTTTCTTCATACAAGGCTTAAGGTCTCGACAGATTTGACTGTGCAGTTGTACGGGAGCCTCTCCTAAACATGTCAGATCACTGCAGCGTGAGGTCACTGACCAGAACAGACTTGCCATAGGAGGCACAAGGTTTGAAGCCTGGGTACTGAGGTAGGCCCCACTCAGGACTGAAGGGAGCCCCTCTAATGCTAAGAGAGGGGAACTAACTATCTACACTAATATTATTTAGTCTACTACTAAACTAATACTCAAATTAAGCTAAGGAGAAAACCATTGAATAATGCCGTGCCGAAGCACAGAGTTGTTCCAGCAACTGCCATAGGTGGTAAGAAGGAACTGAGAGGGTGCAGAGCCAACAGTGCCCCTTATAGCATGGCACCAAAGGGTGCTGGAGCTGACCCAATGGATACCACTAAGGGAAAAATCTCTTGCAATGGGGCACATGGTGGGTGCACACCTCATGTGAAATGGACATGAGCAAGTACTAGAAGAACTACTTCTCGTGTGTTTCTTACAACACCCCTGCACATACACCCCAGAATGATGTTTCCTTTTTGTTTTTTGGCAACAGTATTACATTGATAACTCATATTTAGTTTGTGATTCACTAGAAAACCAGATCCTTTTCTGCAGTAAGAACACAAGAACAGCCACACTGGATCAGACCAAAAGTCCATCTAGCCCAGTATCCTGGTTCCAACAGTGGCCAACGCCAGGTGCTCCAGAAGGAAAGAACAGAACCGATAATCATCAAGTGATCCATCCCATCGTCCATTCCCAGCTTCTGGCAAACAGAGGCTAGGGCCACTATCCCTGCACATCCTGGTTAATAGCCATCGATGGACCTATCCTCCATGAATGGGAAATGGAAAATGACTGCCTAATACTCCCACCTAGGTAGCCATTTCCCATTTTGTATTTGTGCAATCTATTATTCCTTCCTAAGTGTAGTACTTGGAATTTGTCCTTATTGAATTTAGTCGTATTTCATTCAGATCATTTCGCCAATTGGTCAAAATCATTTTGAATTCTAATACTGTCCTCCAAAGAGCCTACAACCTCTCCCAGCTTGGTGTTGTCTGCAGATTTTATAAGTCTACTCTCTATGCCATTATCCAAATCATTTATGAAGATATTGGATAGAACCGGAACCAGGATAGATTCTTGGAGGACCCCGCTCCATATGCTCTTTCACCCCAATTGTGAACCATTGATAACTACTCCAAATATGGTTTTCCAGGCAGTTATGCACCCTTCTTATAGTAGGGTCATCTAGGCTATATTTCTCTAGTTTGTTTATAAGAAGTTCATGTGAGACCGTATCAAAACCCTTATTAAAGTCGAGGTATATCACATCACTGCTTCCCTCCAATCCACAAGGCTTGTTACCCTGCCAAAGAGGATATTAGAATACCATATATTTTGACATGATTACCACCAAAAAAAGGCAAGCTAGGAGGTAGTCTGTCAGCTGGATGTGATGACAGGTCTTTAGGTGGCTTGTGACTGCCTACAAAATCAAAATTCAAACAGAGTACACTATGTAGAAACATGCGAAGGTGTTAAGAATACTGTTGGGGCCAAACAAAGTCACAATCAGAATAAAGTGTTTATCATCACACTCTGGTGACAGATCACCTCTGATCTTCCCTGATAAGGTGAGTATTCTTTCTTTAAAAAAAAAATCTGAATATTTCTGACTGTGAGGTGAGCACTTAAAGCCTTTTGTACTTTGTTAAAAATGTAGTCCAAGTGCCCTGCCAGGAAGCTTCTTCCCCTTTCCCCGCTTTATGAATATAGGATGACTGAATGACAGACCCAAGAGAAAGGATTAGAGAGACAAGGTGGGTGAGGTAATATCTTTTATAGGATCAACTTCCAATAAGACACTTTGTCTCTTTAATATCCTGGAACCAACATGGCTACAACTACACTGCATAAATCAAGAGAAAGGATAATTTTTATCTCCTTTGCCATAGTGAGACTACACTAAACAGACTCTTCTCAGCTGCACAGAAGACCTTTGTGATTCTTCTAAAACTCTATATGAAAGCATGAAGAATACAACCAAAGATACCTGTGGGCACCAATGCCAGAGATAACTATCTTCTATTCTGTATCACCAACATGAAAGTAGTCTGACTCCTCAAGATTCGTTACCCAGGTTTACTCATATACTCTCTATGTTTTGGAAGAAAGCCCAGTAAGGGCCTTTTTTCCACAGCTCAAAATGGCATTTTTCCATGAAAGATAGGCAATTTCCCTGGGCTAACTGCTAGCTCATTCAATTGGAATATACAGTACTCCTGGGGAAATTCTGCATCACTGCATATGTGCAGAATATATGCTCCCCCACAGATTTCTTTGCTTCACTGCAGAAAAAATGACTTGTGATGGAGAAGCAAAGGGAAGCAAAGAGAAGAGTGGTCACGTCCCCCTCCCTGGCAGCGCAGGCAGCTCTGTCCCTCTCGCTCACTTTTGTGACACTCTCGGTGTGTAGGGGCAGGGCTTCAGGATACTTCTGAGGAGGGAGTAGTGGGGCAGCATCTGTCCTCTCAGGCAGAGCAGTGTACTCCTGGGGGAATGCCGCACCATTGCGCAATGCAGAATTTTGCTGAAATTAACATGCACGCAGAATTTCCTTTCCCCCACAGTAATGGGCTGCAGTGCTGCTAGCTGCCACTAGACCTCGCAGAGCCCAATTCACACATAGAAGACACTGCTGGGAGAAGGGAGAGGGAGCTAGAGGGTTCCTGGCAGCTGCAGTTCCCAGCATGTCCTGAGGGAATGAAAGGACGGCGCACAGGAAACTCCAAGCATGCCTGGTACCAAGCATCAGGGGACAGCTGCTGGGCTCGGGGGAGGGGTATCTGGGCTGGGTGTGGGGTATCTGGGCTCAGAGTCCTGAGGCTAGGCTCTGGGATGGAGGGGGGTTGAGTGTATTAAATGGGGGGACCATGGCTGGGCTCTGAGGGGGAAGTGTCTGGTGGATGGGAAGGGGATAGAGAAACAAGAACTGGGTTGTCATAGGGATTTCTTTAACTCTCTACTCCTGGGGGAATTTGTGTGTGTATCTGTATTGTTACAGACATACTTGCTGACAGGTATTTTGAAGTAAATTACCAAAATGACTGAAACTGGCATGATTATGTAGTGTTATTTTGACAAATAAAATTTACAGAATTTTAAAATATTCTCTGCAGATTTTTTTTTTGGGGCGGGGGGGCGCGCAGGCACAGAATGCCCCCAGGAGTAACTCAGCATCTAAATGTATCCCAGTGTCTCAAGTCATTGTCCCAGAAAACTACTATAATTTTGATCAGCCTACCTTACTACAGAAAGGCAATTATATCCAGACTATGAGGATCAGAAAAATAGCTGATGGGTCCCCCAAACAGAAAGTATTTTCTGTTAATCATCTTTGAGATAGAAAGGGCAGTATGAGGATGATGACACAGCTGTTTCACCCAAGGAAGGTGGAATATTCACTGTCATGTTTTCTAAGAGAGGAGTGTATTACAGGTTGTGCTGATAGCGTCTTAATGCCCAATTTCATCTCAACTCTGAACAATACATTGTCTTCCAGGCTAACAGGGTTTTAACTTAAGTGCAATATTTGTGGAATTTTTTTTTTTTCAGGCATAGATTTTAAGTAGAAAAGCATTTTCCCTCTTCGGATTTTCTTAGATTTGATAAACCATTCTGCATTAATATCAACATGAATTCTTTAATACTTCCTTGAAATTTCCTATTTGCTTGCAGCATCTGGCAGTTGACTTGAAAGTTTAAATCTGCCTAGAAGAACATATATCCAAAATGAAGTGTTTCAAGTATTTCTTTATTCGTTTTATGGTACACTAAAGTCAATGATATCAAGTATCAGGGGGTCGCCTTGTTAGTCTGTATTCACAAAGATGTGGTGTGGTGTGTAGCTGCTGGTGAGTATTTGCTTCAGGTTGGGGGGCTGTCTGTAAGCGAGGACTGGCCTGCCTCCCAAGGTCTGTAAGAGTGAGAGATCATTTTCCAGGATAGGTTGTAGATCATAGACAACACTAACCCAGAAACCAATCCCTGTAGAAAAACCTCGTTGCCTACTCTGTCCCTGTATCTACTCTAGCAACACCATCAGAGGACCCAACCACATCAGCGACACCATCAAGGGCTCATTCACCTGTATGTCTACTAATGTTATATATGTCATCATGTGCCAGCAATGCCCCTCTGCCATGTACATTGGCCAAACCAGACAGTCCCTATGTACAAGAATAAATGGACGCAAATCGGAGATCAGGAATGGTAATATACAGAAGTTAGTAGGAGAACATTTCAATGTCCCTGGACATTCTATAACAGATTTAAAAGTAGCTATACTTGAATCAAAAAAACTTCACAAACAGACTTCAAAGAGAAACAGCAGAACTAAAAGTCATTTGCAAATTTAACACCATTAATTTGGGCTTGAATAGGGACTGGGAGTAGCTGGCTCATTACAAAAGCAGCTTTGCCTCTCCTGGAATTGACACCTCCTCATCTATTATTGGGAGTGGACTACATCCACCCTGATCAAATTGGCCCTGTCAACACTGGTTCTCCATTTGTGAGGTAACTCCCTTTTCTTCATGTGTCATTATATAATGCCTGCATCTGTAATTTTCACTCCATGCATCTGAAGAAGAAGTGAGGTTTTTTACCCACGAAAGTTTATGCCCAAATAAATCTGTTAGTCTTTAAGGTGCCACCGGACTTCTTGTTGTTAAAGTCAATGATGATAGCATAAAAGGTTTCCAACATTATCAAAATAAACTGTTTGAATTGATTTTATGGCACAATCACCATTAAACTTTGGGTGCTGAAATATGAACGGAACATGATCGTGAAGACTTGCAGGAAAGCCTGGAATAGTATATGTAAATCTTTATCCTCACAGCTATGTTTTGATGAACATAATGGCATCAAAACTGTCTCACTCCCAGTTCAAAAGACAGTGCCACTCAATTACAAATGTGATCTTCATGAATCCAAAGACAGTGATTTTCTGTACTGTCTGAGATAAGCATGAAGATTTTCTATCTTGCTACTAAACAGTTCTTAATGTTTACCTGTTACATTATGAAATGTATTCATTTTTATTACATAGCCCATTCAACCGCTTGTTTTTTTAACACTTCTTTCAACTTTAGGCATGCCGAGTCAAATAAATGCATAAAACACACTTGCAGTATCAATCAGCAGTTTCCACATTTACAACAGTTAGAATGAGAAATAGTATTAAATTTCCAAGCTTGAGTTGACTAAAAAAAAATAAGATGGACTAGCCAGCTTTCTATAGGACAACTAGCGGTTTTGCTGCTCATGTTTATGATTTAATGTAAACTAGGAGTATGGGTGGACAACTGTGTGCTGAGATGAGGGGCTTTGTGTGTTTGAGATTACTTCGTGTGTTGTTTGGATTGTTTTATGGATAGTTGTACTTGGGGATACTGCATTGTGCTGTACAGGTGGCAAATCAACATTTGAAGAAGGGAAGGTTCCTTACCTGTAACTGGAGGTTCTTCAAGATGGGTGGTCCAATTTGCATTCCATTGAGGGTTATGTGCGTGTGTTATGCACCTGGAGCTGGAGCTTTTGAAAGTAGTATCATTTGGCAGTGTGCAGATGTGCCCTTGTATGATGAGAATGTGGCGATAGTGGATAGCTGGTAAGAACACGTGGCATACTTTGCTTATGTGCATCCTGACCTCTCGTGTGGTCCAGGTGTCTTGTGTCATGTGATCTTCCATGTGAGCACCCCACGATGCAAGTGATATGTATCATTATTGTCACTTGGCGAAGATGGGAGAAAGGGAAACCTGGAGCATACTTGTAGTGGGTCTGGCCACCACCAAAGTGAGGAGATGACTTCCACTGAGATGTTGAGTATAGTGTCCATGGATTGGTGTATAACAGAATAGGTCTTTTGTAGCCATTGCTGTAGACAGGGAAGGGGCAAGTGGACAAAAGGCGTAACATACGTGCACACTGCCATGTGCCCAAGGAGGGAAAAGCAGGCCCTGGCCAAAACCAAAAGATTTGGTCCAGTAGGTTCTGAAATCAATCCCGTAGCAGATAAGCTCATGTGGAGGCCACGTCAATGCAAGCGTCTATGAATTCCAAGGACCAAGTAGGGTGAAAAAGTTGATTTTTTGACACTAATGCTCACTCCTAGAGGAAAGGAGTAGAAGAAACTGGAATGTCAAGCTTGTCTTCCCTTACCTGGATGACTGACCACGGTCCAAAGAGGAAGATCAAGATTTTCCTAACATTGGAGGTGAGCTGTTACCACAAAGAAAACCTTTGTGAAGACTCATGGAGTGGTTCTAAGTTCAAATGGGAGAACCCTGTACTGGAATTCAAGGTCCCACCTTGAACCTCGGGAATCTTCAGTGGGCAGGGGTGTATGTCAATATGGAAGTAGGCATCTTGCATATCTATGCCGTAAACCATGAGCCTTTTTCTAGCAAAGGAATGATGGCTGCAAGCATGACCTTATGGAATTCTGACTTGCAAATCCAGAGGTTGAGGAGTCGGAAATCCAAAACTGGTCTCCATCACCCCTTCTTCTTGGGTAGCAGGAAGTAGTTGGAATAGAACCCCCGTGTCCTGAAAGACTGAAGAGACTGGTTCCACTGCTCCTCTCTGAAGGAAGAAGTCCACCTCTGGAGCAAGAATACTCTCATGAGAGTGATCTCTGGGGGGTGGCTGAGAGGAAGCTGCGAAGGAGGCATTGTCAAACACAGCCTCTCCAAAACAAATGATGTCCAAGACGCACTTGACTGTTATAGTTCTCCACGCTGGTTGAAAGAGTTTAAGATAACCCACAAAAGAGGTGGATGGTAGGACCATTGGTATATGGAATGGTTGACGGCTCTCTAGTCGCACTCAGAAATACCATTTTCATGACAACTGAGTGTGTTGTGCATAGGTCTGTGTTGCCAGAACAGGCGGACTGATTCTGCGTACCAGAAAGCACTCTGAAGAGGCTCCTAGGCAGTAGAAATGTGGTGATCTATACCTTTGGCGTGGTGGTAGGTGATAAAAAATTTTCTTTGGTGCCGGTGTATAAATGCCCAAGAATTGTAAGGTGGCTCTAGAGTTTTTAGTGAGTGTAATGGGTCGTCAGTTTTCTTGTTCAAGAGGTGTGACTCAACAAGAAGGTCTTAGATTGTGTTCTGCACCTCTCTAGGGAAACATGTAGAATGTAACCAGGATTCCCTCCTCATGACAATTCCCATTGCTAATACACATGAGGACATGTCCACTGAATCAACTGCAGCCTGAAGTATGGACCTGGAGACCAGCTTGCCTTCCTGTAAAATTGCCTGGAAACAATTACATCCTGCTGGGTAACCTGCCTGCAAATTCTTTCATCCAGCCATAGGGAAGGGGATATATCAGTGGTTTGAGCATTGGCCTGCTAAACCCAGGGTTGTGAGTTCAATCGTTGAGGGGGCCATTTAGGGATCTGGGGCAAAATTTTTTCTGGGGATTGATCCTGCTTTGAGCAGGGATTTGGACTAGATGACCTCCTGAGAACCCTTCCAATCCTGAGATTCTATGACTCTAAGTCATACATGACCATCAGTGCCAAGTAGTCAGAAATCTGGAACTGCAGTCCAGCCAAGGAGAAGATCTTTCAACCCATAAGGTCCAGTCTCTTACCTTCCCTGTGTGCCAGGGTGCAGCATAGGTGTTGTTTGGTCCACTCCAATGAAGCCTGTATCACCAAGAAATTAGGTGGATGATGTGAAAACAAAAATTCTGACCTCTTAGGGGGGACATAATATCTTTTCTCAGCCCTTTCAGAGTCAGTACGCATATGGCTAGGGTATGCCACATGGTGCGTGCCAGTTGAAGAATGGCCTCATTGATCTGTAGAGCCACCCTTGCTGGTACTGATGTGTGCAGAATGTCTAGTAACTGACGCTGATTGTCCTGCACCTCTTCTAGTGGGATTCCAAGAGCAGTGGCTATACTCCACAGCAGCTCTTGAAACGGTCAGTAGTCATCTGGTGGGGAGGAAGAAGTCAATGACATGGCAGGGTCTGGAGACAATGACAGGAGTCTCTCCAGATCTACCGGTACCATCAGAGCCAGGCTAATCGGTGCATTGTCTAACTCCATTTCTGAATCTCTCTCGGACAAAGGTTGTGTGGGCGAAGTCGAGGAGTTCTCCCAAAATGAACAGGACTGCTCTGAAGGCGAATACTGAAGCCATGAGCTCCAATATGGCCAACTCAGTTGATCCTGCTGTTGTGGCCCCTGCGCCCAAGGAGCCGGGTACCACTTTTGCCCTACCTACGAAGTGGGGAACTGCAGGGTGCCGTCAGAACCCTTCAGTAGTCATGCTTCCGGAATGGGAGTGGCAGGCAGGTGAATGTTCGTATCCTCAGAATTGGAGGAATCAGACCTCCGCAAATGGCAGTGCTGATGGAGCCATTAGAACAGGGTGCATCAGAGCGTAGGCAGCAGATAAGTACAGCGAAGCACGCAGAGACCTCAGTCTCTCTAAAGCAAATAGCTTGTGGGGGCCAGGGATACCTCCGAGTCTCCCCAGAGTCAGTGGTATGTGGTTTGTTGATGGGAACAGAACAAGTAAAGGCATTAGTCTCGGAAAAGACATTTCTTGGGATGCCAGCAGAGCTGAAGCGGGCAGAGCATAAGTGTCTGAGATCAGTGTCAACGGATCTGGTGAGTGGTTCAGCCTTTTGTTGCTCTTGTGAGCCCTGGAATGAGTCGTTCCTCTGGGGCTGGATTTTGTGGACAGTGCAACGTCTTTCTTGGATTTGGAGGAAGACTTACTGTCATGCTTCTGAGACTCGTGGGTAGGCCATGGTGCGGAATCCATAGCACTGGTACCAGCAGAGCCAGACAGAAGTTGTACAGTAGGAGGTGCAATCTCAGGTTGCTCAGACCAACGTACAGTGCGGGTTCCCCGGCTAGGATCCGATTTCAATCCCTTGTCAGCTTCCATTAAGTGCTTTTTGAGGCGAAGAACTTGGCTTTCCCACACATGGGCAGGGAAGGAGAGGCAGATATTGCACCTGAATGTGACGTGGGGTTCCTCCAAACAGTAGAAACAGCACTGGTACTGGTCGCAGATGGAAAACAAGCAAACGCAGGAAGCACAGATTTTGAATCCTAGTGTCTTCAGCATAATTCACTACCCAGGCCCAAGTAATGGCGGAGGGGAAAGACTGGTTGGCAGGAAAACCACCAAAGTGGCATCCCATGTCCTTAGCCCTATCAACTACTATGAAACTAGAAATTACCTATAAAGAACAATAAAATCCTAACTATGAATAAGGATAGAATCAATTTTTCTAAAATTTGTTGAAAATGCACATTAAGGACGAGATGGCAACAGAAGCTCTGAATCAGACCATGAGGTGGTGAGAAGGAACTGAGGACACTGGTGGTCTGTCCCACCTTGCCCTTTATTGCCTCGGGTGAAACAAGGCAATACAAGGGTACAAGTGTGGACTACTTTCAAAAGCTCTGGCTCTGGGCACGTGCACATAACCCTCAGTGGAATACAATAGAGATGATCCCTCAAAGAAGAATGACGGATTACTTGGCCCAACTGTCACAATCTGTGCAGTCTCCTTCACATCTCTGACTCATTACAACCAATGAAACTGTTGCATGCAAATCAGATGAGACTAAGGGGGGCGATTAATTGAGTTGCATCTGATGTGCAATGGTCTAGGACGGTTGGCATAGAGAGATACACGACTTACCGTTTTATTACATATAGATTTCAGACAATGCCTACTTTGCAGAACTTTCTAGGTTATCACAAATCAAGTCCCATGAAGTTTTCCACCCACAAAACATGTACCCCCCCATCTCAATTAATCAATTACTCCATCCCAATCCACTTCCTATAGCAGGGAGAGGCAACCTATGGCACGGGTGCTGAAGACGGCATGCAAGCTGATTTTCAGAGGCATTCACACTGCCCGGGTCCTGGCCACCGGTCTGGAGGGCTCTGCATTTTGATTTAATCTTAAATGAAGCTTCTTAAACATTCTGAAACCTTATTTACTTTACATATAACAATAGTCTAGTTATATACACCTCTACCTCGATATAACGTGACCTGATAAAACACGAATTCGGATATAACATGGTAAAGCAGTGCTCCAAGGGGGCAAGGCTGCACACTCTAGTGGATCAAAGCAAGTTCAATATAATGCGGTTTCACCTATAACGCAGTAAGATTTTTTGGCTCCCAAGGACTGCGTTATAGTAAGGTAGAGGTGTATTATAGATTTATAGAAAGAGACCTTCTAAAAAGATTAAAATGTATTACTGGCACGCAAAACTTTAAATTAGAGTGAATAAATGAAGATTCGGCACACCACTTCTGAAAGGTTGCCGACCCCTGTCCTATAGCATTGTTACTGTTTTCTAATAGGCATAGCAAGAAGATTGATGTTCTCATCACTTCCCTTTTAACTTTTTAAAACAGTTAAGTTTCCATTTGGTGGATGAAAGTAAAGCATAGTATTTCTAGTATCACAAAGCTTTCAAGTGTTATGTTCTTGCAAATACTCCAGAATGACACAAAATAACACCCCGCCCCCCCAAAAAAAACCCAAAACAGACATCCATCACCGCCTTCCTCAGAAAAATCCAAGATTTTTTTTTAAATACCTAAAGGAGGAAAAAGTGTTTTCCCCTCCACAGTTTCTCCTCTATCTGCAAAAGAAGATAGCAAAGCAAAAAAAGACAAATACCTGATACAGCATCAAGTGAACCAACTGATTTGTTTAGCAAAAGTTATGCTGCTGGAGTTTGGGGCCAAGAGGCTCTCTAATGGATTGGGGAAAAAAAGGCAAGAAAAGCTTGTTAATTAAAATAAAGAAAGATCCAGCAGGACCATGTAAAGAGTAATGAAGCTGACTACTGATATAGTCAGACACTGATATGTTCAACAGTTGGTGAGTGAAGGAACATGAAGTCTGAGGGACTCAATTGATTCAAGAAGCCTCAAACTCCTCCAAGCATCAGTGCTTTGATATTACTCAAAAGAATGAATTTATTGATTCTAAACATAAAACTAACAATAGAAGAAAGAAGAGTTGAAGCCATGTTGGTCCCAGAATATCACAGACAAGGTGGCTGTGGTAATATATTTTACTGGACCAGCTACTGTTGGTGAGAGAGACAAGCTTTTGAGCTTACAAAGAGCTCTTCGTCAGGCCTGAGAAACTTGCTTAGGCTATCATAGCAAAATACAAGATGGAAAGAGACTGTTTAAGTTGGTCCAATAAAAGATATTACCTCACCCACCTTGTCCCTCTAATACAAAGAGCTAAGACACCAATTCAGCAAGGTATTTAAGCATGAGTTAAAGTACCTTGCTGAATTGAGCCCCAGGAGAAGAGGCAAATATGACAAAATGCAATGTCATTCAAAGCTACGACGTGGAACTAGTCAGTTGTAACCAGGAGTTCCATTGCTAAAGGACAGTCGGAAAGACTCTGACCAGTGAAGCAATGGATGTGAACTGAGTACCTCAAGCAAGCATAAGATGACCGCTAATGTGTTCATCTATGTAGAACTTGGAGTTAAAGGGAGCTCTTGGCAAACCTCTTGGATGTCACTACAATACCAATAAACAATTTTTTTAAAAATATATAGTCAGAGGGCATCCCAGTCTGACTCCTTCCCTTTCCCTTACTACAGCTGATCTGGCAGTTCCTTGGTTTAGTGTGCTGCCACAGTAGCAGATGTGGCATGAACCCAGAAGGGGTGTCAAGCATATAGCCCAGGGGTTCAGAACAGTGATTCAGGCATCCTGCCAAAATAATGACAGAAAATGGCAATTTAATAATATGTATCTCAGCCAAATCTGAGTGGAATTTCATGGGACACAGAAAAGGCACTTCTGCAGTCCCAGGGAATTCTCAATGTCAAATATCAAATGCCTATTGCAAACAAGGGAGATACAAGACCTTTTCAAAGAAAAGATTACACATTTTTTTTTAATGGAAAGTGTTAGACAAGCTAAATAGAGGGGTCACTACCAACTTCCCCATTAATATATCTCATATACATAAATGCACCAATTATATAGCAGTGAGATCTGTCATGTAGATCATCATGTTCCTTTACCTGCATCATCTGTATTCTACCCATTATCCCAATACTACTAACATTCCATGCTTCTGAACTGCTTTCAATCAACTTACAAACAAACTATAAAAAGGTTTTTCTTCCTTCTATGCTCCAAATTTAAAAATTCCAGTGCCCAAGGAATATTCAAATCTTGGATCACTAATAGGTTTAAAATCCAGTCTCTTGTGCCCACTAGTAGTTTTGTCTAGAAAAGGAGTGCTTTATACCATTAGAAAGCCAGGAATTCTCCCTTCCCTTTCCAAATGATGAAGTGTATTTGTTTCCACCACAGTACACAGTAATCAGTTAGTATTGTATCAGACCTAAAACTGTAACATTATTCTGGAAAAGTTATTTTTTAGGAACATGTAAATATTACATAAACATTTTATAATCTCTTTGATGGCACACCTGGCTTTACAGATGGTGGAAACACAAAAAACTGTATCAACAAAAATTCTAACAATTTTTTTTTTTTAAATTTCCCTGAATAAAAAAGTGAGACACAAATGCAAAAGATATAAAATGATGGAACACTGTAAAAGATTTTACTACCAAAATGATTTACATAACTTAATCATGGATTTGCCACCTTTGAATTCATTCCAATGAAGCTTTTATACCATGCCACACACTACATCTATCTCACACATTGCCAATAACTTAACACTTCTGACACTGTCAGTAACAAATTGTGAGGCAATGAAAGGTAAGGCAAGGGAAAAGATTTTGAGTAATAAAAAAAGTTTTTTTCAATAAATTATGAAAATGGACTTGACAGTGTCCTTTCTTTTTAAAAATTCAGGCAAGTTCATGTAGGCGTCCCCTGTGCTGTTTTAGTAAGAAACCATTAACATGGCACCATCATTTACTAACATCACACTACAAGGTACATTTTCCTATCAACTTGAATTAAAAAAAAATAATTAACTGTTTACAGTTATTCCAGCATAACTCTGCAAACCTGGAAAAAGACGAGGTTACATGGATGCTAGAAGATGACTGTATTATAAAAATTTGCTTAGCCTCTTGAGTAAGTGATTATGCAAAATCAATAGCTGTTGAGAACCACCTAATTCCTAATTAATTCTGATAGCAACAGTGTCAGAGAACTAAGCTGTTTTCCTTCCTTTCTGAAAGTTGCTCACAAAAAGAAAGTTAATAAGGGATACAGTATTCCAGAAAAGAAAATCTTTCCTGTGCCAGATACTTAGGGATGCCTAGTTAATCCAGGCACTTCACTACTAACAAGTTCCAGCTACTAATTCTGTATATGTACAGAAAGTATGAGGATGAGAAGGAGGCTAAGATGAAAAAATGCACTAGATAAAACACAGTGAAGTTTCACAGTTTCAGATTTCCTTCTCAGACTTCTAAGAATGCTTAAAAATAAATTTTCTAATTAAAAGAAAAGCTAGCAAATAAAACCCAGTGCACTAAATACAGGGTCATTTACCTTCAAATAAACTGAGGTCTCTTCGTAGCCTTGGTCCATAAAGCCCTTCTAAAATACTTTCAAAACCTGAAAACAAAAGAAACATTTAAAATGGTGAACAAAACTCTTTACCTCAATATAAATCAACCAACCAACACAAAAGCCCCAACTAGGCAAATACTTTTTAAACATATGTAGCAATTAAAAATTGTTACAATTTACCGGGTAGAAATATTTTTTCCTTTATCTATAGTGCCGTTCAACAGAATTAGAAGATCAACCTAAGACAAGGCAATTGCCATCTGTACTGAATCAGCCTATTAAGCCATGCCCCAACAACCTTATCAGATTTAAAAATAACTACAAGGAATCTTAAAGGTGAGACGATTAACTTCATAGCTTGACCACAAATGAAAAAGTAGTTTCCTTTCATTGAGAGGTAGGCTCCTCTATGACAAAAATGTGAGCTTCAAAATATAAGGTTCTCAACTTTGATCTTCAGAATTATATAATTACAATATGCATTCTAATACTATGAATTTCTACAAATGTAGCAACTATGAACTTTTCTAGACTAATGCAAAGCTTGTTTCCTCTTTTTGAATTATAGCTAAAATTATATAATAGTGCACTATTTGAGGGGAAAGGGGAGAAAGCTCTCCCAAGAATTCTTCCTAGTCTCACACAAAAATGTTTTAAAATTAAAGATGAAACAAATCAAAATATTTTCAAGATTCACCAGTTTACCTTAGGCATCTGGAAATATCAATCACATAGGACTACAATGGAAGAAAATATGATGTGTCAGGAGGCAACTGACATGAGGAAACAGAAGAGGTTGTTCAAGTCTACTGCTGGAAATAGAGGAGGAGTTTCCAACACTGTGTTGGAGTGGCAAGAGGGAGTCTTTAGCCTGGTCTATACTACAGGGTTAGGTCGAATTTAGCTGCGTTAGGTCTATTTAAAAAATGACTGCGTCCACACAACCAACCCCATTCCATCGACTTAAAGGGCTCTTAAAATTGATTTCTGTTCTTCTCCCCGAGGGGAGTAGCACTAAAATCGACCTTGCTGGGTCGAATCTGCGGTAGTGCAGATGCAAATTGACGGTATTAGCCTCCGGAAGCTATCCCAGAGTGCTCCATTGTGACCGCTCTGGACAACGCTTTGAATTAACATTCACTAGCCAGGTACACAGGAAAAGCCCCGGGAACTATCGAATTTCATTTCCTGTTTGGTCAGCATGGAACTCAGCAGCACAGCTGACCATGCAGTCCCCCCAGAATCATGAGTGTAGAATGTCTCTACGCTTCCCCCATCCTCTAAAAAACAAAACAAAAAACCACACTCGTGATGACGTTTTCCAAGCTGATGCAGTCCTCCTGAGCTGATAGGGCATAGCTTAATGCATGGAGGCATTCAATGGCAGAGGCCAGGAAAGAATCAAGAAAGCGGGAAGAACGGAGGCAGGACATGATGCTGAGGCTAATGAGGGAGCAAATGGACATGATGAAGCGTCTGTTGGAGCTGCAGGAAAGCCCACAAGAGCGCAGATCCCTGCTGCATCCACTGTATAACCGCCTACCCTCCTTCCCATGTTCCACAGCCTCCTCACCCAGACGTCCAAGAATGCGTCGGGGAGGCTCTGGGCAACCAGCCACTCCACTGCAGAGGATGACCCAAGCAACAGAAGGCTACAACTCAAACTGTTTGATTTGTAGTGTGGCTACAATAAGCAACGTGGCCTCATCCTTCCCTCCTTCCCCACCCCACCTTGTCCACTATCTCATTTTTTTTTAAAATAAAGAAAGAATGCATGGTTTCAAAACAATAGTTACTTTATAACAAAGGGGGGGGAGGGTGGTTGGCTTACAGGGAATTAAAATCAACAAGGGAGGTGGATTTGCATCAAGGAGAAACACACACACAACTGTCACACCGAAGCCTAGCCAGTCATGAAACTGTTTTTCAAAGCCTCTCTGATGCGCAGTGCGCCTTGCTGTGCTCTTCTAATTGCTCTAGTGTTAGCTGCTCAAAATCAAATGCCAGGCGATTTGCCTCAACCTCCCACCCCTCCATAAACGTCTCCCCCTCACTCTCACAGATATTATGGAGCACGCAGCACGCAGCAATAACAATGGGAATGCTGGTTGCGCTGAGGTCTGACCTAGTCAGCAAACAGCGCCAGCGAGCTTTTAAACATCCAAAGGCACATTCTACCACCATTCTCCACTTGCCCAACCTATAGTTGAACTGCTCCTTACTACTGTCCAGGCTTCACGAGCCATGGGAGCCAGGGGCAGGTGCAACTGCACGGTGCTGCTGGCCGGGAGAGGAGCCTGAGGCAGAAGCCTCCAGCTCGCATGATATTCCAGGCAGGACTGAATCTCCATGAGATGAAACTTAAGAAAGAGAACGAGCTGAAGTGTCCGGCTCCCATTCGGTACTCCAAGAGGAGGATGGCCATGTCTGTCCAAGCGCCCATGATCGACCTCACTGAGGAAGATTCCAAGGAGTCCTCCCAGAGCAGCAGTACCATGTCTGCCAGCAGCACCCAGGACCAAAACAGATCCCCCGAGCTCGTCGCTGGGGAGCAGGAGAGTAGAGTTGCACGGGAAGTGGTGGAATACCAAGATAGGTAAGATTTTGGAATTGGGGAGCTCGTGGGGGGCGAAGATCAAGCGCTTCTCCTAGTGGCCTGCAATCATTGTCTCCTACAGAGGCACATCCAAACGTCAGGCAATCTCCGGAATGCACTGGGTGCAATGGTTTGGGGATGGGAAGTTCTCCAAGGTTTCAGCAGACAAGCTGGTGGGTCTGATGGCTTTTAGGCAGCATTTCAACCACTCCACATTTAATAAGCTGGTCTCCAATCAATGAGCCGTACACCATGCCCTGGAGATTGCTAGGAGCCGGCCAGCGAAGACCTTCCCAGAACCCAGAGCCAAGCGTCTAAAGACTAACTTCTGCAACAACAGCAAGGAGTGGGTGGACGACGACCAAAGCAGAGAGCAGACGGTTTCCGAAGTCACAAACTACAACAGGAGCTTTGAAGATAGTTGTTTATCATGCAGAAGAAAAAACCCAGACACATTCCACCTGTTGTTTGAGGGGGGCCTTTCCCAGACTTGCCAGGATCGATTCCTGGAGCTCTTCTACATATATGACGAGGACAGGTACCACTCCTACTGCACCATCTGCTGCAAAGGCAAGACACTGCTGCTGCGTAGCAATGCCAGCTGCTGCAGGGGCTTCTGTGTCAAATGCTCGGAGGGCCTGGTAGGTAGGTAAGGTACCTTGGCCAAAGAAAAAGAGCAAAAGCCCGGAGCTCTTACATGCGTCAACCACAGAAGTGCTATGGAGTGTTACAGCGCTGACTGGACTGGAATGTACGGCTGCAAGACTTCAACAGTGACAAAGGACAGGAATATGATGCATCTAAAATCTAAAAAGGGCGGCACATTTCCCAGAGTCACTACCCTTGATAACAGAACGTCAATGATTGCATTGGCTACTTGGATCACAGCAGCCCTCACAGTAGACTTGCCCACAATGGCAGCGGTGACGGTGAGCTGAGCGGGCTCCATGCTTGCCGTGGTATGGCGTCTGCACAGATAACCCAGGTAAAAAGGCACAGAACAATTGTCTGCCGTTGCTTTCATGAAGGGAGGGGACACTGACAACACGTACCCAAAACCACCCGCAACAACATTTTTGCCCCATCAGGCATTAGGAGTTTAACCCAGAATTCCAATGGGCAGCGGAGACTGAGAGAACTGTACCTCTCCATAAGTCGATACTAGCCACAGTAGTGAGGACACACTCCAACTTAATGCACTTAGTGGAGACATATGCAATCGACTGTATAAAATCAATTTCTAAGAATCTACTTCTAGAAAATTGACCTAATTGCATAGTGTAGACATCCTCTTAGGCTGTTTACACACTACAGCTTAAGTAGGTATAAGTTATGTTGCTCAAGGGTGTGAATAAGCCACCTCCAAGTGACACAAGTTAGCACTGTCCGCACAGTCACTTTAGTCAGTGTATGTCGGTGGGAGAGGTTCTCCCACAAATGTAGTTACCATCGCTCACAGGGGCTGCAGTAATTAAGTAAAGGAGAACTCTCTCCCGCCTGCTTAAGTTATGCTACTGAATTACAACATACACGCTTATCACTTCATGAAATCATTATTCAAAATCATAGGGACATTATTCTTCTAATACTGAGACAGTTCTGAAAAGACGTCTTGTGCTCAGCTGTCTCTTTAAGGTATTCATGCACGCTGTGTACTCATTATAATTACTTTTTGGCCAATTAATTCTGCAAATTGCAAGTTAACCCTGTTCAAATATCTCTGAAGATGGTTAGAAATGGAAAAGCTAACATTATTGTTCAAACAATCATAGTTCTTGGGTTTGCATAGTTATACCAACTTTGTGAATGGGAGGTCCATGAAAGCCTCTCCTTTAATTACTAAATAAGAAATGCACGGTTAGCGTAAATGTCATCTTCTACAGACCTGTCTCTCAGTATTCTTCACCTCAGACCTGGAGGAACCGACAAAGAACCAACAGAACTGGTCAAAAAATGTTAAAGGATTTTTTCCTAAGAAAAATAGCTCTAACATTTTCAACTGAAAATTTCTGCAAATAAACTCAGGGGAGAGAGGGGAGTGTCTTTTTGTTTCTTCTTTCTTGCTCAACTTTTCAATGGAAATATGAGAAAGGGGCAGGGTAGGAAGAAAAGATTTTAAACTTCAAAAATGAATTTTTTGCAAAAGTATTCAACATTTTAAATAACTGAAAAGTCATTCTTTTTCCTACACCTGCAAAATTAAAATGACTGGCATGTCTCCAACAGCTCCCCTCATTTTTTTTTTAAATCAGCTCTATGGCTAATTGTAATATAAATTCCCGTTCATATGCAACTGAACTAGGACCAATTTCAGATCTCAGTCTGCTCTGATAGTCAACCTGGGGCAACTTCCCTCCTTGGTTTACCTGGGGCTGCTTCTTTCTATGTTGGATACGATCTCCAGGCCCAGACAAATGTTACTATGTTGGTTACCCTTGGTTTGTATTTTCAAACTTTTCTTTGCAAACATCAAAGCTAGAAAGAAGTGTTTTCAAAATGAAAGCTTAGATTCTGACATTGTATGACTCTGTGAGCAACTGATCTAGGCATATGTTTGTTATAGCTATTGCCTAACTCCAGCCCTACCAAGGAGGTGTCATCCTTCCATTCAGAGGGGAGCGAGCCCAAGCACACATCATATTGAACATATGCAGTCTATGCCAGGGGTGTCTCAAATAATCTGTAATACGATGTCATTATGTTCATTTTTTGTACTTTTCTTCCCCCCTAGAACTTTAATTATATTGTAGTTATCATTACTTTGTTTCAGCTAGCTACTTCTTGAATTAACTCCTGCATCTTACTTAAGAGTATATATAATATATGGACATATACCTATCTCTTAGAACTGGAAGGGACCCTGAAAGGTCACTGAATCCAGGCCCATACCTTCACTAGCAAGACTAAGTATTGATTTTGTTCCAGATCCCTAAGTGGCCCCCTCAAGGACTGAACTCACAACCCTGGGTTTAGCAGGCCAATGCTCAAACCACTGAGCTATCCCTTCCCCCCTACACTGAGTCTTTCCTCGTACTCTAGAACTAACTGTTTCAAGAAGCAGTCATTTAAAGTGTTGAGAAATTGCTTCTCATAATTTTGTCCTATAGAGTCATTTGACCAGTTTACACATAGGTAACTGAAAAGTTCCAGTATTACATTGGCATGGTAGTTCCACAAAAGTGAAAGTTACATGAAATTTCAATTTTAACAATGGTGAAGAGTCTATGAAAAGAATGTGTTTTGCATGAGAAGAACTTGAAATGCTTATTGAAATTTATGAACTGCTTGAATTTCTATGGCAGTTTGCAGTGATAAAATATAAAGGTTAGGTTCTTTTTTTTTTTAAGATTAGAGTGACGATTTTTTAATTTTTTTTGCATCTGATATTGTTTTTAAAATGATCTTAAGACATACTAAAGTAGTCTGATGTATGAAATTAAATGTGTGATTCTTTACTATGAGTAGACTGGAAGAATGTTAGAAGAAATAACTACACAAAATACATGGTGAAAGGTTTTAAAAGTTACTGTATTTAACATCAATATTTTGTTGTTGCTGGTTAAAGCTGACATAGTTATTGATGACAAAGTATAATAGTCAATTACAAATTATGCTGACACCATGACCCCACATATTGAGGTTTAAAGAGCCAGACTGTATTACAGTTGAATCTTCTAAAGTTGTGTACTGTGGTAGGAAACAGATGTCTTGTTACATTATATCATCCTAAACCCTGTTATTAGGGTAAATAAAGGAGTAACTGTGTGAATGAAACGATCAGAGGGATAAATACCAGGATAAACTCCTCCCCCTTTCTGGTATTTAAGTACACGCCAACGTTTACACAAGAACAAAGGGATACAAACTGGCCATCAACAAGTTTAGGTTTGAAACTAGAGGAAGGTCTCTAACCACCAGAGGAGTGACATTCTGGAACAGCCTTCAAAGGGAGAAAAAAAATGCTAACTGGCTTCAGACTGAGATTAATAAATTTATGGAGGGAATAGTATCATGAAACTGCCTACTATGGCACATAGTCAATCTGCAGCTGCTAGTTGCAAATATCTCCAGCGGCCAGTCATGGGACACTAGATGGGGAGGACTCTGAGTTACTACAGAGAATTCTTTCCAAGGTGTCTAGCTTTTGGGTCTTGCCCACATGCTCAGGGTCTAACTCACCTCCCATATTTGGGGTTGGAAAGGAATTTTCCCCCAATTCAGATTGGCAGATTCACCTTCCTGTGCAGCATGGAGCAGGGGTTGCTTGCAGGTTTTAACTAGCGTAAATGGTGGATTATCTGTAACTTGAAGTCTTTACATCATGATTTGATTTGAGGACTTCAGTAACTCACCCAGAGGTTATGGGTCTATTACAGAAGGAGGTGAGTGAGGTTTGTGGCCTGCAATGTGCAGGTTAGACTAGATGATCATGATGGACCTTTCTTGTAATCTACTAATAGAAAAAATTACATATAAAGCATTTGTCACACTTTTCACTGCTGATGTTACTCACTGACAGGTAGAGAGGCATGCTTCACACTGATAGAAACATGGAATGCAAGTACGGATAATACTGCTGTAGCTGCTGTTAGCCAAACTCATTTTTTGGAAATACGGGATTGACTAGGGCATGTTTCAGGAAACAAGCAGTCATGCAAACTACTACTTATCTTCAGATGACTGGTTAGGTTATCGTTGCTGTGACAAAGTTCCTCCTCTACCTTAGTGGGTCCTCCGCTTATTGGCAGATTTTGCCAACCTCAGAGATCTTCCTGGGTTGGATCAGGAGTTGGGAGGTTTACGGGGGAACCCAGGCCCGCCCTCTACCCCGGGTGCCAGCCAAGGGGGCCTTGCGGACTACAGCTGTCTAGAGTACCTTCTGGAACAGCTACATGACAGCTACAATTCCCTAGGCTACTTCCCCATGGCCTCCTCCCAACACCTTCTTTGTCCTCACCACAGGACCTTCCTCCTGATGTCTGTTAACGCTTGTACTCCTCAGTCCTCCAGCAGCACGTCCTCTCACTCCCAGCTCCTTACGCACAAACCTCACTAACTGGAGTGAGAGTCTTTTTATACTAGGTGTCCTGATTAGCCTTAATTAATTCTAGTAACTTCCCAATTGGCTACAGATGTCCTAATTAGCCTGCCTGCCTTAATTAGTTCTAGAAAGTTCCTGAGTGTTCTGGAATAGTCTCTGTTATCTTACTCAGGGAAAAGGGACCTGCTTAACTTGAAGATAATATAATCTACCTTCGATCACTCTCTTGTAGCCATATAGCCTGACCCTGTCACATTGCTAAACATAATGGTCTACCCATAGCGTATTTACTTCACTGATTTTTCATTGGTGATTAAATGTTAGAGAGAGACCTTCTCAAAGTATGTTGAGACCTCTCACGCCATACAGAACAGTCAACACAACCAGCAAGCCTCAGCGATGCTGTTTCTCCCTCTCCAGCTCTCTGCTCTGTCCCTGGAGAGAAACCCCCTGTAGTACACCAATCTTCCTCACAAAGAAGAAAACTACCATCATATTTTTGGTTAAGGCTGAATCAGGACAACCCCCTTTCCGAAATCTATCCAGAATTTGAAAGTGTAGAAACAAGTTAGACAAAAAGAGTTTCCAGTATTCCTTGTCATTTTCACTTCATCTACAATGCTGCTCATCATGCACTCCAAAAGGCATTTACTTCATCAAACTTAGTCACAAAATGTTAATTCCAGCAGGGCTGAAGCAAAATAACTAAATAAAATAAACTATGAAACAGATGTATCAATAAATTGATACAAGAAGTATGAGGTCAACATCAAGATTTTGTGTGAAAGAATTGGCTAAAGTGGGATACTTGTTGTTTCAGTATACATTGGATATAGATTCACAAATTCATAGACTCTAGGACTGGAAGGGACCTCGAGAGGTCATCAAGCCCAGGCCCCTGCCCTCACAGCAGGACCAAATACTGTCTAGACCATCCCTGATAGACATTTATCTAAGCTACTCTTAAATATCTCCAGAGATGGAGATGCCACAAACACCCTAAAATCAGCAAAGAATGCAGTGGTACCTTATAGACTAACAGACGTTTTGGAGCATGAGCTTTCGTGGGTGAATACCCACTTCGTCAGATGCACGTATTCACCCACGAAAGCTCATGCTCCAAAACGTCTGTTAGTCTATAAGGTGCCACAGGATTCTTTGCTGCTTTTACAGATCCAGACTAACATGGCTATACCTCTGATACAACCACCCTAGGCAATTTATTCCAGTGTTTAACCACTCTGACAGTTAGGAACATTTTCCTAATGTCCAACCTAAATCTCCCTTGCTGCAGTTTAAGCCCATTGCTTCTTGTTCTGTCATTAGAGGCTAAGATGAATAAGTTGCCTCCCTCCTCCTTAGGACACCCTTTTAGATACCTGAAAACTGCTATCATGTCCCCTCTCAGTCTTCTCTTTTCTAAACTAAACAAATTCAATTCTTTCAGCCTTCCTTCATAGGTCATGTTCTCTAGACCTTTAATCATTCTTGTTGCTCTTCTCTGGACCCTCTCCAATTTCTCCACATCTTTCTTGAAATGCGGTGCCCAGAACTGGACACAATACTCCAGTTGAGGCCTAACCAGCGCAGAGTAGAGCGGAAGAATGACTTCTCATGTCTTGCTCACAACACACCTGTTAATGCATCCCAGAATCATGTTTGCTTTTTTTTTTTTTTGCAACAGCATCACACTGTTGACTCATATTAAGCTTGTGGTCCACTATAACCCCTAGATTCCTTTTTGCTGTACTCCTTCCTACGCAGTCTCTTCCCATTCTGTATGTGTGAAACTGATTGTTCCTTCCTAAGTGGAGCACTTTGCATTTGTCCTTATTAAACTTCATCCTGTTCACCTCAGACCATTTCTCCAATTTGTCCAGATAATTTTGAATTATGACCCTATCCTCCAAAGAAGTTGCAATCCCTCCCAGTTTGGTATCATCTGCAAACTTAATAAGCACACATTCTATGCCAATATCTAAGCTGTTGATGAAGATATAGAACAGAGCCAGTCTCAAAACAGACCCCTGCGGAACCCCGCTTGTTATACCTTTCCAGCAGGACTGGGAACCACTAATAACTACTCTCTGAATACGGTTATCCAGCCAGTTATGCACCCACCTTATAGTAGCCCCATCTAAGTTGTATATGCCTAGTTCATTGATAAGAATATCATGCCAGACTGTACCAAATGCCTTACTAAAGTCTAGGTATACCACATCTACCACTTCTCCCTTACCCACAAGACTCGTTATCCTATCAAAGAAAGCTATCTTGACATGATTTGTTCTTTACAAATCATGCTGGCTATTCCCTATCTCATTACCACCTTCCAAGTGCTTGCATATGATTTATTTAAGTACTTGCTCCATTTTCTTCCCTGGCACAGAAGTTAAATTAACTGGTCTGTAGTTTCCTGGGTTGTTTTTATTTCCCTTTCTGTAGATGGGCACTATATTTGCCCTTTTCCTGTCTTCTGGAATCTCTCCTGTCTCCCATGATTTTCCAAAGATAATTGCTAGAGGCTCAGATACCTTCTCTGTTAGCTCCTTGAGTATTCTAGGATGCATTTCAAGTCACCAGGGCTTTTCTGAAGAGATTTTTAACTTGTTCTTTTTTTATTTTAATCTTCTAAACTTACCCCCTTCCCATTAACATTCACTATGTTAGGCATTCCTTCAGACTTCTCGGTGAAGACCGAAACAAAAAAGTCATTAAGCATCTCTGCCACTTCCAAGTTTCCTGTTACTGTTTCTCCCCCCCATCAGTGAGCAGTGGGCCTACCCTGCCTTTGGTCTTCCTCTTGCTTCTAATGAATTGATAAAAAAAGAGTCTTCTTGTTTCCCTTTATTCCCATAGCCAGTTTGAGCTCATTTTGTGCCTTTGCCTTTCTAATCTTGCCCCTGCATTCTTGTGTTGTTTGCCTATATTCATCTTTTGTAATTTGTCCTAGTTTCCATTTTTATATGACTCCTTTTTATTTTTTAGATCATGCAAGATCTCATGGTTAAGCCAAGGTGGTCTTTTGACATATTTTCTGTTTCTTACACAGCAGAATAGCTTAGTTTTGGGCCCTTAAGAGCGTCCCTTTGAAAAACTGCTAACTCTCCTCAGTTGTTTTTCCCCTCAGTTTTGATTCCCATGGGACCTTACCTACCAGCTCTCTGAGCTTACCAAAATCCTCCTTCCTGAAACCCATTGTCTATATTTTGCTCTACTTCCTTCTACGCTTCTTTAGAATTATGAACTCTATGATTTCATTATCACTTTCAACCAAGCTGCCTTCCACTTTCAAATTCTCAACAAGTTCCTCCCTATTTGTGAGAATCAACTCTGGAACAGCTTCCCCTCTAGCCACTTTTTCAACCTTCTGAAATAAAAAGTTGTCTGCAATGCAGTCTAAGAACTTATTGGATAGTCTATGCCCTGCTGTGTTATTTTCCCAACATATAACTAGATAGTTGAAGTCCCCCATCACCACCAAATCTTGGGCTTTGGATGATTTTGCTAGTTGAACAAAAAAAGCCTCATCCACCTGGTTATGTGGCCTGTAGTAGACTCCTAGCATGACATCAACCTTGTTTTTACACCCCTTTTAGCCTAATCCAGAGATTCTCAATACTTCCATCTCCTATGTCCATCTCCACCTCAGTCCAAGTGTGCACATTTTTAATATATAACGCAACACCTCCTTCCCTTTCCCCCCATCTATCTTTCCTGAGCAAGCTGTACCCATTCATACCAACATTCCAATCATGAGTATTATCCCACCAAGTTTCAGTGATGCCAACAATGTCACAGTTGTATTTATTTATTAGCACTTCTAGTTCTTCCTGATCATTACTCATACTTCTCGCATTTGTATATAGGCATCTAAGATACTGATTTGATCCTGACGTGAATACCTCTGCACAATGCTATCAGTATTGAAGAGGATATGAAAACAGCCACAACTACTGGAGACTTTTCCCTTGTTTCTTCCATGCTTCCAAGGGGATGCATGGAGACGATGGATTTTGGTGAAATCTTAACATCACTAAACTTAGTTTGTTAAGACTTTGTTGCTTTGATCTCCTTCAACTTTGAGCACTTGGTGTCTTTTTCTTGAGCAAAAGGCTAGTAATAGAGCCCTACTAGTATATTTGTATTTTATTTTACACAGTTCAGGATTCATATTCAGAAATTAAAGTGTGCTCCTCTCCACTTTTTTTCCCCATTTGATTTTATGAAATTTTAGGTAGACCACACTACTTTAGTGTAAAGGTCTATTTTGACCTCACCCTCTGTACCCACAAGACCCTTCCCTCTGGTGTATTACTTCCAGGGCAGAGAGCTTGACAACACCTTTCCAGAGGACCCGGAAGCCCTGGACAATGTTGCATCAGAGAGTAAAGATGAATCAAGCCCAATTTGATTTCGCTCAGCACCAAGACAAACTGTTCAAGAGGACACCACGCATGAAGAGGACGACGGCTATATGGATTAAGGAGGGCACTTGGCATAGAGCTAGCTAAGCCTGTACCCTGTGAGCATAAGTCATATGTGTTTATGGTGTCCTTAATCACTGACTTAGGAAGAAGCTTTCTGAACATTGTGGAAGGTATGTTACAGACACACCAGGATAGTAACATTATAACTGCATGATTTAGATTTCAGAGGATATAGCTTTCTCTCTCAAACTATCTTCTTTAGAACAATACAGCTGACAAAACATCCATCAGTAAGCCCTGGAATTCCTGGCTTAAATTAATCTGTTCTTCGAAATTGCTTGGGTGGATCTACAGCCTTCAGCAATTGTGTAAACAGTCCTTAATGTTACAGCAGAGTAAGACGTTACAATTTGCAAAAGGATCCATAAACAGTTTTAATGAATATCCAGGTTTGGCCAATCAAGATGGGACCAACTGGCAGGGGTTATGTCTGGTTTAATAAACATTTGTTTTTAATTGAAATAAATATTAGTTAAAATATATTTTTCTAACTAAAAAGAGACAGTTTTTATCCAGAGATCACCAAAAGGGAATGTTCCAGGAGGAATACATATATTACACCCCATCAGTTAAGAGTGAGAGTGATCAAAACAATGTGTTAATAGACATTGAAGTTTTGACTGAAAAAAAGTAGCATGATGATATAAAATGAGTTTTTTGGGGAGACCATCAGGTAGTCCTTTTACAATAGAAAGCACCTTTGGACAGAGTTATTGCTGCTAGACTGCAAGATAGAGTTGTAAAGGTGTAGAGTGGCTCACAAATGTGGGTGCCAACCTCAGGGCAGATTGTTACAAATTAGGGCACAAACCCCACACTGGTTTTGGGTGCTTGAATTAGATTTCAATGAGTATTAAAAGTAAACTCTCCAAGCACTATAACTGCCTTAATATCGAGTCAGACAATCTCCTTGGGCACACGGGTCTATCTTGCCACCTAGGCAACCCTGCCTTTGTAATAGATAGTCCCTTATACCAAAAATCACAATACTACTCAGGTTACTCCCACTCCCAAAGGACCAGTCACTTATCAGAGGGCAATTGTACCTTATACCACTCAGACAATGCTTGCAGCTAAGCCTGTAATAAAAACAACTAAAGATTTATAAACTAGGAAAAAGAAATGAGTTACTTACAAGGTTAAAGCAGGTGAACATACACACACACACACACACACGTTACAGTCTTAGATTCCAAAACGTAACAGAAAGCTTGCATATCACAGCAGCTTCTATGATTGTTAGAGCTAACTCAAGCTAAGCAGCTTGGGGATCTCTTGCTTATGCTTACAAATATGGTCCTCTCCAAACTCCAAGTAGGATGGTGATATAGTTCCTCCTGGTCAGGGATTTTTATTCTTTTCCCCCTAGTGTTCAAACTTATAGAACTGATATCAGTGCCTGTCTCCTCTTCATAGGTGTGTGTGGTGGGGGTGCAATTGAAGTCTTTGCCCTTTGATGTTTCACAATGGCTCATTTAGTTTCAATGGGCCTTCTTCTGTGTAGAACCAGCACTTCGCATAACTCATGAAACATGTTTACATCAACACTTAATATAACTTTATACCCTGGGCTATGGATGTCATAAGAGATCAATATATGCAGCACCCTACAAGCATTTCAACTAGGGCTGTCAAGAGATCAAAATAATTAAAATCGAGATTAGTCACACTGTTAAACAATAGAATATCATTTCTATACATATTTTGGACCTTTTATACATTTTTCAAATATATTGATTTCAGTTAACAGAATACTAAGTGTACAGTGTTCACTTTACTATAAATATCTGCAGTGTAAAAATAAAAATTTTGCAGTTCACTTACATTGTACTACAGTACTTTTATTATCATGAAAGCTGAATTTACAAATGTAGAATTAGGTATAAAAACTGCATTCAAAAATAAAACAAATGTAAAACTTTAGAGCCTACAAATCCCCTCAGTCCTACTTCTTGTTCAAGCAATTGCTTAGACAAACAAGTTGGTTTACATTTTCAGAAAATAATGCTGCCTGCTTCTAGTTCACAATGTCACCTGAAAGTGAGAACAGGCACTCTCATGGCACCGTTGTGGCCAGCATCACAAGATATTTACGTGCCAGATATGAATCTTTAGCATATGTCACTTCATGCTTCAACCACCATTCCAGAGGACATGCTGATGATGGGTTCAGCTCAATAATGATCCAAAGTAATGCAGATTGATATGTTCATTTTCATCATCTGAGTCAGATGTCAACGGTTGATTTTCTTTTTTGGTGGTTCAGGTTCTGTAGTTTCCGCATCCAAGTGTTTCTCTTTTAAGACGTCTGAAAGCATGCTGCAGACCTCATCCTTCTCAGATTTTGGAAAGCGCTTCAGATTCTTCTTAAATCTTGGGCAAATGCTGTAGCTATCTTTAGAAATCTCACACTTGTATCTTCGTGTTTTGTAAAATCTGTTGTGAAAGTGTTCTTAAAAATAAACAATATGTGCTGGGTCATCATCCAAGACTGCCATAACACAAAATATATGGCAGAATGCGATTAAAATACAGAGCGGGAGACATACAATTCTGCCCCCAGAAGTTCAGTCACAAAATTAATTCACGTGTTTAAAAAAAAAAAAAAAAAGATCAGCAGCATGGAAGCATGTCCTCTGGAATGGTGACCAAAGCATGAAGGAGCATATTAATGTTTAGCTTATCTGGCACGTAAATACCTTGCAATGTGGGCTACAAAAGTGCCATGTGAATGTCTGTTCTCACTTTCGGGTTACATTGTAAATAAGAAAGAGCAGCATTATCTCCCATAAATATAAACAAAAATTTCTCTTAGTGGTTGGCAGAATAAGAAGTAGGACTGAGTGGACTTGTAGGTTATAAAGTTGTACCCTGTTTTGTTTTTTGAGCATTTATGTAACAAAACAAAAATCTACCATGAAAGCACAACTTACAAACGTAAAGAGATTGCACTACGGTACTCGTATGAGGTGAACTGAAAAATACTTTATAGTATTACAAATATTTGCACTGTAAAAATGATAGATAAAAGATAAAGTGAGCATTGTAAACTTTTATTCTGTGTTGTAATTGAAATAAATATATTTGAAAATGTAGAAAAACATCCTAAATATTTAATAAATGTTAATTGGTATTCTATTGTTTAACAGTGCAATTAAGACTGCAATTAATGGCGTTTTTAAATTGCAATTAATTTTTTTTAGTTAATCGCATAAGTTAACTGCGATTAATCAACAGTCCTAAATTCAACTCTAAATATTAATCACATCATCAACTCAACATTTATTTTAACAATGTTAACATACAGGTGAGCCAGGCTGGTTCCAGCTACACATCTGTCAGTGTTCAATAACACCTAGGGACATGAGCTAGTACCTGGTCTGCAAGCTTACAACGGTGTGGTTACTTTATAACTCTGTACATCTACCTCCCCACTCCCAACCCCATCTATACCTTTCTTATTAATCATGATACATCTTTATTGCAGAGGGAGCTGAGTAAGAAGATAAATTTCTAAAACTTTGCTTTTAAAAACATGTTTGTTTTTTTTTAAAAAGGGAGTGTTTTTAAAGTTAGTTTTAATACTTACATTGTTATTTGTGGGTTAGGTACATATGCAATATGTCATTTTTTTCTATGGCAAAACATGTCTTTGCTCCCAGAAAAGGGTATACATAGGTGTGTGGTTTTGAAAAGTATTTTCTTACAAATGATTTGGTTTTGGGTATTAACATACTGGGTTTTTTTACTCTATCCAAGATTTTTACTATTCTATATATGCACCTATTTTGAAATGGGTTAAATATTATATGTATTGTAGCAATATATGTAATACCTTTATCCTGTAGAAAAAAAGGTTTGTATGTATGTCCCAGAAAATTAGTACTTCCCAGAAAAGGAGATCAATGCTGCGCAAAATAAGGAAGCTTTTCCCTTCTCTGAGGGGAGGGAAGAACATGTAGAATGGTGTTTGCATGTTTTTTATAACTGGAGAATGGGGAAACGCTAATATTAACAAAATGTTTGTCTGTGGCTGGAGAAACACTGTTAGTAGAAAAGAGGGAGAAAGAGCACAGGCATATCTAAAATGGGATTTGTAAAGCATTGTTTTTAATATAGTTCTAAGTAGTAGAAAAACAGCCTAATTAAGACAGTTTAACAGGTTTTCCACCGGTCAAATCAAGAACAGCCCTTAGACCATGACACAAAAAAAGTTCTAAAGGAAAAAAAAAAAAAAAACAGTAAAGGAAAATTCTCCAGAGTCAACAGCTGATAAAGCTGAACCTTAGTAAATATATTCTCATTTGGTTGTTCAACTGGTTTTGTTTTCAAGCAAATACATAGACATGTGGTGGATTTTTGGTGAAAAAAATTATACAGTTAAGTTTTTTGTGAATACTCTAAATAAATTTGTTAAAGCTCTGTGAATATTATGATTCTTTGAAGAGAAAGGGATAGGCAGAGGAAAAGACGGGCCAGCGATGGAGAAACAGAACTCAGGAACAGGTTTGCTGAGCTGGAAAATGAAGATGGAGCACAGCAGGCTGCTGAAGGAGAAAGGGCGAGGAAGAAGAGGCGAGCAGCTAGTCCTGCAGAAGGAAGGGAGGAGTCAATGGAGGCGACACCAAGTACGAGCCCTAGGAGGATTGTAAGGGCGAATACAAATCGAGAGGAATTGCGGCCAGCTGCTGTGGGGGATAGACCGCAGAATCGCACTGTCGCCAAGAAAAGGCAAGTCTACGTGATTGGAGACTCTTTACTGAGAAGAGTAGACAGGCCTGTAACTAGACCTGATCGGGAGAACAGAAGGGTGTGCTGTCTGCCAGGGGCTAAGATACAGGATGTGGACCTGAGGCTGAATACGATCTTAGCGGGAGAGGGAAAGAATCCATTGATTATCCTTCATATGGGAACGAATGATACGGCTAGTTACTCGCTGGACTGTATCAAGGAGGACTATGCCAGACTGGGGAAGACGCTCAAAGAAATCGAGGCTCAGGTGATCTTCAGTGGGATTCTGCTGGTTCCTAGAGCGGGGCGACGAAGGAGTGACAAGATTATGGTGATCAACAGATGGCTCAGGCAGTGGTGTTATAAGGAGGGCTTTGGGATGTACGGTCACTGGGAAGCGTTTACGGATAGACGACTGTTCGCTCAGGATGGACTTCATCTAAGCAAGGAAGGAAATAGAATTCTAGGATGGAGGCTTGCCGACCTCATAAAGAGAGCTTTAAACTAGGAAGTTGGGGGAGATGTTCGGGAGATCTCCACGCCGGAATACAACCTGGAGAGGGAAGTAAACAAAGTGAGAGGGGATACCCTTGCGGTCCAAAGAATTGATCCAAGGAGGAATAGTGGAGTAGAAACCAGAGTAACGTGTGATGCTGGTGGTAGAAGGTCTGTGCACGACGGGGGAAAGAATGTCACTGACGCCAAACGCCGAAAATTAAAATGTCTGTACACTAATGCGAGGAGCCTAGGTAACAAGATGGAGGAACTGGAGCTACTGGTGCAGGAAGTGAAACCGGATATTATAGGGATAACCGAAACCTGGTGGAATAGTACTCATGACTGGAGCACGGGTATTGAAGGCTATGTGCTGTTTAGAAAAGACAGGAAGAAAGGCAAAGGTGGTGGAGTAGCCTTGTACATCAATGATGAAATTAACTGTAGCGAAATAAGAAGCGATGGAATGGATAAGAGAGTCTGTCTGGGCAAAAATCACACTGGGTAAAAAAGCAACTAGAGCTTCCCCTGAGATAGTGCTTGGGGTGTGCTATAGACCGCCGGGATCTGATTTGGATATGGTAGAGACCTCTTTAATGTCTTTAATGAAGTAAACACAAAGGGGAAATGTGTGATTATGGGGGACTTCAACTTCCCGGATATAGACTAGAGGACGAGTGCTTGCAAGAATAATAGGGGTCAGATTTTTCGGGATGTGATAGCGGATGGATTTCTTCATCAAGTAGTTGAAGTACCTACGAGAGGGGATGCCATTTTAGATTTGGTGTTGGTGAGCAGTGAGGACCTCGTAGAAGAAATGGTGGTAGGGGACAACCTTGGTTCGAGTGATCATGAGCTGATTCAGTTCAAACTAGATGGAAGGATAAACAAATGTAGATCTGGGATTAGGGTTTTCGACTTCTCGAGGGCTAATTTTAAAGAGTTAAGGAAATTAGTTAGGGAAGTGGATTGGACGGAGGAACTAGTGCATTTAAATGCGGAGGAGGCCTGGAATTACTTTAAGTCGCAGCTGCAGAGACTGTCGGAAGCCTGCATCCCAAGAAAGGGGGAAAAAACCATGGGCAGGAGTTGTAGGCCAAACTGGATGAGCAAGCAACTCAGAGAGGGGATTAGACAAAAGCAGATAGCTTACAGGGAGTGGAAGAAAGGCAGGATCAGTAAGGGAAGCTACCTTGGTGAGGTCAGAACATGTAGGGATAAAGTGAGGAAGGCTAAAAGCCGCATTGAACTGGACCTTGCAAAGGGAATCAAAACCAATAGTAAAAGGTTCTACAGCCACATAAATAAGAAGAAAACAAAAAAGGAAGAAGTGGGGCCGCTATACACTGAGGATGGAATGGAGGTTAAGGATAACCTAGGCATGGCCCAACATCTAAACAAGTACTTTGCCTCAGTTTTTAATAATAAGACTAGTGAGGAGTCTAGCGAAGATGGAGGGATGATAAACAGGAATGTGGATATGGAAGTGGATATTACTGCAACTGAGGTAGAGGCTGTACTTGAACAGCTCAATGGGACGAAGTCGGAGGGCCCGGACAATCTCCATCCGAGGATATTAAAGGAACTGGCGCGTGAAATTGCGAGCCCGTTAGCGAGAATTTTTAAGCAATCGATAAACTCAGGGGTTGTGCCGTATGACTGGAGGATTGCTAATGTAGTTCCTATTTTTAAGAAAGGGAATAAAAGTGATCCGGGTAATTATAGGCCTGTTAGCTTGACGTCTGTAGTATGTAAGGTCTTGGAAAAAATTTTAAGGGAGAAAGTAGTTAAGGACATAGAGGTCAATGGTAATTGGGACGAATTGCAACACGGATTTACTAAAGGTAGATCGTGTCAAACCAATCTGATCTCTTTCTTTGAGAAGGTGACGGATTACTTAGATAAAGGAAATGCGGTAGATATAATTTACCTAGATTTCAGTAAGGCGTTCGACACGGTTCCGCATGGGGAACTGTTAGTTAAATTGGAAAAGATGGGGATGAATATGAAAGTTGTAAGGTGGATAAGGAACTGGTTAAAGGGGAGACTCCAGTGGGTCGTATTGAAAGGTGAACTGTCAGGAGGTCACTAGTGGAGTCCCTCAAGGATCGGTTTTGGGACCGATCTTATTTAACCTTTTTATTACTGACCTTGGCACAAAGAGCGGGAATGTGCTAATAAAGTTTGCGGATGACACAAAGCTGGGGGGTATTGCTAACACGGAGAAGGACAGGGATACTATTCAGGAAGATCTGAACCACCTTGTAAACTAGAGTAATAGAAATAGGATGAAATACAATAGTGAAAAGTGCAAGGTCGTGCACTTAGGAATTAATAATAAGAATTTTAGATATACGTTGGGGGCGCATCAGTTGGAAGCGACAGAGGAGGAGAAGGACCTTGGGGTATTGGTTGATAGCAGGATGACTATGTGTCGCCAATGTGATACGGCTGTTAAAAAAGCAAATGCGATTTTGGGATGCATCAGGCGAGGTATTTCCAGCAAGGATAAGGAGGTGTTAGTACCGTTATATAAGGCGTTGGTGAGACCCCATCTGGAATACTGTGTGCAGTTCTGGCGTCCCATGTTCAAGAAGGATGAATTCAAACTGGAACAGGTTCAGAGACGGGCTACTAGGATGATCCGAGGAATGGAAAACCTGCCTTATGAAAGGAGACTCAAAGAGCTTGGCTTGTTTAGCCTGGCCAAAAGAAGGCTGCGGGGGGATATGCTTGCTCTATATAAATATATCAGGGGGGTTAACGTTAGGGAGGGAGAGGAATTGATCTTGGATTACCACCAGATAAGTCTGCTCAATGGTCTGCGGGGAGATGTTGGATGGGATGGGAACTGAGTTACTGCAGAGAATTTCTTCTTGGGTGCTGGCTGGTGAGTCTTGCCCACATGCTCGGGGTTTAGCTGATCGCCATATTTGGGGTCGGGAAGGAATTTTCCTCCAGGGCAGATTGGCAGGGGCCCTGGAGGTTTTTCGCCTTCCCCTGCAGCGTGGGGCACAGGTCGCTTGCTGGTGGATTCTCTGCAGCTTGAGGTCTTCAAACCAATTTTGAGGATTTCAATAACTAACTCAGTCCTGGGTTAGAGGTTGTTATAAAATTGGATGGGTGGGGTTCTGTGGCCTGCCTTGTGCAGGAGGTCAGACTAGATCATCATATTGGTCCCTTCTGACCTATGAGATTTCCAGAGAGTATGCAAGTTTTTTAGGGGTTAACCTCTAGCTCAAAACTAAGGTGACTAGGCGTGAATATAAAGTTGTGCAGACAAAGAAGTGTAAAAGGGGTTTGAATTCAAAAAGGACTGCATAGGGTTTGAGATGGGGTGGTGTTGGGATAAGAAGAAGAGGCTTGTATAACAATTTCTGGAGAAACAAAAGAGAGCTCAGTATTTGGGGGATAAACAGACAGCACCCGAAAAGTTATAGGCCATAGATTCTAAAGCTAGAAGTGACAACTGTGATCATCTACTATGACCTCTTCTTTTGTCTCTGCTATATAACTTCCCCAAAATAATTCCTAGATCATCACTTTTAGAAAAAACATCCAATCTTGATTTAAAAACATCAGTGATGGAGAATCCACCATGATTCATGGTAAATTGTTCCAGTGGTTAATTACTCTCACTGTTAAAAACGTACATCTTATTTCCAATCTGAATTTGTCTAGCTTCAACTTCCAAACCATTGGATCAAGCTATACCGTTCTTTGCTAGAACGAAGAACCCATTGTTAAAACTTTGTTTCCCCACATAGATATTTTAGACTAATCAAGTCACCCCCATAATCTTCTCTTTGTTAAACTAAATAGATTGAAGGAGCTCAGTCTATAACTATAAGTATAAATTTCTAATCCTTTAATCATTCTTGTGACTTCTCTGAACTCTCTCTAGTTTATCAAACATTCTTCTTGAATTGCAGGCACCTGAACTGGACACAGTATTTCAGCAATAGTTACACCACCACCAAACAGAGATAAAAAATAATCTCATTAAACCAGAAACTCTAATGTAGGAGTATACATCCCAGGACTACATTAGCTCTTCTGGCCAAAGCATTGCAGTGGAAACTCATGTTCAGATGATTATCCACAATTACATCAAAATCATTTTCAGTTGTTGCTTCCCAGAATAGAGTCCCCCATTCTGTAAGTATGGCCTACATTCCTTGTTCCTAGATGTATACCTTTACATTTAGCTATATTAAAAACAGATACTGTTTGCATGCATACAGTTTATCAAGCAATCTAGATAGCTTTGAATCAGTAACCTGCCCCCTTTGTTATTTACCACTTCCTCAATTTTTAGGTCATCTGCAAACTTTCAGTGATGATTTTATGTTTTCATCCATGTAATTGATAAAGATGTTAAATAGCACAAGGCCAAGCACCAAATCCTGCGGGACCTCACTGGAACAGATTACTCACTTAATTACATTTTGAGACCTATTAGTAAGCCAGTTTTTAATCCATTTAATGTCTGCTGTGTTAATTTTATATCGTTTTCCTTTTTTCAATCAAAATGTCCTGCAGCACCAAGTCAAAAGCCTTACAGAAGTCTGGGTATATTACATCCAACACTATTACCTTTATAAATCAAATTTATAATCTCCTCAAAAAGAGAGAGATCAAGTTAGTTTGACAAGATCTATTTTCCATAAAAACACGTTGATTTCCATTGATTACATTACCCTTCTTTAGTTCACTATTAACCATTTTTGAGGATTTCAATAACTCGGTCCTGGGATAGGGGTTGTATAAAATTGGATGGGTGGGGTTCTGTGGCCTGCCTTGTGCAGGAGGTCAGACTAGATGATCAGATTGGTCCCTTCTGACCTATGAGTCTATGAGTCTAAGTCCCATATCAGCTTCTCCATTATCTTGCCTGGGTGACAGGCCTATAATTACCCAGGTCATACCATTTCCACCTCACGATGGACCATTGTCAGGATTCTTTTTGTTCCCAATATATTTAAAAACTCCTTACTATCCCTAACGCTGCTGGCCATATATTTTTCCTTGTGTCCCTTGGCCTCCCTTATCAATTTTCTGTACTTCCCAACTTTTGATTTATATTCATTACTATCAACTTTCCCTTTCTTCCATTCATACGTATATATTCATTTTACAGCTGCCTTCACTTTGCCTCTAAACCAGGTTGGTTTTTTATTCAGCATAATCTTCTTCCTCAATTAGTGGGCCTATGACTTTTGGGGCATCTAGTAACTGAGAATCATTTAAGAACATATTGACATTTTTCTGATTAAGTTCTTCCTCACAGCTGATTTGGGTCAATTGTTTTCAGCTTTGTGAAACTGGCCATATTAAAGCACCAAGTAAATATGTTACTGAGTTGGACCCTATTTTGTTTGCATATTTATAAATGTAAAAAAAAAATGTCATGATCACCTGTACTAAGCCACCATATTAGTTTTTAGTTCTGTGATAAGTTTCTCTGTTAGGACAAGGTCTAAGACACAATTCCTCTATATTGGTTGCAACACTTTGAGTTAACCAATGCCAGCATTGTTAGAGATCCTGATGAACTCTTTCAGTATCTTTTGTGCCCTAACTTACGATGTTTTATCCTACAAGTTTATAAATTATGAAACAACCTATCTTGGAAGTATGCAAAAGAATGCCAGTCTCCGGCAATATATACATCGTTTATAGCCCGTTTCGTCATGGCTTATGCCTGCTTAGAACTGTAACACCAACAAGGGAGGTTGCGAGAGTGTTGTCTGTATCATGACACAGACTCAGTGATATCTGAGAGACAGGAAGAAGACTGGAACCCTCTTCTGGAGAATTATTTAGGAGACTTCACAAGTGACAGCCCACCAGAGCAACACATCATGAAGTTTGGGTCAGCACGCCCAAAAATGTATGAATACAAACTGTTAGGAGGAAAGCCCTGTATGAAAGTCAAAGGGATCACCCTGAATGTAATAAACTGTGAAAAGATAAACTGACAGTTTGAAAGATCTAGTTCTGGACATCTAGGCACAGCAGCCCTCTAAAGGAACACCTGATGTCGCCATGGATCAACTAGGAAGCCTATATAAATCTGCCCCTACACGAGTCTGCTGCAGCTTAAATTTTTTTTTCCTTTTTTTGGGGGGAGGGGGGGAGGAGAAAAGAAGATTGTAGGAACTGAAAAACAAGGGTTTGCATTCCAAAGATTTGTATACTTTTTTAAAGTCTGATATTCTTATGGACTCTTCTGAAGCTTGTGTTTTTATTCTGATCTGATCAGAGTAGAGGTATAACCATGCTAAGCTTACAATGGACAAAATACATATTCATCACTGCTCATTTATCAGTTTCTGGTGCATCTCATTTCGTAACACTCTTCTATTCCAATATCTTCACTGACTGAGAGCCTTCTGGGGCAGGGATGATGTCCACATCCAATACCTATTTTTTACTACAATGAAGAAAACGATTTTTAGAAAAAGTTACGGCCTCTCTATCCCAACAGGGGAAGAGGACCTTGAGGCTCTATGAATAATTCTTTGGGACCTGAGCTTCCATTCCTTGTGCACTCACTATGTCAACAGGAGTTTTGTAGGGATGACGTAGAATTTAAACAGAGAAAAAAAATAGTTTGTCCCAGTTTAAGGCATTTTCTATTTTACAAATGAGTTCATTAGTGCACAGCACATTACACTTACTTTTAGTTACATAAGGCAGTAGATTTGGATATTAAATTTAGGATTGTACAAATAAAACTGCAGTGGGCATGCTACTAGCATATATAATTAAAATACTAAACATCAGAATGTCTGTATACATTTTGGTTCAATAGTTTTTCAAGAAAGGTATCAACTTTTCAGTTTTCATTTTAATACAAACAAAAGTCAAAAACATTTGATTATATGAAAGTAATAAAATAAAATAGAGAGTTGCAAACTTGAAGCATCAAGCAGTCAGAAGCATGAAGTGTTGCAGACAACTGGTCCAGATCCATTTGGCCATCCAGAATTCTGTAGCAGAAGACCAACTTTGATGTAGCAAATAGACTGAGCCTATTCTACATTCTGAATGGCTGTATCCAAAGCTCCAAAAGATTGAGTCTATGCTTGCTTAACTTGCTGGATACGGCAACGGCAACTGCACCAACAGTTCTATTGAGTCTGACAGAGTTACCAGCATTCTTGATTTTTCCATGTCACAGTAGAAACTCTTTCCTTGATAGCAGATGAAAATATTAATTTTATGCAAGAGGACTTTGCTGAGCAAAACATTGCCTTGCAATTTTTGCTTGTTCAGCTGACAGTTTTCCTGCGTATTTTGGATGAAGGAGATCGGCCAAAGTGCATACAGGAGTAATTGCCCCATTAAATGTCTTTTTGACTTTAGCTTTGTGTGGTGCAAGACCTTCATTTTTCATTAGCTACAACCAAACGTCATCAACAATTGCTGTTGCACGTGATGTGTCCCTTTGGAGTGTGTCAAGTGGCACAGCAACTGGTTTCAAATGACTGATCAAGTTCTTTGCTTCTCAGAAAAATCCCTTGTTTATTAATTATACAGAACGCCATCTTCAAGTTCTGGCTCAAGACCACTCACAATCCTAAAATAAAAGCAGCTGATTTTTAACATAGTTTCTGGGCATATTATTTAATTGTTCCATTGTGTGTCACCAGGGATTTGAGGGTTAACAGATCATTGGCATTCTTTTAACCAGGCTCCAAGCTGATGGGGATTACAAAAACACTTTTGTAAATCTACATGTTTTATCAAAACCACTTGGGATAAGGTCTTGTCCAAGTAGATTTAGCCAATGTGATACACATCCACATGTAACCAAAGTGTTGTCATCTTGTTCCAAATCACTTCTCATACTTCGCACCTTTTTCTCATCTTGTATTAACACTTTTCCGTGAGATCCGTTGCTTCCACCCTCAAGCCATCAGTAACTGTATCTAACAGTTCATCCGCTACAGGCTTTCGACTAGGTGCTTTGTAGCTTCGTTTTAGGTAGCTGATCATTGCCTGAAAAGTTGTAATCGGAATAACCTAAAAGACATTATTAGAGCCATAAAAAAAATTCTGCAATTTGTTTGAAAATTGTGTTTCAATTCTGGAGTTGTTTTTGTTACAAACCTATCCATTTGTGGCTGAAAAAAATACATACTTCCTCCTCATTGTCTCTGGCCAACTTGGCTCTGCTTTCAGTTGATGTATTTGGCAAAAGCAATGCAGTTTTAACAGTACCTCCATCCTCAGAGTCTGATTCTAATAACTCCCGTAAATTTAGCCAACTGCAGTAGTTCTGGTGTTTGTGTTTTTGCTGCTGCAATTTGTAAAAAATGTTTCCTCATATGGTCTGCCTTCCCACTATTTCTTTGCAATTTTTGCATCAAAGACACTTTGCCATCTTCATGAACTTTCTCAAAACAACCATGAATTGGGTCAAGTGGCCTTCCACCTTTGCTCATGTGGAAATATTTTGATTTGGGTCACTACACTTGAAGTTCAGTTACAGCAACTACACTCCAGAGAGAGAGAGAGAGAGAGAGAGAGAACGAGAACTGACCTAGACGGTTTGTTTGGTTTTTGAGGTCAATTGCTGAACTAACTTCTGATTTTGGGAATTCCCCTTTTTTCCCAAACAAACATGCAATTTTTACTGCTAAAAAAAGAAGGGGAATTCCCAAATTCAGAAGTTTCTATTTGAAATAAATAGCCAAGGCCATAGCATACAGCAGGGGTTGGCAACCTGCGGCACACGAGCTGCTTTTGAGTGGCACTCACAGTGCCCAGGTCCTGGCCACCGGTCCGGAGGGCTCTGCATTTTAATTTCATTTTAAATGAAGTTTCCTAAACATTTTCAAAACCTTATTTATTTGGCATACAACAATAGCTTAGTTATATATTATAGACATAGAAAAAGACCTTCTAAAACGTCAAACTGTATTACCGGCACACGAAACCTTAAATTAGAGTGAATAAATGAAGCCTCGGCACATCACTTCTGAAAGGATGCCGACCCCTGGCATACAGCTTTAGATTGAACTAAAATGCAAAAACCCATCAATCATTTAAAATTAAAACCAAGTATATTACTACAAAATCATAATCAATCAATCAATCTGCTACATATTTTTAGGTAATATTCATTCAGTCTAATAAATAATTTAAACTAGAAAAATAAAACTATCAATGCCCTGTCCTAAGATTGTCAATTACCTGGGAAAACCTTTCATGCCAAGTAATGAATCATCATCGGCCCAAGTTTCCAATAGTCTGAAACTTGCTTTTCCCATTTAATAGGTAAGCTCTATATTCTCTCCTCCCCCTTTTTTGGCCCATTTTATGACTCTGTTTATATTATTCTTGTAGGAGAAGTGATACTGAAATTTAAGACATTTCATTTTATAAACACATTTGTTCCCCCTGCCACCACTATGTTTGAAAACAGAACTGTAGATCCAGCAGAACATTTAAAGCAGAGGTCCCCAAAGTGTGGAGCACACTCCTTTAGGGAGGACACAGAGGAACATTCAGGGAGGCACAGCATGACTTGGGCTAGTCCACACACCATTTTGGTATGAATAATAATGTTATAGTACACAGGGTGTACTATGCCCATATTTTCATACTGCGGAAGAGTACAATTTTTTCACAAGTTAACAAATGAAGTGCATTTATTATATATATCACATCTATCCAATCATTTAAGCACTTTAAAAACAGATTACTCACCTTGTGCAGTAACTGGAATTTTGAGATGTATGTCCTTGTGGGTTCTCCAATTCAGGTACACATGCAGCCTGAGACTTTGATTGGAGATTTTTGATAGCAATGCCCATTTGGCCCACGCACACACTCTGCATAGTTTTATATCCCATTTTAAATCTATACAGGGCTGTGCAGACAAATCACCCCCAGTTCCTTCTCTACCACAAAGTCCCAAAGGAAATGCCAAAGCAGAGGAAGGAGGATGGGTAATGGAGCATGCACAGAGAGATCTCTCAAAGAACTCCAGTTATTTTGCAAGTTAAGTAGACTCTACTTCTTAGAGTAGTGTCCTTGTGAGTGCTTCACTTCAGGTGACTCCCTAGCAGTATAAGATGGTTACTCACCTTTTTAACTGTTGTTCTTCGAGATGTGTTGCTCATATCCATTCCAGTAGGTGTGCGCACGCCACATGCACGTTCGGAGACTTACCTTAGCAACACTCGGTGGGCCGGCAGGGCGCCCTCTGGAGTGGCGCCGCCATGGCGCCGGTTATATACCCCTGCCGGCCAGCCGCTCCTGGGTTCCTTCTTGCCGGCTACTCCGACAGTGGGGAAGGAGGGCGGGTGTGGAATGGATATGAGCAACACATCTCGAAGAACAGTTACAAAGGTGAGTAACCGTCTTTTCTTCTTCGAGTGCTTGCTCATATCCATTCCAGTAGGTGATTCCCAAGCCTTACCTAGGCGGTGGGGTCGGAGTGAGACGCTGCGGAGTGCAGAACCGCTGAGCCAAAGGCGGCATCGTCTCTTGATTGGGCAACGAGCACATAGTGAGAAGTGAACATATGCACTGACGATCAGGTAGCTGCGCGGCATATCTCCCGGATGGGAATGTGTGCCAGGAAGGCGGTCGACGAGGCTTGAGCCCGAGTAGAGTGGGCGGTAAGACGGCCAATCGGGACGTGGGCCAAGTTGTAGCACATCCGGATACAGGACGTTACCCATGATGAGAGCCTCTGAGCAGATATAGGCATACCTTTCATATGCTCCGCCACCGCTATAAATAACTGGGGTGAGCGCCTGAAGGGTTTTGTCCTCTGGATGTAAAAGGCGAGGGCTCGGCGGAAATCCAGGGTGTGAAGCTGTTGGTCTCTGCTTGATGCATGCAGCTTCGGGAAGAAGACCGGTAGGAAGATATCCTGATTAATGTGGAAGGCCGAGACCACCTTGGGGAGGAAAGCCGAGTGCGGGCGTAGCTGCACCTTATCTTTGTGGAAGATCGTGTACGGAGGGTCTGCCATTAAAGCACGGAGCTCCGAAACCTGCCTGGTTGATGTGATAGCTACCAGGAAGGCCGTCTTCCAGGACAGGTACAGCAACGAGCAAGTGGCTAAGGGCTCAAAGGGTGGGGCTGTGAGCCAAGTCAGAACAAGGTTGAGATCCCAGGTAGGGGAAGGAGGCTTAACCGGTGGGTAGAGGCACTCCAAGCCCTTAAGGAATCTGGAAACCATCGAGTGAGAGAAGGTGGAACTGTTCGCCTCCCTTGCGCTTCTTGCTCGGAGGTGACGTCGAGCGGTGCTGGGTAGAAGCCGGTGCCGGAGAAGGCCGGTGACTCGGAGTCTTCGCTGAGGTATGCTCCAGTGCCGATGAAGCGGTTGATCTCGGTGCCGATCCCGGTGCCGAGGAGTGGGGAGTTAGCGCTGCCTCCATCAGCAACTGCTTGAGGCGAACGTCCCGCTCTTTTTTCGTTCGGGGCTTAAAGGCCTTACAAATCCGGCACTTATCTGTCAAATGGGCCTCGCCCAAGCACTTAAGGCAGGCTTCGTGCGGGTCACCAGTGGGCATTGGCCGACGACAGACCGCACACGGCTTGAAGCCCGGTGAGCCGGGCATGGGCCCGGTACCGAGGTCGGGGAAGGGGCTAACCCCCAATCCCGTCGAACTATCTACACTACACAAACTCAACTATTAAATACACTAACTAACTAACTACAATTAATCGAACTATATACAGTAAGAGAAAGATAAGTGAATCGCTAGGGAGGTGGAGAACAGCACGCAGCGCTCCACAGTTCCAACGACCGACACGGGCGGTAAGAAGGAACTGAGGAGCGGCAGGCCGGCAGGGGTATATAACCGGCGCCACTCCAGGGGGCGCCCTGCCGGCCCACCGAGTGTTGCTAGGGTAGAAGTCTCCGAACGTGCACGCGGCACGCACATACCTACTGGAATGGATATGAGCAAGCACTCGAAGAAGAACCCTCTTAAGATGGCAGAAAGCTCAGAACATAGTCAAGCATCAAATCCAGCAATCAGCAACTGGCATGTCCTTTAGTATGGCTAGAGACAGTCATCTAGTAGAATGTGCAGTCACTTGCAGGGGAAGCTGAATATCAAACCGTAACAGGTAAGAATACATCCAGAGATCAAATTTTAAAAAGTCTCTGAATAGAGATAGTACATTTCCTAGACCTAGCCACAACAGAAACCAAGTCTAGAAGACTTCCTGAATGGTCTGGTTCTATTCAAGTCAAAGGCCAATGCACTCTTATCTTACTGCATGGAAGGTAGCTTCCTGTGTAGACAGATGCAGCTTACAAAAGAAAACTGGAAGGTGCACAGTCTGGCTAATATGAAATTCAGAAAACGTTTTCAGTAAGTTTTGTATGGGTCATAATGATCACTCCTTTTGTTCTCCAAGGAGAAGGTAAGGGACCACCATTAGAGCCCCCACCTCTCCAACCCTTTGCCTAGAACTGACAGCCACCAAAAAGACCATCTTCATAGACAAATGTACAGAGCTAGTGGCTCATACGGGTTGTTTTATGAGACAGCTAACAAGGGTGAGATCCCAACATGTAGCATAAATCTTTTTCTGCAAATTTAGAGATTCTAAGACCATTCAGAAATCTCATTCTGGTCAGATGTGAAAACTGAGAAACCTACTGGTGAGCATCTCTAAGTGAACCTTGATGGAACTAAGACAGAAAGAGACACACACACATCCAACCATGTTTTCAATTCCAACAGCTAATCCAAGACTGTGAAAAGAGATGACTGGACAAGTAAAAAAGGACTGCAATTACAAAAAGATGACAGTCTCCATTTGTGGAGGTAAACATGTCTTATGGATTCCTTCCTTCTATTCAACAATGTAAGTCGTACTCTCAATGACAGGATGCCTCTAGTCCTGAAAACCATTGGAGGTGACATAATTGAAGCTGCATTCTCAGACAGTCAAGAACTGATCAGGAGCCACCAGAGAGAGCAAGAGGTCAGTCTGATGAGGTAAGGAAGCAAAAAACTTGTCTTGGTTAAGTTGCTACAATCAAAATGACTCTGGCTTGATCCAGCTTGACCTTGTTGAGAACATTTAAAAAGCAATGGAGCTGGTGGATACATGTTAAAAGAAAAAAAAAAAAGACACTTCTAATGAGAAAAAAGCATCTCCAAAAGATTGGGAATCGAGTCCTCCTCTGGAAAAGAATTTTCTGCACTTTGTATTGGCTGCAGTGGTGAAGAGGTCAACCTCTGGAATGCCCCCCCACACACACACACACAAGCTAGGAATATTTTGTTGAGGACTCAAGAGTCCAACTCATTTGTAATTAAGGGAACATTTCTGCTGAGATCGTCTGCAATGATGTACTGCACACCCAAGAAGAAGCTAAGATGACTGTCTGGTTGGCTGTGCGTTAATTCCTGAGGTTTATCACTTCGGTGCAGAGCAAGAGGGAAAACGTACTCCTCCTTGACAACTGATACAATACATGACAGATAACATAGCTTGTATGATCTTGACTGACTTGTTTTTGATTAGAGGAAGAAAGTGGAAGCAGACATCTGACCAACTCCCTGAACTCCAGCAAGCTGACATTCAAGAGCTGTTTTTGTTGCAACCTTTTGCCTTGGACTGTGAGACACCCTAGATGTGCTCCCTGTCCCCAGATGGAAGCATCTGACGCTATGATCATAGGAGGATTTTGGATAAAGAGGATTCCTGAACAAACCTTGGAAGGATCCCTCCACATCGTGAGACCCAACTAGGTATAGACACTTAGTTGTTGAGACTGTGCTAGTTGGATACATAAACTCTCCAGAGCCATCCCTGGAGTCAGATGTAAATTGGCATTTTATGTTAAACATGCAAGCTGCAGACATGTCCTTGCTGGAGCTTCACGACTGAGCTGTATTCTTTGAATTAGGTTCTTTAGAGTGAGGAACCTGTCATGAAGGAGATAAGCGTTGCCTGTCACTGAATCCAGAAATACTCCTTTAAAAAGTATTCGCTGAAGTCAAAGCCGATTTCTCAATATTTATTTGTAGGCTTAAACTGCGGAATAGTGAAATTCTCATTTGACCTGCCAACAGCACCTCCTGATAAGGCCATCCATTGAGAAGTCGGTCATCAACATATGGAAAGCCTGTTATTCGTAGATGATAGGCATAGCTGCCCACCTCTCACATGATTTTTGAGAAAACACTGAGGTGGAAGAAAGGCCAAAAGGGGTAGGACCTGGTACTGGCAGCGGTTGTGATAGAATGTCAGAAAAATCTTCTGTGAGAGGGATGAATTACTATGTGGACATAAGCATCTTTGAAATTGAGTTTAAAAACAATCCCTGGACTCCAGGGAGTGAATTATAGCTGCTAGAGAAACCATCCAGAATTTCAGGTGGCTAACATTTTTGTTCGATTGACAGAGACCTAGTATTGAACTCCAACCCCATTTTACTCGAGTATCAGAAAAAATACCTTGAATAAAAACCCTTGTCCTTTCTGTTGAAGTGCAACTGGCTCTATGGCCCCTAGACTTATGGGCAATGTGATCTCCCATCTCAGCAATTGACTGTGAGAGGTCACTGAAGAGGGATGGAGAATGGGGTGGCAGGGTGGGATGGAGGTAAAATGGATTGTTTAACCAGATGTAGGGGACTCCAATACTTATTTGTTTGGAGTTATAGCCTCCCATGCCTATCGGAATAGAAAGAGGCGGTGTCCAAACAGTAGAAGAGGGGTGGTATAGCGTAGCCAAGAAACAGATTATTGGGTGGTTCAGACTCTCAACCAAAGCTGGTGTTTGGAAGATGTTGATAGCTAATATGAAGTAGTCATTAGCTTCACATTAGAAAAATCTGACTCTAACCCAGCAGTTCAGATGGCCTACAGAAAATAGAAAATTGAGCAGGATGGGATCTTTGTGCCAACTGACACAGGCATTTATATCCCCAAAAATGTAAGCGTAGCCTTACAGTCTTCCAGGTATGAAGAGAGTCATCTGTGGAGCCCAGGAAGAACACACAACCATTAAAATAGTAAGTCCTCAATGTTTGATTGTACCTCCCATAAGAACCAGACAACTGAAGCCAGGATGCTCATCTTATCACTACTGCAGTGGAAACAAACCTAGCTGCAATGCTGATCGCATCAAGTGAAGCCTGCAAACAAGTCTTTGGCAATAGCTGACCCTATGCTATTATGGCACTAAACCAATCTTTATGCTCCTGTGGTAAAACGATCAATAAAAATCATGAAACTTCTCTAGTTCAGGGAGCCACATTTAGATATCTGTGCCTGGTGATTTGGTATCCTGAACTCAAGTGTTGCTGAAGAGTAGCTTTTACAAACAAAAAGGTCCAGATGTTTCTGGTACTTGTCATATAGGATGGCATTAACAAACAAACAAACAAACAAACAAACAAACAAACAATCTCCCCCTTTCATTAACTGTGTTCCTGACCAGAGAATTTGAAACTGGTAGGGTTTGAGGGGTTTTTTTGGTTTGGGTTTGTTTGTTTTTGTTTGTTTTTAAGTCAGCATGCTTGCATGTAGGGTTGCTGTTCTAGTTTGCCAGGTGGTCTTAGTTGGCTCAAGATGATCTTCATTAAATCAGGAGTGCCACCCAGACTAAAGTAGTATGCAATATGCCAAGGAGCTTACCACTTCGGTATAGGACTTCATTTAAGCGCTACGGTGCTTCATTGTACCAGAAGTACTCAGAGCCTCAGTAGCTCTCCTCCCAGGCCTGGCCTGAGGTCTCTAGAGACTGAACCTTCTTTGAAGAGGAACTCTTCATCCTGCTGCTCTTGTCCCTCTCCTTAGTCTCAGTAGGAAAATCTCAATAGTATTGGCATAGTTATAGGTCTCACTCTTATAGAGAAGGTTGGAGACCAGGGTCTTGATGCTGCTTTCACCTTGGAAGCACTCAGTGACCATGATCTTGAAGCAGACTGGGCACTAACAGAAGCTGAGCATCCCTGTACAAGAGAGTTCCTTATACCTGGGTTCGAAGCCGGTCTTAAGGCTTGCTACATAATTAATAATCTATCCTTAATTTCTTTGTTTATAGGCAAAGACTAGGCAGGCATCTGCTAGTACCTGAAGTGGCCTTAAAGGTGATTTAAGAGCCACTCTCTCTTATGAATGGAGAGTGGCCTAGGATCCAGACATTGCCAGAGTGGGTTTCAGTATGTGAAGAAGAGCTGCAGTGGTGGCACTTCATCATGAAGCAACCAAGCAAGCTGGGTTTCATCTTGAGGTAGCAGGGCTGTGCCTGCACCCACAGGCCAGGTTGATTGAGCTTCCTCACCACAGGATCACTGCTGCTGTGCTAGAGCAAAGGAGATTCAGGTGTGGATCCCAGGTAAGACTTGAGCATCCACACTACCTTGTAAACCAAAATTTACAATAGCTGGACCTAGGTCCCACAGCCATGTTAACGGGTCCATACTGCACTACACAGTCCTTCTGATTCAAGTCAGCAGCTTGACCTGCATCCACATTTCAAAAAAAGTGACCAGGCGTGGACCCGAGTCAGAGGGACTTGGGCTCTGACCTACTCCCCAACAGGGTCTCTGGGACCCAGGTCCTGAGTGCTTGCTGACATGAGTCAGACTGATTTGCATGTGGATAGAAGAAGGGCTTGCAGCGTATACATACCCTTACTGGTCCTGGAACTTGTGCAGGACTCCTGTGGAGCAGGCTAGTTGCACATGGGACTGAGAGCCCATGGAATGATAGTGCCTCAAATGATGCTGTAGAAGCAGCTGCAAATCAGTATGAAGCTAGAAATACTCTGAGGCCTCCGAAGTCTACTCCATTCTCTCATATTTGTTCAAAACTCTGATGATGTCCCAGAAGTCTGCAATGATCTGGAGCTCCCAGACAGTTTTGGGCTGGAGGAAGGTGCTATGACTTTGGTGGAGGCTTGACAGGGAAGAGAAGCCAGAGACTCTTGAACAGAAGCAAGGAGAACTATACATCTAGGAAAATCAAAATCTTCTCCAGGCTAGGAGGGAAAGAAGCCTATCAGCTTAGTTGGTGTAATAAGAAAGCATTCTTATGCTCAAGACTATATCATACTTATCTACCTACAAGATAACTAGCTTGTTTCTTTCCAAAATGTTTCTGCTGGAAACAGTGTGCTATTTCCCTGCCCTTTCAAGGAGATACTGCAGTTGGAACATTCTCTTGGTTTTTCCCTTATCCAGGCACATTTTAGGATCTGGAAGAGGACTAGGCAACATCACTAAGCCCTGGTCTACACTGCGAGTTTAGGTTGAATTTAGCAGTGTTAAGTTATTTTAACCCTGCACCTGTCCACACGACTTAGAGGGCTCTTCAAATTGATTTCTGTACTCCTCCCTGGCGGGGGGTTTAGCACTAAAATCGACCTCACTAGGTCGAATTTGGGGTAGCTTGGATGCAATTGGATGGTATTGGCCTCCAGGGGCTATCCCAGAGTGTTCCATTGTGACCGCTCTGGCCAGCACTCTCAATTCAGATGCACTGGCCAGGTAGACAGGAAAAGCCCCGGGAACTTATGAATTTCATTTCCTGTTTGGCCAGTGGGGTAAGCTGATCAGCACAGGTGACCATGCAGAGCTCATCAGCATGTGACCATGGGCTCCCAGAATTGCAGAAGAGCTCCAGCATGGACCGAACGGGAGGTACTGGATCTGATCACTGTATGGGAAGAATCCATGCAGGCAGAACTCTGTTCCAAAAGATGAAATACCAATATATTTGACAAAATCTCAAAGTGCATGATGGACAGAGACTACAACAGGGACACACAGCAGTGCTCCATGAAAATTAAGGAGCTGAGGTGAGGCAAGCCTACCAAAAAAACCCAAAGGATGCAAATGGTAGCTTTGGGTCAGAACCCCATACATGCCAGTTCTATGATGAGCTGCATGCAATTCTAGGGGTGGCCCCTACCACTACCCCACCAGCGTCCGTGGACACTTGTGAGGGGGGAGTCTCATGCAACAGGGATGAGATTTTGTCGATGAGGAGGAGGAGGTTGAGGATAGCACACAGGAGGCAAGCGGAGAATCCCTTCTCCTCAGCAGACAGGAACTGTTCATCACCCTGGAGCCAATACCCTCCCAACCCAGGCTCCCAGACCATGAAGCTGGAGAAGGCATCTCTGGTGAGAGTGTACCTTTGTAAAGATAATACAAGGTTTAAAAGTAAGCGTGTTTAATGATCAATTTACAACGCCAAACTAGTAGCAAATAGTCTGGAGTCATTGCAGAACAAAACCTTGCAGCAAATGGGCCTGGGCTTTGATGGCATTCAAGCAACATCTGTTTTTTATATCTGTGATAGCCTCAGGAGAGTGATATCGTTCATGGTCACCTGGTTGAAATATGGAAAATTTGTTTAAGGGGACATTCAGAGATGCCCGTTCCTGCTAGGCTGTTTGCCTTTGGCTGACAGGGATCTTCCCTGATACTAGCCACGTGGTGGGGGGAGGGGTTGGATTGTGCTGCACATTCACCCTAAAACTGTAGCCCCTCCTTTTAAATGGCCAACCCAGCGGGCTTTGCTTGATATGGGAAAGGAAGGCACTGCTGTTTGAAACCATTCCCACATGTTATGAAGGTTGAAGAAGCTGAAACCTGTTGCCTTACCATGGCTGCCCGCAAGCCAAATTCTGTTGCCCAGCCAAGCATGTGTGATGTCTCATACCAAACTGGCAGGCACTCAATATAAGAGGCAAAATGTGACCTTGTACCAAAAGCACATGTGCTATGTAATGTCAATCGCTTGATTCAGTCTTCTCTTTGTTCTCTAAAATGTATCTTTTTTAAATACTATTCTCCCTTTCCCCCCCTCCCACAGCTGCAAATGTTTCTACGCTCCCCCTATCATCTCCGTCCCAGAGGCTCATGCAGATTAGAAGGTGGAAAAAAGACGCACTCGATGAGATGTTCTCAGAGCTCATGCAGTCCTCCCACACTGGAAGAGCCCAGAAGAATGCGTGAAGGCAAACAATGGCAGAGTTCTGGGAAGTGTTAAATGAACACGATGAGAGGAGGGAAAAGCATGCTGAGAGGAGGCAGGATGCAATGCTGAGGCTAATGGGGGAGCAAACTGACATGCTCAGGCATCTGTGGAGCTGCAAGAAAGGCAGCAGTAGCACGATCGCCACTGCAGCCCCTGTATAACCGCCTGCCCTCCTCCCCAAGTTCCATATCCTCCTCAAGACACTCAAGAACACCGAGGGAGGAGAGGAGGCTACGGGCACCCAGCCACTCCACCCCAGAGGACTGCCCAAGCAACAGAAGGCTGGCATTTAATAAGTTTTGAAATGCATTGTGGTCTTGTCCTTCCCTCCTCCACCACCCCACCCGGTGCTTCCCTCCTCACGCACCCCTCCCAGGCTACCTTGCGAGTTTTCTCCCTATTTGTGTGATGAATTGAAGAATGCATGATTTGGAAACCATGACTTGATTGCCTCTGAAACTGGTGATCGAAGGGGGGAGGTCGGCTGGCTTACAGGGAAGTAGAGTCAACCAAAGGGGTGGGTTTTCATCAAGGAGAATTGTCACACTGTAGCCTGGTCAGTAATGAAACTGGTTTTCAAAAGCTTCTCTAATGCACAGAGCACCCAGCTGTGCTCTTTTAATTGCCCTGGTGTCTGGCTGCGCTTAATTGGCCGCCAGATGATTTGCCTCAACCTCCCACCCTGCCATAAAAAAAAAAAAAAAAAAAAAAAAAAAAAAAAACAAACAAACAAACAAAAAAAACTCTCTCAGATATCATGGAGCACACAGCAAGCAGAAATAACGGGAATATTGGTTTAGCGGAGGTTTAACCTAGTCAGTAAACTGCACCAGCAAGCTTTTAAACATCAAAAAGGCACATTCTACCACCATTCTGCACTTGCTCAGCCTATAACTGAACTGCTCCTTACTACTGTCCAGGGTGCCTGTGCATGGCTTCATTAGCCATGGCATGAAGGAGTAGGCCGACTCCCCAAGGATAACTATAGGCATTTCAACATCCCCAACAGTAATTTTCTGGTTTGGGAAGTAAGTTCCTTCCTACAGCTGTTCCAACAGACCAGAGCTCCTGAAGATGCGAGCGTCATGCACCTTTCCCAGCCATCCCATGTTGATGTCAGTGAAACATCCCTTGTGATCCAGCAGTGCTTGCAGCACCACTGAAAAGTACCCCTTGCGGTTTACATACTGATTGCCAAGGTGGTCCAGTCCCAAGGTAGGGATATGCATTCCATCTATCGCCCCCAGCACAGTTAGGGAACCTCACTGCAGCAAAGCCATCCACTATGACCTGCACATATCCCAGAGCCACTATCTTTGATAGCAGCAGCTCAGTGATTGCATTGGCTACTTGGATCACAGCAGCCCCTACAGTAGATTTACCCCCTCCAAATTGATTCTGGACTAACCAGTAGCTGTCTGGTGTTGCAAGCTTCCAGAGGGCTATCACCACTCGCTTTTCAACTGTGAGGGCTGCTCTCATCTTGGTATTCTTGCGCTTCAGGGCAGGGGAAAGCAAATCAAAAGTTCCATGGAAGTGCCCTTACGCATGTGAAAGTTTTGCAGCCACGGGGAATCATCCCAGACCTGCAACACTATGCAGTCCCACCAGTCTGTGCTTGTTTCCCATGCGTTCCACAGCATGAACCTGCCCCATTACCACCATGATGTCCAAATTGCCAGGGCCCGTGCTTTGAGAGAAGTCTGTCCATGTCTTCATCACTATCATGATTGTGCTGTCGTCGCCTCTTCACCTGCTTTTGCAGGTTCTCGTGCATTACCCTGCAGTATGTGCAGGATAAAGCGCAAGGTGTTTACAGTGCTCACAAACAGCAACTGTGAACTGAGCAGGCTCCATGCTTGCTGTGGTACGGTGTCTGAAGGAGAGCAGGAAAGCAGAGTTGCAGTGGAATCAGTGGATAACGACGGATGCCACGAGAACACATTTATACAGAACGAAGACAGGACCTGTGAGGTGGATTAATGGCACTAGGAGAAGCAGTGGAGAACGACAGTTAGCATCATACACATTTCCCAAGGAAGCACACATGTACCCGGGAGCTCATGACAGACAACATGGAGAAATTCGCTATCGAGGCAAGAGCAGCAGAGCAGAGTTGCAGTGGAAGCGGTGTATGATGATGGTTAGCAGTCCTACTGTACCGTCTGCTGACAGCAGCACTCAGGACACAACAGCTGCGGTGTCGGTGAGCTGAGTGGGCTGCATGCTTGCTGTGGTATGGCGTCTGCGCGGAAAGAGGTGTGAAATGATTGTCTGCCATTGCTTTCAAGGAGAGACTGACGACATGTACCCAAAACCACCCATGACAGTGTTTTTTCCCTATCAGGCACTGGGAGCTTAACCCAGAATTCCAATGGGTGGCGAAGACTTCAGGAACTGTGGGACAGCTACTCACAGTGCACTACTCCGTAAGACAATGCAAGCCACAGTAGTGAGGATGCACTCCGTTGACTTAATGCGCTTAGGGTGGACATTTGCAATTGCCTGTATAAAATAGATTTCTAAAAATAGACTTCTATAAAAGTCGACCTCATTTCTTAGTGTAGACACACCCTACGTTTGTCCAAATTACCTAGAAAAATTTAGCACTGCCAATTGAAAGGGCTGAGTTTTTTCCCTAACTAAAGTCTTCACAAAAAAAAAAAAAAAAAACTGTAATGGCAGAGATCACAAACATCTTATTACTGCTGTGATGAGGAGAACAGTTCTAGAAGCCGTTCCCATTCGTGATTCTAAGGCCAGAAAGGACAACTGAGATCATCTAGTCTGACTTGTATAATTCAGGCCACAGAACTACCCTGAAGAAGTTCCTAGAGCATCTTCTTTAGGGGGAAAGAAAAAAAAAAAAAAAAAAAAAAAAAAAAAAACCACAATCTGAATTTTAAAATGGTCAGCGATTGAGAATCCCCCAGGACCCTTGGTAAATTGAACCAATGGTTAATTACCTCACAATTGAAAATTTCTCATTTGAATTCATCTAGTTTCAGCTTTGCCACTGGATCATGTCACACCTTTCTCTTCTAGACTGAAGAGCTATTGTTAAATATTTGTTTCCCATCTTGGTACTGTAATCAAGTCACACTTTAACCTTCTTTGTTAGGCTAGGTAGTGAAACTCAAAGAGCTCCAACTACAAGGCATGTTTTCTTTTCTTTTTCAATCAGTCAGTCAGTCAGTCAGTCTCAGGACTCTTTGAACCCTCTCCAATTTATCAACATCCTTCATTTGTTGACACCAGAACTGGACACAGTATTTAGACAGTGGTTGCACCTGTGACTAATACACACACAAAAACCACCCTCACAAAAACCACCCTCTACTCCTATTCAAGATTTCCCCCCTCTTGATGCATCCAAAGACTGCATTAACTCGCTTAATCTAGGGGGCAAGGCCTGGCAGCAAACTAATAAAAGGTAGGCCTGACCTTCCTCCTAAATTATTAGATGGAAAGAACATGGAGTCAGCTTGTAAACAGGAGAAGGACTTTCAGAAACACTGCTTTGCCTCTAATATAGTGTTTTTCAAAAAACTAATATATATCTATTTAAGCCTCAGTCCTGCAATTGTTCTGTACCCATATGGAGGCCCACTTAAGTCAATGGTGCTTCACAGAGCTGCAGGGGTCTGCCCACTTTGATCCCTCTGCAAGATCAGAGCCTTACAGGTTAGAGGCATCTTGTTTGGTTAAGAATTCTAAAATGCACATCAATCAACAAAGGCACTGACATGAATATAATTACACTTGAAAGAATTAGATTTATTGATAAAGGTCAGTAAACATCAATTAACAGGACAAGATATTTCCACTGATGATAAAAGACTGCAGATACACAAAAGTGATAAGAGACAGGAACTTAAGGCAACACGAATAAGTGCACTAGAAAAAAAATGCTGCTTGAGAACTTAAATCAAATTCAAGGATTTTTTAAAAATATTTTGACTAGGGCTGTCAAGCAATTAAAAAAGTTAAACATGATTAAGCACACTATTAAACAACGGAGTACCATTTATTTAAAATATTTTGGATGTTTTCTAGATTTTCAAATACCAGCGTATTGATTCAATTACACAGAATACAAGGTGTACAGTGCTCATTTTATTTTTTTATACATGCCAGTTTCTCTAAAGATTCATATGTCCCTTCATGTTTCAACCACCATTCAGGGGACATGTGTCCATGCTGATGGGCTCTACTAGATAATGGTCCAAAGCAGTGCAGATCGACACGTTCATTTTCATCATCTGAATAAGATGCTACCAGCAGAAATATCAATCTTTTTTTGGTAGTTCTGTTCTGTAATTTCCACATCAGAGTGTTGTGCTTTTTTTCTGAAAGCATGTTCCACACATCGTCGTTATCAGATTTTAGAAGGCACTTCACATTCTTAAACCTTGGGTCAAGTGCTGTAGCTATCTCACATTGGTACCTTCTTTGTGTTTTGCCAAATCTACAGTGAAAGTGCTCTCAAAAACAAACAACATGTGCTGGGTCATCATTCAAGACCGCTATAACAAAATATATGGCAGAAGGAGAGTAAAAACAGAACAGCAGAGATACAATTCTCCCCCTAGGAGTTCAGTCACAAATTTAATTAATGCTTTTTTTTTTTTTTTTTTAAAACAAGTCTCATCAGAAGGAAGTATCTCCTTTGGAAGGGGGGGGGCAAAGCATGAAGGGGCATACAAATGTTTAGCATATCTGGCACGTAATTACATTTTAATTGGTATTCTATTGTTTAACAGTGCAATTAAAAAACTGATCAATCACAATTAATTTTTTAAATCACAATTTGAGTTAACTGCCATTAATTCACAGCCCTACAAGATGCAAAATTCATACAAAATAAACAAGTTCACCCTAATTTGCAAACTGCTTTGGAAAAAGAGGAAGTTGTTCTAAATAAAATTAAAAATTAAAAAACCCACCAAACTACTACAGGTTCTTTACATCACAGGATTCTGACTTGGGTTTTGGACCGCTATGAGAGACTGATGAAAATACTCCCCTACAAGAAAGGCAACTTTGACTTTTCAGTAGCCAATCCCAAGTACAACTGCCATGGATACTGCCTCTTGCACTCCTATGTTCCAAGGTCAGCTCTTTTTGACAGATGAAAAGAAGAGGTTATTCACCCTGTGCAGTAACTCTGGTTCTGTGAGGGGTGTGTTACTATAGGTGATTCATTCTAGGTGCACTTGCACTCCTTGCGCCTTTGATCCAAAATTTCATAGTGTCTGTTTGGCCTGTGCATACATCCTATACAATGCGGTGCACCGCACCATCATTATGTAGCGCTGCAATTCCTTCTGTACTGCGAAGTTCCATAGCAGAGAAGTTTTAAGAAGATGTGAGGGAGGTGGGTAATGGAGCACCCAGAGGGACATACATCTTGAAGAACCACACAGTTATTGCACAGGGTGAGTAACCTCTTTGAGCAGTGTCCCTATGTGTGCTCTGCTCTAGGCGACTACTAAGGGGGCAGGGGAGGGCTTCCAAATATAATTCGGAACTGAAGAAAGTACAGCAGAGCCAAACGTATCAGAAGCCAAGTCTTGGGTTACTGCTTAATGTTCAGAAAAGGCACGTATAGCAGTCCAAGCAGTTGCCCTACATATTTCAGTGATAAGATCTATTTCTACTCCAGTGTCCTTTCTGAAAAGTGTTCCTGTTGAATAGATTTGGATGCCCAAAAGGAAGCTGAAGACCAAGATTAACAGCAACAATTAATTCAGTCCAATATCTGTCTGTCTAGAGAGTGTCTTTGACTGCTGGTCCTTTATTGTGAAGAGATCTAGAGACAAACAACGTGGAAGACTTCCTGAAAGATTTAGTCCTGCCAAGGCCAGAGCATTCCTGACATCCAGTGTGTGTGCGCGCGCAACAGCGCCTCTTTACCCAGTGAAGGTTTGGGGTAAAAGACTGGGAGATGAATGGGCTAGTTAACATGGAAATGTGAAGATACATTTTAAACAAAATAGTTGGGGTGCATGACTTGGTCTTTGAAAAAGTATTGTAAAAGCCCTCATTTCCCCAACTTGTTAAGCAGATGTGACAGCTACCAGGAATGCTTTTTTTTAAAAAAAAAAAAATTGGTAAAAAAAGGAGTGAGCAGATAGTCACTGGCTCAAAAGTTGTTTTGTAAGGTATTTAAAAATAAAGCAGAAGTCCCAAGTCAGGGTCAGACATTTGACTTGTGGAAAGATTTCTGAGCCCCTTGAGGAACCGCACCATCACTGGGTGAGCAAATACAGAAAAGACCTCTATCGGAGAGTAGAAGGCTATGGCAGCTGTCAGATGGACCATAATGGGAGCTCAGCGACAATCCTGATTTTTTCAATTCCAGGATATAGTCCAGTTCACAACTGAAGAGGATATTGGTGGAATATGTTTTAGGTCACCAGCAGCTGAATCTTGTCCATTGTTGCAAGTGAGTGTAGAAAACAGTCTGTGTGCTTACTGTATAATAGTACTCTTTTTATCTCCTCTGAACAGGTTGTTTCTAATCCTGCAAAACCACTGACTAGCCATGCTTTGATGCAAAGAACTCAGATTTGCCTGCCTTCTTGACATAGAAGATATGGGGCAGTATTAAGAGTGACTGGCAAGCAAGTCACCAGCTGGATGAAGTAACGGAATGTTTGTCTGGGCCACATGAAGATTATTACAAAAATCCGGCTGTCTTTCTTTAATAATCAAAGTTCTGATCGAGATAGAGGAGTTGGAAGGAATGTGTGCAGCAGACCCGATGAGAGAAGAGATGAACAAATATCAAAATATGCAGTGAAATATGACAACATTTTATTTCTCACTTGTGATCTTGAGAAAGGTGTTTGCTGAGTGTAACCACAGACATTCTGAGCACTGGGAGGGTAAGCTACTGTGATGTTAATATAATTGTGTATAAACCAATTCCAAAGCCTGACTGCTTCAGCACAGGAGGGTGATCTCGCTCCTCCTCCTTGACAGTGCATATAAAACAAGCATATTAAAAACAAACAAAAAGACTTTGTATTTGCCCCAATCAATGGTAGAAAATTGGAGAGGCATATCTGACTGCCTTGAATAACATCAAGTTGACATTGTTCAGAGGTGTGCACCTGCCTTGACCCATGTGACTATCTAGAAGATCTCTCCCATCTAAGATTGACGCATCTGTTATAACTATCATTGGGGGAAGACTAGACAAAAGGATCTCCACCAATCGAGGGAATCCTTCATAAAGATGGGTATGGAGAGTAATTTGTTCAGACTATGCCTGCTCGGGGAATAAAGTGTCCTCAGCAACCCTTGAAGGCAAAGCACTCGCAGTCTGGACTGTATTGACTATATTGTATAGAGCCACTAAATTGTGCACAGGGGAGGTAGGGTCTTGCTGTTATCAAGTCAAGATAAGCTCCTATTAATTTTACAGGGGTCAAGGTGGATTTTTTTTTTTTTTTTTGTTATTGTTCAGCTGTAGGCTCAATTTAAGGAAGAGGTCTATGGCTCTGCGAGTAGCCACTGTAGCTTTTGTATAAGAATGACCTTTCTGAAGCCAATCCCTAAATTCCTTTTCTGCAGAGGTGAGCTGCTGTTGATGACTTTCTAAAAGGCTCTTGGAGCAAAGGAAAGACTGAAAGGGAGCACCCTGTATTGAAACTGGTCTTGACTGTGAAACATGCAATCCATCCTTTTCATGAAAGGTTTCTTATATAGAAATATGCATGCTGAAGGGCTGAGAAGCAAGCCCTTTGGTCCAGTGACTAAATTCGTGCCTTGTTACTTTTTCCTCTTAGATGCTCTCAAGGAGAGTGGTGCTCAAGCAGTGCAGATTTGTACAGAGACCGGCAAAGGATGCAGGGGGTCCTGGCACGGATTAGAGGCTGGGTGAAGAGCATTCTCCACCATGAGGAGATGTAGCTTGATCTTGTCATAAACAGATGGTTAAGGGTTAACTAGCAGTAAACATGGAACACCTGACCAAAGGACCAATCAGGAGACAAGATACTTTCAAATCTCCGTGGAGGGAAGCCTTTGTTTGTGCTTCTTGGGTTTTTTTCCCCTGTGTGTTCTCTCTGGGTTCTGAGAGGGGCCAGACATAAGTAGATTCCTCCAATCTTTCTGAAAAAAATCTCTTCTGTTCAAATTAGTAAGTAACAGTTAAAAGACTAAACAGCCTGTTTGTTTTCCTTATTTGCAAGTGTGTATTTTGCTGGAAGGATTGTATTTGTGCTGGGGGGAGGACTCTCCCTAGTGTCTATAAGCTGAAAGACCCTGTAACATTTTCCAACTTGATTTTACAGAGACAATTTTTACTTTTCCTCTTTTATTGAAAGCTTTTCTTTTTAAAAGACCTGATTGATTTTTTCCCCTTGTTTAGACTCAATTCCCTTGAGCCTTAACTCACCAGGGAGTGGCAGGGGGAAGAGGAGGAGGAGGGGGAAGGCGAATTTCCCTTTGTTTTAGATTCACGGAGCTTGAATCTGTCTCTCTCTCCAGGATAGCCCAGGGAGGGAAAGCCTGGGAGAGGACACAGTGGAGGAAGGGTTTATTTTCCCTTGTGTTAAGATTCAAGGAATTTGGATCTTGTTTCACTAGTGAGTTGGTGAAGCCTCTCCAGACGACCCAGGGAGGGAAAGTATAAGGGGGGGAAAGGGAGCAGGGTGATAGTCAGTTCCTCCTTGTTTTAAGATCCAGGGGGTCTGGGTCTTGGGGTCCCCTGGGAAGGTTTTGGGGGGGGACCAGAGTGTACCAGGCACTGCAAGTCCTGGTTGGTGGCAGCCCTATCAGATCTAAGCTAGTAATTAAGCTTAGAGGAATTCATGCTGGTACCTCATCTTTTGGACGCTAAGGTTCAGAGTGGGGGTTCATACCATGACACGGTGGCAGCAGCATGTGGGAAAGATACAATCCAAAAGACAGTAGGATTATTTTTTTTCTTTTCTCTCTGCTAGCTGTTTATAAGCAAGGAGAAGGGGGTTTTTAAAAGCAAAAGTCTGCAAGTTTTTTTTCTGCTCTTCCTTCTGAGTACTCTGAAGGCAGAAGCATTAAGTTTAACGAGGGTCTTTTGTTAAACAAAGGGACTCCAGCTGTAAGTGAGCATACACCAACAAAACATATTTGCAAATGAAAGTTGTTTTTTTCTAACTGTTGGGTAAAGGCTAGTTAGAAAGAGTTAAAAAAGACTGTTGCTAAGCAACCCTAAGGAGGCAGAGAAGCAGCATTTCAGGCAGTAAACAGCAGAGGGCACACCCAGCCCAAGAAAGCAAGAACCATTAGTTCAAAGGAAAGCCTTAAGCAGGAACGGGCAAGGCTACAAGCCATAGAAAAAAAGACAACGAACATAGGAGACGGATAGAACTAATTAATGCAGAAATAGCCAAGGAAGAGGCGGCCCACAAAAGAGAACAAGCAGCCAAAGAGGTGGCCCACAGAAGAAAGATAGAACTCCAGAGGGAGGCCCACCAGCAGGCTCTGGCACTAGAACAGGCTAAGCAGAAGAACACAGCCGATCCTAGCAACCCTTCACCAGTTATTGTTCCACATCCCAAGAAATTTCCCACCTACAAGGGAAGTGATGACACTGAGGCCTTCTTAGAAAATTTTGAAAGGACCTGCCTTGGGTACAGCATCTCTGAAGACCAGTACATGGTAGAACTAAGGCCACTGATCAGTGGACCCTTAGCAGAGGTGGCGGCTGAAATGCCTAAGGAGAACATGAATGATCACAAACTTTTTCAAACCAAGGACAAAATTAGAATGGGACTGTAATAACCTTAGTCCCAGATTTGGACCTTAGCGTCCAAAATATGGGGGTTAGCATGAAAACCTCCAAGCTTAGTTACCAGCTTGGATCTGGTACCTGCTGCCACCACCCAAAAAATTAGAGTGTTTTGGGGCACTCTGGTCCCCCTGAAAAACCTTCCCTGGGGACCCCAAGACCCAAATCCCTTGAGTCTCACAACAAAGGGAAATAATCCTTTTTCCCTTCCCCCCTCCAGGTGCTCCTGGAGAGATACACAGACACAAGCTCTGTGAATCCAAACAGAGTGAATCTCCCTCTCTGTTCCCAATCCTGGAAACAAAAAGTACTTTCCTCTTCACCCAGAGGGAATGCAAAATCAGGCTAGCCACTTCAACACACACAGATCTCCCCTGATTTCTTCCTCCCACCAATTCCCTGGTGAGTACAGACTCAATTTCCCTGCAGTAAAGAAAAACTCCAACAGGTCTTAAAAGAAAGCTTTATATAAAAAGAAAGAAAAATAAGTACAAATGTTCTCTCTGTATTTAGATGATACAACACAGGGTCAATTGCTTAAAAGAATATTGAATAAACAGCCTTATTCAAAAAGAATACAAATCAAAGCACTCCAGCACTTATATTCATGCAAATACCAAAGAAAAGAAACCATATAACTTACTATCTGATCTCTTTGTCCTTACACTTGGAAACAGAAGACTAGAAATTAGAACTACTTCTCCAAAGCTCAGAGCAAGCAGGCAGCCAGAAAACAAAGACAAAGACACTCAAATCCCTCCACCCAAAGTTGAAAAAATCCGGTTTCCTGATTGGTCCTCTGGTCAGGTGCTTCAGGTGAAAGAGACATTAACCCTTAGCTATCTGTTTATGACAGGGGCTAACACCTGAGCATGCCCGTCGGCGGTTCAGAGCCCTAAAGTGGAAACCAGATGTGTGTCATTCACCCGACACGCCTACCACATTGGAAAGAATTATGATACCTGGATATCAGGAGCCAAGGTTAAATCTCTGGACGACATGCACCTCCTAATACAATTGGAGCAGTTCTCAGAGGGTGTTCCTGAGGAAATAGAAAGGTACATCCTAGATGGGAAGCCCAAAACTGTAACCAAGGCGGGGGAGATTGGAGCCAGATGGGTGGAAGTGGCAGAAAAGAAAAAAAGCTACCATCAAGGGGAGCGAATATCACAAGGGTCACACCAACAATAAACCCTATACCCGAGGGCAACCCAAGACCCCACCTACAACCCAAGGAAAGCAGCCGATGCCCTATTCTCCCACCTCACCAGTCTCCATTAACCCACCTCGGCCCAGTGAGCAGTCAGCTGGGCGATGCTTTAAGTGTAATGAACTGGGACATAAAGGCCAACTGCCCCAAGAACCCCAACTGAGTGCAGGTCATTACACCACCATCACACCAAAGATCTCCAGGCCCAGATGCCTCTCAAATACCCTCAGAGCAAAGGGAAACCTTGAGAGGGAGCGGAAAGAAGGTTATCGCATGGAGAGACACGGGGGCACAAGTGTCAGCTATCCACCAATCCTTAGTGGACCCCAAATTCATCAACCCAAAGGCCCAAGTGACAATTTACCCCTTCATGTCAAAAGCTGTAGACTTGCCTACAGCTCAACTGCCTGTCCAGTACAAAGGCTGGTCAGGAATGTGGACTTTTGCAGTCTATGACAATTATTCCATCCCCATGCTACTGGGGGAAGACTTGGCCAACCAGGTGAAGCGAGCCAAGAGTGGGAATGGTTACAAGCAGCCAAACCAGGCAAGCTTCCAGACCCATTCCTGTTCCTGAACCTTCCACAAGGGCCCCGTCTGTGTTATCAGAGACCCAGACAGAGGTAGTGGACCCAGATCCCCTGCCAACGACTGCAACAGCCACAGTGCCTCCACTCCCAGACCAGGAACTGGAAAAGCAACCAGCACCAGAAACGTTGCCAACACTAACGCCAGCACTTGCAAACCCATCTTCAATCCCAATGCCAGAGAGCGCCAGAGGCCCAGGACTGACAGAAGCAGCAGACAACCACACCCAAGAGGCTCATCCAGAGCCTGAAATACCACCTGGTGCACCAGCGGAGAGTGGTTCACCAGCAACGGAAACAATCCCATCACCTACATCACTTCCAGAGGGACCATGCCCAAGTCCACAGTCTAAGGAAGAACTGACGTCTCCAGCGTCACGGGAACAGTTCCAGACTGAGCAGGAAGCAGATGACAGCCTTCAGAAAGCTTGGGCGGCAGCATGGAGCACCCCACCGCCTCTCAGCTTTTCTAACCAATCCCAGTTTGTTATAGAAGAAGGACTTCTATACAAAGAGACATTCTGGTGGACACCAGGAAGACTGGCATCCGCAAAAACAGTTGGTGGTTCCAACTAAGTACCAGGGAAAGCTCTTAAGCTTAGCCCATGATCATCCCAGTGGCCATGCTGGGGTGAACAGAACCAAAGACAGGTTGGGGAAGTCCTTCCACTGGGAGGGGATGGGCAAGGATGTTGCCAAGTATGTCTGGTCTTGTGAGGTGTGCCAAAAGAGGGGGAAAGCCCCAAGACCAAGTCAAGGCCCCTCTCCATAACCGAGATCCCACTTCAGTGAGTAGCTGTGGATATTCTGGGTCCTTTCCCAAAAAAGACCCCCAGAGGAAAGCAGTACATACTGACTCTCGTGGACTTTGCTACCCGATGACCAAAAGCAGTAGCTCTAGGCAACACCAGGGCTAAAACTGTGTGCCAGGCCCTAACAGACATTTTTGCCAGTGTAGGTTGGCCCTCCGACATCCTTACAGATTCAGAGACAAGTTTCCTGGCAGGGACCATGAAAGGACTGTGGGAAGCTCATGGGGTGAATCACTTGGTTGTCACCCCTTACCACCATCAAACCAATGGCCTGGTCGAAAGGTTTAACGGAACTTTGGGGGCCGTGATATGTAAATTCGTGAATGAACACTCCAATGACTGGGACCTAGTGTTGCAGCAGTTGCTTTTTGCCGACAGGGCTGTACCACATCCCAGTTTAGGGTTTTCACCATTTGAACTTGTGTATGGCCATGAGGTTAAGGGGCCATTACAGTTGGTGAAGCAGCAATGGGAGGGGTTTATGCCTTCTACAGGAACTAACATTCTGGACTTCGTGAGCAACCTACAAAGTACCCTTCGACACTCTTTAGCCCTTGCTAAAGAAAACCTAGGGGATGCTCAGGAAGAGCAAAAGGCCTGGTATGATAGACATACCAGAGAGCGTTCCTTCAAGGTAGGAGACCAGGTTATGGTCTTGAAGGTGCAACAGGCCCATAAGATGGAAGCATCATGGGAAGGGCCATTCACGGTCCAAGAGAACCTGGGAGCTGTTAACTACCTCATAGCATTTCCCAATTCCTCCCTAAAGCCCAGAGTGTACCATGTTAATTCTCTCAAACCCTTTTATTCCAAGGACTTAAAGGTTTGTCAGTTTACAGCCCAGGGAGGAGATGACGCTGAGTGGCCTGAAGATGTCTACTACGAAGGAAAAAGTGATGGTGGCGTGGAAGAGGTCAATCTCTCCACAACCACGGAACGTCTACAGCGGCAACAAATCAAGGAACTGTGCACTAGCTTCGCCCCATTGTTCTCAGCCACCCCAGAACAGACTGGAGTGGTATGCCCCTTCATTGACACAGGTAATACTCACCCCATTAGACCACCACCCTACCGGATGTCTCCTCATGCCCAAACTGCTATAGAATGGGAGATCCAAAACATGCTACAGATGGGTATAATCCGCCCCTCTACCTGTGCATGGGCATCTCCAGTGGTTCTAGTACCCAAACCAGATGGGGAAATACGCTTTTGCGTGGACTACCGTAAGCTAAATGCTGTAACTCGTCCCGACAACTATCCAATGCCACGCACCGATGAGCTATTGGAGAAATTGGGACATGCCCAGTTCATCTCTACAATAGACGTAACCAAGGGGTACTGGCAAGTACCGCTAGATGAACCTGCCAAGGAAAGGTCAGCATTCATCACCCACACAGGGGAGTATGAATTTAATGTGCTTCCTTTCGGGCTGCGAAATGCACCCGCCACCTTCCAAAGGCTGGTAGATGGTCTACTAGCAGGATTGGGAGAATATGCAATTGCCTACCTCGATGATGTGGCCATTTTTTTCCTGATTCATGGGCAGAACACCTAGAAAACCTGGAAAAAAAAGTCTTTGAACGCATCAGGCAGGCAAGACTAACTGTTAAGGCCAAAAAGTGTCAAATAGGCCAAAACAGTGTGACTTACCTGGGACACCAAGTGGGTCGAGGAACCATAAACCCCCTACAGGCCATGGTGGATGCTATGCAAAAGTGGCCTGTCCCAAAGTCCAAGAAACAGGTCCAAACCTTCTTAGGCTTATTACAGGCGATTTGTACCACACTACAGCCAAATCGCTGCCGCACTGACCAACCTGACCAAAAAGACCCAGCCAAATGCAGTGAAGTGGACTGATGAGCGTCAGAAGGCCTTTACACAGCTTAAGGCGACACTCATGTCTGACCCTGTGCTAAGGGCCTCAGACTTTGACAAACCATTCCTGGTAACCACAGACGCATCTGAGCGTGGTGTGGGAGCAGTTCTCATGCAGGAAGGACCGGATCACAACTTTCATCCTGTTGTGTTTTCAGCAAGAAACTGACCGAGAGCGAAAGCCACTGGTCCATCAATGAAAAGGAATGCTATGCCATTGTGTACGCCCTGGAAAAGCTATGCCCATACGTTTGGGGACGGTGGTTCCAGTTACAAACCGACCATGCTGCGCTAAAGTGGCTCCATACTGCCAAGGAAACAAAAAACTGCTTTGATGGAGTTTAGCTCTAAGATTTTGATTTTGAAATTCAACACATTTCAGGAGCTTCTAACAAAGTAGCTAATGCACTCTCTCATTAAAGTTTCCCAGAATCCATTGGTTAAAAATTGTCCTTCAAATGTAGAAAGTCTTGTAGTTTACATACTTAGTAGTATATGTAAAGGTGCATGTGTTGCATTAATCTGTTTATTCTAAAGTTCTGGGAAGAAATCACCGCCAGTGAGGTTCCCCACTGTCTGCGATTTGGGGGGGGGGCGTCTCAAACAGATGGTTAAGGGTTAATGTCTTTTACCTATAAAGGGTTAACTAGCAGTAAACATGGAACACCTGACCAGAGGACCAATCAGGAGACAAGATACTTTCAAATCTCCGTGGAGGGAAGCCTTTGTTTGTGCTTCTTGGGTTTTTTTCCTGTGTGTTCTCTCTGGGTTCTGAGAGGGGCCAGACATGTAAGTAGATTCCTCCAATCTTTCTGAAAAAAAATCTCTTCTGTTCAAATTAGTAAGTACCAGTTAGGAAGGTGGTTTAGTCTTTTGTTTGTTTTCCTTATTTGCAAATGTGTATTTTGCTGGAAGGATTGTATTTGTGCTGGGGGGAGGACTCTCCCTAGTGTCTATAAGCTGAAAGACCCTGTAACATTTTCCAACTTGATTTTACAGAGACAATTTTTACTTTTCTTCTTTTATTGAAAGCTTTTCTTTTTAAAAGACCTGATTAAACAAGGGGAAAAAAAATCAGACTCAATTCCCTTGAGCCTTAACTCACCAGGGAGTGGCGGGGGGGGAAGAGGAGGGGGAAGGTGAATTTCCCTTTGTTTTAGATTCACAGAGCTTGAATCTGTCTCTCTCTCTCTCCAGGATAGCCCAGGGAGGGAAAGCCTGGGAGAGGACACAGTGGGGGAAGGGATTATTTTCCCTTGTGTTAAGATTCAAGGAATTTGGATCTTGTTTCACTAGTGAGTTGGTGAAGCCTCTCCAGACGACCCAGGGAGGGAAAGGGGGCGGGGTGATAGACAGTTCCTCCTTGTTTTAAGATCCAGGGGGTCTGGGTCTTGGGGTCCCCTGGGAAGGTTTTGAGGGGGGGGCTGAGTGTACCAGGCCTGGAAGTCCTGGTTGGTGGCAGCCCTATCAGATCTAAGCTAGTAATTAAGCTTAGAGGAATTCATGCTGGTACCTCATCTTTTGGACGCTAAGGTTCAGAGCGGGGGTTCATACCATGACAGATCTTCCTGTTCTTTTCTGGCTGCAAGTATTACCATTCTGAATGTGTATGCCTTCACAAAGGTGTTGAGTAGCCTTAAATCTAAGATAGGCCTCAAACTGCTGTTCTTTTTTGGAACCTGGAAGTATGTGAAATCAATCCCCCTTCCTTCTGTGTTGTACAGGAACAGGTTCTAGAGCAACCAAGAGTAGGAGAAAGTGTATTTCTTGTTTTAGAAGGTGCCTGTGAGAGGAGGCAGTGAAGAGGAATGAGAAAGGAGTATTTGAAATTGGGAAGGAAGTAAAGTTGATAGAGTACCCTGTGGAGATAATCTCCAAAACCCATTTGTCCATAGTGCTAAATTCCCAAGCCCACTGGAAGTGGTAAAGACAGTTGCTGAAGATAGGAGAATTGCTGCAGCTGATATAAAGAGGAGGTGGGGTTGGGAGGATGGTGATTCAGAACCTTGACTGCCTTGTCAAAATTGGTGCTCGGAGACTAAAGGTTGCGAGGTCAGAGAGTGAGTGGTAGACTGTTGCTTCCTCTGAAATCTCTCTTGTGAGCTGGGCTTCAAATAGCCTCTAGGAGCCAGAGAACTGAGTCGGGTGAAATCTCTGTGCTGTCTGAGGCTTACTACATTTTCCTTTTTGAGTAGGCGTCACGCTGTTGTGGTTGGCTCATGACAGAATGCCAACTTCAGAGCACATTACGGTGCTTTTTGACAGAACCCCAAACTGGTGGTATGTTCTACAATTAGATTTAACCAACCCAGCAACAAATGTCAATTTCCAAAGTACTACAACAGTCTTATAATTGAGTTACAGACAGTCTCCTTATGCAAGTGATACTCAGATCTCAGTGGTGCAGGAGTCAAATAAGCAATCAACTTTACTCAGTAGAACCACAGTAGTGTGAATTCATTGTCTCATTTGTTTATATAATACATAATTATCACGGCAAAATAAGTATTATTTTATCAACTACAATTGATTAACATAGTAAAAGCATCCTAACTGGTTAATTAAAATCAGCGTTTTAATATCACGTGCTATAAAGAGCCACAGAAGACATATTTAGGAGCTACTTGTTGCTCACAAGCTTTAGTTTGTGTATCACTGCCCTAGACAATCCAGTTTATCTTGCCACTAAGGCAAGCTGGACTATGTGATAAATGGTCATGTACACAAAATAAAAATCACAAAATATTCAGGTTGCTTCCAGTCCCAGAAGACCAGTCAGTCAGTTATCCCAGATCAATTTGTAACTTAGATCTCAAAGACAAAAACACTGGTAACCAATCCTGTAATAAACTAACTAAAGATCTATTAAACTAGGAAAAAAAGTGAGTTCTTTTCAGCCTGCTTTAACCTGTACTCACTTGTGGGTATGTGTTATTGTTACCACATCAGCACCGAATGTCTTTTCAGGGCTAATCCAAGCAAAGCAGCATGGGCATATCTATGCTTATGTTTATGAATCCTTGCCTCTTAGAGTCCAGACAATATAAAAGGAGATTCAGTTTCTTCATGCCAGGGATTTTTATCCACTCCTCTCCAGAATCCAAAACTGATGGGATGAGTTCATGCATAGGTCTCTCCTTACTTGAGGGAGATAAGAATGCAATCAAAGTCTCAGTTCTCTGATGCTACAAAACATGTCAATTGCCTTCAAGGGGCCACTCTTGTATACAAGGCAAGCACTTTATCTTAAATCAATGCTGCTTCTCCTGTTTGCTGAGTTACACAATTAGAGAGGTTTAAAATGCACACACTCAATATAAGTTTATACCATTGGCTATAAAGACAATAAGTGAGGTCAATATATGCAGCATCCAACAAGCACTTCATTCAGTCTAAACACTAAATACATACTCTTATCAACTTAAGATCCAATATCTATTTTGACAATGATAAACACAAGTAAACAAGACCAATTTCCAGCTATGCATTTGTAAGTGCTCAGTGAGGCCTGACACCTGGTCTGCCAGCACCACAGCTGTATAAATCCCCAAAAAGAGTGTAGAGTGGCTTTGGAGTCTTATTGTGTGGAGTTGTCCATGCTCTCTACAAACAGTTTGGAGCTGTTGAAAGGAAGGTTCTCAATAGTTTTTTGGACCTCTCTGAAATCCTGAAAGCTGGAGATAGGAGGCTCTCCTCATGACTACTGCTGTACAGGTAGGGAGAGAACAAAAAACACACACACTCAGCAGCATCCAGAGATGTTCTAACAAGAAGCTGGCCTGTTGCAGTGATCACCTGAAAATTATTCTCTGTGCTTTAATGGTAGGTGTTCAATAAATGAATTAAACTTGGCATAGTTGTATTTCACCATTAAACACCTGATAGCTGGTAATTCTAAACTGTAGAATGGCCAATAGGTACGACTTTTGACCAAACAGATAAAGGCATTTATGATCTTTATCATGGGGTGTAGATTTAGTGATCATTAACTGCCTTGATCAGAGAACTGGAAGAGGGTGAGAAAAACATTCCAAGTCCTTAGAGGTGACATAGTATTTCTTATTCATGCTCTTGCAGGTGGTTAGAATCACAGATGGGGTATGCCAGATTACTTTCACTAGATCTAGTAGGACCTTGCTAACAGGGAAGGCGATCCAGGCAAATGATGCTGTATGGAGGATGTCAAGCAGCTTATGATGGACTCTTTAACCTTGTGTGGGACCTGTAAGGAGTCTGCTATCCTCTTAGTAAGTTCTTGGAACTGATAGAAGTCATCAGCCAGAGATGATGGCGGTGGTATAACAGTTTCAGATGAGGGTGGGAGGGGGATGAGATGTTGATTGGTGGGGAGACCCATTCATCAGCCCTCACTTCCTGTTTATTTAAAGTTTCCTCCTGAAGTTTTGGTTTCCTTGAGAAAGATGATGATGGAAACTGTCTGCCTCTATGATGGGTGGCACTCCAGGCCCACAAAAATTGCTGACAGTAAGCCACCCAGAAGTCCCAGGATGGCAGTGTGTGTGGAGGAACCCATGGGTGTTCATACCAGCAAGATGATGGCTGTAAATGGTTCTGATGGATGCCTCTGGAAAAATACCCCTTTGGAGATGAGGTGGGAGATCCTAGAACTCTTCTGATAGTACTGACGGCCTAACAAAGCACAACATTTTGGAGTCTTTCGGCTTAGTGATTCTGTTGCTTCCAAAGGAACCAGCAACTTTGTGGGTTGGAGACCAATGGGTGCCAAAACAGCTGGTGTCATTGGCAACTGTGGCTTCTTTGACGAAGGCTCCCTACCTGGAGGGCTTTAGAAACCTTCTGAGAGGAATTTTGACTTTCTTTTTAGGTGCCCCCAGGGAGCATGGTGCTCACACAGTCACAATGGCAGACTTTTATGGAGACTGGCGAAGGGGAGGTGGGGTGGCGTTATGGCCTGGATCAGAAACTGGGCAAAGAGTTCTCCATCATGAGTAGATGTAGTTTGATCTCCCTGTTCTTTTCTGGCCCTCAGAATTTTAATGCAAAAACAACAGCTGCACTTTTGATGTATATGATACTCCCTGAGGCAACAGATACATCAGGCTTGCTCACTACTCACCAGGATTAGTGCCTGGCACAATAGGCAGTGTTTAGAACCAGGGAAATTGGGCATTCCCTCTCAGTAATTTATAGTTCCCAGAAGGAGAGAAACATTTAAACAACACTAACTAGGATGAATGAGACCTCTAAGGAAAATATAACTCTTAGATGCGGGGAACTTAAATATTAACATGCCCTCTATCCTCAGTCTTCCTGTTGTCTTAAACAAAAAAAGACAGAATCTTCACAGGACTGCCCTATTCCTGATTTCAATCTCATGACATTTCCTTTATTCAAAATGGCTACCATCTCTGACTGTTTCCAACAGATCAGAAGCCCAGCAAGATGGCCACCATTTCCCTTCAAAATCTCTGTATGGAAGTGAGGCTTCTCCAATAAGATGGCCACTTACAACCACTGTTTCAATTGAGACTGAAGCCTGACAGTCCTCAAAAGAGTTGGAATGCCACTTTATAGTTAAGGGACTAGACAGGATATTGAGGCAATAGGGGATTGTCAACAGAAGACGATCAAAAGGTGCAGGAGGAGACTGAAGGGTGGAGCATGGGAAGTAGGAGGCTAACTGAGGAATAAGGAAAGGCCAAGAGGGAGAATGTGAAAAGACAAAACAGGAAGGCAAGCACAGTAAATGCAGGGGACAAGTGGAGGAACACAGAAGGAGGATGCATGTGTGAGAGCTGCCTATCCTATCAGTTAGGGAGAGAAGCAGAATGGGAGATCCCCATATCCTAGGGATAGGAGAGGTAAGAAGAGTTCCCTCTGAATAGCAAACAGGGAAAGACCTGCATTTTTTAGAATATTTCAGATTGAATTTTGAACCAGAGATCACTTCATACACATTTGGAGGCAGCCCTCTGCACCAAAGTGGGAAAACCAATTTGAAGGTAAGTGAAAATGTGATAAACAACTTTTTTGGGAGGGAAAGTCCAACTCAAGTTTTTGAATGTTCGAAATTGACATTAGTGAAGCCAGGTCCACACAGCTCAGATAATACTTTTTTTTTTGGGGGGGAAGGGGTGAATGGCAGGGAGCAGAATTACCAAGAAGCAGTTTTAATAAAGGTAACAGCATCAGGAGGCAGCATGTGGATAGATGTGTAGGATGAAAGTGAGGAGAGAAAAGGAGGAAGAGTGGAATAAGAGGTCAAATAAATAAGTGTAGCAGAGGAGTGAGTGAATGAGTAGTTAGGTTTAATTTAGGACAAGTGTATGAGGAGAAAGGAAGGAAAAATAAAGACAGCATATGATTTGGGAGGAGGAAGGAGGATGCTCATTACTACGAAACTTACATTCAGAAAAAAAATGACATTTGAGGGAATGCTGGAGAAAAGATTAAATTAAAGCCAAACCACAAGATAACAGAAATGTACATAACTGCATAAGTTCTGAGACTCCATTTTGTTTTGTATTGATTGAAAGCCAATAAAAATAGAGGTAGCTACATACAAAACTTTGTTGTCTGCTTTTCTGCCAGGCCACAGATGTCACTTGGTAAGGAGTCTCTGTATGCCAGGGGCGGGCAAAATTTTTGGCCTGAGGGCCGCATCGGTTTTCACAAATTGTATGGAGGGGGTCATGGCCCAGCCCCCACCTCCTATCTGCCCCACTCCTGGACTCCTGCCCCATCCAATCCCCCCTGTTCCCTGACAGCCTCTCTGGGACCGCCCCCCCCCGCTCATCTCCAGACTGCTCCCAGACCCCCAACACCTCATCCAACCCCTCCTCTCATTCCTGTTGCCATCCCTGTCCCTCACCCCACCTTCCTGACTGCCCCCCCAGGATCCCTGCCTCCATTCAATCCCATTCTTCCCCTCCCACCCCCATTACCATCCACACCCCCACCCCAACTACCCCCCTGCACTCCCCTGCCCTCTATCCAACCCCCCTGCTCCCTTACCACACTGCCTGTAGCACCACTGGCTGGCGACGCTATAGCCATGCCACCTGGCTGGAGCCGTGCCACACCACTGCTGCTGCCACCACCATCACACAGCACAGAGACTGGATCAGGCTGGGCTTTGTAGCTGCAGTGCCCCAGGAGCTCACAGCCCTGCCACCCAGAGCATTGTGCTGGCGGCAGACCAAGCGAGCTGAGGCTGTGGGGAGGGGACAACGGGGCAGGGGTTGGAGGCTAGCCTCCCAGGCCTGGAGCAGGATGGTCCAGTGGACTAGATGTGGCCCGTGGGATGTAGTTTGCCCACTGCTGCTGTATGTACTTCATCTTATGCCTAAAATACCAGGTACATTCAGATGCACATTTCCTATGCAACATGGCAAACTCTGCATGTCCTGATATTTCATTGCAGTGATTGTCAGCCTTTTCCATTTCAGAACCACCTCAAGACCCTCTCCAATTTAACTAGGACACTAGCTGGGAACCTCCACTCCCATTTAGCAATGTGAGGTGGACAGCTTGACTGTATTCCCATCCTGTCATCATTATCCCACCTCTGATCCTATCTTCCCTCCATCTCAGCCCCTCCCAGCACCTCTCCACTGCATTCCAGCTGCTGGAACCAGTCTGACTTTTTGTCCATGCTACCTGGACAATAACGGAGGGACACAGGACAAGAGACACAAAATCCTTGCTTTCACCTTCAATGCCAAGGAGCCCACAGCAACTGGGAAGAGCAATTGCAGAGAAAGTCTTGCTCAGTCCCTGCTGCCCCACGATGGTGCATGCATAGCTCAGTTGTCATGTAGGAGCCCTTTGAGGATGAAGCATGATCAATGCACATGAAATTAGAATTTAGATGTAAAATTTCTACCAATCTTGTGTGAACTGTAATTTCAGAGGTTTACAGTCTGGCCAAATTTAGGTGAATTTTCATGAGACTGGCATGAAGGCAACACACCTGCCAAATGTCAAGTTCCTGCTCCAAAACATGGAGGCACTAGAACTTAACACACACACAAACTACACACACCATCAAGGGCAAAAAACAAAACTCCTTAATCTCTTATTTTAGCTGAAAATTAAAGTTAAAAAATAAAAAACCTAAGCCTGAGAGACACTCAGCATGAGAATTTCAGTGTCAACCTTAACTTCAATGAAACCAAAAGTATGGTCCTAAAAGTCATTCACACTGTTATTTTAAGAACTACTTAACTGCATGTTAGAAATCCACCCTTAAAAATTCATACTAAATTACCCACATTTGCTCTTCTGGGAATAATCCCAAGAGGTAACGAAGACCTGCAATTCCAAGTAAAATATTTGACAAGTGTGGGTGCCTGTTCCCCATCAAAACTGTGCCCCAAGCAATTTCATATAGTTGGATTTAATTTATTGATAAGTAAAAGTGACTTAACATTGTACCACTGGAGACTCCAAAAAGGGATGCCTCCCAGGCTAAAAGAGCCATACTTCCCTTGACTAAGTTAGTACTGCTAGCATTAGAACTATTTAAAAAAAATAAAAAAAGGAATATATTGCGTGAAATCTCAGTTTTATAGCTCCATGCTCATAAAGCTATAAAACTATCAAACTCTCTCAACTCAATGGAATGCAATTAAGAAATGAATGACTGTTACACTGCCCTCTACTGACTGCTAGCTCTGCAGATTCCTTACAGACTTATTTGTACACTTGCATTCAGCTCATTGCTACTATGGTGGTTAGAATTGTTATTTTCCACAGTTTTGATCAGTCCTCTGAGGGAACTTGGGCAGGAGAAAGAGAAGACCAGTTCTTTTAAAAAGAAATATTTTGGATAGTAATTATCCTTAGCAACTTTATAACAATTCTATAATACTTCCAACAAAATAGTATGCTGCAAATGTAATAACTTACAACAACATCCTTCATTATGAACTTTGGTCATTAGATGAAAATAAAGTAAGTAATCTAAATTAATCTCATTTAATTCCACTGCCTTCCAGTGTGCTTATGGACCTTAATGGCCTTGCATTAAAAATTTGACAGAAGATCATAGAAGACAATTGTTAGACTCCTGAAATGCAATGGTTTCTCTAGTGGAGCGGTTCTCAAACTCTGGGTCAGGAATCTATTTAAATAGGGTCGCCAAGGCTAATGTTAGACTGGTTGGGACCCAGGGCCAAAGCTGAAGCCTGAGCCCTAACACCCTGGGTGATGGGGCTCAGGTTACAGGGCCCCCTGTCCAAGGGGTAGGGAATCAGGTTTTTGGCCCACCCCCCCGCCACCTGGAGCAGTGGGACTCAGGCAGGCGCAGGCTTCAGCCCACCCCCACCCACCCTTGGGGTCGTGTAGTAATTTTTGTTGTCAGAAGGGGGTCGCAGTGCAATGAAGTATGAGAACCCTTGCCTAATGGGCATTTTACTTTTGATGATTTTAAATGACATGGAAGCTACCCTCATCAGCTTATGATCTTTTAAAGACTGCACATCTGATTATTTTACAGTAAAAAGTTCTCATTTACCAAATTCTAACCCTCCCCAAGAAGTACCTGCTTCCTCCTGATGTAAAGCCTGACCTTCCTATTTTTTAGATCTCCACAGCTTATGTTATGGGGAAGGTTGCTGCCACACTTTAGTCAAGGTTCAGCCAATCTACATACATACATAATTGGATTACCTTAAATGTTTGTGCATCATCAGGGCCCAGGGGGTGGCTAATGATGCATGCAGATTTGGGGTCATTTGCTCAAAGGAATTTTAATATTCAAATTGTTCTAAAAAAATCCATGTGCATGGACAGACTAACAAAAAAACCATGATAGAGCAACAGTAGCTGGGAAAGAGTTTGTGGTACAAGTTTAGGAGATGCAGCTAAAACAACTTGCTTTTAAATTGTTTAGATTCTTGTTTTTTTGTTTTTTTTTTTGAGGCAGAGCTAGTGGAAAAAATTAAGACTCTGACCCTCATAAAATGCATATTATTGGACTGCCCCTGAGCTCAGCTATTCAATGGCACCCAAAACCAATTCAGAGATTTTGGAAAAATTTCTATCACCTATGCCAGTAATACGAGTGATGTGTGCCTCTTGGGGAAGTTCAGTAACACACAGATAAATTACCAAAAACCCAGGGTGGATACAAATCAATGATTTTAAAAATATACATACACATATATACACACACACGGGATTTTTTTTTTCAACTTAAATCAGATTTTTTGGATAGAAAGTATTTTTCCCCTCAAAAAGCTACATAAAAACATAGTTTTAATTAAGATCCATGATGAGATATCTAACCTATCATGTAATAGGGATTAAATTCTAATTCTATAGTATAAGAAAAAAGTTTTGTAAACGAGTTCCAATAGTTCATGGATTAGGGACCCAATTTTACCAGGTTCTAGAGGCTTCTGTATAGATTATTTAGTGTGACAAAGTTCCTCCTCTACCTTGGTGGGTCCTGTGTTTATTTGGCAGATTTGCTCACCTCAGTGACCTTCCCCACAGTCTGGGTCAACTCCTCCTGTGTCTGATCAGGAGTTGAGAGGTCTGGGGGGAACCCAGGCCCACCCTCTACTCCGGGTTCCAGCCCAGGGCCCTGTGGATTGCAGCTGTCTATAGTGCCTCCTGTAACAGCTGCATGACAGCTACAACTCCCTGGGCTACTTCCCCATGGCCTCCTCCAAACACCCTCTTTATCCTCACCACAGGACCTTCCTCCTGGTGTCTGATAATGCTTGTACTCCTTAGTCCTCCAACAGCACACCCTCTCAGCTCCTTGTGCCTCTTGCTCCCAGCTCCTCACACGCACTTCCTCTCCTCTGGCTCCCCCCTCCCTGACTGGAGTGAGCTCCTTTTTAAACCCAGGTGCCCTGATTAGCCTGCCTCGATTGGCTGCAGGTGTTCTAATCAGCTTGTCTGACTGAATTGGTTCTAGCAGGTTCCTGATGACTCTAGTGCAACCCCTGCTCTGGTCACTCAGGGAACAGAAAACTACTCAGCCAGTGACCAGTATATTTGCCCTCTACCAGACTGCTGTACCCCATTGGCTTGGGTCTGTCACATTAGGTTAATCTTTCTATCTACCCAATGTGACTCAGTGCTCAGTCTAGAAGATTCAAATAGAGAGATTTAGTTTTGCAGTTCTCAAACTGTGGATTTGTGTCTCCGGAGGTGAGAAACAACAGACCTCAAACCTATTGTGTACACAAATTTGCAGAGGGACAATAAATCCCTTACCTCTCTCTCTAAGCGCAAAGTTACAAAAAGTTCAATGAATAGAAGAAGATTGTTGGGGCGGAATAGATCTGGAGAAGGAAAAGAAGTCTGGAGATAAATGTGAGAAAGGAGGGACAGGCAGCAGAACAAAAGTAGGACTGTTTGAGCAGCATATTCCAGAAGTCTAAGTTTAGCCTTCATTGATTTGGGTCTACTATATCACTCTCTCATAAAAAGGGAAAACCTATAGTGGCAGCAGCCCATAAGAGACACCCAGCTTGGGAATATTTTAGTGAAGTTCCTCTCCCTGTGGGCAAGACAGGCACACGTGCAAAATGCAAACAGCACAACAAAAATGCACGGCCTGGATGCCCAAATGAAACACCACCATGAGAAGTGTTCCTTCTCAGGAGGAAGCTGCGTTGAAGATGAAAGGAACAAGTCTGAACATGCAGGATCTTCAGGTTGGTAAACTTTTTATATTTCATGCTTCTTTCTTAAGGACTGCCTGTCCTCCTTCTCGACTATTCTTGAATTCTCATGTTTGAGGGGAAAAAACAATTGTTACTCTATGGTACTATGATTTTAGATGCAGTTGTGATAAAAAATAGCTGAAATAGGCAGATCTTTCTTTTACAATTTCACCTTTAAAGTAGTACTGAGTGTCAGTGAATGCAATGAGTAATACTAAATGAGCAAAATGGTAGTAAATAAATAACTGCATTGACTTATTTTGTTTAGGAGACTCCATCCTCAATGTACAGGATTCTGAAGACTATCCACCTTCAAGCGTGGGGCACGGGTCGCTTGCTGGTGGATTCTCTGCAGCTTGAGGTCTTCAAACCAATTTTGAGGATTTCAATAACTTGGTCCTGGGTTAGGGGTTGTTATAAAATTGGATGGGTGGGGTTCTGTGGCCTGCCTTGGGCAGGAGGTCAGACTAGATGATCATATTGGTCCCTTCTGACCTATGAGTAAGATCATCATTTTCTATAGTTTCAGAATTATCTGCCAATGATAGTGTTCAGTCACATCATGTATGTCACATTAGCCACCGTATATCACCTGTTACCAAAAAAAAAAAAAAAAAATCCATCATCCAGAAAACAGCCATAGTTAAGTTTGTGAGAAGAACCAGCAGATTACAAAAAGAGGTAATGATGAAAAAATTGCCCAGTTTGTTTATGCAACCAACTCTCCTTTCTGTAGGGTTCAGTCATTAAGACCAAGATACAGTCCATCCAACAGAGCAGATGTCGCAGGCAAATTGCTGGATAAAGTCTATGAAAGAGAAATTGAGCAGTGTGCAAAAGGGCTAGAGAGTGAAATTGTTAACCTGAGTCCTGATGGGTGGAGCAATGTTCACAATGATTCCGTTTTATGTGCTTGTGTGACAACAGAAGGGGGCAGGGAATGTCTTCTTTACAGAAAGAACTGGTACATCAGGAAATGCATCCAGCAGAATACTTAAAAGCAGCAGCAGCAGCAAAAGCTATAACAAACTGAAAAAAAAATTAAAATGTCTAGTACGCAGCTTGGTCACAGACAATGCTGCAAATGTATCCAAGATGAGAAGAAAATTATAAGAGTCCCAAGCTAACAACATACGGTTGCAGTGCTCATTTGATGCACTTCCTAGCCAAAGACTTCAGTATTCCAGAAATAAAAGCTAATGTTCTTACAATTGCAAAATACTTCCATAACAACCACTTTGCAGCAGCTGCTCTGAAAAAACGTGGGAGGAATCAAGCTAACTCTCCCACAGGATGTGCAATGGAACTCAGTAGTGGACTGTTTTGAGCACTATATCAAGAACTGGCCTAATCCGATGACAGTTTTTGAACAAAATCATGAAAAAATAGATGGCACTGTCACAGCCAAAGTTCTCAACATTGGGCTTAAGAAAAATGTTAAACATATGCAGAGTACCCTGAAGCCTATTTCTGTAGCCTTGAACAAAATGCAGGGAAATAGCTGTTTTATTGCTGACGCTGTTGAAATTTGGAAGGAACTGAGTGAGATCTTAAAAAGAGAAATATGCAATGACAGAGTTAAGTTAGAACATTAAAAAAAACAAATGGGACAAGCACTATCTCCAGCTCATTTTCTTGCAAATATTCACAGTACTTGGTATCAGGGTCAAATCTTAACTGCTGAAGAGGAGTTGGATATGACATGGACATCCAGCAATCATCCCTCTGTAATGCCAACTATAATAAACTTCAGAGTTAAGGGTGAACCATTCAAGAAATATATGTTTACTGATGATGTTTTAAAGGAAGTCACACTAGTGAATTGGAGGAAGTCACCTAGGGCTTGGCTACACTTGAGTTACAGCGCTGGTGGTGGCTTTACAGCACTGTAACTTACTCCCTGTCCACACTGGCAAGGCACATACAGCACAGTATCTCCCTGGCAACAGTGCTGGCTGCACTCCACCTCGGCCTGGGGAATAATGACTATAGCGCTGCTCTTGCAGCGCTGGGGTGCCAGTGTAAACAGTGATTAATCTTACTACACTGTAACTGACCTCCGGATCTTTCCCATAATGCTTTTTAAGTAAACATAACACTCAGACTCAGACTCTAGGACTGGAAGGGACCTCGAGAGGTCATCGAGTCCAGTCCCCTGCCCTCATGGCAGGACCAAATACTGTCTAGACCATCCCTAATAGACATTTATCTAACCTACGCTTAAATATCTCCAGAGATGAGATTCCACAACTTCCCTAGGCAATCTATTCCAGTGTTTAACTACCCTGACAGTTAGGAACTTTTTCCTAATGTCCAACCGAAATCTCCCTTGCTGCAGTTTTAAGCCCATTGCTTTTTGTTCTATCATTGGAGGCTAAGGTGAACAGGTTTTCTCCCTCCTCCTGACGACACCCTTTTAGATACCTGAAAACTGCTATCATGTCCCCTCTCAGTCTTCTCTTTTCCAAACTAAAGAAACCCAGTTCCTTCAGCCTTCCTTCATAGTTCATGTTCTCAAGACCTTTAATCATTCTTGTTGCTCTTCTCTGGACCCTCTCCAATTTCTCCACATCTTTCTTGAAATGCGGTGCCCAGAACTGGACACAATACTCCAGTTGAGGCCTAACCAGCGCAGAGTAAAGCAGAAGAATGACTTCTCGTGTCTTGTTTACAACACACCATTTTGTTGTGATGCCTCTCTTTGTTTTGTTGTGAACTCGGGGCTCCCGGAGCTGCTTATCTAAAAGAGAAACACAGCTCCTGTTTGCTCGAGCAGAGGCAGGGAGGGGGGAATCCCCTAGTGTTTGCTTGAGGAGAGAAGCAGCCCGGAGTGGGGGACGGGGAGGTCTATTTTAGAGCAGCTGCTTATCTGGTCTGAAGGCTATTTGCATTTAGTGAATGAGAGAGGGGTGGGAGAAGGGATCGAAACTTTTAAAATGATTGAAGGCTGGTGCTGTGTATCTTCAAGTCCTTAGAACTTGCAAGCCAGGGAGCTGACACAGTGTCAGCTCCAAAAATCCACTCTGTCTCCCCTATGCTCCCTGTCACACTCCACCCCACCCCCCTCTTTTGAAAAGCACGTTGCAGCCACTTGAATGCTGGGATAGCTGCCCATAATGCACCACTTCCAACACCGCTGCAAAAGCTGCAAATGTTGCCACATTGCAGCGCTGGTACTGTCAGTGTGGCCACACTGCAAAGCTTTCCCTACACAGCTGTACAAAGACAGCTGTAACTCCCAGTGCTGTACAGCTGCAAGTGTAGCCAAACTCCTAAGCACTTGGATTCAGAGACTGTTGAAGTGATAATCTCACTTTTAACTGCAGTAGCTTATTCTGCCAGTGTAGAAAAAAAAATTATTTTCTTCCTTTGGACTAATTCATTCCAAATTGAGAAATCGTTTGGGACCTGAAAAAGCAGGAAAGCTTGTTTCTCTTTTCCAGATTATGAGTAAACAGAAAAATGAAGGTGAAGATGACTGAGTTAGCTGCAGAAGCCAGTATTTTAAGTTTTTCATGTTGACCTGGCTGACAATTGAATTTTTGTTGTTTTTAAAAACATATTTCATTTAATTTTTAAATTAAAAACATTTAACAAAAACAAACCTAATTTTAAAAATTGAATGTTGAACCAAATTCAAAAATTCATATACCTGTTTTATTAAAATATTATATGTTTGCTATTGAAGAAAAAATCCAGAATACATAACATTGTTTTAGTTAAATGAAACAATTTAAATGTCTGTCTGGTGATGTTCTCCTCCTAATACAGCATGGCAAGCAAATCCTCCAAATATTAATGATTAACCTTTTGAATTGGAGATGAACTATCTCCCAATGACTTCATAAATATTTGCTTCCATTACCTTTGGTAAATGAAATAACCCAACAATCATTCATTTTCTGATTTAGCTGTAAAACTAATCTGAAAATTTTTTTAAAAAAATCACTTTAAAAATGTATAGTGTGTACCTTCTAAAAATGAAACCTATATCTGAGTTGTGAAGAAATATATTAAGGTTTAACAACCAACAAGAATGTACTTCTATGTAGAAATCCATGATTAAACTGAGTCTTCCTAACTAGTGATTTAAATCAAATCCACCCTGTCATAAAGGTCAAATTTAGGTGCGGATTAGTAAAGACAGGATAACTAGAGCCGGACCTACACTTGATTACTTCCCATAAACACCGAAGACTTGCCAGATGTTAACACTTGTTTATCTGTCTGGGACATCACCTTGTGTTACCTGATTGGTGCACTGTGTGCCAATAAGCGGCTAGAATTCTCCAGAGCAATAGTGCAGCGGAGAGGGCATGGCAGTGTATGAATGCCAATGCAGACGAGGAGTTCTTGTTGTCTCAGTCTGCAAAAGTGTATTTGAATACGATGAAGTGACTACATTCTCCTTTCTTCTTGACATACCTAATGAAATGTCAGCCTCTGAAGGTGACAGTAACAGTTTTTCTAGAGGCCTTGAAATGCTAATCATTCTTAGAACTCTTTCACATATTCCTTGATTTCAGAGGCAAGGAGGCCATTGTGATGATCTATTCAGCCCAGAAAACAGGGGATTTCTGATTCCTCTAGCTGCAGCTGCACCTGCACTTCTCCTCAGAAACCAGTGCAAGCTCTGGCCACTTGCTGCAAGCAATCCCTGAATTGATACAGTTCTACCTAACCGAGAGGGTCAGTTAGAGTGTACTAAGTGGAATGATAGTTTAGAATTGTATTGAACATAACAGTACAACACAGAAAATGGCAGATTTTGTTAGGAATAGGATGGGTTTGCTTTGGACCAAGTGCATATTGCCAATTCCAGAAAGGCAGAGTCAAGATTTTGTGGGAGTGTGATGGGAGACATTACCTTAACTTCATAGTTGCTGGTTTTCAGAGGATTCCGTTTAGTTACCCTTCAACTTCTGGAAAAGCATAAGATAGCACCAGGCAACCTAACACCACATTAACATTTATTTGTTAGTGAAGTAAGCTACACCACATAAATATGAATAGTTATAGTGGCCTAACAAGTTAACAGCAAGGAAGTTCAAAATATGTTAGCCCAGATTTTTACGTATACCACTAGTTTCTTGGAATATACACAAGTATGAATTGTTCATAACCACAGGCTTCTAGGCACAAAACGAGTACTTACAAGATGATCTCTAACCTTATCTACACTACATAATTTAACACTATAATTTGCACCAGTGAGAGTTTACTGGCAGTGTATATCCACACAAAAGTCATACTGTTTTGAGTGCAAAGGGTGCACACACAGCACTCCCTGCAAGTATGGCATGGTCTGTTAATTGTTCTTCAGACTTGTTCACACCATTGCTCTGTTTGATTGCCTGCCTCAAACAGTTCTGTCCTGCATAAGGATCATTCATGAAGAATGATCGTTATAACCAGAGATACATCTCCTATTCCCCTACACTGGCAGTTTCCATGCAGGAAGGCCACTAAGCTCTCAGTGTACCTGCAGCCAATTAGACACTGGATATGAGTGGAGAGTCAATGTATTTTGATGAGCACAGCCATGTGTGAGGTGGTAGCATTCAAGTTGGCAAGGAACCTGATTTTATTCTCTTCCACTTATTTAATAGTAAAAGAAAACTAGAAATTTAACATTATATTGTTTTCTAATTAAAGTAAGGGTTTCTTTTTAGAAGCAGACAAGAATAGTGCAAAGGTAGGACATCCAATCACATCAGTGAGGACACTGGGTAATGTACCACTTCATGGGGCGGTGGGGGGAGGGGAGGGAGGAGAGACAAGTAGACCCTGGAGCACCATGGAGAGGCAGAAGAATTATCTGAGGATATGAGGGGGTATAGTGATACCCCTGCCTGTGTATATTTCAAATTATATGATCCTTTCTGTTTTTCCCTCATCTCAGGAGCGGCAGATCATGCTGAGGCAGCACTGGCCTGCTGTAGCAATCCCCAACAAAGCACGAGCAATGCTTGTCTAACCAGCCATTTATTTTTTCTTGGGTTTCTCAAATGAATCTGGGGAGACAAGAAAGTCAATATCTTTTAAAATGCAGGAGTTTTATTTCATTTTATTATCTCTGTATCCTCCCCTGCTGCTCTGAAGGCTGGAGTGGCAAGGGAAGAAAATTGTTCAAAGCAGCCACACACTACATTGAGTGCTTTCCTGCATACAGGCTGTTGGTGAGTGGCTTGACAGATAGCACTGAACTACCAAAGCTGTCACTAATGGGTGAGCAAGAGCATAAGGGAATTACACTGGGAGGACTAATTACACTGCTGCAGCTGCAAGGTTTGCATTTCCTGTCCATACAGGCACTGCACAAGAGCTGAGTGACTAGGGGCAGGATACAATGATATAGTCTACACATGCTCCGAGTAAATCACAATAGTGGTTTAAAACAACTCTGCATTGTTGGAAGGAACTGTGTATGAAAATTTACAGGAGTGCTAAGGAACTATAAAAGGTGGTGATACCACAAAAATGCTGGACTTCAGAAAAAAGTCTTGATTGAGATAAACCACCATGACAAACGCACTGAAGAGGGACACATTGTCAAGGACAACATGGAGGCAAGAGACAAATTTCCTCCAACAGCCAGCCCACAGTGATGGAATAGTCTTCCATAAAAGCATCATGGATCCCCATTAAGACAAAATTCAAAACCCATTTTTTCACCAAAACTTTTCAATAATATAAGAAAAGAAAGCGCCCAAATCCTTGGAATCTGATTTAAACATCCTACACATAAATGCTTTCAAACCAATCAGAAAATAAAATTGACAAGAAAAAATTGAAGTGAATATTCTGTATTTATCATTTAAATTGAGGTAAGTGGGAAAAGTTAATAAATTGGGATCTTAGAAAGTTAAGGTTTTATTAACAAAGGTAATTTTTTAAGAGAAACATACAGATATTGTTTAAACAGATAGTCTCCCTTTCAAATTTTAGAAGTCGAGTAAATGAAGCATAAATAGCGAAAATGTAACTAAACATTTCATTTTGGAAATCAAGAACATACTAACCAGGGTTGCCAAACTGAGGTCCCTGAACCAGCGATGGTCCACAGAAGGCTGGCTAGTCAAGTGGTGCTGACTACTCCCTTTATTCCAACTGAGGGAAATAGAACTCATGGGAGAGGAGGATGGTGTGAAGAATAAAAAGACAGTATGATTCCTCTTCCACCAAAAAAAATGAAGAGGATAAAAAGATTGTTCCCTCCGAGGACAGTTAAACACATGAGCATATTTTCCTAATATTACTTTTCCAGATAAGTAATTTCTATCATTGTCTCATGGATGCTGTGTGATAGCAACTGGGAGAAAAGGTAGTCTATCTCATAACAAATGAAGGGAGAAGTAGGCCATACGTTGAAAATGTTGGAGACCCTCTGAAATAAGAAGTTTCATTCTGATTCTAACATTAACAGATTATGTGGATTAACTAAGCTACAGTTCAAATATTACAGTGGCAAAGTATTTTTATAAGGAAATATGCAGATACTTCTGTTTATATCAGGTTTTATTTAACCTATATTAAATTACATACAAGAACTACATATTAAAAAAAATTAAGACTCTGAAGTCAAGCACTCAAAAGTGAGAGTTTCAAAATTAAAAACTATTCATGTAACAGTCTTAACTTTTTTGTATGTAATTTCCTAGGGTTTTTTTTTTAAAAAGCAAACTGAAGAAACAAATTCCACCATGTGGAACCACACTGACCTCCGCATACGTCATCAGAAAGGTTGGGGCCTTTAAATCCACAGTGCAGACCTCTACCACTAGTAACTCCATTAGCTTAATGGAAAGTAAAATATTGCTATCCAAGTGGACATGCCCCTAGGGAGGGATGACATATGCACTTCAGTGGGTTTAGTATCTATACATACTAGACAGCAAAGGAATGTTGAGATTCTAGAAATCTGGCTAAAATTCAAGGTTCTGAAGAAGAGTGCACTCTAGTGGTTATAAATCTGTCTACCCCCACCCTGTTATCATTATCCCACCTCTGATCATATCTTCCCTCCATCTCAGCCCCTCCCAGCACCTCTCCACTGCATTTCAGTCAGACTGGTTCCAGCATCTTTTTGTCCATGCTACCTGGACAATAATGGAGGGACACAGGACAAGAGACACAAAATCCTTGCTTTCACCTTCAATGCCCAGCTGCCCACAGCAACTGGGAAGAGCAACTGCAGAGAAAGTCTTGCTCAGTCCCTGCTGCCCCACGATGGAGCATGCATAGCTCAGTCGTCATTAGGAGCCCTTTGGGGATGAAGCATGATCAATGCACATGAAATCAGAATTTACATGTAAAACTTCTACCAATCTTGTGTCAACTGTAATTTTAGAGGTTTACAGTCTGGCCAAATTTAGGTAAATTTTCATGACTGGCATGAGGGCAACTCATCTGCCAAATGTCAAGTCCCTGCTCCAAAACATGGAGGCACTAGAACTTAACAGAAGTGGTAAGAACAAACAAACAAAAACAAACAAAGACAAACAAAACCACACACCACACAAACCCCACACACCATCAAGGGCAAAATAAAACTCCTTAATCTCTTTTTTTAGCTGAAAATTCCAAAAAATTGAGCCTGAGACAGACACCCAGCATGAAAATTTCAACCTCAGTGGCTATTTGGCAAAGTTATAAGCAAATAAAAGCAGAGTCTTATAAAGGAAAGTGTCAATCTTAACTTCAATGAAACCTAAAGTATGGTCCTAAAAGTCATTCACACTGTTATTTTAAGAAACTACTTAACTGCATGTTAGAAATCCAGCCTTAAAATTTCATATCAAAATTACCCACATTTGCTCCTTTGGTGAATAATCCCAAGAGGTAATGAAGACCTGCAATTCCAAGTAAAAAGTTCGACATCTGTGGGTGCCTGTTCCCCATCAAAACTGTGCCCCTAACAATTTCATATAATTGGATTTAATGTATTGATAGTAAGTGACCATTAAACACTGTACCTTGGAGACTTCAAAAAGGAATGCCTCCCAGGCTAAAAGGAGCCATACTTCCCTTTACTAAGTTAGTACTGCTAGCATTAGACCTATTTAAAATAAAATAAATAAATGGAGGGGGAATATGGTACATGAAACCTCAGTTTAATAGCTCCATGCTCAGAAAGCTATAAAATTATCAAACCCCCTCAAGTCAGTGGAATGCAATTAGGAATGAATCAATGTTATAAAATTTTTATTCAAAAAGATAACAGACCTTTTCTGCAAGCATTCTGATATATGCCTATGCAGAATCTCTCTCTCAGTTGAAAAGAGATTTCTTCTGAGTCTACATCCTTCAAGAACTGCTACCAAACCAGTTTAGATTTTCAATCACTCCAGTTTAAGGTGAGAAATGTTAGTCAAGACTCTAAATGTTCTGGTATTTTCATTTAAAATTGCATCACTTCTTCAGTTTCTCAAACTCTTAAATATTTATACCAAAAAACTCACATATAAGATTATGTCCAACTGTTCACTAATGAAAGAAACAGAGTTTGATTCTGTCCTCTAACTTTGCACTGAACAGTGCCTTATTTTTCAAGTAGTCATTTGTTGAAATGAATGACAGTATTCAATATAACCTAGGATGGCAACACCAAGTTTTGGTCTGTTAGATAAAATCCCTTGAGACTGTGACTCAGTTTATTCTTCCTATAAAATTAGCATGATTCTCCATCTTAGAAAGATAAATGTAACACTGAAATAATTCGTCCAAAGCACTGTGTTGGGCTTTTCACTTGAGGATCTCAGAGATGCTAGTGACCAAGTTTGTCATCAATAAATTGTGAGATATCAGACACAAAATGGTTCTATCTCAGAGTTAGAAATGAACTGCTAGATTTGTTTAAGAACCCAGATTTCCCTCCTCCTCCACATGACCACCCAATAACATGACATATATGAATGAGTTAACCTAGCTGTTTTGTTCTACCTTTCATATGCTGTTATTCCCCGTTCTTACCAGCATTTGAGCCTTTCAATCTCTGAAGAAATCTTCATTGCCAGAAGAAAACTCCAACTATCAAATTGATGGTTTCACCTAATAGGCAAGATAATTTATTGAACCAAAGTCCATGAGGTTTCAAAAAGTAGCAAAAGCCTGAAAGGATTTCTATGCTCCTGCTCATCTACTTTCCTGTCATTTTGTTAATGCTTTCTCTCTTAGCTAAGAACTCCTCAAAAAGCTCACATAAGAGTACCTACCTGAGGGATTGTGACTAATCATTAACCCTATAGCAATGTACTTCCTCCTTAGCAGTTGTAAAGGGATATGTACAATTACTAATAGTTCAATATCAACAGTGTGTTCAGCACTGTAAAGAACAAAATCTCTACCCTAAATCTATAATTTGAGACAAAGGTAGAAGCAAACACACAGCACTAAGTGACAACATGGTAGAATCTATTTAGAAGTTCAGTAGTTATGTTTTAGTTTTGCATTTAGTGAACCACAGCACACTGACAGCATTAAAACAAAGGGCCTGGCAAAAGTGCTTTTTAAATACAATAGGGTAGGGATTTGCTGCACCAGCATAGGGAGGACAAACCAGGCACGAATGCAGTGTTGGAAAAAAAAAAAAAAAAAAAAAAAAAAGTTTACTATAAGAGCAGGGAAAAATTACAAAAGAGAGAAAAGTAAGGTATTGGCAAAGTAACGGAATTTTGGTTATTCTGTATCTGTGTAATCAAACTGAACTGAAAATAAAACAATGTTGCTAGAAATTTTTTTTTTTAAGTGAACCAACAAGCTCTTAAAATAAAATCACAGACAACTTCATATGAAGTTGAGTGAATATTAGAGCAAACTTGACAAACAGATTTAAAAAAAAAAAGTGTTCAAACTGCATTTTAATTTCACAAGTTTCTATATTCATTTTGCTGGGACAGGAGTGTGCTATCATGTGAGGTTTTCCTCTCACCAGCCTTCACCTTGTATTGGATCCTGTCATGAAGATATAATTTTGAATTTAGGCCATCTGATATAATTAGAAGATGATGAGTATTAAGTCTGAACAGAAGGATGACACATACCCAAGTTTTCCCCCAGTACCATATTTAAGTAGCCCACTGAACTACAACTCACCTTAAATCCTAATGACACTGGGTTTTATTTTCCTACCACAAAAGAAAAAAAGTTTGTTTTTTAACCACTTGTTTTTTTTTTTCTATAACCAATGCTGTAATTTTGCAGTGGGGAAACAAACAGCCCCACACACACCCTTCAAAAGAAAATATTTCACTTGAAAGAATATATTTTTCATGTACTAACACCAACAGATCAGGATGATTTACAATTTACTTTTAAAGAAACTTAAGTCAGAGGGCTACAAGGTTATGGAGACAATTCTTTGCAATGCAGAAGACAGTCTTCATGTAAAGTATATATATCAGATATTTAATTCATACTTCAATCTTGGTCTCAGATACACAAAAATGCTATGTGAATTCAAGCCTATCATCTCAGTTATCCAGGTGTGTTTTCATGGCTCAGTCACTGGGGAGATGAATGCAAACAGAGTAAAGAATCTGCTATGCCATTTAAAGACTGCTTGTTTTACCTGTCTCCCTGACAAGCAAGATCTCAGTGTGGACAATACAAATGAACACTCCCCCATGCCTAAATATTCACCAATAAGCAGGCGACTACCAAAAAAAAAAAGTCTATTCAGAGATCAATCAATATGATAGCTCATATAATAAATAAGGAAGAGGACAGAGTCACTCTCTATTATCTCATACATTCACCAAACGACTGAACAAATCCCCTTCCCGCACCTAGAAGCGGTCTCCAGTCACAGGTATCCATCCATCCATCCAGCAGCAGCCGCCCAGCGTGGCTGGGCATCGACGGACTCCCCCGCAGGCCGAGACAGGGTGTTAAAGCAGGGGCGGCTCTCTGGTGCTCTCCCCCCTTGTGGGGATGTCAGCGCGAAGAAGTTTGAAAGGCACCCAGACCTGCCTCCCCCTGGGCCCTCGGGGAGTCACATGACACATGGGGAACTGCACGAGAGCCTCAGGACAGGCTGGGGGGAAGGGGGAGGGAGTGCGGGGGAGAACTGCCGTCGCCATGACAACTTCCAAGGGGGGGAAGGGAAAACTTCAAATCCCAACCGTCAGTGCAGGAGCTGCTCCTTCTTAAAGGCGCAAACACACCCGGATCCCATTCCCCCCACACACAGTCCTGGTGGGGAGGAGGGGGCAGCCGGTGCTCCTCGCACAAGCGAGAAGACGCGCCTAGACAAAAGGACCCGAAACGAGAAAGGGCCCGCCTGTCTTTCCCATCCCGCCGAGATCGGCCCCAACGGGACTCGCTACGCGCTCCTCCCGCGCCGCGCGGAGGAGCCCAGGGCTGCAGACCTTTCCCCATCTCCTGGGCAGAGACCCTGGGGCGCCGCTTCCGCCCGCCGGGAAAGACTGTTGAGCCGCTCCTCCACCAACGCTACCAGAAACCCGGGCTCGGTCCCCGCCTCCCCCGACCCCGCTCTCCCGCGGCAGAGGAATCTCCCCTCTCTTACCCACACAGTGCATGAGGCGGTGCCGCCAGGAGTCGAGTTCTCGGCGGACTCCCCTGCGCTCCGCCGTGCAGCGAGGGCTCCGGCACTGAGGGGAGGAGGAGACGGCAGCAGCAGGAGGAGCGGGACCCGCGGCGGCCATTCTGTCTGTTTCCTTTTTCATCTGCCTCTGACCTCACGCCCGCTCATTTACATACGAGCGCGCGCCACCAGAAGATCGTGTGCCCGCGCCTCCCCCTCAGCGGCAGCCGGGGGGAGGGGAGCGCGCACCGCCTGGCGGTGTTTGGGATGGTGATTGACATGCGTCCCTTCCTCTGTCCAGACGAAGTGAGGAGGCGGGTCGAAGCCTCCTCACACCAAGTAGCAGCCAAGGCTCCTCTGACCCTTCTCGGTGGGGCCGGGCGGGGCCGAAGAAGTGTCTGCACCAGTTGTGGCTGTGTCCAAACTTTGTCCAAATTATTGGGCTGCTTTGGCAACTGGATGTAAAGTGGGCCCCCTTGGTTGCCCGTGGACTACGAATCCCAGAAGGCACCACGCCACCGGCCCGAGCCCAACGCAGAGAGCCGGCAGCATTGCCCCTCGGGAGCGGTAGTCCGTATCTCAGCCCTTCCCCCTCTCCACCTGTGGACGGCTGGGTCGCGTGGGGTTGGTACCCAGCCCTGGAGCCACCATGTGAGATTGGCTGCTACCAAGGTAACAGTGAGGGTTAATAATGGGGTCTGATACCATGATAATGGGCATCTGACAAGTGTCTCACACAGCTGCACCCAGCCCTATCCCCCAGCACCAAGAGAGCGTGAGCTGGCATCCTTCCCTGCCCTATCCCCATTGCTGGGAGAAAGTAGAGCCAGATTAAAGTAATCCCAGACTCTGGACACAGGACCTTTCTCACAGCTTTTCCTCGGCTTGTTTGGGAAGATGGTGTAAGGGAGAGGGCTCCCAGAGAGTGTGTCATGGAGTAATCTCCCCCCACAACCCAGAAAAATCAGGGGGCTTCATTTCCACCTCCATCATGGGAGAAGCAATTGGAGGACTCTACTAGTTACCATAGCCTCTGAGTTATATCTGATTGGATGGGCGGACCAAACCCACTGCACTCCTGCCACATAGAGATCACAGTTGGCATGTTGGTGAGGCCCTCCAGTACAATGGGTCTTGCAGTTAATGCCTCATTGATATACATGGAACAGTTTACATCTCCCAGAGCTCTTGTTTCAGGCTCTATGCAGATTCAGGTAGCCATCACAACATCAGTTACACTCTGGTCTCATTTTCATGCATTGCTTTGCAACCATGAGGGCTAGAAACTTACTTTTTTAGATGAGAGCTGAGATTTTTGACATAATCGCGACTCTGGGAGCTAAGAGTTTAGTCATGGAGCTATACTGCCACCCACCCCTATGTTACCTATGCCTTAATTTAGCCCTGAGAGAGGAAATCTCCCTCTTCACCCACAACTACATCTGTCCTATCCACTGCACATGAAAGTGAGAGAGAGAACTGTCACCATTCCCCTACAACCACCTCTTAACTGGTCACAGCACTGGTAGAGAGCGAACTTCACCCTTATCCCAATGCCAATCCTGACATAGCACTATGAGAGGAAGAAGCATCATAATTCTCTCTCTCGCTGACTTTCCCAAAATCACACATCCAGGTAGCATGGAGTGCAGTTCTAGCCATGAAGAAGAGCTATGTATGGCTCATCAACAGAAGTTGATCCAATACAATATATTACCTCACCCACCCCATCACTTCTAGCTAGTGACAAGGCTAGAGGTTTTCAAGAGTTTCCAAGCTACTGATCAGTCTTCTACAACAAACTTCCTTAAATGGCAGCCTTGGCCTTTTGACTTACTATTTTTTTATGCAGGGAGGTCCTGAAGCCAAAAGTGGAAATGATTAGAACAAGGAGGAAGATTTAAAATAAGATTGTATGGATCAGTGAAATACAGCAAAATTATTCATTCCTCACAATTTGAGAGTATGACTTTAATACATAGGCAGTGGGAATCAAAGGGTGGGGTGAGGATGAGTCTCCCCAAACAGCCTGGAATGGCCCCACCCATGCTCTGCCTCCAGGCTCCTGCTTCCAGTTTCCACTCTTCCGCTGGGGTGGGCGGCCAGCCTGCGGCTGGGGCTGTACCACCCAGCACTCCGGGGTGGTACGGCGCTCAGGGACTGGTGGCAGCTTGGACCACACTGCCCACCTTCCCCCCCGCCCAGTGCTCCAGGATTGGGGCCGTGCTGCCCACCTGGTGCTCTGAGATTAGGAGAGCTGGGGCAGCCCAGGGCTGGAGGCTGACACCTGCAGTGAGAGTGCTCTGGACTCCAGTGGGGAAGGAGTGCGGCCTCAGGCAGAATGGGAGAGGCTGGGGACTAGCCTCCCCCAACTGGCAGTTCACGCACTGCCCATTCTTCAATACTAATCCCCAAAGAGGGAGTGAAAATTAGCAGCAGAATTATATAACGCCATCTGTAGTACTTGAAGGATCACCATCAGTTTAAGAGTTAAATTTTTTGACTACGCTGTTAGAAGTAACAACTAAGATTATAACTGCAAGAAAGTAGAGGAAAATAATTTTTATTTCGTTTGTTTACTTTGCATTTGATACCACTTGGATATAGTCAATTTCACTGTTTTGTATTCATAGTTTCACTTCCTTCTTCGACATCAGTGTGAAGACTCACTAAGCACTGTCTTAGAGGAGCTCATAGGAACACTGCTCTCCATGCCCTACAAAAGGATGATTAACAGTCTTGAGTTTAATAGCCAGGAAGTGAGGCAAGGGTGGAGGAAGTCAGAGACAGCCCTCAGTTCACTTCTCAGACCCTGGTACAGGGCTGGGAACCACTTTTTTTCTCCTTAGACCCCTCTATAGATTGTGGGGCACCTAACAAGTGACAAATGCCCCTCTGTGAGTTTTCCAGGATTTTCCTGGCAGTGGAGAAGGGCCTCATGGTAGGGGGCCTCTACATCCCCCCCGAGCCCTGGAAAACCTAGGTGCATGGGTGGTCACCTCCATCCCACCTTTCCTCCTCAGTGCTATCCTTTTGCCCCTGGAGCTGGATGAGGAACCTGTGGCAACTGAAGAGTCCCTTTGCCTCGGAGGGAAGCCTCCCCGCCCCCCACCCCACTACTTTGTCATCTTCCACACACACACCCATCAGCACCAAGGTGGCTATCGCCTCAGTTGCTGACGGGGAGGATCCCACGGTTGCAGGTGGGGACTTCTGCTATATCTTCAAGGAGATCAAGGCCCCAGGTCTGACCTCTGTCACCCAGGGAGAGAATGACACCCTGCCAGCAGACCTCGGTCTGGACGATAAATTTGTTATGTCACCCCCTCCTCTTCTTTCTCTCTTTCCTCAAACCACCACCCCTGCTTTTACTCTCAGAGCGCTCCTGGACTCGTCCAACTGCCAGCCGCAGATGTCAGCCCACTTGAGGCTGCTGAGCCCATTGTGACGATGGTTGATGCTGAGCGGTTGGGCCCTGAGCCTTTGGTTGCGCCCCTTTCTGAGATGGGGCGGCTACCCCCCTGCAACCTGTGGGTCCAGACCTGGACACTTTCCTGTCAGGGCCAGCTCTAGGTTTTTTGCCGCCCCAAGCAAAAAAATTTTGGCTGCCTCCCGCTCCAGCCCTGGGCTCCCCCCCGCCTCCCCCGCTGCCCCAGCCCTAGGCTCTCCCCCGCCACCCACACCCCCTGCTGCCTCAGCACTGGGCTTCCCCCTTTCCCCCCCCCCACCAGTGCCCTCCCCCCACCCCCCTGCCGCCCCAGCCCTGGGCTCTCCCGCCATCCACCTGCACCCTCCTTCCACCGCAGCTCTGGGTCACTGGTAACTCGCTCCCAGGGTGGTTCATTCAGCAGGAATTTTGGATGTGCACAAAACACAGACAGGACTGGTTCCCATATGGTTACAGAGTTGCAGTAAAGTGGAACAATTTTCAGCTTGTGTGATTGGAGGATATCTGGATGCATATTATAAGACTGTCCTCCATAAATGAGGGAAGGTTGAGGTGCCTTTATTATTCTTTTGTTCCACTCTTTCTTTCTATGGGGAATTTGCCAATGCAATATCACTGTCTTCCTTTTAAACAAACAAACAAACAATGCAATGGTTGTTGAAAATAGCAATTCCAGTCCTAATAACCACTGGGAAGCATTTTTTGCTCAATTTTATCCTGCTTTTTCCACAGCAAGTACAGTGGATCAGTATATTTGATTTGGGAGAAATGAAGTAAGAGCTGCCCAAACTGAGATTGAGCACTCCTGAATTTTGAGGTGTTCAAATCTGGAAGGCAGGTGTTGGTGTGGGGGGGGGCGAGGCTGTGGGCTCCGCGGGGGAGCACGGCAGCATGTATGCAGCAGCGTGTCTGGTGCTGCGTGGAGCCAGACATGCTGGTCTGAGTGGCACAGTAAGGGGGCTGGGGAGGTTGAAGAAGGGGTACGGGGCTCCGGGGGGGCAGTCAAGGGACAGGAAGCAGGGGGGGTTGGATGGGGCAGAGGTTCGGGGGGCAGTCAGGGACAGGGAGAAGGGGGGCTAGATGGGGCAAGGAGAAGGGGAGGCAGTCAGGGGACAGGCAGCGGTTGGATAGGCATGGGAGTCTCAAGGGTTTTTCAGGTGACAAGTAGGGGGTGGGGTCCTAGGAGGGAAGTTGGGGGGGGTCTCAGGATGGGGCAGTTGGGGACAAGGAGAAGAGAGGCTTAGATAGGGGATGGGGTCCTGGGGGGCAGTTAGGGGCAGGGGTCCCAGGAGTGGGTGATCAGGGGACTGGGAGCGTGGGGGGAGAGTTGGATGGGTTGGGGTTTCTGTGAGGGGCAGTCGGAGGGAGTGGATGGTGGCAGGGTGGGGCTACTCTCCCTCCCCGTGGAGTGTCCTATTTTTTGAATGTTAAAATATGGTGCAACTCTCCACTCACAGCATGCTGCCGCATGAGGTCCCCCTCCTTCCTTTCCAGTTGGTAGTGGCCAACAGAATGCTGGGAAATGTAGTTCTTTCCCTGCTCCAGGGTTGGCTCTATAGGCAGGGAGCTAACCAAGGAACTACAGCTCCCAGAGCCCCCTGTTGGTTCTCAGCTCCCACGTTAGATCCCTGCCGCCCCTGCAAATGGGCTGCCCCAGGCAGGTGCTTGCTCTGCTGGCGCCTAGAGCCAAGCCCACCACGGCACCCAAACCCGGCATCATTGAGGGCCTCCTTCCCACATCCATCCCTTTGACCCCCATGCCCAAATAAGTGATGTGCACCCTGGCGGCCTAGCGGCCCAGGCCTCTAGTCCCAATTCCATTCCTGCTCCTAGCCCCGATCCCACCTCCACCCCTTCCACTTCCCATGCTTCTGCTGCCCCTGGGCTTGTCTTGTTTCCCTTCTCTGTTGACAACCCCCAGGAGGCAGTTTTTCTATTTCCCTCTCCCACCCCACCCAGGGCTTCTGTTCTCCCACCACTGCCATCCCAGGTACCAGGGACTGAGACGGACCACACAGAACCCACAGAATGGGTGCTGTGCTGGGGGTCTGCTCATCTCCACAGGGCCGCTCTAAAGACCCAGCTGGAAAATGACCAGGAGTCTGTGATCCCAGCCACCAAAGTGCTGCGGGACAAGCTGCACTGCTTCCTAGCGAACACTTGGGGCTCCAAGGGTAAGGTGCAGTTCGCTGTCCAGAAGTGGGGGGGATTTCCACCTCATCCTCCGAGCTGTGAGGGGCATTTTGGGAGAGGAAAGGGCCATCCCTACCAAATTTCCTGGTGCCCTTTACAGCTGCGTGCTGCTCCAGCTCCTGATCCACCTCTTCCCCATGGCCCTGCCCCTCCTCCATCCCAGCCCCTCCTCTTCCCACCCCTGCTTCACCCCAGCCCTGCCCCGACTCCACCCCTTCCCCAAAGCCCCTTCCCCTGCTCCACCCACACCTCGCCTCTTCCTGCCCCTGCTCCACCCCCACCCTGCCCCCACTCCCCTGAGCACTGCAGCAGGGGTCGGGCCTGCACTCACTGGTAGCTGTAAGTGGAGCGACCTGACCCCGACCCACTCTGCACCACTGGTGAGTTCTGGAGGGCGGTTCCCCCCTGCCTCCCAAGCTCCAAGGCTAGGAGCCAGGGGAGCAGAACAGAGCAGGCTGGGGCCGGGTCACTCCACTTCTCGCCGTCCGGTAAGTGCAGGATCGGGCCTGCCCTGCACTCATTGGAAGGCGGGAAGTGGAGCAACTCAGCCCCAACCTGCTCCACTCCACTGGCTTGTGCTGGGGGCGGTTTCCCCCCTATCCCCCAAGCCTGCTCCTGCCCCTGCCCCCGCAGAGGCCTGCCCCCCCCTCCCACCAGGGGGTCTGCGTAGGGCACCAAAATGGCTAGGGATGGCTCTGGGTAGGGGGACTGGGAGGCAGGATGCTGGGGCCTACCAGTGGACCCACCGTTTCCATGACTTTCAGAGTTGATCAAGGGTCGCTGCAGGGTTCAATTGGGGCTGGCAGCACTCCTGCCCACAAGGATCCTCCCCGTCCCCATGATGAAGCCAGTCATCTTCCTCAGCTTGAACACCCCAGGCTGTAGGGTGCGTCTCCACAGGTGCCACATGCTCTCCTTCCTTCAGGAGAGGGAGTACTCTGTGATCTTCCCAGAGAAGACCTACACAGACCCAGCTGCCAAAGTCAGCGGGCAGCTGGAGTAAGGGTGTACTTCAGCCACCTCACTGGTTTTTTGGGTGGAGTGGCCATCCTATTCTCCCCCAACCTATGTCCCGAGGTGCTGGGGTCACCGAGGTCGTGCCAGGTCACCTGCTGTACCTCTGGGCCTGTGTGGAGAGGCTGATACTGAACCTTGTCAATGTCTATGCCCTGATACCGGGCCCAGAGCAAATGCACTTCTTTCAGCTGGAGTCCACCTTCCTTGGCTTCTTGAATCCTCATATGTGCCTTGTCCTGGTTGGGATTTTAACACCACCCTAGACAAGTTGGACTGCTCAGGGACCAAGAGGTGCCCAGCTGCCGCGGACATCCTCCAGGAGATCATAAACCATCACTTTTTGGTGGACATTTGGCACAACCACCATCCAAATGATGATTTCACCTACACTTATGTCTGGAGGGAGGATGCTTTGTTGTGACACTCCTGGTTGGACTGCATTTATTTACCTCACGTCCATCTTTTGTGGGCTGGCTTATTGGCATTTTAATAATAGCTTGCTGGAGGATGTGGGCTTTGTTGTATCCTTCCAGAAGTTTTGGCTGGTTTGGTGTGGGCAGAGGCACGTCTTTCCCTTGGCACAGTGATGGTAGGATGTGGGAAAGGTCCATGCCTGGCTTTTCTGCTGTGACTACATCTGGGGGGCCAGCCGACGGAGGGATGTGGTAATAGAGCAGCTGGAGCGGGAAGTCTTGGAGCTGAAGAGGCATCTGACTGCCAACCCGGGGGACCCATCTCTCTGCGGAGCATGCTGGGAAAAGCGATCATTGGCCTCAGAGTGCCTTCGTTTGATCCTGCATCCATCTCCATCAGGATATGGATCGCGGCTCCCTCTTCTTCTATTGCTGGGAGAAAAGGAGGGGGACCAAGAAACACATCACTTGTCTCCTGGCAGGTGATGGCACCCACTTACGGATCCAGGGGAGGGCCAGAGCCTTCTGTCCCAGCCTCTTCTCCCCAGGTCTGGCCAATGCCTGAGGGGTGCTTTGGACGGACTCTCGATGGTCAGCGCAGGTGACCAGGATTGGCTGGAGCTGTCTCTCACTCTGGCCGAGTTCTTGGAAGCTCTCCATCTAATGCCCATCAATAAATCTCCGGGCATTGACGGACTGACCGTGGCTTTCTACTGCGCATTCTGGGACATCCTGGACCCAGTCCTTGCTATCATTTGGGCTGTGGCCACTGGCTCCGTGGACTCCTCTGAGGAGCAGTAAGTGCTGTCTGAGGTTCTCTGCTTGATGTTCCCTTCTGGCTCCCTGTTTTTGACCCTGTGACATTCACTCCCATTCCTGCTCTGTCATTCGTTATCCCCCAACTTTATTTGAACCCTGGGTTTAATGGCTCCTCCTTTAGGCCACTAAGCGGGAGGGGTCTTCCAATGTGGGCAGACCTGCAGGATGCCGCCTGCCTCCCAGGAATTCAATAGGTCCTCATTCCCTGCACTCTGTCACAAGGGGGAAGAAGTGGGGACCAGGACAGGGTCCTTGCTGAAAGTGGGGACTGGAGTTTTCTCCCCTCACTCCCAAGAAATACCAAAATTGGCACCACTGGCCTCAGGCTGTATTGGTTGGGAGTATGGACAGAAGGAGACCTCTTGCTCCCTCCTGTTGTTCAGCAGAGTCAGGCAGCAAGAGTAAGTGACAGCATGGCAGTCACTTGCCTGCAGCTGTTCTCAGAGGCATGTGCACATCAGACTGCATATCTCTCCCTTTCCTCACCCCACACCTCCTGTTGTGCACACGGATGACCCCCAATTTGCACGAGTCTTTCATGCAGTAACAAGGGAGAAACTTTTTTTAAAAAAAGATAGGAAAAACCTAGTAAAAGAAATTTGCTAGGGAACTCAGGCACCTCAATTTTTACTAGAATGAAGTTTGGTCAATTTCAAGGTAACATCTCTTTAATAAGTAAAATATAGTAAAAATAAACATCTGCCTCAAAATGTTCAGTGCTTAATCTGTATTGCTGTTGCTCTTCATACAAAGGTTTCATATGCTTTTGAAGAAGCTTCGGCTTTAAGCATTTAGGGATATTGCCCTATGAATTTTAGGAGGCCATTGGTTTGTATTCCCTGTGTGTAAAAGGAATATTCAGTGACTGCGTTCAAACTGGAACTATAAAGATCTGCTTGTACTCTCACTGAAGTGAAAAGGAAATTTTGCAAGTAACTTCAGTGGCAACAGGGCCACGCATCTGAGGAAGATTTTTTAAAAGGAAATGTTCATAAAATTTTTGCTTCTGCAAAACCAGTAATTTCAGATACATATGTGACTAAGTACATACAGTATTTTAAAATTACAAATAGAATAGGTTTAAATAGTACTAATAATAACAAATAATACATAATAAATAATAATAAAAGAACACAACTTAAAACATCACTTATTTGAACATTTTGCAAATGGTTAAACACCTATGATTACTATAAATTGGAAGACTACAGGGAAACATTTTTCATTGTTTTTCCAGTTTTTTTACTTTGTTTAAAAACTTTTGCATAGTCAGTTCCCTTGTTTGACAGAATTTTTCACACATCAACAAAGGAGAGAAAAATAAGTAAATGTGATTAACACACAAAAGTTGGCAGGGAGATTCAGGAGAAGGTCCAGTATCTGAAACTGCTTGTAATTCATTCTTTAAAACTGACTAGATTTTAAGTTTCTGGTGCCATGTTAAATAATGCCCTAAACTATATTTGCTGTGGAGGCCAGGTTTTAGTCTTGCAAAACCTTGTCATTTGAATTTTGAAACTAGAACTAATTGGGGCTCCAGATCTATGATGCAGTTTATTTAAGCCACCAAAAGATGTGTTTTTATTTTATGTGTTTATAAAAAGTGTTCTGATTTTGCCCCAGCTCTTCTTAAAATTCCTCCTCAGTGAAGAAATTTACTTTGTTCTTCTTCAAGTGCTTGCTCATATCAATTCCAATTAGGTGTGCAAGCGCTGCGTGCACGTTCGTTGGAAGATTTTTACCCTAGCAACACTCGGTGGGTCGGCTGGGTCACCCCCTGGAGTGGCACCATTCTGGCGCTGGATATATACCCCTACCGACCAAACGGCCCTTCAGTTCCTTCTTACCGCCATGACGGTCGTTGGAACTGTGGAGCGTGGCTTAGCTGATTTCCACCTCCCTAGCTACTCGTAGTTCTTTGCTGTTTATTGTGTTGTCTTTATAGTTAGTGTATATAGGTTAAGGGAGGATCGGGGATTAGCCCCTTTCCTCCACCCTGGTACGGGCCCATGCCCAAGGCACCGGGATTCAAACCGTGCGCAGCGTGCCAAAAGCCAATGCCAATAGGGAATCCCCACGACTCCTGCCTCAAGTGCCTAGGGGAATCCCACCTTAGCGATAAGTGCCGCATCTGCAAGTCGTTTAAACCAAGGACGAAGGAGCGGGACTTTCGATTGAAACAGCTCCTCATGGAGTCAGCACTTAGTCCTGCAGTGTCGGTACTGAGCGCCCAACAGACTGCTTCTGTAAGTAGCGCCCCTTCGGCCCTGGACCGCTCCGGTACCGAGAAGGAGCCCCGGCACCGACCCTTACCGGCACCAACATCTGCTCGGTACCGCTTCCTGTCCCCAAGACCCAGGAAGCAACATAGCGCTCCAGCTGCTTTAGCTTCACTGAAGGAGCACTCTTCGAAGACGGTTCATCCGGCACCATCATCTGCCGCGGCACCATAGACAGTGGCACCACCAAGCGCGGCACCGTCGATTCCAGTCCCACAAGGGCCGTTGAGTCCGGTGCCTGACAGCTCCCTGGCTCATGCTGTGGTTGAGCTTGCCCTCCCTTCTACACCGGAGACCTTCTCCACGGCAAGGGAGCTCATAGCCATGACAGAGTCGACACGGCCTCAACCCCGGCACCGCCAGTGCAGGTCATACAATCCATAGGGAAACCGGCCCTAGTAAGGCCACCTTCTGTTGGTCCAACAGAGAGATGTCGTTCAAGATCACGGTCTCACAGATGCTCTCGATCACGCCGTTCCCGCTCCTGGCACCACTCGCAGTCCCGGCATCGCTCTCCATCGCGGTACCGGTTGCACTCGCGGCACCGTTCGACATCTCGTTCGCCGGCCAGATACTTCCGGTACCGATCCGACTCACGGCACCGCTCTCGGCACTGTGTATCCCGCAGTCGCTCTAGACGAAGGAACTCCCTGGTACTGCCCCAGGATCGAGCATCCAGAACAGTGGCGCCCTCCCAGGGTCTATCGGCACCGCCGTGGGCATCGAAACACACATCGGTGTCATCGCAGGCTGGTAGAGCGTCCTGTCCTCAGGAGTGTGACTCTGACGTCCCCAGCCATATATTTCCAGAGAGCCAGAGCCATGAGCAAGGGCCTCATCACTGGTCCTTCTGGACACTGTGGGCATACCACCAAGCCCAAGGTGCTCCATCAGTGGCTCCACGGTCAGCCCCGTCAGAACCCTGGGTACCAGAGGCGACAGTAAGCCCCCCCGCTTCCCCCACCATGGGCACAGATGAGGCTCCGATACCATCTGCAGACACCCAGGTTCCACCTGACGCAGATGATGCTCCTCAAGTACAGGAGCCCGCACAGGACCCCCTGGTTGTCATAAACAGATAGCTAAGGGTTAATGTCTCTTTCACCTGAAGCACCTGACCAGAGGACCAATCAGGAAACCGGATTTTTTCAACTTTGGGTGGAGGGAATTGTGTCTCTGTGTCTTTTGTCTTTTGTTTTCCGTCTGCCTGCTTTCTCTGAGCTTTGGAGAAGTAGTTCTACTTTCTAGTCTTCTGTTTCTAAGTGTAAGGACAAAGAGATCAGATAGTAAGTTATATGGTTTCTTTTCTTTGGTATTTGCATGAATATAAGTGCTGGAGTGCTTTGATTTGTCTTCTTTTTGAATAAGGCTGTTTATTCAAAATTCTTTTAAGCAATTGACCCTGTGTTGTATCATCTTAATACAGAGAGCACATTTGGATGTATTTTTCTTTCTTTTTATATAAAGCTTTCTTTTAAGACCTGTTGGAGTTTTTCTTTACTTCAGGGAAATTGAGTCTGTACTCACCAGGGAATTGGTGGGAGGAAGAAGTCAAGGGGAGATCTGTGTGTTGGATTGCTAGCCTAATTTTGCATTCCCTCTGGGGGAATAGGAAAGTACTTTTTGTTTCCAGGAGTGGGAACAGAGAGGGAGATTCACTCTGTTTGGATTCACAGAGCTTGTGTCTGTGTATCTCTCCAGGAGCACCTGGAGGAGGGAAGGGAAAAAGGATTATTTCCCTTTGTTGTGAGACTCAAGGGATTTGGGTCTTGGGGTCCCCAGGGAAGGTTTTTCAGAGGGACCAGAGTGCCCCAAAACACTCTAATTTTTGGGTGGTGGCAGCAGGTACCAGGTCCAGGCTGGTGGCTAAGCTTGGAGGTTTTCATGCTAACCCCCATATTTTGGACGCTAAGGTCCAAAACTGGGACTAAGGTTATTACACTGGTCCCGGGCCTCTCCTCCTCGCCTGACGAGGCGGTGGCGGGAACATCCTCCTCAGGCCCTCCACCAATTGATCTCACGGCCCATCAAGACCTTTTGAGATGAGTGGCTCAGAATATGAACTTACAGGTGGAGGAGGTCCCTGAAATAGAGGACCCTGTCATGGACGTCCTATTGGCTGATGCACTTACTAGAGTGGCTCTTCTGTTTATCCGCACCATATAGGCTAATGCGGACACCATTTGGCAATCCCCAGCCCCGATTCCACCTACAGCAAGGGGAGTAGAGAGAAAATATATGGTCCCCTCAAAGGGGTATGAATATCTCTACATTCACCCACCTCCTTGCTCTTTAGTGGTGCAATCGGTGAACGAAAGGGAGCGTCATGGCCAGCAAGCCCCGGCTCCTAAGTCAAAGGAGGCTAGGCGCATGGACCTCCTGGGTCGCAAAATATACTCGGCCGGGGTCTCCAACTTAGGGTGGCAAACCAAGAAGCCCTCCTAAGTAGATATAACTTTAACACATGGGTGTCCTTGGGGAAGTTTACGGAGCTGCTTCCCCAGGAGCCCCGTCAAGAATTTACTGCCCTACTTGAGGAGGGTAAAAAGGTAGCAAGAACCTTCCTCCAAGCCTCTCTGGATGCAGCGGACTCTGCAGCCAGAACTCTGGCTTCAGGAGTGACAATGAGGCGTATCTCCTGGCTCCAGGTATCAGGCCTTCCCCCTGAATTACAACAAATTATTCAGGATTTGCCCTTCGAAGGCCAGGGCCTGTTCTCAGATAAAACTGACCCCAGATTGCAAAGTCTGAAGGATAATCGCATTATAATGCGCTCGCTGGGTATGCACACGCCAGTGACCCAACGCAGGACCTTCTGACCCCTGCCACACCACCCTAACGCCCTGCCTAGGCCGTGTCAGAACTTTAGCAGAAAGCGTGGTAGAGGGAATTGTTGGAGACAGTCTGGCCCTCAAGGAGGTCAAAATCAGGCGCCCCCTAAGCCACCAGCGGGGCCCAAGCAGAACTTTTGAGGGACGCCCGAGGGCGGCCCACCAGTTGCCCTACTGGATCCTTCTCCTCCCTTTTTCAACAGCCTCTCACAATTCCTCCCTGCCTGGTCCCAGCTAACTTCAGATCGTTGGGTACTACGCACGGTGGAAGTGGGATACTACCTCCAGTTTGTTTCAACCTCGCCTTCCCACCCTCCCTCCCTGTCCCTCTTCAGGGACTCCTCTCACGAGCAATTCCTCTTACAAGAGGTCCAGTCGCTCCTTGTCATGGAGGAGGTGCCAAAAGACATGAGGGGCAAGGGGTTTTATTCCCGCTACTTCCTAATCCCCAAGGCAAAGGGAGGTCTACGACCAATCCTAGACCTGTGAGAACTCAACAAATTCATGATAAAGCTGAAGTTCCACATGGTAACCCTGGGGACCATTGTCCCGTCCCTGGATCTGGGAGACTGGTATGCCGCCCTCGATATGAAGGACGCGTATTTCCACATCGCAATTTAACCACCACACAGATGGTACCTCCGTTTTGTGGTCAACCATCAACACTTTCAGTTCACCGTACTTCCGTTTGGCCTTTCTAGAGCTCCGTGTGTGTTCACAAAATGCATTGCTGTAGTTGCCACCTCCCTCCGGCGTCGTTGGGTACACGTCTACCCGTATCTCAACGATTGGCTCATTCGAGGGACTTCCCAGTTACAAGTGTCGCAGCATCTGCACATCGTCAAAGACCTCTTTGGGAGCCTAGGCCTGATGATCAACACAGAGACGTCTACTCTGACACCCACGCAGAGAATAGACTTCATCGGAGCGGTTCTGGACTCCAATCTGGCCAGAGCCTGCCTCCCGCAGTCGCGTTTTCAAGCAATGGCTTCAATTATTTGAGGTCTTCAAACCTTCCCGACAACGTTGGTGCGCACCTGCCTCAGCCTACTAGGTCACATGGCCTCCTGCACCTTCGTGACCAACCACGCGAGGCTACGCCTCCGTCCCTTTCAAACCTGGCTTGCTTCAAATATACCAACCACGCAGAGACAGCCTGGACTCAGTGCTCACTATTCCCCGGAAGGTTCTGGGCTCCCTAACCTGGTGGCTAAACCCCACTCTGGTCTGTTCAGGGATGCCATTCCACCCACCGCAACCCTCGATGACCCTAATCACGGACGCATCATCTCTGGGTTGGGGTGCCCACCTCGAGGGCCTTCACACTCAAGGCCTCTGGTCGCCTCAAGAGCTGGCCTTGCACATCAGTGTGCGGGAGCTGAGAGTGGTCCATCTAGCATGCTAGGTGTTTTGAGATCATCTCCAAGGCCATTGTGTATCAGCGTTCACGGACAACATAACGGCCATGTTTTACATAAACAAGCAGGGCGGAGCACGCTCCTCCCTCCTTTGTCAAGAAGCCTTCCACCTCTGGGACTTTTGCATAGCCCACTCGATCGATTTGGTAGCGTCTTTTCTCCCAGGAGTCCAGAACACTCTGGCGGATCACCTCAGCAGATCCTTCATGTCTCACGAGTGGTCGATTCGTCCGGACGTCATCCATTCTGTTTTCCGGAAGTGGGGGTTTCCCCACATAGACCTCTTTGCTTCCCGAGAGAACAGGAAATGCCAGGTGTTCTGCTCCTTCCAGGGACGCTCCTCGGGCTCCCTCTCAGACGCATTCCTGATCCCATGGAATAAGCACCTACTCTATGCCTTCCCACCGTTTCCGCTCATCTAAAGCGTCCTACTCAAGCTCCGCAGGGACAGCGCCTACCTGATCCTGATTGCTCCAGCGTGGCCGAGGCAGCACTGGTACACCATGTTGTTCGACCTCTCAGTGGCAGACCCGGTTCCCCTGCCACTCTGGCCGGATCTCATAACACAAGACTTCGGCAGGCTTCACCATCCGGACCTGCAGTCTCATCACCTCACAGCATGGTTGCTGCGTGGTTGAGCCAGTCTGAGTTGCGTTGCTCTGCATCGGTCCAACAGGTGCTCTTGGGCAGTAGGAAGCCTTCCACTAGGATGACATATCTGGCCAAGTGGAAGCATTTCTCCTGCTCGTGCGCTCAGCGTAATTCAGTCCCCAGGCAGGTGTCCGTTCCTACTGTCCTGGACTACCTCTGTCCCTGAAAGAACAGGGCCTAGCGGTCTCTTCCATAAAGGTGCATCTGGCAGCCATCTCCACCTTCCACCCAGGGGAAAATGGCCAATCAATCTTCTCTCACCCCATAGTTTCAAGGTTCCTCAAGAGATTGGAATGTTTGTACCCTCAAGTCAGACTCCTGACCCCTACCTGGGATCTCAGCCTGGTGCTAGCCAAGCTTATGGGTGCTCCTTTCGAACCACTGGCCACCTGCTCGCTGCTGTACCTTTCCTGGAAGACAGCCCTCCTCGTCACTATTACTTCGGCAAGACGAGTATCTGAGCTTCAGGCCTTGACAGCAGACCCCCTGTATACGGTTTTGCATAAGGACAAGGTACAGCTGTGACCACACCCCTCCTTCCTCCCTAAGGTGGTGTCCGCCTTTCATGTCAATCAAGACATCTTCCTCCCAATCTTTTTCCCGAAGCCGCACCCATCGCATCAGGAACAACAGCTGCACACCCTAGATGTTCGCAGGGCTCTCGCCTTTTATATCGAGAGAACAAAACCCTTCCGAAGGTCACCTCAGCTCTTATTAGTTGTGGCAGACCGGATGAAAGGCCTACTGGTCTTATCCCAACGAATTTCATCTTGGGTAACATCCTGCATCTGTACATGTTATGATTTGGCTCACGTTCCGGCTAGCCACCTCACCGCCCATTCTACTCAGACTCAAACTTCATCTGTCGCCTTTCTGGCCCATGTTCCCATCCAGGAAATATGTTGGGCAGCTACCTGGTCATCGAGTCACACCTTTGCCTCACATTACGCATTGGTTCAACAGTCCAGAGATGATGCAGCATTTGACTCAGCAGTTTTGCATTCTGCAGCATCTCACTCCTACCCCACCGCCTAGGTAAGGCTTGGGAATCACCTAATTGGAATCGATATGAGCAAACACTCGAAGAAGAAAAAACGGTTACTCACCTTTGTAACTGTTGTTCTTCGAGATGTGTTGCTCATATCCATTCCAAACCCGCCCTCCTTCCCCTCTGGAGTAGCCAGCAAGAAGGAACTGAAGGGCCATTGGGTTGGCAGGGGTATAAATCCGGCACCATAACGGCGCCACTCCAGGGGGTGACCCAGCCAACCTAGCGAGTGTTGCTAGGGTAAAAATCTTCCAACGAACCTGCACGCGGCGCGCGCACACCTAATTGGAAAGGATATGAGCAACACATCTCGAAGAACAACAGTTACAAAGGTGAGTAACCGTCTTTTCCAGGGTCAGTCCTTCATCACTGAACTCATTAGGATTTTTTCCACTGACCTCCATGAGAGAAGAATCAGCCCTTCCGTGAATGAGTTGTGGGGCAGAAACCGGAATAACCAGAGGCAGAAGTGCTGACTTTCTAATGTACCAGGGGTGCTCCCCCCTGGCTCTGCCCCAAGCCTCATCCCACTCCACCCCTTCTCCCAAAGCGCCAACTCTGCCCTGCCTCTTCACACTCCTGCTCAGCCCCACCTCTTCGCTCCCCTGAGCACATCCCACTCTCACTCCTCTCCCTACCCCCAGCGCCTCCTGCATGCCACAGAACAGCTGATCGCAGTGGGTGGGAGCTGCTAGGGTTGGGAGGGGAGGCACTCAGGGGAGGGGGAGGAGCTGAGCGAGGGGGCTATCGGTAGGTACTGAGTTGGTGCCTATGACCAGAGGACAGGGTGGTAACTTTATTTAAATTTGTTTGAAGGACCTATCTTAAGTAGTCACTCAAAGAACCAGGACAAATCAGTCACCCAGACGTGTCCCTTAAGTAAAGATCAAACAAAATTGAACTGAATGCCAAGGGGATTTTTTAATGTGGTAATTGAAGACAGGGGGCTGCCTATTGGAGGCAGGGCCGCCGGGGGGGGGGGCAAGAGGGCCAATTTGCCCCAGGCCCTAGCCCCGCAAAGGCCCCCACAAGAGTTTTACAGGGCCCCTGGAGCAGGGTCCTTCACTCGCTCCGGGAGCCCTGGAAAACTCTTGCGGGGCCTGGGCCCCTGAAGCTTCTTCCACTCCTGGTCTTCGCCAGCGGTGGGTCCTTCCGCTCCGGGGCGGAAGGACCCCCCGCCAGCAAATTGCAGCTGAAGCAGGACCCGCCGCTGAAGTGCAGCCGGGTCTTTGGTGGTAATTCGGCAGTGGGGGGCCCTTCCATTCCGGGACCCACCGCCAAAGTGCCCCAAAGACCTGCGGCAGGGGCCCCCCACCACCAAATTACTACCGAAGACCCGGCTGCACTTCGGCGGCAGGTCCCGCTTCGACAGTAATTCAGCGGTGCGGGGGCCCCCGCCACGGGTCTTCGGGGCACTTTGGCGGCGGGTCCCAGAGCAGAAGGATCCCCTGCCACCGAATTACCGCCGAAGCAGGGGCCCTCCACCGCCGAAGACCCCAGGCCCCCGGAATCCTCTGGGCGGCCCTGATTGGAGGTGGTCTTTAGGGCATATTTCATTCTTCATATTTTAATTTTTAGGAAGAAAGTCAAATAATTGCAAGTTTATGGTTTAATATTTCAACTGTCAAGTTGTGACATTTTGAATGTGATTTTAACTTTGTCAATGATATTACAAAACTGTTCATCGCCATCATTTAATAACCTTTTTATGATTAATCTCGACAGTGAAGTTCACAAGTTACTTATACAACCTTTAAAATCAATTTTTTTTTAATTACCAGTAGTTGTCAATCTTTTTCTTTACTTACCTGCTAAGACCTGAGTTAAGGGCTGTGTTTACTATGCAGCTGTTGATGTCATTAACAACTCAAGCATAAGAACGTTATCTGCTGTAAGTGCTTGTGTTGTCAACTGTAGCAAGAAAAAGTGAAATCTGAACTCAAATCATAAGAGTTAAAAAGATTTCCATTGATTTCATACACAAGGAAGAAAACTTCCTTAGCAGATGGAACGGTGACCTTATGATTAACACAGCAAAGGACTAAGAGCCAGGCAACCTCAATTTTACTCCCAGTTTTGTCACAGACAGTTTTGAGTCACTTCACATCTTGGAGGAATGGGAGTCATGCCTGATCAGCACCTGTCAGGATTAAACCCTTAATCTATCTGTGCTGCGATTTCTCCTTCTAGAAAATGTGAATAAAGCTAATATATATGGCAGGGGTGTTGAGAGGCTAAATTCATTAATATTTGTAAAGTTCTTTGGAGACTTTTCGGAAGATGCTAGAAAAGTGAGAAGGAGTTTTATTAATTATTGACTATATAACTATGATCTATACCAAAACGACTATTAAAATCTGTGGGCAAGACCAGAAGGCTCAATCCTCAGTGCTACTGTGTGCCCACAACTTCCATTGAGTAGGCTGATGTGGTCCTACCAGCCCAGGAATATGATTTTAGCAGCTGGGATTTGAATGGACTTGAGGAAGGCAGCTTCTCAAGTCATTCTTAATAATTCCCCTGACTGACATGAAGAGTAGTGTTGACAGGCTCCAGTGGGAAATGTATGCTGCTCTGGGCAGAGGAATACTGTGATATGGACATTATAAATGGGGATAGAAAAGATGATTGAAGCTAAGAGGATGCCTCCCACATACAAAAAAAACTTTGGAATTTGATATTCAAGTATCACACATGCTTTTTCAGCAGTGCAATCTGCTGCAGCCACTAGTGTCTCTTGCATCAATTTACATTCCAAGAACCTGATTTAGTCACCTTAAAAAGCTGCTTTAAGCTTTTAATCAGTTGCACAACCTTCTTTCAATATACATGTATATTTATATGCAGAGAGCAAGCACTGTGTATTTAAATATTAAAGTGAATCAATAGCCTATAAATACAAATTCACATTTCTACAGAAGCCTCTCACTGACTCTTTACATGCAGAAAAGTACGGGGAGCTATGTGAGGGGTGTAGTTTGCATGGGTATAGTTTGCTGGGGAGGCAGGGGGTATTGTCCTCCCAAACTTAAAGCTTCAGGCAGGCATGGAATTTGTCCCCCCACACAAGGCCCCATTGGCTTGACTGGAGCTACTCCACCCCCCCAATATAGAAGTCAAACTACACCTATTGTTGTAAGGTGAAATATACCCCGGTGCAGAGGGTCAACTCTAGGCTGGTGGACCATTTAAGCCCTATTTGGAGCCTATATTATTGCCCTAAGTGTGCGTGTGTTAAATGTGCTGTTATAAACAGGATTTGAGGTTAAATTTTTTTTTAAATTGTCCTCTCCTGAATGTCTATATGCATAGTTAAGAGAATGTGAAATCTAATTTAGATCTGAGGTACCTTAACTTGTAAAAATAATGCTTCTGTGACAAGTATTATAACCAGTCCTCATAGGAAATAACTACAGAATGAGAATTGTTCATTTTGTGTGCCTAGGGTCCATGGGCAGTGGGTGAACCACGGGCTAGCCCCCAGCCCAGCCCACCCCTTCCTCCTGAGACCCTGCCCCTTCCACCTCCCCCCAAGCCCAGAGGGCCCCCCCCACACACCAGCCGCCAGTCCCCACACCTGCCCCAGGTTGCCCAAGTGCCTCCAGCCCCGGAGCACCAGGCAGGCAACATGCGGCCTCCCCCTCTCCCCCAGCCCTGGAGCGCTGGGCAGTGCGGCCCTAGCACCGGGAGCCCCCCAGTGCTGGGTGGCCCCAGCCACCCATGTCCTTGATGCTCTAGCCCCAGAAGGCTTCCCCTTCCTGGAAGAGGAGCTGCCTGCCTGGGCTGGGACCAACTACTAGCAGCAAGAGAGGGTCTTGGGGTGGAGCATGGGTGGGGACACAAGGGGCTATTTGGAGAGGCATAGCCTTCCTCAGCCTATTATATGCGCCACCCATGCTAGAGTCACTGTAACAATATGAATAGAGACCACATTTAACAGAATATTTCAGTCCGTAAGAGTTTTCATAATTTATTTTTAGATGTTAGATTATTGCTGGCATTTAGAGGTTTAAAATATATAAAACACAAATTCAGTTTTCCTCTTAGTTTTTTACTTCAAGAAGGTTTAATAGTTTGTGATATGAGCAAAAGAAAAAAACTTGTTTTTCCTTTTAAGTTACTTTAATGTTTGTGGCTTGCAAACGTTTTAGAAATATTCTCCCTGAGAAAAATTCAGTACAAGATGCCAGGCCCCTGTACTTCAGACTATTGTGGAAGATACCTAAGCTAAACAAAATCACAACCATGTGCCTAATTATAACACCAACAGACTGAGTAATGGCTGAGATTACTTTTGCTGATGTAAAGAGCAGAGCTCATCTCTTAGTTTATGGGACAGATTTAGAAAAAATACAGTCTTGTAAATTGAGCACATTTGATATGACAATCACAGACAGACAATAAACATGAAAAACCATAATTCCATTTTTAGAGTCACTTTTAAAAATGAAATCACATTTTAAACTGGAGATTAGGAAAGAAAAAAAATGACATTTGTGCTTGTTTAATGGAAAGATAAGAATTAAACACTGATGTGCAAAACTATGTGAAGCATGTATACTACCTCAGTTGTTTTATTTGTTACTACTATAATCTATATTGTAATTTCAACTGAAAACACATTTTACTACAACCTAATTTTTGTCTGTACAGCATGTGCTGTTTGTTATTTCTGTGGTGGTAAATTCAAAATAATGTTTTAAAAATTGTATTATTCAGATAACATCCTTCCTAAGAATATATCCCATTATCAGCTAGTGCATAAAGATGTGTAAGTCAACTTCCTTAAATATGATAACAAAATTCTTTGAGTATGTCTGTAAACTAGAGTATCATGTGTCAGCATGTCATTATTTTGACAATTTAGCAGGAATGTAAATATGTAAATCTAAAATATGTATCGATATAAACCCTCAGGACGCAACCGATGCAATACTCCACCTCTATATCTAGATATTTTAATATGCAGTCTCTATAGATGCTATTTATCAGGAATGGCTGATTTTATTTTATTTATTATTCATTTTAAAGTGTTTTTCTGTTTTCCCAACAGCTGTGTAATATCACTCACTCACTATATCAGTGACTCAAACTTTTTTACTGGTGACCCCTTTCACATAGCAAACCTCTGAGTGCAACCCCCTTTATAAATGAAAAACACTTTTTAATATATTTAACACCATTATAAATGCTGGAGGCAAAGCAGGGCTTGGGGTGGAGGTTGACAGCTCGTGACCCCCCCATGTAATAACCTCGCAACCCCTGAGGGGTCCCGACCCCCAGTTTGAGAAACCCTGTGCTATAAGATTCTTCCAAGTGACTGATTAATTTACGTGTGTCATCACCAGAGCAACTCTGTAGCTGAAAATGTACTGCTGTTAACCCCACAGAGGATAGATTACTAATTGCTGTTTAACAGAGATGGACAAAACGCGAGATTCTGATCCATTACTGTAGGTCTGAGATTTAACTCACCCCAAACTAAACCAGCCTTGGGTGAAACTCAGGGATTTCACCACTAAAATTAAGGGAAAAAATGCTCCACTGCTGCTAAGATGCCCCCACCTCAGGAATGCCCCTAACAAGAGTTACAACACCAAGGGTTGTAAAATAGAGACACCCAGGCGCTGGGAAGTTTAGGGAGCAAATGGAAAGACCCCAAGAATTGGTAAAATAGATAAAACAAGCTCTGAACAGTGAATTTATGTTGACCATCTGTACAAAGAAAGTCATAAATAAGTGACAATTTGGGCATGAAAGATAAAATATAAAAAGAGTTGAGCAGGGAGGAGTAAACATAGGTGCCAGTGTGTGATTGGTTAATTTTTATTACCTAGGAGCATTGAATAATGTGATAGATTTAGTGAAGTTAAAGGAGGTAGTTAGTTTTACCTATATAATGTAACAAAAAGGCAGTGCTTTTTGGGAACCACCTCTGGACTGGAATTTAACGTCAAGCTGCTAGAACTCTGACCCCTCTGCATGACCATGAGGTGCAGAGGCATCGCCAGAAACCCCCAGATGAGAGGATCCTGATTGGCCATTGGGTGTATTTGGTCTGGAAATTGGGAGTGGTGAGCATAAGAGATTTGCTTGGTATATGTATTCTGTGTGTGCTGCTAATAAATAGATGTTTAGAGCACAGCTGTGTAAGGCTCTCTCACTGGGAAAAGGTTCTGCCGACCTGTAGAGCCCTGAGTCCTGTGGGAAAGGGCAGGTACCAGGTCATGCCTTGAGCCCTTGGTAGGGTATGGGCGGGGTGCCCTAGATTTTTGCAGGTAACACTACCATACACAGATATTCCAAACTAATACTACAATAACTAAATAAAAGTCTGTTTACTGTCATGAATAGCTGCTGTAATTACACTAGAAAAGGCTGTTAATCTTCCTGTTGCAGGTCATAAATTAATCATCAGCCCAGATAAAGAAGAAATTTGCATTAGTGATATAATGGTGGAGTACTGCATCTAGAATATTACCTCATGTGGGTTTACACAGTCTTCTTATGAAGCCTCTGGCATTGGCCCTGTAAGTGACAGGATATTAGACTGAACGGATCATTGTTTAGCTTCACTATAGCAACTTATTTACTATGACATCACTTGCACAATTAAAAGTAGCCCTTTCACAAGGGATTATGTTTTTCCTGCCAATCAGCATGTTCTTCTTGACAATGCACCTGCCAGGAGTGCCACTTCAGAAAGTCCAGTAGATCAGATAATTCCATTATCTAGCTTGCCCATGGATTTTTTTGAGCTGGGTAAGTCTATATGTAATGTTTAGATTCCATTATCTCCAAAATCCTGCCTCACAAAATTAAGGGCTGCATTCACTTAAAAAATGCATACAGCTGTGGTATCTCAAGAAGCTCTCAAAGGCCATGAAAGCCAGATGTATTATTATGACAAATTTGTTTCTGATTAATTAACTAGAAAATTGTCTTCCCCAGTTGGTCCACAGAAGTCTGCAGTGTTAACTGCAACAGTATTTTAGCCTCTCAATGAGCAGCAGAGTTCACTGGGATACCAGTGGGAATGGAAGGAAAGATGTTTCCTAGTTTTGAATGCAGAATAATTCAAAGTAAACTAAAACTAAACAGTATCAAAAGACTGAAGTAATTAAGCATTCAATAATAATAATAATTCCTGAAGTTTCTTTTTCCTATAAAAACACAAGAAGGTATAACAATCCATTCCTAACTGGATAATGCCTAAGTTTCATTAAACTGGATACAGAATGCTCATATTTGCAAAATGCATAAGATATACTTAAGCGTGTACATCAGAGTACAGCATCAATTCTTTTAACTACCCCATGAAAACTCTTCTGGTTCAATTTTGCCTACCACACAAAAAAGATTCCTTGATAATTTCAAAATATTACTGAGGTGTCAGCTCTACCCTTAACTCCAGGATGAAAGAAGAGTAAAGTAATAGTCAGCCTGCATCCAAAAGTTTTTTCTATTTTATTTCTAATATATTACACAGTCAAGAGCTAGAGCTTAACTAAAACAACAGATCATGATAACAAAGCTTTGATATATTAGAAGCTTAAAAAAAAGGAAGTGATACTGAATCTTTACTAGACACACTGCTAGCAGAGGAAACCAAAAAAGTGGGGAGAGGGGGGCATACTGTCAGTGCATCTGTAGCCTTGAAACAGACTTGCTTAGCTTCCGCTCACTCTCAGTAGGTACATTTTCATCATGTGTGTTCAATCAGTCCCAGTCATGTCAAAATGGGACTGACTAGGTTTCTACTATGAAGTCCTGAAAGTAGAGTTCATTTTCATTTTGGAAACTTTCATTCTATATCTCTCTTTTCAGGGGCTTAGGTTCTCTCACATTTGGGGTGGAGTTTTTTTAAATTTGCGCTCAGGTGAATTTTTAAAAAAAAACTTTAATAAAAATTCACGTGATGATTTTTGAATTATCTAACCACATGGTAAGTTTTCATACTAAATGTTTGTATTAGCCAAATGTGAAAAAAAAATACATACAACTTAATTAAAAACAAATTATCCTTACCATGTATGAGGCAGTATCAAGCAGGCCCATTAAGTTTGTTAAGTTTGATACATTTACTAAAGAACCAGTTACAATAGATTGAAATATTGCACATTTCACAGTACATAATTTTCCTTATTGACACACCAGGTGTAGACCTCCTGAAAGCCACCATATTGAAACAATAAAAGACTACTCTTGTCCTTCTCCATACGTTGACCATCCTTGCATAATCTTCCTCCAGATTACTGCTTATTTATGCAAATATGCACAAAATGATTAAAGTTAGAAAAGGAAAAGACATGAGGTCACCTATCTCCTTGATAATGTTTTTGAAACTTTAGGCTTATTTTCAAACTATTGTCCACTACCGAGAGGGCTAGAAAATTATTCACATGACTCCAGGATCCAGGACTTTAAGAAAGCCACCAAATATCACAAGACTTTTGTGAAAAAATTGCAAGAGTTGGCAAGCTCATGAGGGCAAGTCTCATATCTTCAAACATGTCTGTGAAGAACCTAGTACTTTGTTGGCTCTTTTAATTAACAAATATAATTCCCCTTCTGGTTTCCACTGACTCACAAGTGGTTAAAGCAAGGGAGAAGGCACATTTTAAGTGCAATGTTGGGAAGCTTGCACTGTCACTATACATTCTATGTTGAGAACAGAAGATTTACAGAAAGATGAACCGCTGAGTATGTTCCCTGGCTTATTCCATTGCAGGATTTATGCCCTACAGTTCATTTTCATTCACTATAGTTTTAAGATTTTGCTAGCAATGGGACTGCCACCACTTCACTAAAGAGATTGTTACGCAGTCTCAGAGCTCAGCATTGAAGTTTTGCCTGATATTTGATCTAATTCCCCATTACTTAGTTTCATACCCTTATTCATAATTTTTCTTCCTTATACTGCCCTATACTAATAGGCACTAGGTTTAAAACAAATAAAAGGAAATATTTCTTCACACAACACACAGTCAACCTGTGGAACTCCTTACCAGAGGATGTTGTGAAGGCCAAGACCATAACAGAGTTCAAAAAAGAACTAGATAAATTCATGGAGGATAGGTCCATCAATGGCTATTAGCCAGGATGGGCAGGAATGGTGTCTCAGTGGTTTGAGCATTAGCCTGCTAAAACCAGGGTTGTAAATTTAATCCTGGAGGGGACCCTTTAGGGATCTTGGGCAAAGATCTGTCTGGGGATTGGTCCTTCTTTGAGCAGGGGCTTGGACTAGATGACCTCCTAAGGTCCCTTCCATCCCTGATATTCTATTTGCCAGAAGCTGGGAATGAGCAACAGGGGATGGATCACTTGATTACCTGTTCTGTTCATTCCCTCTGGGACACCTGGCACTGGCCACTGTCAGAAGACAGGATGCTGGGCTAGATGGACCTTTGGCCTGACTGAGTAGGCCCATTCTTATGTTCTGAACAACTTTCCTCCTACTTATCAATCTACAGGGCTGTGATACTGGTATAATTTATTTACAAGCACTAACCTTCCTTTAAAGAAAAACAATCTTTTTGCACATTTACAAATGTTAAATAAGTCTGTCAATTTCAGAAACATAGAGCTTGCAAAAAACCCTGCATGATTTTGTTTTAAAAAACAAGTGGAGTTAACTAATGGTATCGTCTAACTGAATTCAGAAATATTTTAAAACCTTGAATTGACTCTGATGTTTACCTTTGCAAAGTGATCAGTGTATATTACTATCAACTGATCTTAAAAATGTTTTTTTGACCAAGTGGTTGAGATACTCAACTCTTTTTTAAAAAATGTCTTTGTTTAAAAAAAAAAAGTTTGGGTAATTAGGACACCATCATCTTGACATCTGGTCAATTTGAGGGGAAAAAATAAAAACAATTTCAGCTGCTAAGCTTTCCCCTGGGTTCCCTGCCAATTTCTCTATCTTTACTTTGGAATTTGCTCCTCCTGGTCCACCACAGCCCAGTTTGTTAATATAAGTGGGCTGCACAGCTTATCTTTGTTCCTGGGTAATTGGTGACAGCGTTGGGTTGAAGAACTGAGACATAGGTGGTTGTTCCGAGGCAAGCATCTGACATTACTGTAACAGCAGCTCAATTACTTTTTTTGTTGAATATTGTCTTTTTAATTTGTGAGGTACTTAGAGTATGAGAAGCGTTGTTAAACTCTAAAAATAAATAAATAATGGGATAAAATTAACAGTGAACAGTATATAGTTTAACTAAGAGATGACAAAGTGTGTGTGTAGGGGGAGAAAGTCTGCAAATGTTTGGAGTATAAACATCAAGGATGGAGAGGAGTTATCTAGGGTGGAATGTGGGGTACAACTAGACCAATGGGATGTAACTGAGTACTGGATCATTTACACTGAATACCAGGAAAACTTCTTGGTAGTGAGATCCATCAGGCTCTGGAATAATCTCCCAAGAGAAGTGATGCAAACTCATCACTTAGAACATTTAAGACTAGACTAGACAGGACAATGAACTCAAATATATTCTAGGGAACACTTCTGTGCTAATAAGAGGATCAATTGGATGACATAGCAGCTCTCTCTTCTTTTTCACTTCTACTGCATGCTTATATACTGTTTTACAATAGACACAGGGCACAATTCTGCCACTAGATGTCCAAATAGTCCTAATGAAGTAAGTGGGAACTATATGCACACACCACAGGCTGATTAAGAGAAATCAGGGCTATGAGCCTCAAAAATGTTAGGTGCTTCCCATAAAACCAGCTCTTCCAGCTCCATCAACCTCCCAGACCAACTCTTCCTCTAATCTCAGATCCCCCTCACCACCAATTTCCCTTCTCCTATTCACACCAATGTGAGGTCTTTAGTCTTGCAGGTTTTAAATACTTGTTCTGTTTCCACCTTCCTTATTTGCAGCTCCATAACATAACTTTCTAGCTTAACTTGTATATTACCATACACCTAAGAAGCCCCAGAAAGGCAGTGTAGAAAGTGGGCCATGGAAGGGGGAAAACCACCATGTGCTGGCTGGCCTTAACTGGGAAGTGCTTTCTTCTTTCAAAATCAAAGAGCCTTTGCCAACTCTGTCCACATATCTATTCAGGGGACACCATCAAAAGACCTAATCACATCAGCCACACTATCAGAGGCTCATTCACCTGCACATCTACCAGTGTGGTATATGCCATCGTGTGCCCGCAATGTCCCTTTGCCATGTACATTGGCCGAACCAGACAATCTCTACATAAAAGAATAAATGGACACAAATCAGACGTCGAGAATTATAACATTCAAAAACCAGTCGGAGAACACTTCAATCTCCCTGGTCACTCGATTACAGACATAAAAGTCGCAATATTACAACAAAAAAACTTCAAAAACAGACTCCAATGAGAGACTGCTGAATTGGAATTAATTTGCAAAATGGACACCATTAAATTAGACTTGAATAAAGATGGGGAGTGGATGGGTCATTACACAAAGTAAAACTATTTCCCCATGTTTATTCCTTCCCCACGCACACACACAGACTGTTCCTCACAACTTCTTGTCAACTGCTGCAAATGGACCATTTTGATTACCACTACGAAAAGTTTCTCTCTCTCTTGCTGGTAATAGCTCACCTTAACTGATCACTCTCATTAGAATGTGTATGGTAATGCCCATTGTTTCATATTCTCTGTATATCTATGTCTTCCTACTGTATTTTCCGCTGCATGCATCCAATGAAGTGGGCTGTAGCCCACGAAAGCCTATGGTCAAATAAATTTGTTAGTTTCTAAGGTGCCACAAGTACTCCTGTTCTTTTTGCGGATACAGACTAACACGGCTGCTACTCTGAAATTTGTTTTAGAGAAAGCTTGATAGTTAGTAAGGATCCAGGGGAGGCTCCTGGTCACAGGATCTCGGTTTGATATGCTACTATACAACCAACGGTGCAGAATTTAATTCGAAGCATCTCATGTATTCTACTAATGGATTTTATGACAGCTACTCAGTTTGTGAGAGAGTTGATCATTAAAATCGGAGTTTAAAGACAGAAGGGACTACCAGATCATGTAGTCTCACCTTCTGTATATCACAGGCCACCAGCACCACCTAAGCACCTGCACACTAAACCCAATGTGTTAGAAGTTTAATCTAGAAATTAACTCATTAATTTATTCAAAAAGCACAGAAAACTGCCTTGAAAAAAGCCTCTGCCATCAATTATATTCACAAAAGTGTACTTTACACTTTATGGATCTAGTTTGGCTAAAGCACAGAAAAAAATCATTTGTGGCCCCATAATCATAGATTCATCCATTGAAGAGAAAGTCCAGGCTTTGAAAGCTTCCATTTTGTTTCTGAAAGTTTGTCTTTAAAATGATTAATTTGCTAATATAGTAATAATTTAAATTGGAGTACATGAGTTTGTACTCCAAGAATAATATACTGCTTCTAAAATAAGTAATCCAGTTTGATTTGCACAAATGCCTTAGCATATCTAACAGCAATAGATAGCTTATTGATGTTCTAGGAATAACCTTTTACTACTATTGCTTAGTTCACTACTGCTTACTAGCCAATAAATATTCTTGTTTTTAAAACATGCTTCATATGCTGCATACAATAGATGGGAATAGAAAGCCCAAATTAGCTAGAAGGTAGCCCACTTCTTTAGTGATGGACCATTTGCAACCTTGAGGGCTTCCTGTTTTGAAATGTCTTGCCACTGAAGTGTATGGTATGATTCAAGCCAAGTCCCCAGAATGTCTTTATGGCTGCCTTTTAGTTTTTTTAGAATTATTGTACAGTGTGGCAGGGTTTGGAGTTTATTTCTCCAATCCCATTCTTGTGTTTAGGTAGGCAAGTTTCCCTATTTGTGGTAAAGTATGTCTTTCTTAAGGTACTCATAGGTCATTGAGAGTGGGTGTTCAAATGCTAATATTTATGGTGTAACTTTTGCATATTTGTATCTCTTATTTGGAACACACATTTAGGGATTAGTATGCCTGTACATTTCAAGTACAAGGTTTATTTAAAAAAAATATTACCAAATAAAATTAATCAGCCATTGCTATCTGCAGTGGATCCAGAGTGTGCAGCTTTGGAGATGGTACATTACTTGAGATTTCTGTACCACCTTTTAGGTAGCAGATGAGATGGGAACTCTTGACTTACATCAGCCTCAGGTGATTCACCAGAAACCTGGACAAGCTGTTAGGGGAGTGTGGGGTGTTTATTGCATAGATGTGGGCTGCAAATAGCTTATCTGGAGTCGATGAGTTCATGAAAATTAATCAACCCATGACTTTACCTGGTTTGGCCTCAGTTATAAGAGGAATTTGGGTTGGTGAAGTATTAGTTAAGCATGGTAAGCCCAGATCCCCCATATTACAGAGGAATAGTTACTTTATCATTACAAAGTGCTCTGTGTGTGCAAAAATTGACACGTGAATACAAACCCTTCAGTGGCTGGGATTTGTATGCAAACCTCCTAGTGGTTGCCAGATCCCTATCTTATTTGGACAAAAAGAACAGGAGTACTTGTGGCACCTTAGAGACTAACAAATTTATTTGAGCATGAGCTTTCGTGAGCTGGGGCAAAAGGTGGTGGGGAGGATGTGAAGATGAGAACTAAAGAGTCTCCTTTCTACTCTTTTTATGCAAAAGAAATCAGTTAAATTTGATGAATATTTAAAAGATGTATTTAACTAACTCCCCACCCCCCAAAAAAAAAATCTTCAGGGCAGTGCTGTGTGTAGTGGCATGATCATGGTGAACAGGAGTCAGTTATATTTTGGGACATGGAGGAAGGAATAATTAGAAGCTATTTCTTAGGCCCACCCGAACACACTAATGTGAGTCCTGTCTGCTTCTCTTCTTCTCAGTGCTGTCACAATACTCAGTTTCTCCTATTACATACATTTATCTGTCATTCCCAATTGCCATGGAAGCTTCTGCTGCCAACATCCACACCTTCTCCTGTTAAAGACACCTAGCACCACATTGTGCTTATTGTTTAAGCAACTCCATGTGTACCGAATCACAAAATCAATTAATTTAGTCAGAGATTAACTGCCATCTGTGGTCTTACTGTTTATTAAATTTGAGTACTCAAGTGTGCTCCTGATCAAAATCATCATAAAGAAGCCTTACACTGTATGTGACCCAGTAACAAATCAATGTTGCCTAAAGACATAAATATTATCTATTAAATATTAATTTACCGTATTAATATTGCTAGCGTGTGCAAATTAAAGTGAATAACAAACACATTTTATGTTCTATAGAAATTAAATCATACATCAACATTTTTTGATTAACAATAGGTTACTGACAAAAACCTGAGAAATGCAGGTAAGAATCCATGATGGAAAGACAGGGATGCATAGCATGAAAGGACAGAGAAGTTCTGGGTGCAAGGGGTCGAACAACATAGACTGAAGAAACAGAAATGAGACTTCTTGTAAAAAACAATCCAAGTATGTTAAATAGTGATGATACAGAAGCAGTTAAGAGGCTGTACTTATATCGTCACTGGGAAGGAAGAGAAAGAACAATCCACAAGAAGGAGAGACAGTGGAAGTATAGCCCCCAAATGGTTACCTTTTGCTTGTTCAAAAGTGCATCCATACAGCCAAACTTTTGTAATGTCATTGGCAATGGACTTTACAAATTAGGTGATATGAAGACTTCGGACTGCAATGCTTTGTATATACCTCATGTCTACTGTAACTACTACCTAAACTGAGTCAAGGAGATCTCAGGGACTAGTGTAGGTCCATGGACCGGTTGTTGAGAAACACTATTGTAGAACTACATTATATATTAAGGATACACAAGTTTTGCTTATTTAAGCAGTCAGATTCATAAGGCCAGAAAGGACCATTATGTCATCTGGTCTGACCTTCTGTATAACCCAGGCCACAGAATTTCAGCCAGATAACCCTACATCGAACCCAAAGCTTGTCTGACTAAAGCATATCTTCCAGAAGGTCATCAAAGTTTTGATTTGAAAACAAGAAATGGATATTCTACCCCTTCATTTAGTAATTTCTTCCAGTGTCTAATCATTCTCACTGTTAAAAAAAATTATGCCTTATTTCCTAACATGAATTTGTCTGCTTTTGCTTCCATCATTGGTTCATGCCATGCCTTTTTATGCACATTATGCCATGTGCTAGTGTCATGGTATAATTCCCCACTCTGAACCTTAGCATCCAAAAGATGAGGTACCAGCATGAATTCCTCTAAGCTCAATTACCAGCTTAGAACCTGTAGCGCTGCCACCAACCAGGAATTCCAGTGCCTGGTACACTCTGGTCCCCACAAAACCTTGCCCGGGGACCCCCAAGACCCAGACCCTCTGGATCTTAACACAAGGAAAGTAAACCCTTTCCCTCACTGTTGCCTCTCCCAGGCTTCCCCTCCCTGGGTTACCCTGCAAGATTACTGTGATTCAAACTCCTTAAATCTTAAAACAGAGAGGAAAATTCACCTTCCCCCCTCCTTCTCTCTTCCCCTCCCAGACTCTCCCTGAGAGAGAGAGTGATCCTAATACAGAGAGAAATTAGCCTCTCTCTCCCCCTTCCCTCCTTTCTCCCCACCAATTCCCTGATGAATCCAGACCCAGTCCCCTGGGGTCTCACCAGAATAAAAAAACAATTAGGTTCTTAAACAAGAAAAGCTTTTAATTAAAGAAAGAAAAAACAATAAAATTTACAAAGATAATTTTAAGATGGAATATGTACAGGGACTTTCAGCTATAGACACTGGGAATACCCTCCCAGCCTAAGTATTCAAGTACAAATTAAAATCCTTTCAGCAAAATACACATTTTAACTCCTTCCAACCAAATACACATTTGCAAATAAAGAAAACAAACATAAGCTTAGCTCACCTTATCTAGCCAGTACTCACTATTTTAAACTTATAAGAGCCTGTTATCGGAGAGATTGGAGAGAAACCTGGTTGCATGTCTGGTCCCTCTGAGCCCTCAGAGAGAACAACAATCAAAAACTAACAACACACACAAAAACTTCCCTCTCTCAAGATTTGAAAGTATCCTGTCCCCTGATTGGTCCTCTGGTCAGGTGACAGCCTGGCTTACTGATCTTGTTAACCCTTTACAGGCAAAAGAGCTATGAAGTACTTTTGTTCCATTAAATCTTAACTATCCGTTTATGACAGCTAGATTTAAAATCTCTGCTATTTTCTGCTTGTGATCAAGTCACTACTCAGTCTTCCTTTAAAAAAAACAAAAGTTAACCAGATTGATCTCCAAGTCTGTCATTGTAAGGCATTTTCTCTAGTCATCAAGTCATTTGTGTGATTCTTTTATGCACCCTCTCCAATTTCCTTCTAAAAATGTGGACTCCAGAACTGTCTGCAGTAATTTAGTATCAGTCTCACCAGTGCCATACACAGAGGCAAAAAAATCACCTCCCTGCTTCTACTAACTGCTCACATGTTTATACATCCAAGGATTGCATCAGCCCTGTGTCACCTTTTTCATTGAACACTAATGTTGAGTTGCTTGTCTACTGTGACCCCTAGATACTTTTCAGAATCACCATTTTCTAGCACACAATCTTCCATTCCACAGATATTGTTTGCATTCCTTGTTACTAGATGTATAACTTTGCATTTGCCTATATTAAAAACACAATTTGAATGGGCCCAGCTCACCAAGCAATTGAGATCACTTTGTATGACTGCTCTATCCTCATCATGAATTACCACTCCACCAGACTATTATCTGCAAATTTTGAGCAGTAATTGATAAAAATATTGAACAGCGTCAGGCCGAGTACTAATCCCCATGGATCCCCCACTAGAAACCCCCCTTTAATGATAATTCCCCATGAACAACGTTTTTTTGAGATCTGTCAGCTAGCCAGTTCTTAATCCATTTAACACATGCTTTCTTGATACTGCATAGTGCTAATTTTTTAATCAGAATGTTGTGTGGTACTAAGTCAAATGCCTTACAAGAGTCCATGTATATTACATCATAATATTCTACAAATTATTTATTATTCCAACAATCAATATGTTAATATAATTTACTACAAGGATAGTAAATAAATAAAAAACACAAATATGATTACTAAAATAAATAAAGCAACTGTGGAATTATGCTTATAGTTGGGAAGCTCAAGTTCTGAGTTTAGTGGTGCCATCAAATAAAAATGCAGACACAGCAACATTACATTCATTATTTAAAACTTTAACTAAATTAATTTCAGTAACTTTTGATCAGCCTTCAGTTTCCTATCTCCAACCTAAGTGCAAATATCACACCTGAATATTTTTGAGGCATCATTAACTGCTGTCACCAGCATCAGCTTCAGAAAGATAGAATGCAAAAGGATTCTTTATTTTCAACTATTCCACCAGGGATTAGGTTTTTATGGAGAAAATCTGAAGTTAACTAAATATCCTAATATTAACCTGGGTTTTCATTAGTGCTGTAAAGCAATCCCAGATTTTAGAGTATTATTCATTTGTCTGGTTCCCTCACCCTCCACTCTCTAGCCTGTTTATTTATCCTTTTCCACCATGACAGATCATGCATCATTCTATTTTGGATTCTGACCTGGATTAGTCAATTTTTTGTAACTAACATAATATCAGATTATTTTTCTTAATTATCTAAGGTCTATAGAATGAACAAAATGTGTTCTATGATAACTTTAATTTTATATTAATTTTCATCCCTGAGGATCAAAGTGGTTTTACTATAGCTGGAATCTTTAGAGTTGAATAATTTAATAGAAAGTCCTTTAATCTGAGTTATTACGGAACAGATTACATCTTTTCAGAAGTGATTAATTTAGCCTTATTTAAAGCCAGACCATGTATTCCTCTTTCTTCCAAAGCTTTCCTATGATACTGCATTGTGAAGGTTAAACATTGTATTTTAAAGGATATTTATGCGTTCTACTATTATCTGAGAGTGCCTGATCCTTCAGATTATCACACGAACAGATCTAATCAAATCAAAATTAGGATGAACAGAGTGGTTGGTAGTCTTCTCACTGAGTAATTTTACTGAAGTGCGTGGGATCGAGTCCTTTTATTGAAATATTAAAACATCATTAAAATAATCTGATTACACTTTTTATTTAGCTTCTTTATTTTGCTAAATTAACTCATCTTGATATTAGAGACAGTTTTGCTTACTGGTTCCCATACATGGGCACAGAATTCTAGTGTGTTTGATTTCCCAGCACTGCTAACTTTCGTGAAAAGATCCTGTAAGCTTGTTTTAATATCAAAACTTTTGCTCTCTCATAAACAAAACCTTATATGTGGGTGCAAACTAGCAGCAAACTGATGTGGTTCAAGGAGAGCTTTCTATGAAAACAGATATAAAAAGTGTGCAGTATTAAAACACATTAAACATTATTTTGCCTCATTCATATTGCCTCAGACTGCAGATAAAAAGTTTGCAGACACAAGTTGAATGAGGTTCTTGTTGTTTCAGCAAATGCACATGGTAAAAAAAATTGTTATAGGGATCCTGTTAATGTAAAATGAGAAGATGTTCTGCCTCCACAGGTAAGCAAGTGTGGAGATTGATTAAAGAATGAAGCCAAAAGGTTCTTTTCAAAAGATAGACTATTAGGCCTCACCGAGGTTAAAAGTATTCCTTTTAGGCTTCCTGAAAAGGGAGCATCTAGAAAGAGCTGACAGGAAATTTTCTTTCCTCTGTGCATCATTCATTTATTTAGATGTGTTACTACTATCATTGGTGGCATGACTTGGTATATGCCTTTGGCATGTGTAGTATCCTACCAGCATGAATATGAACATATGGAAACTTACCTAATGAGCTTCTAGCTGGTGAGTCTTTATTAAAAAGTCTTAACAGTGCCCTAAGAAAACCCCACAAACAAACCCCCCAGAGAAACATAGAAAAGGAAGAAAAAGCCAAATATTTACCGAATAACAGATCCGCAATTTGCAACAGTTACCGTAGTTATCATTTCCAAAATGGCCATCATAGGGCAGCAGCTGCCTTCGTCTCTAAAATTTAAAATGCTAGCTTGAGTCGGATGGAGCAAAAAGCAGGAAAGGCTCTTAGGAAAGTGGATAAGGAAGCTTGACCTAAAGCTGATCACAGAAAGTTAGAGTTATAGCCAATCCTGTATTACCTAGGGTGGTTGAAAATGAATGAGCTGTTAGCCACCTGATTTAGTTTTCTCTTAGCAGTCTATGCCTTCAGAAAACTTAGGCCTTGATCCTACAAAAGGATCTTTTCTGGCAGGCCTTTGCATGCCTACAGAGCCCATCAAAGCTAGTCAGGTTCCAGTGAGCCTGCTTGCAGGACTGGATTCACCTTTTTGCGCTTTAGTTTCCCCATCTGTAATAACAGATATAACGGTATTGAGCTCCTTTGTAAACTACTTTGAAATCTACTGATGAAAAGCCCTGTGTAACAACTAGATATTATATTATTATGGAGATTTATTTTTAAAAAAATTACAGTTGGTATATGTGTATCTGTGCATCTGAAAAATAAAAACCAGATAACACTTTAAAAATGCCTGCGTCCTGTGTTTCAAGTCCCCTGTTTACATCTACACATGAATAATATGAGTCCCCATCATGCAGTCACTTAATGTGCTTAACTGTACTCACATGAGTAGCTCCATTAAATTCAATGGGACTACTTACATTAGTAAAACTGATTAAACCCATTGTCATGGTATAATCCCCACTCTGAACCTTAGCATCCAAAAGATGGGGTACCAGCATGAATTTCTTTAAGCTCAATTACCAGCTTAGTACTTGTAGCGCTGCCACCAACCAGGAATTCCAGTGCCTGGTACACTCTGGTCCCCCCCAAAACCTTGCCCGGGGACCCCCAAGACCCAGACCCTCTGGATCTTAACACAAGGAAAGTAAACCCTTTCCCTCACCATTGCCTCTCCCAGGCTTCCCCTCCCTGGGTTACCCTGCAAGATTACTGTGATTCAAACTCCATGAATCTTAAAAACAGAGAGGAAAACGCACCTTCCCCCCTCCTTCTCTCTCCCCCTCCCAGAATCTCCCTGAGAGAGAAAGTAATCCTAACACAGAGAGAAAATTAACCTCTCTCTCCCCCTTCCCTCCTTTCTCCCCACCAATTCCCTGGTGGATCCAGACCCCTTCCCCTGGGGTCTCACACCAGAATAAAAAAACAATCAGGTTCTTAAACAAGAAACTTTTAATTAAAGAGAGAAAAACAGTAAAAATTATCTTTGTAAATTTAAAATGGAATAGGTACAGGGTCTTTCAGCTATAGACACTGGGCACACCCTCCCAGCCTAAGTATTCAAGTACAAATTAAAATCCTTTCAGCAAAATACAAATTTGAACTCCTTCCAGCCAAATACACATTTTCAAATAAAGAAAACAAACATAAGCCTAACTTGCCTTATCTACCTAGTACTCACTATTCTGGACATATAAGAGACTGTATCAAAGAGATTCGAGAGAAACCTGGTTGCACGTCTGGTCCCTCTGAGCCCCCAGAGTGAACAACAACCAAAAACAGCACACACAAAAACTTCCCTCCCTCAAGATTTGAAAGTATCCTGTCCCCTGATTGGTCCTCTGGTCAGGTGACAGCCAGGCTCACTGATTTTGTTAACCCTTTACAGGCAAAAGAGATATAAAGTACTTCTGTTCTATTAACTCCTACTATCTGTTTATGACACCCATGCTTATTTGCAGGATTGGGGCTTTATATAGTATCCTTTCTGAAGGATCACAAAGTGCTTTATAAATTTAACCTGATACATAATCAGTACACATGGATGACATTGCTACTCCTAGAGTGAAACATGTTAACTATTTAACATTTACAACAGCACTATACAACAGCTAAGGAGAAAAAAAATGAAGAACTTTGAATTGATAACTTCAGAAGGGAATTTAGTGACTGTTGTGACAATGAATAAAATCCTAGCCCCATTGCAGCGAATTGCAAAATTCCAATTGACTTCAAAAGAGCCAAGACATCACTTGTTAATAGCTCATTCAGATATTGAGGGCAGGGGACTGGACTCGATGACCTCTCGAGGTCCCTTCCAGCCCTACAATCTATGAATCTATGAATTGTCCTGGATTTAAAATATGGCCCTTAGTCACTTGGTAAGTATAAAAAGCAAATTCTAGTTCTACCTTAAGATTGCCCCAGTCTGCTGAGGGGAGTCTTCCAAAGTCTGCATTCTTTTAAATAACGTGATCAGCCACCTTATTAATTATTGTTGTTTCTTATCTTATGTCATCCAAAGCTGTACTGCGTGCTTCCCAGTACATTAAATTGCACAAAGAACTCACTCTGGAAGGATTTACAATCTAATTTAAATCTAAACTTGCATGTGATGCACTGAAGAGGTAACCATGCAGTAGGTAAAGAGCAATAAAATTAGATATTCAGCAAAGATGTGTGCAGAGTGGCTGAACTTTAAAAAAAAAGTTTCTTATATAAGATAAAAAGTCTTGGTTGACTCAATTCTTTCAGGCAGCTCCAAAGAAGGCGGTTTTAAGGAGAGATTTGAATGAGTGGAGGGAAGTGGCTTGTCGAACCACATGTAAGGGGGCGGGGCAAGGAAGAAGAGCTAAAAATGCCTATGAGAGAAGCAGACAAACATGGCTTTGACAATCTGGCATCATTAGTGGAGCAGAGTATGTGTGACTTGTGCTCCCTCCTGACATTCCAGTCAAAGTGAGATGATTGGTGCTCAGCACTTCTGAAAATCAGGTTGTTTATTTAGGTGAACTTGGGATCCCAGATGTAGGCTCTTGTCTTTGAAAGGTTTGGCCCTAAGTTTTAGGTAGAGATAGGCTGAATCACAGGTTAGATCCAAACACCTCACAAATTCTGTTGATGTTTGATATCTGATTCAGGACTGACTTTTTCCTATGTTTAAAAAGGGCTGAATGAAAACCCCATATCTGAAATCCCCAAACTTAGAAAAGTTTAAAATCTGTATGTAGATCAACATTTTGCAACTTGACCCCCATCTTGAAGACTACACATGAGAGAAAATCTTGGTTTCATTTAAGTCATTGGAACTTTTGCCTTTAATAACTTCAACAGCAGCAGAATTTTCCCCAATATTTGTTATTTGGCATCTTACACTTTAAACATTTCATTTACAAAAGCTCCCCCCTTCCAAATTCACCTTTCAGGCTGTGGCTTGTTTCCATTCCTCTCCTAAGCCTGCAAAGAGACTTGACTTAAGGATGGAATGTCAGCTTTAAATTGTAACCAGGTTATTGATGGTTTGCTCATAACACTGCAATTATTTCAATGTATTTCATTATAGTCAGTACAGTAGAGCATGCTCAAGTCAATATGAATCATTAGCTTAGTAACAGAGACATATAATACATATTTGCTTTATATGTAATATTATAACTCAGAAGATATAGACATTGCTAGTATACATAAAAATAACACTCTTGCTGTAAATTTGTCTATTACTGAGCTGTCTAGCCATAACACTCATCCCTCTGTTTCCAGGTCCTAACTGAAGCTATGATATACACTTATTTCTAATGCATTGTATGCAATTACGGTTGGGTTATCCAGGGCTTATAGGTGATAACTGATATGATTTAGAAGATTAGTCTATATAGGGGGTAGTAATTTAAAAAAAATTACTTTATGTGCTCACTATCAAAAAGGTATTGATATAGTATAAAGTTGCACACTGTTTCTACCTCATTTCTGGTGTCAAGGCAAATAAATAGCAATCATTGTACTTCTGATCCAGACCTAAAGTCCTGATTCAGCCACCTTGCTCACATTGAGGCCTGGTCAACACTAAATCATATCAGTTATCACCTATAAGACATGGATAACCCAACAGTAATTGCATGCAAAGCATTAGAAATAAATGTATTAGGTGTTGCATAGGAGTGTAAAAAATTGAGACCCCTGAGCAGTGTAGTTAAGTTGACGTAAGGTCCCATGTAGACAGCTCTAGCTCAACGGAAGAATTCTTCCATCGACCTAGCTACCACCTCTCGGGGAGATGGATTACCTACATTGACAAGAGAATCCCTCTCATTGGCATACGGGGCAGCTGTGTCACTGTAGCATTTTAAGGTAGACATATCCTAAGTGTGTCTTACTCAATGAATAGTTTCACTGAAGCCAAAAGGGTTACTCATGTGAGTTTGAATTATACAGTGTAAGAATTGTAGAACTGGGACCTTTAGAGTTAAACTGCCTGTAAAATAAAAATATCAGCTCACTATTATTGCATAGTTTCATCACAATTTATTTCTAATTGGCCAAATCTTCTTATGATAGGAAGCTACTGAAATTTAACTGGGCAACCTTACAAAATACTTAAATGTTCAGTAAAGATAAGAGATTGTCCTTACTTTAGCATAGAAGGGTGGGACACATAATAGGCCTTGTCTACAGTACAGGGGAAATTCAATCTAAGCTACGCAATTTGAATTACATGAATAGCGTAACTCAAATCGACATAGCTTAGAGCTACTTACTGCGGGGTCCACACTACATGATGTCAACAGGATCCGATGGAGTACAGGAGTTGACGGGGGAGTGATCTGCAGTGAATCGCCCATAGACTTCCAAATTTTCTTGTAAGTACATTGTTAGTGTATCCATAATAAGTATAAACCAAACTCTTATTTTTAAAACACAGAATCTTCCTTAAAAGTGACTTTAAGTAAACATATATAGACTGAGACTTGGAGCCAGATTCTCTTCCAACTCCAGCTTGCACTGGGCTCAGGTGAGAAGGGGGCTATCGGATAGTCATGGCTCCATCGTTCTCTATTCTGGCTACAGTGCAGTTTAGCGCAGCCTAGAACCATCTGGCCAAGTGGTTCCTTATGGATCATATATCAATCGGGGATTGTCAGAGCGTATTGTGCTCTAGACACTCCCCATGACTGTCTCTCCCTACCACTAATACCCTTCCCCTGCGCTAAGAGCTGTGGAGACTAGGGTGTAGGAGCTGGTTCTGTTGGCTCTATGCTTACTGGGACTCCCTCACACCAGGGGTAGACCCAGTTGGGAATTTACTGGAGATTTCCATCCATTTGTGCAATGGGACTGGAGCAGATCAATTAAAGTAGATCTTCATCTTCTAAATTCATTGTGTCCAGTCCTACTCCCTCTGAAGTATCTTAGGACCCAATTCTGCAAATGCTACTTGGTATGGTTCAGATTCATGGTAATGCACACTATGGCAGATGATAATAAGCATTTTCAAGATTGAATTTTAATCTACCAGTCTAAGAATCTGGAATTAAATGTTATAAATTATTTTCTATAGCAAGTATGACTATTTTTAAATAATACAAATATATGTTTGTTCTTGCTTCAGAGTCACGGGATAAATTATTTTTAATAAATATCTTAAAATATGTGTATTATATTTTAGTATGAAACTGCTCTGACTTTTTGGATTCCTAGGTAGAATTTATTGACTAGTATTGTGTGGTATCTGCTTAAAAAGAACAAAATAATAATAAAATACAAACTATAAGTGCAGATAAATATGATATTCTGCTTCTAATAACTCTGGGTAATTTAAAGATGAAAATTGGAACTAAGATGTAAGTTGTTAAATACTTTAATTTTCCTCTGTGTTTTTTGTGTCAAAAATAATCTTAATATTAAAGGACAGCTGTAGACTCCTAATGACTTGAATACAGTTTGACTGTTTTCATGAAGTGCTCTGTGGGATGTCAGAATATTTAATTCAGGATGTTAAAAACATCCCAAAATGTCACAATAATTATATCACAGCAGGCAATTAAAACACTGGAAAATGCCAACTGACTAAGTGTGTTCCCTGTTATTTAGGAAACTAATGAGTGAGTGACACATAAAGAAGAAAATACAAATTATAACCACAGATTCCAATATATAATATAATTAATTTTAATATAAAATATATATTAAAATAAAATGACCTGACAAACTAACAAAAGCCAGGCAATTTTCAGTTGAAGCTGCCACTTGGGCCTTAGGCACTAGCAAACCCTATACAATGTGATGTTTCATTGTTATTAATATTATTATAATTATTTATTTGTATTACAATATCATACCGTGAATACAGTCCTGAAGGCCCGACTCACCTGAATAGTGAAAGAACCTCTGCCAAACTCTCCACACATTTGCAAACCTATCAGTAGAGCCCAGCAAAACTGTGGATATCTGCTTCATATCCACAGACCATTTTTGCAGATAGTGGATCAGATGCAAATATAACTGTGCAGGGCTCTACTCGCCGGTGGTGCCTGGCCTGTGCTGTTCAACTCGGGCAGCCTGGGGTGCGCCGCATGCTTGGGGCCGGCGGGCAGCAGCCAGTGGCTGGGGCAAGGCAGCAGGTCAGAGTTAGGGCTGTCCAGCACCTGCCTGCCACGCCCCTTCCTGTCCAGTAGCTCAGACACCTCAGGCAACACCAGCATCCCCACCATGGCCTGGTCCATCAGCACTGGGCACACTCCCAGTCCTGGGCCCGGCCCACCAACTCCTAGGCAGCAGGGCTTGCCCCTGGCCACGAGGATTGGAATATGTGGGGCCCCGACACCCCACCCTTCTGCCCCACTCTGATGCAACACGCACTGTTGCTGCCATATGCCGTCACTTGTGAGCTCCCGGGAGCAGCACGCGATGCAACACCCTTTCCCCCCCTCCGTGCTGCCACTTCTCATCAAGACCCCATGCTGCTCGTTACTCCTAGTTCACACCCTCACACTATCTCTTCCCTGCAAGACCCCAACCCGTCCCACTCGCTCCTTTCCCCCTCTCCCTCATCACTAGCCCTTGTGAGATGGCTTACTGCTGCAGGTGCGGATGGAGATACAGGTAAAAGATGGCTAGCAGATCACAGGTTGATCCTGGCGGATGCGGATCCACATTTTTTATCTGTGAAGACTCTATCTATCAGGAGGGTTCTGAGGAAGCTAAAGAACTCCCTGGCAGCATGGTTCCAGCAATCTCTATGGTGGAATCTACATCTTATTCAATTATGTGACAGAAGGCATTGCAAACCACCCTGATCCTTCCAGCTGGAGAATCCACAGGAAATTAATGGAGTTTCAACTTCCTAATGTGGGTTATTCCTGCCTACGTGACAACAGGGACCTATACTTCTAATTTTTTTGGACCTTTTTCCACAACTATTATGTCAAATAGAGGAAGGGTAAAATCCTGGCCTCACTGAAGTCAATGAGAGTTTTGCTATTGACTTCAGTGGGGTCAGGATTTCAAACATCGGATTTAAACCAAGGTGCTGGTCCTGCAAGCACAATGGGAATCAACTGGCCATGTTCAGCCTTGAGGAAAATGTATGATTGGAGACAAACTATGTATAAAAACATAACAAGATCTAACAAAAACGAAAGAGGCCAATTATTCCCATTAATTAATGAGGATAGAATAAGCATTAATGAGTTTATTCTGCAGCTGGGTAGGTTCAATAGTCAGGAAGTGGAACAAGCTGCCAAAGGTAGTTGAGGAATCACCATCATTTGAAATACACAAGGTTACACTAAACAGCAGTCTGCTATCTTTATCTTAGGGTTTTCTATAGGATCCATCCTCATAGTATCTAAGACTTTGTATTGCTGGCTTTCTGAATTCCAGAGCAGAGAGGCTGGGTGGCTGTGTTCAGTCAGGGAAATGGTAACTTCAACAGTCATCATTCCTCTTGATTTGCTGTAACTAGGGGACTCCAGGTAGCATTGACAACTTCTACCTTCCTGTTTCAAAGGAAGACATTTTCCTCCAGGTTCTGAAATCTATAGGGTGGAAGGCCTTCTTCAGGTTCTGGTATCTGTTAGCCCTCAGAAATGGTTCAACACATCCATTCTCTCACCCATGAAGGTCTGACCTAGCATAATCTTCCTTATATGTTCCTTCTCTGTGTCTGACAGGCAGCATCCTTGAGGAGATATCAAAGTGAGGATCAAGAATTGCCTTGGACTGTGGTATAGGCCCTAATTCCTAGAAGTACTGGATCAGTCCCAAGATTGTCATCTCCATTTTCTCCTCTAGCAGGACCTTGTGACCCAGCATCCAGTTCATCACAAAGACCCTGGCCAACAATTTCTGTTGTCATGCCTTTTGAGCAAGCTTTCTCCTCCAGCTGAGTAGCATACTCCAGCTGAGTAGCATTTGTACTACCATGTACAAAAAAGCCATCTAGCTCTTCTGTATAACATCAAATCTGGTACAGGCGAAAAAAAAAAAAAAAAAGGTTAAATCCTAACTTTCTTGTCTTCAGGACTGTCTGGATAAAGGTCTGCATGCTGGCTTCCTGAGAGCTGAATCCTGCTCCAATTTAAGTAAATGGCAATATCTAATTGCCTTGAATATGAGCAGGACCAGGCCTGGAGGGTTTAAGCAGCAGATACCAGAGTTATAAGAAACAAAGTGGAGGGTTGCTCTTGGGATTCATGCACAAAAGCAGTCAGACTTTTTAGAGCAAGTGATAAACTAAAACTCAGACTCTGAATCTGCCATTTTTAGCCATGTGGGACTTCAGTCTGGTTATAAATACCTTTACTAATGTTCCTTTCCAACCCTAGAGGAAGGTCTCAGATTCCTTACTCTTAAAACTGCCTTTCTGGTGGCAATCTCCGTCAAGAGCAATGGAAAGCTACAAGCTCTTTTGTAGAGGGAGCCTTACCTGTAGAAAAGTAGCATTCTTCAGCCCACTAAGTTTCCCTCCCCTCCCCCCCCCAGTACTCAGTCTGTATTTGTTCAGGTGTTGGAAAGGACTACTTGCTGGGCAGGTGTAAAAAAACAAAGAAAAATGGCCATCTTACCTGTTCTCTGAGTTCCTCTATGTCAGTCCAGAGACATCTCTCCCTGTTTTGTTATATTGATTGAGGCTGTTCTCATTTTTTTCTCCTGAACTATTTAATATAGTCTTAATAGATTTTTAAATAATGCCAACTAGCCCCTTTTATAGGGAAAGTCAAGGCATCAAACTTTGCCACAAAAACTATTTTTTCCTTTTTCTATTTGGTAGGACGGTTTATTGCATAGCATCTGTCAGGGGGATACTTGGAGAAACCAAATTAACACGTAAGAAATTACCAATTTGTGATACCCATGAAAAGAAAATCCTGACAGACAAGGATTGTGCTCATTATGAAGCTACTCTCAGTCATAACAGTATTAGGAAAAAAGATATTAATAGCTGACCTTTGAAGTTCATAACTCCTTTCATAACAATTTTGCCCTAAATGTTTTATCAGATGCATATAGTAGAAAATGAAACTTTATAATACAAGTTATAATACATACTGCTAGTCATTTTCATTGACCATTCGTGCAACATCAGAATATATAAATGTTCCCTATAATTTATAAAAAATAGCATGATCTGGTCACATATTTATAGCAGGTGCAACATGAAAAGTAAAAAATTATTCATGAATAAACAAATATTTGAGAATTTAGTTTGTGAAAAGGCCCTAGTATGCTCTTTTTGACTACTCATTTGAGAGAACAGAAATTCCCTCATACTTTCATTAAAAAAAAATCTTTTTTTTAAGTTGTCCTTAGAAGGGAATAGCTTTGTAGATATAAAACTGATACAGAAAACTATTAAGTAATGAACTTCATTCTAAATAAATAATTTCCATCTTGTATTCTGTGCCTTTTGAAAGACTGGGAAAGATCTGCAATTGTTGTCTACTACCATTTCTTTCCTATTTGTTATATATTTTCCCCTATTTAGAGCTGAGTTTTTAAAACTACAATAGCAACAGAAATAAAACTTGATCTGACAAATGTAGGCTGCTATCCTGCAAACACTAATGCATGGGAATACCTGTATTAACATTGAGCTGTCCAACTAATTTCAGTGGGATTAGTAAATCTGGGTAAAGTTACTTGTGTGTGTTTGCAAGATCAGGCCAACTGGGTATTAGTGGTGTTTTATTTGGTGTCCTGAATAACTATAGAATTAGAAGAGCAGATAACATTTCTTCCTTTCCAGATGCCTCAGGAAGTCCCAGTATCTTATTATTGGTTGATTTAATATCATTTTGAGATATCTCAATGTTTCATTGTGTAAAGGAATGTTGTTTTGTTAATATTAGTACAGACATCAGAGTTTTATGTTGTCGTTCAGATTCCAGTTCATTATTTTTTCTGTAAATTTTCAAAATTCTTTTTAATTACTTCTGCTCTGTTTTCTACCTGAACAAATCCATTAGAATGTGAAACTATATTAGAATCAAACACAGCAAACCTTGCCTCCAATCTCTGAATTGCAAGAAATATGGTTTTCAAAAAGACTGTGGGAGCAATAGAATTTACTTCTTCCTTTATATTTTCTCCATGTGAGTGCTAAGGATTTTCCAGGAGAAACTCCCTGCAAAATAAAATATTTCCACTACAAAAGTTAATTTTTGTCTTTAAAAATTACACAAAATAATCAGGTGTTCTCTGAAGAGTTGTTGTACCAAATTTAGAGACAACATTCAATCATGAAAGTGTGAAGCAGGGGATTTTAGTTTAAGTGAAGATCTAACTATAAAGTCTCTACTACTACCTCCATATTCTTGCTATCTTTCTTGCACTCACCCCTGAGGTATCAGAACATGAACATAAAATTAGTGCTGGCTGAAATTTTTCACCGAAACATTTTTACAATAAAAAAAGATTTTTCATGGAAAAATTGTTTTGTTTGAAATTTTCACAAAAAAAACTGAAAATCATAATATTTTGGTTTTCAGTTCTAAAAAAACCAAAAAAAGTTCAGTTTTTGATCTTTTAAAAAGGCAAGGGAAATGGGAAAAGTGGAGAGAATGGATGGAAAAATGAAAATTTAACATTTTTTAGTTTTCGTTTTGTCAAAAGAATTTTAGTGAACATTTTTAAATAAAAAAATGGTTCTCTTCATTTGAAAATATTCATAGAAAAATCCTATCATTTTTCAATGAGCTCTACATACAGCCTAAGATACCAACATCTTAGTTTTGTCTGACATGTTTGCTTCACTGACTGTTGCTATACTTAAGTCTCTTTCTTGAGTGGTTTCAGTTAAAACAGAACTCATCCATGTGTATGAGCAGTTCAGTTTTTCCTTTCAACATGTACTACATTGTGCCTCTCCATTCACCCCCTTCCAGATTGTTAATAAATATATTAAATAACACCCATCCTACCGCACATCCTTGGGGTAGCCCTATATTACCTTCCATAATAAAAATAAATGGACAATGTTCATCCTTTATTTTTCATCTCTTAACCAATTTCTAAAGCAGGGGTCAGCAACCCTTCAGAAGTTGTGTGCCGAGTCTGCATTTATTCACTCTAATTTAAGGTTTCGTGTGCCAGTAATACATTTTAATGTTTTTAGAAGGTCTCTTTCTAAGTCTATAATATATAACTGAACTATTGTTGTATGTAAAGTAAATAAGGTTTTTAAAATGTTTAAGAAGCTTCATTTAAAATTAAATTAAAATGCAGAGCTCCCCAGACCAGTGACCAGGACCCAGGCAGTGTGAGTGCCACTGAAAATCAGCTCGCATGCCGCCTTTGGCATGTGTGCCGTAGGTTGCCTACCCCGTTCTAAAGTATAAAAACTTTACCTCTCACAGTGACTATTCAATTTCCTTGATGGCTTCTTGTGTGGGATTTTATCAAAGACTTTTAAAAAGCACAAATATATTACATTTTATTTAGCCATTATTTTGTTGGCTCTGTCAAAGAATTCTAATAGGTTGGAAAAGAGTGATGTTTTGGGAATCCCCAGATTAGCAACTTTCTAAAAGGTGAATACTCATTGAAGAGGAAACAAGCATAATGCTCTACAAAATTATAAAGGACACTGGCATATGTGCCATTACTACATGTGTTTGGTAATTTATTTAGTAGGCAATTTATAAGGACATATTTCCTTGGTGATAACGTTCCATGACCTAATGCAAGTAGTTGCTTGCTAAGTGACAGACTTCAGGAATCTGCAACTCTTGTTTGCCTTGACTTTTAAGGCACTAGCCTCTTAACTCAATCTGCCATTTATATTCTTCTGCGGCTCATCTGTCTCTTGGTAGAGAGAAAGAGGAGAGGCAATAAGTTCAAATTAGCCACAACCCTGGAAAAACTGGGGCAGATAGTAGTGGTAGAGATCTTTTGTATTTTTCCAGATGAAAAGATACTTGATTGTGGAAAAACCTTTGTAGATTAGTTTTTGGGATAATGATATTTTTTAAGCCAAAAAACAAAAGTCCTAATTGTATTTATTGATTCTTTTACATACCCATCCCCCCTCATTTCCTATTACAACACCGAATAATCACTTCTGTTACAAATACACAGCACAGTGAAATATATCCATGTATTATCCCTTCTTGTGTACTAATGACATTACTCACAAGAAGTCTTATTATCCCATTGCCATCTAATCCAACTGACTTCACATGCCTCCTTGGAAGTGAATGGAAATATATTATCAATAATTTTTCTGGCTCTCAATCCCCATGTCATCTGGCAATGGAGGAAACTTCAAAAAACTTTAATTTGGATAAGATCTGGAAAGTTGAGATGTTAATCTAAATCTTTTGAGCTTTTAACCTTTCCTTCTCATATCCCATATGTCCTCAATTTCCCCAATCCAACAGTCCCCAGTAGGCTTCCATCACTCTCATTTTATTCCTGATCCTTCAAAAGGAACTGGCATGACTATGTGGGGAAGCAGCACAAAGATGAAATCCTAACACTTAGGAGTCTGATGGTTTGCAGAGAAAAAACTCCACAGTGCCAAAATAGCAGCATGAAGGGCCATTTGGGATTTAATGAATTCTGGTTATATAAAATAGTCACTGTGGCCAGATTTTTTGAACTCAGGTAGCTAAAGTTGGGCACTTAATCCATAATCAGGCATCTAAACACATGGTCTGTTTTCAGAGGTGCTGAGCACCTGCAGCTTCCAATGAAACCCCATGACTCTGTCAAAAGGCCAAAAGAACTAGCTCTAATTCCAGATGGGGCCTGAGCACTTCAGGGTTTGGGTTTTTTCCCCTCTTTTTCACCTGCACAAGCTATTTTTCTCTTCTCTTTGGCAGTGGGAATTACAAGACTGGTAAATTGTTATGGTTCCATGTTTGTGCTACTTCTCCATATAACATTGCCAATGGGCTTCAGACCTGCTCAGACTCCATACCCATTCTGCCCTGGCCCTGTCTGAAACTGCCAACATGTATGAAAATTATTGTCAATAATTATGGCAATTTTGGTACTTGACCACTACAAACTGGATTGAGGACCATCACATGCTTCTAGGGTGACCAGATGGAAAGTGTGAAAATTTCAGGACAGGGTGAGAGGTAATAGATGCTATATAAGACAAAGCCCTGAGTATCAGGACTGTCCCTATAAATTGGGACATCTGGTCACTCTACATGCTTCACATAGGCCAATCATTAGTCACGGTTTTCAGTCACTACTGTTGTGTTCTAGATTCAAACTACTGACACAGAGATAAACAGATTTCTATCCACATTAAATAATTTCCTGAGCCATCCAGTGTCCACAACATATTTTTAAACACAGAAAGTACACTAGCATCCTCTGTGTTTTCCTTCCAGTTTTTGCCATCCATTTCTGAGCCTATGTCTTGGTTACCTAGGGAACCAGTGTAGAAGTGAGCTTTATTAGATGAGAGTTCACTGTTGTCAGAGTTGATGGCAGAGTTTTGAGTGGTGGCCTTTATAGCGATTGAAAAGTTACTTTTTTTTTTAATTTCTAAAAAGGATTAAAGGTGGCTATTTTCAAGGAGTTGGTGGTAGAAGAGTGCTTTTTCGAGTACAGGAAAAGAGAAGCAGTTTTGAAGAAGCAGTTTGAATTGGGACAGTGAATGAATGCTTAAAAGGTCACTAAAATACTTTTGATTACTCTGGGAAATAGTTGTTGTATTATGCCCAGAAGTGTTGATTTAAGTGTATTTATACCAATAAGGAAAAAATCCAACATGTATACTGCATATGTGGTTATGAGATCACTGGAATAATCTCCTTTATTTCTGCAACCATGTGACAAATGATAAAGATGAGACATGACACATGCATGAAGGTTTTATTGGGATGAGTTTGAGTGTTTGCATTATTTATGAGTTATTAACAACAGTTGTTTTTGTTAACACCTACAATGTGCCAAGCAATTTCCAGACCTTCAAGAAGCAACAGTCCTGGCTCTCCTAGTTATCCAAAATGAGTTACAACACACTACACATCATATATGTTGCTTTACCACATTTTAGAGAAGTTTATGTATTTTAGAGTTATGTAAATTTTTATACTCATTTTCATTTTTCCTGCCTGGATGATAGGTTAGTTATTGAGTATAATTAAATAATAAATTACTGACCTAGAAACCTGGAAATTGCCATGCTGGATCAGGTCATGGTCAGATCAGGTCATGATCAATCTAGTTTAGTATCCTGTCTCTAACAGTTGCCAGCACCAGTTGCTTCAAAGAAAGGTGTAATAAACCCCACACTAGGTAGATGTGGGATCATTTGTCCCACAGGAAAGTCTTATTATTCCTATAAATATCTGACCTAGGGTTGCTAATTTTGTAATATTTAAAAAACGGATATTCTAGCAGGAGTGCCAGAACCTGCCCCACACCATTACTTCCCCTGAGGTCCCACCTCTACCCCACACCTTACCTCCAAGGCCTTGCCTCTACCCCACCTCTTCCCCCCAATGCCCATGCCCCCATCACTCACTGTTTTTCCCCGTTGGGAGGGTCTTGCCTGCAGAGCTGGGGCTGGGAGCTGCAGCCACCTGACACAGGTAGAAGAAGGCCTGGCGCAGGTGATGTCCTGGCGCCTCCACATCTCCCCTGCTCGTAGTAACCAGATTTTGATGTCCAGTCAGTAGATCTGTCCCCTTTTTGTCAGGTCCCCTTTTTGACTGGACTTTCCGGTAAAAAAACAGACACTTGGCCACCCTAATCTGACCCTTTTTTGAATCTTGCTGAGTTCTTGACCTCAATGACTTCCTGTGGCAATAAGTTTCACAGCCTAATTATGGACTGTTTGAAAAACTATTTCCTTTTATTAGTTTTGAATTTGCCATCCTTCAGTTTCACTGGTTTTGTATTATGAGATGGGGAGAACAGAAGTACCTACATAACACTTCTCTTCTGAAAGACAGGAAAAATACTATTATCCCATTTCACAGTGGGGGAAAACGTACAGAGAGGGAAAGCGGCTTGTTCAGTGTCACACAGAGAGTTAATAGCAGAGCCAGGAGTAGAATCCAGTTCTGTTGGCTGCACATCTTATGCCTAAGTCACTAGACCACTCTGATTCCTCACTTTTGGAACTAGGAAAACTCGAAAAGGATAAAAAAGTAGCTTTTCTCTAAATCGGCATGTTTTCATTTTAAGGGCTATCTCACAAACCAACAGGGCTAGATATGGCTTTCCATGTCACAGAACAGTCTGGAATCTCAGCTGTCTAACAAGGTAAATTGGATATTTCTAGTTACGTTGGGTTATGAAACCATGATGTTTAAAACTGGCAAGATATACTACTAGACCAATCATGTACTACAGTAATTTTAAATTATTACTTTTTACCTGATCCATATTTGGCGAGGGCTGGAGAAACTGCTCAGATCCAGAACATTAGGCATAAGTTCCAGGAGAGGTGGATAAGTGTGCAGAGGACAAGTCAAGTAGAGCTAGGTAAGGTAGTAGTGTGAAATATATGCAGTTTAGCATATAGCTGTGCAGGTGATGATAAATGAAAAAAAAATTCATCCGATGGATATCATCACACAGCAAGCAGTGTTTTTGAATCCCTGCTTTTTACCTAGGAAAAGAAGGAAGCAGGTTCATTTTACAAATAAAGGAGATGACAGCTGTTGGAAAGCAGCTCGGGGATTTGGAATATTAACAGTAGTCCTATTCAAGAAAGCATCCTTCTTCAGGAAGGATACATAAGCACATACTTAACAGTAATAAACATGCACTTGGGACTTTAGCATACACTTAAAAATAAGCATGGGCTGATGTACTTTCCTGAATCTGGACTTATGGGAAAAAATAAGGGCCGGAGCATTCAGACTGCTGAGTGCAAATACACGGGACTGCACAGTGCAATAGTGTAACCTCTGCAGAGCAGCTCCACCTCACTGTGGCCTGGGGAGAAGATTTATGATCCCCTCCTCTCTTATACACCTGGCCAGAACCCAAACTGACTACTTAGCTTGGCCCACCTAGATTCCGAATTTTGCCCTACATATCCATTTCTGTTTGCATGCTGAAGTGTGTAATAAAATACTTAGAAAAAAGCTGACTATTAAAGCGATGTAATTTGCAAAGGATTGGATTCATAGAGTTTCCAATTTTAATTGGTATAAAGAAAAATTAAAAATATATAAAGCAGCAACTCCTTGCATAAAAAGATGAGTGCTTATGAACAGCTGGAATTTGCATATAACCTTTCAAAATAGAAAGTGTTACAGAAACCACTTTTGCTCTGGAACAGGCAACATATGGTGGCAGAGAATAGAACCCGTTAGTCTATATTTAGTCCTATGACAGGTGCACAGACAAATGTTTAGATGAGAGGGGACAGCTCTTTGCTGATACTGTGTCAAAATTGTCCTGAAATATATATTTTTCCAGGGGTGAAAGGGTTGTGCATTTACCTTTTTGTGCTATTGAAAATTTGTTTTTGTAACTGAGAAAATGTAATACTCAACCCTTCCCCATAAAGCAGTCAGTTCACAGTCCAGGAATAATTAACAGTGTATTGAGAGAACTCCTGGAAGAAATACTATACATCAAGTTGTGGTAATCCCTTATCTGCCCTGAAAATACTGTGAGAGTCCTTATTCATAACACTGAAGTACACAGGTCCTGACTGTGATCCTACAGAAGTACATGCAAAACTGATATTTTTTCAAAGCTGTATAAGGACTTTTGGGATTCTCATGTTTGTAAGAATAGGCTTTTAGAAGCTGGAAGTAGTTAGACACAAAAATTAGTTTTTGAATTAATTAGCACAGCTGCAGTGGGTCACCGTAGACAATTGTCATTGTGTAAACAAATGAAATAAAAGGGAAGAAGTGGACATGAGTCCAATTCTGCAAGGCATGTCTTACTGAGGCAAAAGGTCTACTGATGCCAATCCCATTTTGCTTCAATAAAAAGTGGAGGATCAAACTACTACCACACATACTGACTACCACTATCAGCTAAACAGGAATGAGAAACAGGCAGTAGGAACTATTTTTTCCTGAGAAAAATCAGCAGCAATATTGCCAACCTCCAGCATTGCAAAATAGGGTCAGTTCTCAAAAATCATGAGATTTGTTAAAGAATGATCAGATTTTATAAAACAAGTGTTCGGTTGTTTTTATTTGGCTTCTGAGCCTTTCAGGTGCACTTAGGTCACATTTCCCAGATTTTCTCTGCAATCACAAAAGTTAGTAATTTAGTTTTTTATTAAATGAAAGCTCAGAGTCACATGTAAACACATGAATTCAAAAGCTATTGCTTTGAGAAAAATACTAAACGTAGCAAAACTCACAATAAAAAAAAATTAAAAAACCCTCACAATTTAGCAACACTATGGTAGTCAGTATTCTAGCACCTGTATATGCAGCCAAGCCACTACTAATTGTAGTTCTCTTTAGCCTCAAGTCTGAAGCCCTTACTCTCAAAAGTATGCCTTACACATGAGTATTCCTGTTGAGTTCACTGGGGATTCTCAGCTGAGGACCCAGTACTGAAAAGTGGTAAGCACCTCTGTTGAATCCAGTGAGAGTGAAGGGACCACTCATCACCTCACAGAATCAGGCCCTACACAGAGTGTGGCCCAGATCATCTGCTGCCCTGTACCCAGTTAACTCAGAACAGGGAAATGGGGAGGGGAGAAGAGTGGTATTAAGACACTGTTTAGCCTTTTCTGGTCTTGAAACTCACTGGGCACTGGTGCAGTCTCCAGTAGAGTTACCTCAAGGGACATTCCAGCAGTCTGCAGTTGCTAGAGCATAAAGATGCTCTGGCCACAACTCCTTTGAGTTGGGTTGAGTGGAGAAGTGCCTGAACGTTTACCCCCACAAGGGACAATTTAGGTTATATACTTAGACTGTAAGCTCTTTGGGACAGAGACTGTCTTTTCTTCATGTGTGAGTACAATGCCTACCATATTGGGACCTCAGTTGTGGTTGGGGCTTCTAGGATGTAATACAAAACATTGGAAGTAGAGCGTATACCCACTGGCTTACCACTAGTAGGGTGGCTCACAACAGCTGGTGTGGGCACCACAATCTGGTCCCACTAGTTTGTACAAAGGCTGCAGTATCAAACTGTCACAAGGTGCTCTACTCACCTGGGTGACATTTCCTTCTGGCAATTCTAGGGATCAGCTCTGCTTGGTTCAGTGCCTCCTTTCTCCTCTTCTACCTTTGCAGCTCTTCTCTTGCTCACAGAGCTTCATTGTGACTGCTTCATGACTCAGCCCTCTGGCCAGCTCACACTGTGATTCCCCTTCCAGAGAACTCTTTCAAAGTGTCTCTCCACAAATAGTGTCAGACAGTCCTCAGGCCCATTGCACTGACTGTGTCACTCCCACAACAACTCAGGCAGTCTTTCCATTCATTGCCCCATGCAATACTACTCTGCAGTGGACAGTAGGGGAACCCAGGCCCACCCTCTACTATGGAGGGTTAAGAACTGTGACTTCACCAACTTTACTACTCTCCCCCTGGACTACTTCTCCAAGCTTTTCATTCTTCAGCCTCCCTATCAGACTCCTCTCTCTTAGGCCTACTAGAGAAACCCTTTCTCAAGCGTCCTTATCTCCCTGGCTTCCTTCTCCCTTTCAGGTAGAGATACTACAGACTGCCTCCTACATTGCTGCCAGCCTCTTGGCTTTATGGAAGCCCTGCTTGTTTCCTCACAGGTGAGTGTCCTCCTAATTAGTACCCCCACTCAGTCTAAGTCTCCCCTATTTGTGGCTTAATTGGCTGATTGGGCCTACCTGGCCTAATTCAGCTTTCAAAGCCACTGTGGGGAGTATACCCATCACACAAAACTAATGCCCAGTATTTTTCTGAGTGCAGCCTAAAGAAATGGAGCAATTTATAGTCTTCAGAAAAATTCTAGAAAGACGAACTATGGGAAACTTAAGCTTTTGACATTTATTTGCAAAATGCAGTATTAGTGTGGTGATGTAATCACTCACACTTTGAACAGAAATAACTAACTACTTCTTGGGCATGAAAATGTTCTCTTGGGTTCCCTGTTTGAAAGAAAATGTTTTTATAAATTGCATTAAAATAAACTATTTCTAAATCACAGATTCCTTATGTTAGTAAGTACTTTAATTATTCACCTAAAGAATATGTGGCAAAAACTGAAGATTCATTTGACTTTTAACATTGAAAAGAAGAATTTTGAAATTACATGATATCAATAAAAATTAATCCAGTACAATCTGACAGAAAACGAAGAGCCCAGTCCTTCACCATGAGCTGAATAGAGTCCAAATAAATCAGTGAGGTTCCTCCTTAGGTGCAACAGTTTTGCTTCCACATCAAATACAGGATCAGAACCGCTACTGGTTATTTTTGTATGTAGTTGTAGGCTCCTGGCGTATCTCCCTGGTCCATTAAGGACTCAATGCCTTGACCAAAAAGTCTTTTATGCCCTTCCTCCAGGGTACAGTTTTATTCTTTAAACATAAAACTTAGGCAAAACATCAAAACAAAAATAGTTCATCTGCCCACCATGGGCTACCAGAGACTTTTTCCCTTGCCTCTCTCACACACCCTTCCTATCGAACTGCCTATTTCAGGACCTACTATGGGAGCTCATCTTCTTCCTCCAGCTCCTTACTCAACTGAGTCACTTGCTGGCTTTTGTAATCAATTGATTACTTCCCAGCTGGGTCTGATAAATGAACAGAGCTGGCTGGCCTCAGGCTCAGTGGTCCTTAAAGAGGCAGATCATCCAGTTACAGTACAATTAAATCATATGCTGGTTCTACCTTTCCATATGTCCCCCATTCCATATGGGGATAGAACTATATGCAATAATACAGACATTTGTGTAATAATTCATGCTGTGATCCCAGTTTATTCTGTTATATCAAGAAGAGACTAGGGAGGAAATGATCCATAATACAAATATTTAACAGTGGGCAAAAAGGCAGGATACATATCAATCAGTATTGACATGTGCGGTGTCACAAATGGCCATTTTCAGTCAGATGTGAAAAAGAAAGGGAAAAATAGAGGAAATATCTAACACTAATGAATAATTGCATTTAGAAATATTCCAAGTTACTAACTCATTGTACTGAAATACTTTTTACAGAGATCAGAGTTCAGTCTGAAATTTCTAATAATATCATCTGTACCAAAGTATTGATGGTCAGATACATTTAATCTTTTCCAGTAATTTCTTCACATACTTGATATACCAGGGAATGAATTATTTGCTCTTGTGGAGAACTCTATACTTTAGAGAGAATCAGATGCACTGCTTCAAATATTTCCTTGTAAGGTTGGATTTGACTGGGATCAGGTTGCATCTCATGGGCCACAAACATTGAGGAATTTAAATTCTGTTATCTTTCTACAACACATCTTTGCACTGGCAAGATGCTTGCTAAATCTGGTCTTTATCTCACACATTTTAACTGGCAATCACAGTTTCTGCATTGGACAAATGTGTATTTCTCCAGGAAAGCAACCTGTAGGCCAGCTTCACATAAGCTGGATCTTCTGTCATATTGAAATACAGTCTCTGGCTGCTATGTCAGCAGTCATGACTGATTTTTCTCCCTCTTTGCATTTTAGAAAACCAAGTGTCCTTGTACAGACGCTCTCTGACTTACGCAAGCGTTCCATTCCGGAACACCTTGCATAACTTGAATTTTGCGTAAGTCGGAAATGTATCTCCAACCATTACACAAATTAAAAAACAAACAAACAAAAAACCCCTCCAATTTCTAGCTTATGGAACCTTTTCCATAAACTCAGATTTGCATATGTCGGGTTCACGTAACTTGGGGAGCGTCTGTAAATGACAGCGATACTTTGTTTTCAAGCATGGACAGTTAGGTAGAGCTCAGCAAACTTAACTTCACATTGAATAATCTTGTCCTCCAAGTTTTTGATTCTAGCCTTGATGTTTGCTCTGTTTACCAACCTGTCGAGGTTTGCGTCCATGCTTGCAATAGAAGACTGGATTACACTTGGGTTTTATCTGGGTGATCTATTCCATTTATTCTTCTTCATATTATTAATATTTGTATTGTCGTAACACCTGAAGGCCCCACATGGAATGGAGGTCCCATTGTGTACATAAGAGGACACATTCCTTTCCCCAAAGAACATTTTGCTAGGATCAGGTTGTCCTACATGCACTCTGAGTCTTTGCTGTACTGATAAACATGGTATTTTATATGCTTCTTACTAGTTAAAAACTTTTTACGACTTTTCCCATTAATCTCCTTTATTGATATTACTGCAACTAAAATACATATTGGATCTTCAGCAATATTCTTAAATAACTTAAATATTCTTAAATATTCTTAAATACTAATAACTAGTATTTCTTTACACAATGCACAGTCAACCTGTGGCACTCCTTGCCAGAAGATGTTGTGAAGGCCAAGACCATAACAGAGTTCAAAAAAGAACTAGATAAATTCATGGAGGATAGATCCATCAATGGCTATTAGCCAGGATGGGCAGGAATGGTACCCCAAGCTTCTATTTGCCAGAAGCTGGAAATGTAAGAGTAATTGGAAGGCACACACATTGCCAGCGGGCTACATGGGATGGAAAAAAGTAGACTAGCGTTAAAATTATGTTAAGTTCTTACATGGTCTTTGAATCTGAACAAATCCTGAAAGTTACTGGAAATGAGCATTAACAGGAGGCACCTATTTTGTACTGGTTCTTTATTGCAGTTGCTGTGCTGCTGCATTCCCTTAACACTCCACTGACATCAGTGTCATACCCAATTTCTGCTTTGACTTACATTGTGGAAAATAAGCAGAAATATCCTATACTAGTGTTTAGCATTCAAAAATAAGAATGGTTAAAAGTTGGCATAATGAACAAAAGATGATTTTCGCCTGGTTCCCTTGTATTATAATGTCATGTCATTTTTTGGTATTCTAAGGAGTTTTCCTACCAGGCAGTGGTCATCCAAAGTTTTCCTTACCACCTTGTCAATATGCCTAAACTCTGACCTGGAGGACCCTCTTAAGTGCTGAAAGATTGGTGCAGTGTCCATGGCTTATTCAGGGCCTTTCAGCTAGGACTGATAAAATGGGTGCCAATGAATGCCACTTGTGATGGCAATTTTGGGAGATGTGAGCACATGTCTACTAGGAACTGGAATGAGACTATTCACTCACATTGGTTATTAATGTATGCAGTGTAGCTGTAGCTGTGTCAGTCTCAGAATATTAGAGATACAAGGTGGATGAGATAATGTCTCTAATTGGACCAACTTCTGTTGGTGAGAGAGAAACTTTTGACCTAAACAGAGCTCTTCTTCATGTCTGGGAAAGGTGTTCTGAATGTCACAGCTAAATTCAAGGAGGAACAGATTGTTCAGCTTAAGTAGTTAGCACATATTCTCAGGCTATGGCTACACTGGCACTTTATAGCACTGCAACTTTCTCACGCAGGGGTGTGAAAAAACACCCCTTGAGCGCAGCAAGTTACAGCTCTGTAAAGCGCCAGTGTAAATAGTGCCCCAGCACTGGGAGCTGTGCTCCCAGCACCGTAAACTAATTCCCTCATGGAGATGGAGTACCTGCCATGCTGGGAGAGCGATCACACTCGCACTTCAAAGTGCTGCTGTGGCAGCGCTTTGAAGTTTTGAGTGTAGCCATGGCCTAAGGGACCATTCTAAGTACAGTGGCACATTAACACCTCTGCAGTCATAGGACAAAAAAAGGGGGGGGGTATGGGTTACCGATTGTTCTCACAATCAGCTTTAACAATAGAACCTTACAAACATAAACAAGAAACACATGGATTACCAAACCTACCTTCACAGATCCAGTAACCACCTCAAACACACTGAGAAATTTGTTATCTATAGCCAGGGATTCGGATACCACACAATGTGCTCCGAGAAGAAAGTTCAGGATATACATGGTAACACACTTAAAACCACCTTCGCCAAACAAGGGCACTGCACCAGAGAAGCAAAGCATCATGGAATGACCCATCCAAATGCCCCAAGAGAACCTTCTTCAATACAGAAGTAAAATCCCCTCCTGCACACCCCTAGTTGCCACTGGAACTCATATGGGGTATCATCAAACAGCTATAATCCATACTGAATGGGGACCCCATCCTGAAAGAAGTCTTTCCTGAACTCCCACTTCTAGGCTTCAAACAACTCCCCAACCTCTTCAAGCTCATCATCAGAAGCAAACTTCCCACAGACCAGGACACACAAACTCAAAGCAACACCAGACCCTGACAAAACAATGGACGCAAAACCTGCAGACATATCTCCACTGCTACAGTGATCAAAACCCCACACAACACACCTTTGAGGATCCCTGGATCCTACACATGCCTATCACAACATGTGGTATACTTCATCCAATGTACTAAATATCCCAATAACAACTATGTGGGTGAAACCAGACATTACCTTCTCGAATGAACTCACACAGGAAAATAATAAAAGACAAAAATACCCTAACACCTGTGGGTGAACACTTTGCACAAAGTGATTACTCTATATCTGACCTATCAGTCCTCATCTTCAAAGGAAACCTACAAAACACTTTCAAAAGATGAGCCTTAAATTCATAACTCTGCTAGCACTAAAAATCATGGACTAGAACAGAGACATTGGCTTTATGGTTTATTACAACAATCTGTGCCACTAACCCTCTCTTTTTGTCCTGTGATTGCATAGGTGTTAATGGGCCACTGTGCCTTCAGTGGTCCCTTAGAATATGTGCTAACTACTTATGCTATGCTATCTGTCCCTTCTTACATTTAGCTGTGATGCTCTGAGGACCTTTCCCAGACCTGAAGAAGAGCTCTGTGTGGCTTGAAAGCTTGACTCTCTCACCAACAGAAGTTGGTCCAATAAAAGATATTACCTCACCCACCGTCTCTCTAGCTGGTTATTAATGACTATCAGATGGTAACAACTATCTTGAGATGTACTTGAATATAGAACCTAGAGATGAAAGGCTCTAGTATCAGGATCTCTTAACTAATCCCCCGAGCCATCTCATTTCAGCATTTGTTAAGGTGTGGAACTGCATTTTTGTTTTTGAAAAATTGCTGTTTGGAAAGTAGTAATTGCACACGGATGGGAGATGCATTTTAGGAAAACAGCACATCTTTCTTGGACATTTTCTATATGATTCTGTGGCATCTATGTGATCACAACATATGCAGCAGCTATTTAATTTGTTATGTTTTTTATGCACTGGTTTGTTAAGAAAAGACTGTGATTTGTGATTATGAAGGCAAATTATTAACCAATGAATAGCATTACAGTGCGTAATTTTTGTCTGCTATATAATATTCACTGCATCTTATGGGAGAAAGACAACAACCTTCACGTGGTGCTTCTGTTAAATGCTGGTGTTTTTTGCGCTCTGTGTTTTGTGCAAATCCACCAACATACCAATGCTGTCAGTTGGCCACTGGATGTTGTTTTACCAACCTCCCAGTGAATGTAGCAACAATTATACTTTCTCAAACTGCCTTTTCCAGGACCAAAACAGAACAATTGGGCCAGTCCTCCAAATATACCAACTTAATGTAGAAAGGATGTCCAGGAAAAAAGCAAATTACCTCTTGAGGGCCCTCAAAGACCATCACATTGACATTGTGGCCCTCCAAGAAACACAGATGAAAGAAGATAAAGCTGCCAAACACAAAATCTATGGCTATACCAAAATTGCTGCTGTTAACCATCTAAAACATGGGCTATCAGTGTACATGCGAAATGGATTAGAGGATGTGGAAGTTTTGGAAGAATCATTGACCAAAGGAAGAAAGATCTGCATAGAATTAGGGACATCATTATAGTAAACGTATACAAGCCACCTAACCATCATGTGGCCTGATCCCGACTTCCCTTCCCTTCCTCATCTGGCCATCTACATAGGTGACTTTAACAGCCATCACGAAGACTGGGGATACTGCTCAAATGACACAGCCGGGGAGCAGATCACAGAATGGGCCTCCCTAGAAAACCTCCAACTGCTCTATGATCCAGAGCAATCTGGATCTTTTTGGTCTGTGAGGTGGACAATGGATCACAACCCTGACCTGTGTTTTGTGACTGTAATAGTGCAGGTGTCCCACTGGCCACAACAAGAACCATCCGGAGTCACTTCCCATGCATTGCCATCACCTAATCATCCTCCAGATTGGCCTGGAAGTGCCTCTTCTGCAGTCAGTGCCAAAGCCGTGTTGGAATTTCCACAAGGCTGACTGGCCCACCTACACTTCAGAAACAGAATCTCGGATCCCACAGCTCGAACCAATACCTAGGAACTTTGGTTGTTTTACAAACATCCTAACTGCTAAGAAGTACATCCCATGTGGTCACTGCAAGGTTTTTACCCCTTGCTGGACAAAAGAATCCGAGTCTCTCCTGAGGGAATATGAAAAGAGCGGCTACCCAGATAAAGCCACTGTGCTGCTTGCGTCCTTGAATTCGGCACACCTGGAAAGGTAGAAAGAGACTGCTGAAAGCCTTGATTTCATCCATTCAAGCTGTAAGGCATGGGCTCTTTTGTGGCAACTTGGAGGATTCCAGCCAGTAATGCAATGCTCAGCAAAGGTGACAGCAAATGCTGTTTCTTCTCATCTTATTTCAAACAGCAAGATGCCAACAGACAAGATTACATGCCAGGAGGTCCAGCAGGAACTCCGCAGAAACCTTCAACAATGCCTGGAGGAATCCTCACTCTCTTCCCCATATTCTGTTGAGGAGATCAACATTGTGCTGTTGGAAACCAAAAGCTGGAAAGCTGAAGGGGTTGATGGCATTGCTCCAGAGCTTCTCAAGAATCTGGGGAGACGGGGATGGGAATGGCTGGCAGTACTTTTTACTGTCATACATAGAACCAACAGGCCAACAAGCTGGTGACAGACAACAATGGTTGCCCTACTGAAGCCTGGGAAACCCATAGAGGATGCAGCCAGCTACCACCATCTCTCTCCTCTCAACCATCAGCAAGCTCATGGAACAGGTGCTTCTCCCCTGTCTGTCTGATATTATTTAAGACATCCTCCCAGTGGAGCAGGAAGGATTTCACCCAAAAAGGAACTGCTTAAACGAAGTAGCTTCACTTACTAGCCACAATGAGGCAGGAGTCCAACATAAGTTGAAGACAGGAATTGCCCTTGTTGATCTGTCTCGGCATACAACACTGTCTGGATACTGGGCCTCCTCCTCAAGGTCTCCCGCGTCATTCACTGCCAGCAAATGATCCGCCTCTTGGCTGCAATGACTGGAGACCGCTGCTTTAAGGTAATTAATGGCCAGATAAGTAGACCAAGAACTCTTAACTTGGGCATCTCTCAGGGCTCTGTCCTGGCCCCAATACTTTTTCATCTATACACTGTGATATACCAGTGACGGAGTCAAGGAAATTCATGTATGCAGATGATATTGCCCTAGCTGTTCAATATACAAACCTTCATACCATCAGCTGCACCCTAACCCGAGATCTTAGCACAATGGCTGATTATTTCCAATGCTGGAAACTTAGGCCTAATCCAGCCCCCCACCCCATGGTAACTGCTTTCCATCTGAACAATAAAATGGCTAATACTAAACTTGATGTGCAGTTCTGTGATGAGCGCGTCAGCCACAAAATTAATCCAAAGTATCTTGGCGTTACACTGGACTAGAGTTTGATCTTTCGACAACACCTTGAGAACACCCGTGATAAGGTCAGGTCTTGTGTCACGCTTCTCAGAAAATTGGCTGGAACATCATGGGGCTCCAGTCCACAGACCTTATGAACCTCAACAATTGCCGTGGTATATTCTGCAGCTGAATATTGTGGACCAGTGTGGTCTCATAGCAGTCACACTAAACTCCTTGACACTCAACTCAATAATGCTATGTGCAGAGTCGGGGATACTCAAATGTACTCCAGATGACTGGCTCTCAGTCCTATCGCACATCCAGCCTTCACATATTAGAAGAGCTGCTCAGACATCTTGCTTTCATAATCATGTCAATGCAAATATGAGGATCCCACCGCACCGTGACCTGCAGAACCCACCAAAAATGAGATTAAAATCCCACAACCTTCTATGGAACCGTATTAAGATCCTTACACCTAACTTTGATGTTGGGGTTCAATGGAACACTTCAACCACTCAAAACAAACAGCTCATTGTTGATACTGTTGAGGAATCACTGGGTTTTCATTTATGTCAGAAAGAGTGGTGCAGATTGAATTGCATCAGGACATCTCATGAGAGATGCAGACAAACCCTCTTTAAATGGAAAATGAGGTGAACACCTGTATGTGACTGTGGTCACCAGGCACAAACGATAGAGCACATCATATCTGAATGTCCCCTTTGTTCTTTTGCCAGGGGCCTGAAGGATATTCACCAGCTCACTGCTGCAGCAATGTTCTGGCTATCAAACTTAGATACAAATTTGTAGTTGTTGCTACCTACCCAAGCCATACAAAAGAAGAAGACTGCTTCTTATATATGAACCTTGAAAGTCAGTGTTGGAAAAAGGACATGAGAAACACTAATGATTTAAAAAACAGGAATACCAACGCCATCTTAATTAAAGAATAGTTCACAGGAGAGTAAACATCCACAACCCACGCAAACCCTCTTCATTAAAAATTAAGACAATAATATATAATCACCCTTTTCTATACAACTGTAATATTTCTCTAGCATTAACATCCTGTACCAACATTTTTTGACCTAAAACCAAATTCCTCTCAATCCATGTCCATACACAGACACCAGTTATGTAAATTATAAATAGACCTGCTGCTCCAAACTGTTTATCTATGGAGAAGAAAATTCTCCAGAGCAGTCTGCACTCAGGAAGGTCACACAGAACAATCTTTACAAGAAAGCTTCTCTTACAACTAATCTGGATCTTAATTTTCATGGCCAGCAAACAACGATAATATTACACTAGATATTTTTAAAGCATTTCTATATTACACGCTGCTTGCATCTCCACAGCATTGTCTTCTTCCCAAACACTGCTATAAGCCAGTAAAGAACCTATCTAACCCTCATCAAAGTCAAGGAGTTTTCATTAATAGGAATTGAATTAGGCCTTACCTGCCCAACAGTTAGGCCCATTTATGGCCAGATCCAAAGCTTATTGATTTAAATGGAAAGATTCCCATTTACTTCAATGGATTTTGAATCAAGACCTGCTTCCACAGTGCTTTTAGCTATTTATCAGTTGTATTTATCTAAAGGAACAGTGCCTGATTCTCTGTTGCCTTGGATGCTTTGTAGTCATTTCCATCTGTGCAAATGACCGCCATTCTAATTTTCTTTCACTGTGCACAGTAGTTAATGATTCTACAAAATTCAAGGCAGTGGAGAATCAGGTCAAAATACATTGTTTATAGCAACAATGGGAAGCATGCAAAAACAGAAGTCACAAAAATATCAGGTTACAGAAGTTCCCCAATTTATGCAAGCGTTCCTTTCTGGAATGCCTTGCATAAGTCGAATTTTGCGTAAGTCGGGAGCAATTATGCAGAAAAAAAAAAGCTTACAGAATTTACGGAACTTTTTCTATAAATCTAGATTTCTGTAAGTTGGGTTTGCGTAACCCGGGGAAAGTCTGTATTAGAGACTTTATTCAAACAAGTGTTTTGCTAGATTAACTTGATTGTTTAGTATTCAAGGTTATTCAACAAATAGTAAATTACTGTTAATAAATGAAATCCTAATGGTTTTGAATTCTTGACATTAGGGCCAACTAATTTCTAGGCAATTTTATTTCTCTCTTCATTTTTATGTACCACAAACTGGGGGTTACTCAACTATTCAGAAATAAATCTCTTCAGTAAAAAATAACCAAATATAAATTACTAAGAAGACAGAATACTAGAAAGTATTCACTCTACACTACACTCATGACTACTGTGCTATGTTCTTGTTGTCACACTTATTGAAATACAACTCAAAAGTGCTCATTGTAGTTCAGTAGTCGAATGCTGTAAGTAAGCTTTTGCATGTGTTGTATGTAGGAAACAAAACTTTTGAACATATGGCATTGTATTGGCATCTCTCCACATGAATCTTAAGCCCCCCTGAAATTACAAGAATTTTCAACAGCCTATGCGTACTCGGTTATATAACTGTCAATCACTCCATTAAACTTGCTTGGATGTACTGTGTCTAAGGCCTTGTCTACACTACCGGGGTAAGCTGACATAAGTTACGCTACTCCAGCTACGGGAATAACGTAGCTGGAGTCGACATAACTTCAGTTGATTTACTGTGGTATCTACACCACACTGCGTCAATGGGAGACGCTCTCCAGTTGATTTACCTGACTCTTCTCATTCTGGTGGAGTATCAGAGTTGACCAGAGAGTGCTCTGCAGTTGATTTAGTGGGTCTTCACAAGACCCGCTAAATTGACCCCCACTGCATCGATCATAGCAGCATCAATCCCTGGTAAGTGTAGATATGGCCTAACCTTGCAGCGCAAGTGAAGTAACCACTTTCTTTGCAATCTCCACACAGTGTTTACAGAACAGACCTCTAGAAAGGAGGCATTCTAGTCAGAGTTTTCCACTCCAATTTCACATCTTGATAAAAATAAAACCGTACTTTTTTATTTTACAACTTCTATATTTTACCCAGGAAATCCCAGATTACCCTTACTCAGAAGATTCCTGATTTTTGTTGTTGTCACAGATTATTTTCTACTCAGACATAACTATTTCTATTTATTTCAAGTATGATCCTCCCGACCAGCTCATGAGCATTTAACGAGTTATTCCCATTATTATTATTTTATTTATTATTATTCCATTTTACAGACAGAGTAACTGAGACACAGTAAGGGGGATAGCTCAGTGGTTTGAGCATTAGCCTGCTAAACTCAGGGTTGTGAGTTCAGTCCTTGAGGGGGCCATTTGGGGATTGGTCCTGCTTTGAGCAGGGGGTTGGACTAGATGATCTCCTGAGGTCCCTTCCAACCCTAATAATCTATGATTCTATGTTTTCTTGACTATTCTATCAAAGATTTTTCAGTGTGTGAGGTTGAGAGGTCTGTGTTCTATTTGAGAGCCCACACACCCCTCCCTACAGACAACAAACTCATGAATGCACTCAGCAGGGTTACTAAGGAAACCAGAAACTATGGTAACCCAGACTCACAGCAGTCTTATTTATCCAAGGAAAGGGAAAGGAAAATTCAAGCAAAGCAACTACAATCTGACGAGATTCTGATCTTTCCCTTTCCCTTTGGCTGCAGCAGAGTCTTTTGCCTCTCAGTGTCACTGAGATTAGAATCTGGCCCATAAAAAGAAAACTTGTTTTCATCTGCTGACTCTGAGAAAGGAGGTGTTACAATTAGAACACACAGCTCAGAGCTTCTCACAAAGGCCCCGTTTTGCAAACACATACGCACATGTTTAGCTTTACTAACATGTATTATCCCATTGATTTCAATTTGGTTCCTCATAGGAGTAAAGTTAAGCACAAGCATAAGTGTTTGCAGGATCAGGGCCTACAAGCCCAATACTGCTAGTGTTGAGAGGCTCCTAGAAGGTGTTGCGTGCTCTTAGCGCTCAACATTTTCATTAGAGGTCGAGGGCACTCAAGAGTTCACAAAATTGGGCTGGATATATTTGAACAGCATTTCATTGTATAAATTCTGACCTTGAAGTCAATGACAAATCTCCTATTGACTTTGGGACACTTGATAGTAATTAGCATTTCATATGAAAAATCCAGAGATGTCAAAATCAAAAGAAAATTAGTTTTAACCTTCACAGTTCTAAATATGACCATATTTATTCTTTTCTAGCTTTGTGGAAAATAAGAACCCTTTCTCCTGCAGGATAAGCTCCTTACTTTAGAAATAGGAAAGTTCAAATTGTCTCTGGCTGTTTGATATACATTTTTATATCATTACTCATGACCCAATTCTGCAACCATGATTCATATTATGTAGCACTAATGCAAGGAGACTCGCTGAAGGCAATAGGAATAATCTTACAAGTGTTACTCAGTCTGAGTCTGGGTTGCAGAATTGGACCGTCCGTTAGCGAAAAGAGTATGGTACTGATTAAACTAGCTATGGTATATGACATAATGCCAAATAAATCAGAAGAAGAAATTGTGTTAGTACCAATTCTTGTTTCAGAGTGAAGCATCCAAACAAGAAGGTATAACTTTTATTCTTATAGTCAAAGTCAGAATAAGGTGACAGAATAGAAAAGGGATTTGTAAGAGATTGTATGCTATCAGGTAATGGTTCATGATAAGTTAATAAAATCAGAGAGAGAATGAGCATCTGCCTATATACAGCGGATGACATGACTTAATTATAAAAAGGACTGATTGAAACAAGCTGGTTATATGATGGTAGATAATCTAATTACTCACTAGGTGTGTGCATTGGGACAAATAAATTAACATCACAAACAATATAATTGTTTCTAGCAGAAGAATATAAATATTATGGACTAAACTATGGGCATGTCTATTGGTCAGGGCACATGGATCTCCTACTGCTTAGTGCATCTACTTCAGAAGTATTCACAATTTGATTGCTAGGAGAAAGGGAGTAGGATGATCTGTGCTGACTGGTCCCAGAAAGGGTGTGTTGGGGTTTAGCAATGGTGTGTCCATAGCCTTGCCCTCTTGTGCAGTGCATGACTGGATGGAGCACAAACTACATCTATAAAACAAGTGTAAGTAGATGCTGCTCCTTTATACGCTCCCTCCAGCACCCCTGAGGCATTATACCTATTCCTCCACTGTGCAGATTTAATGTCCTCGGGGAGTCCTGATCTTGGTTGTCACTTACAGAGTCTCAACACAGTTCACACTACATGGCTCCAAAGCCTGTTTTGTCACACAGGTGAAAATACAAGAGCTAGGATAGGACTGTCAGATACTAACAGATTAAAGAAGTTAATTAAATGGAAAAGTCACAATATAAAACAGGTATAAAGTCCTCTGTGCTATCTGAGCATATGGAATAAATTTGTGAGATTAGCAAATATTTACATAGTAAACAGCAGTTCAGATCCAGACATTAAAATGTGTGAATTAGGTTTTGAAAAGAGCAGAAATTGCATCATCCTCCCTTAACAACAAACGTTTAAGCAGGCAGGTTGACCTTGTCAAATGAAGAATTCTCTCACAATTTTTATATGGGACTTTTGCTTTAACAAACACTTTTGGCAGATAAAAAGTTTATCCATGCTTTGGCCAGAAGATGTGATTTCTGGCTAATTCCATTTGTGCAAGCTCTGATGCATTGATCTGGAACACCTGGCCCAACAAATCCAGTCAAGTTAAAATTTTACTTGTTCCCCATCTAAATTAATTTGTACCCAGATATCACCATTAGGGGCACCTGATGAATTCTTGTCATAATACCAATTACTATTACTTAATTTTTTAGTTTGAATTTTCACCAGCTCTTTGCCATTGTCACTTGACGCTGTCACTCTATAAAAGGGTGAAGTCAGTCAAAAAAGAGAAGTTCTTGCCTGGTAATAAAAACAACCAAAATTGGAAACCTTTATAATTTATATTGTACACAGATTACCTAGAATTCTCATTAGTCCAGTTGTAAGAGTGAGAGGTATTGGAGGTGTGGAATTCTCCTGTCCAGATAGCATGATGCTGTTATTTTTAGCAAGGTCTTTTAAAGCCTGGTTTAAGGGCTCCTCAAACAGATATTCCCTACTAAAAAGAAGAGCTATTAACTTGAATTTAGAAGAAAGATCATCCAGAAATATATGCTCTCCTTACAACAGCCATGTTGCCAGCATGTTATGGGCTGAGAGACAGAGAGAATCCTAACCCCATGACCTGGAAATTATGGGAAGCTGAATCACAATATCTGTATCCTATAGAAAGATCTATACTTCACTTTTGCCACTAGGTCAGTGGGGATCCGATTGAAACACTCTGACTTAGTCCCCGATCCTACAACTGGATCAATTGCTAGCCCTCTGGACTACTTCCTACTATCCAGTGACATCGTCCCTGGGTCTTCTGGGGATCTGGCCTGTGAAGCTCCCGACAGTTCCAACATCTCCTGGGTGTCCGCAGGTAATCGAGTATCCCCACTGACCCAATGGCGAGTACACTTGCTGCTGACAGGGCACAGGGCTGGGACCTGGTGAAGTGAAGCTTGGGTCCCCTATCCTGGGCTGCACAGCCCTGCAAGGAAGGGCAGCCATATTGACTGTTGCCACTGGGCCGCACATCCCTGCAAGAGAAGACAGTCTTATTGACTCTGGCCACCAGGCCATACTGCCCTGAGTCTAAGGGTGGTCAGGTGGACTCAGTCATGGGGCTATAATGCCCCTTCCCTGACCCCAAATGGGGACAGGGTGCACTTGTCCTGCAACAGGGGGAAACAAGGAAGATTCAGAGGGACCTTTCTTGCCAGAAGCTGGGAATGGGCAACAGGGAATGGATATATAGGAATACAACCCTAGTAGATGCTATCTGCCATCCTTCTTATTTACTAATGTATTGGAAAGTACGTCATTATCCTCATATGATATGAGTACATCATCTTTCTTCATTCCAAATGCAGAACAGAAATATTTATTGAACGCTTCTGCCTTTTCTGCATCATTAGTAACCATTTGACCATTTCCATCTAGTAATGAACCAATAATATTTCCAGGATTTATTTTGTCCCTAATATACTCATACTCCTTATCCCTATCAGTCATGAATTTTTCCCTGATATATTTAGCTTCCCTTATCAATTCTCTGTATTTTCATAATTTCTAATTTATGCTAATTATCTATTTCCTCTCTTTTTCCATTTGTTATATGTTGCTTTTTTATTTCTAGTTGTTGCCTTCACATCACCACTGATGGACTTTTAGCCAAAGTTGTCCTTTTTTCTTGATAATGAAGTATAACTCTTTACCATCTAATAAACTCTTCTAATGAGTTTTTCATTCAGTTTTTCTCTACGTTTTTCCTCCTGATCAATGTTCAGAAATTTCCTCAGCTTTGTGAAGCACCAACTATATATATTACTGGTTGGGACTGTCCTCTGCCCATATTGAATGTAGTTGGGTCATGGTCACTGGTCCCTAGGCAACCACAAACTTTCAATCTAGTGATTAATTCATATTTATCAGTCATAATGAGGTCCAAAATAGAATTACCTCCTGTTGGGTGCAAAACCAATTTATCATTTATAAATTTTAGAAGCTCTAATGATGTTTTGCTACTGCAGCATACATCTCCCTCATAGCAATGCAGCGTACAACGCAAGACAGGTACTTAAGGAATAACTCATCCCATTCTCTGGCATGATTTGGTGCTCTGTAACAGACCCCCACCAGTATCTCCTCCTGAGCTTTGTTAGTTAGCACATTGATCCCTATGCATGATGTTCTTGAGCCTCTGCTCCAGCTGACAGGTTTTTAGTGAAACTCAAGATAGGGGATGCAAAAGCCTCTGGTGCAAATTAGAGCAGCCTAACAAGCAATCCATGAGGGCAGGGGACTGGACTCGATGACCTCTCGAGGTCCCTTCCAGTCCTAGAGTCTATGAGTCTATGAAAACCCCACATATTTGTTTTTCAGATTTCTACCTGTCTAATTCCAGCTGTTAATTTGATCTCAATGAAACAGCAACTCTTTGGCAATAACACAGTTAAGCTGCATGACCTGTTTCTAAGTTTTCTGCATACCCATTTTTATTTCAGTTATTTAGATTTATAAATAAAATGCACCTCTCCTCTCACCCAAGTCAAAGAGGTAAACAAAAGCCAAGGCTTATTATACCACATTCTCCTCCCCCATGTAAAAATCCTTTATGCTGAGTGCTATGGCTGTGATTACAAGAGCATCACAGCCAGAATGCTTCCTCATAGCATCTACTAGGGTTAAACATTTTTAAATCAGCAGACTCAGATAACTTGTACTCAAGAGTCCTAAAAAGTTACATGAAGAGACCTCAGGCTCGCACATGTTCATTTGTAATGAATCTTGGAATACTAGGGAACTTCCAGAAGGCCAGAAGAGTGCTAACGTTGTGACAATATTCATATAGGGTGAATGGGACAACCCAGCTATCTATACACTGTTAGCCTGACAAAATAATAGAAAAGCTGATATAGGATTCGACTGATAAAGAATTAAAGGACAGGAATACAATTAATGTCAGTCAACATGATTTTAGGGACAATAGTTCTTGTGAAATACATCTGATTTCATTCCTTGAGGAGATTACAAGTTTTGTTGATAAAGGTAACTGTGTAGACATAATACACTCAGCCTTTTGTGAGGCATTTGACTTACTGACATAATGACATTCTGATGAAAAATCATCACTATACAATATAAATGAAGCACACATTACATGAATCAAGAACGGGCTAACGGGCTAAAAAGTCATCATCAGTGGGAGAGCATCATTAACTGGAGGAGTTGGCCCAGCGCTATTCAGCATTTTCATCACTGATCTGGAAGTAAATAGAAAAATCACTGCTAACAAAATCTGTGGATGACACAAAGATTGACAGAGCGGTAAATAATTATGAGGATAGGGCAGTCATACAAAGCAATCTGGATCACTTGGTAACCTGCGCCTATTCAAACACAAGGCATTTTAAACTTACCATAGACAAACATACATCTAGAACAAGGAATGCAGGGCATACATGCAGAATGGGAGATTTTGTCCTGGAATGCAGTAACTCTGAGAAGAATTTAGAGGTCTGACTAGGGACGAGCAAGCAGCTGAACATGAGCTCTCGCCGCAATGCAGTGGTAAAAGAGGCTAAAGTGATCTTTGGATGTATAAACAGAGGAGTAGTGAGTGGGAGTAGGGAGGTGATTTTACCTCTGAATACGTCATTGATGAGACAGGTATTAGAATACTCTGTACCACTCTGGTGTCCATTGTTTTAAAAAAGGATGTTGAAAAATTGGAGAGGGTTCAGAAAAGAGCCACAAAAATGATTCAAGGGCTGAAGAAAATGCCTTATAGTGAGAGAACTAAAGAGCTCAATCCACTTAGTTTATCAAAAAGATTAAGAGGGGACTTGATTTTAGTGTGTAAATACCTCCATGGGGACAAAATATCAAGTACTAAAGGGCTCTTTAATCTAGTTGAGAATGGCATAACAAGAACCAATGTCTAGAAGCTGAAGACAGATGCAATTTTTTTAACAGTGAGGATGATTAACCACTGAGAGAAGCTACCCAGGGAAGTTGTGAATTCACCATCTTGTGATGTCTTCAGCTCAGGACTGGATGCCTTTCTGGAAGGTACACGTTAGCCTAACACAAGTTATGCTTTAGTCAAACATGAGTTATTGGGCTCAATACAGGGATAAATGGCTTAAATGTAATGCCCTGTATTATACAGAAGGTCAGACTAGATGGTCAAATAATCCTGTCTGTGCTTAACTCTATTTATCTATGATGCAATGATATTCTCCTCACTAGCTACAGCTAGAGGGTTCTGGCAAGGGTTCTGGCAAGTTCCACTCCATCTTGACAGTGTCAAGCTAACAGCTTTTGTAATGGTAGGAACCTAAAAACAGAAAAATTACTCTACTGGATAAAAGTCATGGTCCATCTAGTTTAGTGTCCTGTCTCTGACACTGGCCAGCTCCACCATTCAGAAAATAGTGTTTTCATGGCCTACCATGCAACATTACAAGCACCCCAGAAATATTTCAAAGGAAAATGAGCTACATTCTGCAAGGTTTGAAAGGGATGCAGATTGACATGGATGACATTTTAATTTATGGGGCGTTAGAGGAAGAACATAATGCAAAACCAAAACAAGGCTGAAAACACCTGTGTGCGCTGGATTATAATTAAACAGGAAAATGTATGCTACAACAAATCTACTATGACTTCTGCGATGTATGATTTCTAAAGAAGTGTGTGTGAAGGCAGATAAAAAGTAAAGGCATAGCTGAAATGCCACAACCTAAGATTGTATCAGAATGGATGCAATTCCCCAATAAGATAAAAATTTAGAGAAAATTCATATCTAACCGGCCCTCGAAAGGCCAATTTCTTTATGAAGTACTGTACACAGACTGTGTAGATCTATATTAAGCTCAGGAATGCAATTTTAATTGATCACATCCGCAGTACTGGCATTTTGTGAAGTTCCAAGTCTACAGCTGTTTCAGCAGATGCTAGCAGCTGTGATCTCAATGGGATGCTACTGCACTTACATAGCGATGAATAGAAGCCCATAGCAGTGTTCCAGCCAGCTTTCAGACTACAAGGCCAGCCAGGTATACCCAACTAGAGAGAGAATGTTTGGTGAGTATAGGGGCATGTGAGAAATTCTCAAGGTATTTGCAAAATCTTGATAATTTCACCATTGCCACCATTGATAAACAGTAAAGACCTAGATTAGGTGCCCCAAATATCCAGGGATTGCTCATAGGGATTTGGGGAGATTTAAACTGACTGCAGAATATACATCAGGGAAGTTTGCAGTTGTGACTGACATCTTAGCTAACGCCCCTACTACTGATCACCAGGATTCTTCAGCGGCTCACATTGGTATAAAGGCATCTGTGGGTGCCATCTTCAGAGGCCCTCCAGCTTTTCTCTCAAAATTAAAATTAAAATAGCCATTAATACCGATGCACAACTGCAATCTGTATGCTTGTCTATTAGCTATGGTTGCCCGCTTTATTTCAGGGATCCCACATCTATCATGTATCTTCTACTCAGCTAGTTGGGAATTCACAGGAACTGAAGGTGTGGCTATATATGGCAATTGCATGTAGTTCCACAATCCTGCCAAGATGGAAAAATACTGGGAATGAGCAATTTCTGGTGGCCCAGCAAAGTGGAAGGTCGAATGATGTGAGTCATGCAGAATGACCAGAAAGAGAAGACTCAAAGAACCTTTTATATCCAGAGCATTATCCAATAGACTATGGAAAAGAATACCCTGAAGTCGGTTTAATTGTCATATGACCCAAACAGCAATGGAACTCACAGTACCACAACCTCAGGTAAGAGAGATAATCATGTGGAAAGGAGTCTTAAAACCTACTGAAGAGAAGTCTACATTCTGCGCTTTGTTAATTTACAGGTTTCAGAGTAGCAGCCTTGTTAGTCTGTATCCACAAAAAGAACAGGAGTACTTGTGGCACCTTAAAGACTAACAAATTTATTTGAACATAAGCTTTCGTGGGCTACAGCATCCGAAGAGTTGGGCTGTAGTCCACGAAAGCTTATGCTCAAATAAATTTGTTAGTCTCTAAGGCACCACAAGTATTCCTGTTCTTTTTGATAATTTACGTAAATGAAATAGGCAAAACCCTCCTTAAAACCAGAACATGGCCAGATGTTGGCTGGCTCTATAATGCTATGATAAATAATAATTCTTGTCAAAGACTGTTTCACAGGGAAAATGGGTGGGCGAAGGTGTGAGGAAGATATGTGTCATTTCTTTAAAAATGCATCAAGAAACCAAGTAGGAGGGGAGCTAGGGGAGGTTTTATATAAAAGCTCTACAGCAAAGCAGAGATATAAAGACAGTGCAGATTTAAAGCTAATACTGTTTCTTTACTCTAATAATACGTTAATAGTTTAATAAAGTCTTTGTTCAGTATTAGAAAAAAGTGACTCTTTTCCAATCTCATGACAATTTCCTGTTGTAATTTATTATGCTATTGTTTCTATATACAAATGAGGGACTTTGAATACACTTTAATGAGAATGTGACTGTTGCAGAATCATTTGAAAATGCATTCCATAAACTTTTAGGACAGCAAACCAATGTATCAAAAATTTACACAGTCTGAGACTATTTATTACGAAGTAGCTGTGCTGATTTATAACATTGAGGATCTGGCCCATATTTTTTAATTAAGTAACTAAATAATATTTTTGTATTAAATTATTTTAAAATAATCTCATTTTTATATAGCATTTAATATAATGTTACAAAATACCGTATGTATCATGTAACTTCTCCTCCCCCCCAAAAGACTTATTTAATAAAAGAAACTTCAGGAGGAATATAGCTATTGCTGTCATACCACTTACAAAATGTGGATTGCTTTATTCTCCTGGGTTATATGAATTTATGCAAAGGACCTTCCCCTCTAAAAGCATTTTAATTTTTGTGACAAATGCTTACACACATTTTTTTCTTGGATGTCAGATTTTATAATTGAGGTTTGCAGTTACAAAGTCTGCATATTTCAATCTATAGCAGTTCTCTTGAGGATTGTGCAAAAAACTTAGGATCAGATTTGCCAAGTGTATCACAGCTGCTAACAAGCTGCTATTGCTATGATTTGAAGTAGGTAATAATACAACTAATGTAAAACCTTGATGTGATGTTACAAATCTTTGGGAAATACACCAACTAATCCTAAAAGAAACAAAGATTTCCTCTGAACGACATGTATACATTTTTTAATGTTTACAAGCACTACTCTAACAGATCCCTCATGTTTCCATCCACAAAAGCAAAGGAAGGTAATAAAATAGCATACCGTCCACAAAAGTATGGGTTACAGTGGCCAAAAAAGGGGGTGACAGATGTGGCATGGCTGTGTTTCTCTCCTGGAACATGTGGAAGCCTCTTCAGTCCCTCAGATTTATAAACAAGTTCTCTGTGTGTGAAGTAAGTGTATCTGTGTGAGGCTGTTGATGAGCAGCTGCATGCTTCTCTGCAGTATCAGCAGATTTCTCCTGAAAAATCATCACCTGGTTAATCTGGTCAGAGAAGTATGAATTCCTTCCCTATGCCTTCTACTGATTGAGGGGCATAGCATACATGCAGCAGAGTAAAATGCATACATTGTGCAAAATTATTATAGAGTTTGACAATGGTTTGCTATTTTGCCAAGAATTACATGGCAAAACTTTGCTGATTGTATACATATATTTGATACATATTGTAGTTATTTTACATGTACTATAAAATGCCTGCTCATGACAGATGTTGGCAAGAATTTGCTGTATTCTCAGTAAATCCACAGCAATTACTGAAGTGATTTACACTTGAAGGCAGAAGGGCTAGAAACCATTTAAAAGCATAAAGTGTAGATTATGTAAATCTCAGAAAACAATTTAAGATTTTGGCTCCAAAACTGAGTACCACTGCTCCAGAGGAAAATAAAGCAACAAAAATGATAATAGGCTTAGAAAACATAACCTACCAGGAAAGGTCTGCTTAGTCTTGAGAAAAGACTACTGTCTTCAAGTAGATTAAGGGCTATTATAAAGAGGATGGTGATCAATTATTCTTGTCTTACCTTAGTGGACATGGAAGCTTTCTAACTAAAAGGATAATTAAGCACTGGAACAGGTTACCAAGGGAGGTTGAGGAATCCCTGTTACTGGAGGTTTTTAATAACAGGTTAGACAAACATCTTTCAGGGATGGTGTTGGTATACTGGGTACTGCCTCAGTGCAGAAGTGGTAAACTAGATGATATCTTGAGGTCCCTTCCAACCCTATGTTTCTATGAATCTATAATTCCATGTAAGTGGTTGTATGTGTGTTACTAAATCACCAGTTTAGCTACTGGTCAGTATGACTGCCAACCTACATTCAGAGAGCTGCAAACTGTACTACAGGGAGAATTGCAGGCTTTGACTGAGCTATATGAAGTGGGAGGGGCCCAATCCAACCTCCACTAAGAATAATGGGAGCAGTAGGGCTGATTCAGAATCACCAATGACAAAGGAATTCACTGACTACTCACATGCTTGAAATTAAGCAAGTGCTTATGTGCTTTCCTGGACTGGGGCTACCACACTCAGCACCTTTCAGGACTGAGTCCAAAGGGCCTAAGTCAGCTCTCACTGACATCAATGGAAAGAGTCCTGTTGACTTCAGGGGTGTGAGATCAGGCCCAGTGTAAAGAAATTTAAATAGCAGCTCTTCTAAGTGAGTACTTTCCATTTATAAGTAAGCTCTCCTCATTGGTGATTGTAGAACAACCCTAAATTGAGCAATCCTCTGAATAAGCATGCCATTCCTTTTAGGGGGGAAAGAGATGGGTGGGCTTAGAGAGTTTTATCCCTAACATAGAAGACAGTGACATGCTCTCCTGTCATGAGTGAGATATCATGAAGAAAATGTTGATATTGTGGGTCATATTTTCAAAGGGGCTTCAACAGAGCTTCCAGTTCTAAGTAGGCAAATTTGCACATGCAAAATATTTGAATACACATCTTAGCACAGTCTCCTGCATGGAAGTGATATAGTGTATCACCTACACAAATAGCTAATTGTGCTCAAATATACATGTGCAAAGGTTGTGCACATACAAATAGAGGCCACATTTAAAAAAATTGTCCCTTTGTGGGGCTTGAATGTGTTTATCAAATATAGAACTCCATATGCAATACTCAGTATCAACGTTTTACTCTTTATAGTTCAAGAAAAAACTGCTTAGAACCTAAAGAATGCTAAAAGTCTAAATAAATAGATACATAAATAAATAAGCAATTAAATGATCTGCATGGTAACATTTACTTCATTTTGTGCTAAATGCCACAGGGATACAGGTATAGATTAAGTTTAAATGGGTCACTGGTCATCAATAATCTCTCTCTAATGCTCAACCTGATTTGCAATCTTTCCCCTAGGTTTAAATAGAAAGTGTCACTTCACCCTAATATCCTTGGCATCCCCAATTGCACAGAACAGCTGGCCCACCACATCCCAAATGTACTGGTCTTCTAGGTCATCTTGCCATGTGATCCCTACAAAGGGATCGATCCATCAAGAGGATCTAGACACAGCAACGAAACACCTAATTGTGGGTGCCTGCAATGTAATGGAATCCACAGCCCTAAATTAGGCATCCAGGCTGCCCATACAATGAATGGAAAGAGGTGGTCACCTAAGAATGGGATCCACAGAAGCTAGTACTCTGAATGGGGACCAGCCTAAGATAGCTAGTAGGAAATGCCGAGGAGAGAGGCAAGGCTCATCCCTGCCCCTCAAAGGGATTTAGGCTCCTAAATTCAGGTCAGAGGGAATGGGAAGTGCCTATCTATGTTTGGGTTTCACAGTTATACAGCCCCTCCTCGAGCACCTAAGCTCTTTCTGGGGTGAGGAGAGGAGGAGGGCAGGGGGTCATCCCTTTTATTATAACCTTTAACTCAGTAGTTGGAGCACTCAACCAGGATGTGAGAGACCCCAGTTTAAATCCCCCCTCTGGCTGAACTGGAGCAAGATTTAAACCCAGATCATAGGAAAGTGTGCTAACCGGTGAGCTATGGGATACTCCATAGCAGGTCTTTCTCAATTCCACCTGTTGAAACTCTTTTACTACGTATAGCTGATTAAATAGCCATTGGAACAGGGACTTGAACTTTGGTCTCCCACACGCTACATAACAGCCCTAACCACCAGGTTGTAGGTTCATTCTTGCACTTTTCTAACCACCAGGTTGTAGGTTCATTCTTGCACTTTTGTTGGCCCAATGAGTATTTAATTGTTTATACAAAATGGAACAGCTTCAACAGGAGAGACTGAAAGAAAACCACCCCAGAATGTCCATTAGCCCATTTCCTGTGAGGTTCATAAATTCCAAGGCCAGAAGGGACCATTGTGATCACTGGTCTGACCTCCTAGGGCCAGAGAACTTCCCCAAAACAATTCCTAAAGCAGATCTTTTAGAAAATTATCCACTCGATTTAAAAATTGTCAGTGATGGAGAATCCACCAGGACCCTTGGTAAATTGTTCCAATGGCTAACTACCCTCACTGTCAAAAATTTACATCTTATTTCCAACCTGAATTTGTCTAGCTTCAACTTCCAGCTGTGAAATGTGGGTTCAAATCTCTGCTCCAAATCAGGCAGAGGGGTTATTTGAACCTGTATCTCCCACATATGGGTGAATGCTCTAGTCACTGGGCTAAAATTTACAAAGGGACAAACACCCCTCATTCCAGCAGTTGTGGTTTATGTAAGGCCTAATTTGGTAGGCAACCTCTGACAATGCATCCAGATCAGGCCCTGAAAATGAGATAAGCAGAGGAACACCTGATTTGAGGAGTCTACTAGGGCTTATGTGTGAGAGAGGCATCAGGATTTAGGTGCTGTGCTTATGTTCACTGGCAGACTTTTAGGCACCTAGGGGACTTTATTGGTGGAAATTTAGGTGCCTAGGGACTCTAGACTCCTACAGGGTTAGTCAGCAGCTGATCAGGGGTTTTGAGGATCTAAACTGGATTTAAGAATCTAATGGGGCAGTTAGGCACAAAATCATTTTATGGATCTAGCCCAAAAGATTTTCAAGTATCTTAATGTAATTCAACACTGCATGTACATTTCTCTTAAAAGGGAACGTACGTAGGGCTCATTCTGCAAACTGGGTACTAATCTAGGACTTGAGAGAAATGGGTTCAAATCCCTGCTCTGCCACAGACAGAATCAAATTGGTTATGTCACACTGTCAGGAGTGGTCACCACTGTGAGTGCCAGTCTCAACTTAGACTGTCAGAAAAAAGGACAGACACCCCAAACTGGTGGTATATTCTATAATAAGATTTCACCAAGCCAGTAAGAAATGGGCACTGCCAGATCACTATATTAGTCTTACTGTGGAGTCACAGACAGTCCCCTTAGGCTCGCCAGCCCATATTGCCATCCAGACAAACTGGACTTTGTGATAATGGTCACTTACACCAAATATCATACCACATTAGGTTACTTTCAGTCCCATCGGATTGGTCACTTACCCCCAGATCAATTGATGCTCTGGCTCTCACACCAAAAACATCTTTCGTAGCCAATTCTTTGGTAAACTAAGTAAAGGTTTGTTAGCTAAGGAAGGAAATGATAGTTATTGAGAGGTTAAAGCAGGTAAAATACATTAACAGGTGAGTCATAGTTTGTAAATCCAAAATGCTAACAGAGATGTAGTAGTCTGTCAGTCTCCAAAAGTCTCTCAGGGTTACCCAGAATGGAGCTGGGGACAGTGGCACCGTAATCACAGGGGCCAGCGAGGCCATAGCCCTCCCACTTTTTGAAAGCGGATGGACCTGGCCTGTCCACTTTTTGGTGGGGTGGATCCCATCCTCTTCCCCTCCTCTTCCTCCCAGCGTGGAGCCCAGCCAGGGAGCCTGGGCAGTTGTGGGAGCTGTGTGAATCCTCCACCTCCCAGCCTAGGGCAGGTGGAGGTGGAGGGTCCACGACTCCACACCAATTCCCCGCAGTTGTCTGCACAGCTCTGTCTCCAACTGGCCTTCAGCCAGCAGAGGGCGGCCTCAGAGCTGCAACCTGGCCATGGTAAGAGCCGTGCAGGCAGCTGTGGGGAGCCTGGGTCCCTCCACCTGCTCTGGGCAGTGGGACCGGGGGTGGAGACACAGGCAGGAGGCTGCTTTCGACTCCACCTCCACCCAGGTGGGGTGGGGCAAGCTCCCTGGTTCCACTCTGGCTTCCAGCTTGTCTGTAAGTGAGGCCTCCAGGGGAAGAGGAGGGGTGGGGGTAGGACATTGGGCAGAAGGGGAGGTCTCTGGGGCGGAGCCTCAGGGGAAAAGGAGGGATGGGGGCAAGGGTTTAGGGGTGGGGGCCCTGCCCCCCCCCCTTTTTGAGAAGGCTCCAACACCCTTGTCTGGGGATTTCTGTCTTGCACCTGGAATGCTCCCCTGTGAGTGTCCAAACAGTTCAGAGATGAACGATCATTCCACGAGTCCATATTTATAGCTTTTCCACAGAGAGAGCAATCTGGTAAGTGTCTTTCCTTCTCTATGACCCCTTGTTTTGAAATTAGCATTTCCTGTTACAGCCAATAAGTCCTTCATTAGCATTTCCAAGGTTCCATACACATTCAATGAGTTTAGTCACAGGGATATACACAACGTAAAAAGTACTATAATAGCAAACAACAATCCTTCATTAGTTCTCATGAAGTTTTAACACTTCACTACAATCTTACATTAACACGCCTTTGATCTAGGGTTATTTAATTACCAGTGTATAAATAATGTAACTGTAATTACAGAAGTATATGCAATGCAAATATGATGTAACAGACAACCGGTTACAGATAAAGGAATGCAATAACACTAGCATCTCTTTTGATCTCTGTTAGCATATGAGTGAATTAGTCAGAATGCACACTTACTACTGTTTTGATATTCCTACACAAGTGAACTGGCCTATAGCTTTGACCTGAGCTAGCATATGCCTGTCAGCATCACAGGTCGAAGTTGAAGCTAGACAACTTCAGAGTGGAAATAAGTAGTAAACTTTTAACAGTGAGAGTAATTAACCGTTGGAACAACTTACCAAGGGTCATGGTGGATTTTCCATCACTGACAATTTTAAAATCAAGATTGGATGTTTTTCTTAAAGGTATGCTATAGAATTATTCTGGGAAGTTCTATGGCCTATGTTATATGGGAGATCAGACTAGATAATTACAGTAATCCCTTTTGGCCTTGAAATCTATGAATCCTGCATGACCTTGGACAAGTCACATAGGACCAAATTTATGAAAGTATTTAGGTGCCTAAAATCAACTGGATTTAGGAACCTAACCTGCTTAGGTGCTTTTGAAAATCCCACTAGGTACCTATCTGCATTTTTAGGAACCTAAATACCTTTGTAAATCTGGCCCATATCTTTTCTGCACATCAGTTTCCCATCTGTAAAGTGGGAATAATAGCATTTCCCTACCACACCTGGCATGTTGTGAAGATAACTACATTAAAGATTCTGAGGTACTCAATACTTTGATAACAGGGACCATATAATACCTAAGGTAGATAATGTATTTGTTAACTACCTGCAAGGCTTTCACAGTTTTCTGTATGTTACAAGTAGTTCAACTCTTCAGAAAAAGCTAACTGAATAGTTGTTTCCAGAGATTTGAGGCAGCAAGGCTGGAGCACTTGCTTGGCTTCTATGTTAAAAAGAAAATATTATTCTAATCTCTGTTGACTGGGGAGTACTTGAAACATAAAAATATCTTTCTTTACAAATGCTTTTATAAAGCACTCTTTTTAACAAAGAAAATGAAGAGCTACAAATGAAGAAGGGAGAACAAAGAGCGCAAGGGAGAACTGGAATGTTCTGTACTCTTTTGTGCAACTATATAATTGTGTTTGACAGATTGTTTTGGTATCCTTTAGTCTGTCCAACTGGAAGTATATATATATATATGATACTTGCATCAATTATGAGTTTTTAAGCAGAGCTGAGCAGAAACCAGTTTTCCTAACCCTTTCATGTCTTTACGCCCTTTTTTCACCTTCTCCACTCTCATCTTTCAAGCCTTGAAAGCCTTTTTTCCCTCTCTTTGTCCCACTACACCATGATAGCCCTTCTGTTTCCTAGTATGCCTCATTCTAGAAGCCTGGGGGCCATTCCTTTCCCAATTCTGCTGCTGTCAGATCCCTGAGGGCCATCCATCCTAGTCTTCTTCCTCTCTGCTCCAAGATAGGAGGACCCTTGCTCACTATCCTTGGTCCCCATGTAGATCTCCCTCCCTCCCCGCAAATTCTGGAATGGTGGTGATTCTTTGCACTCTGTGGAAAGATTGTGGCTGGATGGTTGGCTGAGGCACCTCATGTCTGCAAGAGCAGCAAGCAGATAAAACCTCCCCTGCATGTGGTGTCATCGACATGCCCCTATCAATTCCAGCTAGGCTGCGCAGGCTGCTAGCTGATGTATCTCCTTCTCCCTTAGGTTACCAGAGACAAAACAAAACTCCATACCTTGCAACATTTAGAAACAAACAAAAAAAAACCTAGCTGGTTCTAAGCGGCACGCATTAACTCTACTCACATTAACTCCACACATTTTTTCCATGTGCCTCAGCTGTCCTTCATTTCACACACTCATTCATTCCACACCCACACACCATTTTCATATACACTCCCCAGATGCAACTCACTGTGCATCTGCCCCTGCATTCATTCAGCTCCTAGCCAATTCAACACACACTAATTCCATATCCACCTATTCACTCATTCTGCATGCATGGCTGCACACTCATTCTGCAGACACAGACCAACACTCCCTCCCCATTCTGCATACACAGCAAACCTTACAGGATTTCCCCATCAAGAAAGGTTACTTAGGGGCAATTCTTGTTTGAGAGTTGTCAGACTCTACAGGCAGAGAACCACCTCTCCCCACTTCCAGAGAAATCCTTATCTGATTGGCTACTCTTCATTCCCCTGCCTCCTGGAGAGGAGCAGCTAATCTGGGTTGCTGCAAATGCTAAGGGACAGTTTCCCTCTTATCGTGGGGAGCAGGATTTCCTCCTGTGGGAATCCCCCTCTGTATTATAGTGGAATGACAGCACCATTCTAGTTAAGTTGGCATCATGACTTCTAAAGTAGACATTTCTAAGTCTGTTAAAATCGACATGCTTCCTCAGTTTCCATTTAAATGTGGTGTGCTTCACGATGGTGCAGTATAGTGTTAGTGATCCAAATTTTGGGTCATTTGAGCTAGGGATTGCAGAGATGTAAGCTCCCCCAAAATAGCCATTTTCCAAAAAGTTTCTAGGTGGGTTTCTTTTTTTCACAAAGGTAGGGATCAAACTATTGATCTGATGCAAGTCAAAATAGTTTCTATCGGTTGACTTTATGACTTTACCTAAGGTAGTGCATAGCACCCACTAAATCTTTAGGTGACCCAAAATGACAGCAGTATTTAAGAAAATGTCCTTTTTTACACTGCACATGTACCAGAACAGAAATGCAGATGGAGGGCTTTCATTCCTGACATTTTGTATGCTTTCAAGCTCAACTCTTGTAAGTACTGTGAAATCTGAATTGTTAATTAGATTGAATTGAAATTTGATATGTCATGGGGTAGCATTAGTGATCCAAATTTGGGTTAATTTGATCAATGGGTTCCTGAGTTACACATGGCACCTCTGCTAATGTACACCAACCCCTGCAACCTACAGCTCTGTCTGAACAATCCAATCCCTATGTGTCCCTCAGCTCTACTTGTGCACCTCAAACTCCCTGCATCCTCCAGCTTTGCCAATGCACCAAACCCTCTGCACCCCAAAGCCCTGTCAGTGCACCCAACCTTCCTGAATCCTCAAGCTCTGCCAGTGCATCCAGGCAGCTAACCCCACCCAGCAGCAGCTGCCCCCCTTGAAAGCCCTCCTTCCACGGCAGCTAATCAGGCCCAGGGATCCCCCCCCACGGAAGCTAACACCGCCCAGGGAGCCCCACCGCGGAAGCTAACCCTGCCCCCCTCCACAGCAGCTAACACCGCCCACCGCAGCAGCTAACCCTGCCCAGGGAGCCCCCCCCAGAGCAGAAGCTAACCCCGCCCCCCTCCATGACAGTTAACCCCGCCTAGGGAACCCCCCCACGGAAGCTAACCCCGCCCCCCTCCCCAGCAGCTAACACTGCCCGGGGAGCCCCCCCGCAGAAGCTAATCCCGCCCTCCTTTATGGCAGCTAACACCACTCGGGGAGCCCCCCGGCGGAAGCTAACCCCACCCCACTCCATGGCAGCTAACCCCGCCCAGAGAGCCTGCCCCAGCTCTCATCCGCTGAGCATGCCGGCGCTGCTCTAATACTCCTCCCTTCCCAGGCTTGCAGCGCTGGTTGGAGGAGACTTGGAGTGGGGGCTGTGTGCTCAGCAGACGAGGCACAGTGGAGGTGATCTGAGGCGAGGCGCGGTTCCTCTGTGTGCCTCCCCCCGTTACTGCAGGCGGCCCGCCCTGTCCCCCCCAGCTCACCCCCACTCCACCTCCTCGCCTGAGCAGGCTTTTAGGTGCTCTCAACCACTAGGCGCCCTAGGCGGCCACCTAGTTTGCCTAAATGGTTGCACTGGCCCTGCCTGGCACCTGCTAAATCATAGAGGGACCCAAATTGAGAATGGTATTTAAAAACATGTTTGCTTCTTCACTTGCTTAGATGTGTAGTCCGAAAGGATTACAAAATGTTATATCGGGTGGGGAGGAGCAGAGGACTTTGTGTGCGGGGAGGTGGGTTGGAGATGGAGGCACAGAGGGAAAGGTATTGGGCTGTGGAGGGGGAAGCAAATGAGGCAAGCCTGGGATTGGTTGTTGTAGAAAATCTGTATTTTACTAGCCCCTGGGGGAGGTGAGAGTGGGGGCAGCTCATGATAAGTGGCTGCTTTGTTATGTTGGGCAGATTAATGAGGTGTGTCCAGGGCCAGCTTCTGGGAAAATGGCAGACTGGGTGAATGTGTGTTTTGGCACCCTACCTCTGCCCCTCTCCCCAGGCTCCCCCCATCACCTCCAGGCCCCACTGTCCCCCCCCCCCCTTAATTTGTATTGAAAGAGGTGCCAGAGCTCATCCCCTGCACAAATTAGGCACTGGCAGGGCAGCCTAATCGTGGCGGCTGCTGGCCAGTCACCCATCTCTGAAGACAATGCCCTGCCAACAGCAGCTCAGAAGTAAGGATGGCATGGCATGGGGGGTAGTCAACTGGTAGACTGCAGGTCAAATCCAGACCACCAGCTGCTTTTGAATGGATCACAAAATAATAATTATTATAATTTGTTTATTCATTTTTCTCTGAAGTCTGGACTTTGACTGTACCTTGACAAAAAACAGTCAGCTATCCCAGTATATGGTGTATTGCCACCCTTACTTCTGCACTGCTGCTCTGGCTCATGGTGCCTGATGCTTGGCATGCAGCTCAAGGTGGGCTTCACACTGTCACATGAAGTCTGCATCTTGCCAGAGCCCACAGTCGTCCCAAAGCCCTCTGGCCACTTCTGGCTCATTAGGGCACCATTTCAGATTTTGCGACCTGGGGGGCAACTTTAACTGTGATTCCAGGGACTACTTAGGTACCAGAAAACTCTAGGGTTTTTTTTTTGCACATAATGATTTAGGAATTAGCTGTCAGGAGCACTGTATCTAATTATTTAATAAAAAAAGAAAAAATATGCAAACGCCAATTAAAGCCACATTTTAAATTGATATGTAAATTTAGAACAATTAGAAGATAATCAAGCAAGATATTGCCAAGCCTTGACGTATCGGTTCTGGAATTGTAACACAGATATCAGAAAAACAAGTTTGATCTTTAGTAGAGAGAAATAAAAATAAATAAAATCTGCTTACTTTCTCAGACACATTCTGTGTTACTGCCATTAAATAGTCTATTTTAGTCAACTGTTTTTCACTCCACTAAAAATGTATTTACTAAATTTTAATATTTGTGATTGAGGTTTTTTTTTCTTTTATTAAGAAAGGAAATTTATTTTTCTTATTATTTTGGCATTACTGATCACAATCATTGGCTCCATAATTGCTATTAGTATCATACTTGGAACTGCATTTATGTTCACACAAATTTTAAGTTATTTTACAGATATAACTAACATTATAATTTGAAAATAAGAGACCTTCATCTGTGCAGTGTCTAAAGTTATGTGTTTAGCTAATTTTTTCTAAGCTGGCTCTGCTAAGGTGAGTACAAGCTAAATTTACATTCTAGGAGAATACAATTATATGATTGTGCCATTTTAAATAATTTCTGACAAAGCACAATATGATAATAAAAGTATTAATGATAATTACTCCAGGTAGGGCAGGTTAGGCATTTTAGAACTCACTACTCAAAGAATTAAATGTAAACATAAGAGAGAAATAAAATTATGAAATGCACAGACCAGTCAAAAAACTAAAATAACAGCACTGTAATCCTTAATGAACTTTGAAAGAATAAAATTACAGAGAATATATGTGCATTGCGCATTTTGACAGGAAGTACCAGGAAGTAATAACAACAACAGTAATACAAGTGTGTGTTCAGGGGTGAGCATGTGTGTTGGGGGAGTGTGGGAGACGGCACTCACTAGTCTGAAGACTCCTTCAGTCCAGCAGTGGCAGCCAGCAGATCCCACTCCCGACACAGACAGCAGCATAGACTCCTGTCCCCCATCTCAGCCCAGCAGAGACTGGATACCCCTGAATCTGTAGCTCCAGAGATTGTAACTTACATCCAGCAAGGGATCACATTTGCTTATCAAATGACCTGCATGAAGATGGTATTGTAAATTGAAGGTATCCACAGCCACATATTTCTTCAAGTCCTTTTTGAAACTTTCATCAAAAGTCTCCAGTCTCCATCTTACACAGAAGGTGCAATGGGTTTTGCAAGGTTGGGGGATTGGTGAAGATTTAAGGTTGATTGGGTGACTTTAACTGTGCATTTCCATATTTTCTAATCTCTGAAGGGAGAACTACTTTGGGATGTTTTTTTTTCACCAATGTAACCTCAGTGTGAGTTGCCTGCCTTTAATATTTCTGCCTTTTGAGAAAACCACAGCATTCTCCTTTTTTTCTCCCCTTGAGTAATTAATTGACAGGTAACCCTTAAAAGCAGTTTAGCAACATTTTTTGCCGGGGACACCCATCTTTTTAGAGTACTGTATTGAATATCTTCACCTCAGCCTGAGCATGAATAGCTAGTGCTTTCAGGAATTAAATATCAGATATGTGGTTTCCATGTGTAAGCAGAGTCAGGATAAGCTCTACCCTGACATCTGGTGGAAAGAATTTCAGAGAGTGTATTTGCATAGGCACGCCTACCCTATCCCAGACTGCCGAGCTGTGGGACTGCTTGGTGACAAATGACTCACCCTCAGTTGGGTGGTACTTGCTAGACAAGGGACATGGGTTCCAAAACCCAGTGAATTGAGAGAGGCTGGGGACAGGTATCTGTGCCTGGTGGTGCAGTCTCCTTGTGGAGCTAGAAGCATCAGTTCCACCCTCTCCTCTCTCCACGGTGGAATGTCAGAGTTGATTTTTTTTTATTCCCTCAAGAATCTAAATGCAGGTTACTGAGCTGAACTCACTTTGGGCTAATGGTGCACTAGCACTGGGGCTCCCCCACTAAGAGCTGAGATCACTAAGAGTTGAAATCACTAAAGAGCTGAGATTACTGAGCTGAGAGCACTGAGTACTGTGCTAACTAGTGGGGGAGCCTGAAGCTATACTGTGGAACAGAGCAGCTGGCGGAGTGGAGCAGTTGTGGGGACGGCTGGTGGCAGCAGAGTGGCTGGCAGAGCGGAGTAGCTGTGGGACGGGTGGAGTGGCCCACAGAGCGAGCGGAGCCGAGCAGTTTGCAGAGAGAACTGGAGCAGCTCATGGAGCAGAGCAGCTGGTGGAGCGGAGCAGTTTCTGAGGACGGCTGGAGGAGTAGCGTGGAGCAGCTGGTAAAGCGGAGCAGTTCGTGGAGAAAGCGGAAGCAGAACCCACGGAGAGGCAGGGCAGTTGGTCCCGGACCACGTAAGGTGCCCCTTTCTACCCAGGCTGGGGGGAGGGACCTCTACAGATAAACTCTCGAACTCTGGGGTGGCATTGACCAGAGACTTTTGGGTTGTTGGACTTTGGGGTGATTGGACTTAAAACCCTAAGGGGAAAAAGGACAGTGCCAAACGTACTTGGAGGTGGGTTTTTGTTTATGGTTTGTGTTATATAACCCTGTTTGTGGTGTTTCTCCAATGGGATGCCGCATTGATTCCTTCCTTTATTAAAAAGATTTTGCTACACTCAGACTCCGTGCTTGCGAGAGGGGAAGTATTGCCTCCTAGAGGCGCCCAGGGGGGTGTGGTATGTAGTGTCCCAGGTCACTGGGTGGGGGCTCGAGCCGGTTATGCATTGTGTTACTGAAACGGAACCCCTGGATACTGAACCTGGCCCTTGTTGCTGCCAACTCAGAGGGGCAGAAGGGTTACACATGATTTTTTCCTTATTGCGTTATTTTGCACACAAGGAGCTGTCTTTATGGTCCAGGCTCAGAGTCATGGAGACCAAAGGACATTCCTTTTTTTGGTCAGATTGTTCAATATGTCATTTTTCCTCTTATGAGAGAAAACAACTATTAGGTTTGATTTGCCAATGGGCAGAATATAACACAAATGTTTTGCTTAGGGACCATTCTTAAAGCTTCTCACCAGCAGTAGGCAGGTATAAAGTACAGTGATGCTTTTGTTTAGCTTGATCAGATTTGTTCCTGTCTTACCTTTGTATGGATTTCTCATAGGTGTTAAGTATTACTGATAGTACATCATAGTGTTGTGTTTGCAAAATAGATGAGGGATGCGATTGATGAGAGAGATGCATGTACTAAGTACCATGGAGTCAATATGAACATAAGCTTGTTATACAGCCCTCTTGTTGGCAAGCTCATTAAAAAAAAAGTCATTATTATAAATTGCTTCAACTAGTCAGATCGTATAAAATCCACTTGTACTGTAATATTCCAGATGCTTGAGTACAGTTCGTCAGTGTAGTAAATTGCCAATTCCTTCCTCCTGAGAATGCTTGACAGATTGTAATACAAGCTGTTGATGTTCTTGTCTGTAACTATAAAGTACATCATTGTCACCCATACTAAAAAACTATACTGTACTGCTGTACAGTAAATGCATAATTGTGAAATGTATGCTAGTATTTCAGGAGATTGAACTAGTATAAAAATATAAACTATCTGGTAAAGAGGAAGATCAGAGGCTATAAAACAAAAAAGATAGAGGAAAACAAAGTGAATAATTAGAGGAGCAAAAAGTAATACACACAGTAATCCCACTAACAGTAAAGGGGCAGATTGTCTGTGACTTGTTTGCAGGTGCTTTGGCAATGTCACAGATTTACTACTCACAGCTGGGGCAATGCCTTGTGACTCATCTGGAGATTAGTGCTTGACCAGTCTGATGCCACCTCCTTCAATTCCTCGGCCTATGGTATCTCTCTTTCTGGACTCAGGGTGCCCCATCTTCATGACTTGGCCCTCCAGCCAGGTCACTATAATACTCCCCTTCTGGGGTATCAAAGTCCCACTGAACAAACTGTCTCAGGCCGCCTTTTGATCCACTGCCTAACTGTGTTCCCTCTAAAGTGCGTGTCTGCACGGCCGCACAGGAGGCCATCAAGGGCTGCGCACCAGCCACACACAAAAGTGAGCGTGGAGGATGTGTAGGGTAGGTGGGGCAGTGGGGTGAGGTGGGGGGCAGTGATGGGGGTTTAGGGGAGCTTGGGTATTGCAGGGCTACGGGGGATGGGAGTGGGGAGAGACATCTCTCCCCTGGCCTGAGCTCCCGGAGTGCGGCGGGGACTGGAGAGATGCCTCTCCCCGAGCTGTGGGGCTGCAGCAGGGACAGGAGAGACACCTCTCCCCCAGCTCCAGGGCTGGGGGAGTCTTCTCTTCCTGCTTCAGCCCCAGGGCTGGGGCTCAGAGTCCTCTCTCCCCCTTGTAGCCCCGGAGCTGGGGGAGCCTTTGGGTCTTTCTCCAGCTCTGCCATTGAATTTCTGTGTGGCCTCGGGAAGTCACCTCACCGCACACTGTGCCTCAGTTTCCCCATTTTCCAGATGGGAATAATGATATTGACCTTCCTCTGTAAAACACTTTGAGACTTATAAATGAAAAGCACTAAATATTGTTGGCTTTTAGATTTTTGTTTTGAAAGGAAATTAGCAAAACTAGGACTAATGGAAATGTTTTTGTGATTGTTTTTGTTGGATTTCCAATTCAACAATTCCCCATTGTGGATTTAGACCTCTCCCAGCAGTGTTTGCAAAGCTTTTTGTGGGCAGGAGGACAAGTGGTTTATCTAGGGGCCCGATCCTGCAAAGTATTACTCATGTAGCTGTTATTCATGTGAGTGGCCTCATGGAAAAAAGTGGAAGAACTTCATATCAAGTGAAAGTTTGCCTGAGCCCATGTGTTTGTAAAGTGCTGTGTAAATTTACAGAACGATGTGTGTTTCACAGTAATAACTGAGACACTGGAACATTGTACGTATGCATGAGAATCTGAAGGTGAACTTGACTGTGTTCAGGGGCAGCTCCAGGCCCCAGCACGCCAAGCGTGTGCTTGGGGCGGCATGCCACGGGGGGCGCTCTGCCAGTCGCCGGGAGGGCGGCAGGCAGGCAGTCTTTGGCGGCATGCCTGCGGAGGGTCCGCTGGTCCTGTGGCTTCAGTGGAGCCGCGGGACCAGCGAACTCTCCGCAGGCACACCTCTGGGAGGTCCACCGGAGCTGCGGAACCGGCAACTGGCAGAGCGCCCCCCGTGGCATGCCGCTGTGCTTGGGGCGGCGAAATGTCTAGAGCCGCCCCTGATTGTGTTACTTTAATTTCCAAGCTAATCCAGTGTAAAAATATAAACAACATGAAGGTTGAATAGTCTATAGCACTTTTAAAGTGCTTTTTGTTGTTAATATAAGAGGATGGTAGTAAGAGGAATGTGAGTGTTTTTAAAAATTATTTTGAGCCTGTGTCCAGATTTAAAAAGAAACATTTACTTTGATTTCTAATATTGCAGTATTATATTTTATATTCATGTGAGACCTTTACAGATAAAGCCTTGTCTGAACATTAAATATCTTAAGCATTTTGCATAAGACAAAAAGATTCTTCCTATCCAAAATTCCCCTTCTCTTTCCAAACTACTGCACAGTGCTCTCCATGCTGTTGGCCTAGCTGGCTGCTGACTTTCCTCCCCAGAGGTGGCAGCATTTCAGTGGTGCATTTATATGTATAGTTTGTGAAGCATGTACTGATCCTTGTGGAAGGAGGTGGTAGGAATGAACAGATCGGTATTGCAGATGTCACCTGAAGACAGACCTTTGTCAAGCCTGACCTTAAAAACCTCTAAGGAAGGAGATTCCACCACCTCCCTAGGTAACCTATTTCAGTGCTTCACCACCCTCCTAGTAAAAAAGTTTTTCCTAATATCCAACCTAAACCTCCTTCACTGCAACTTGAGACCAAAGCTCTCCCACTGCAACAAAAATGATTAGGGGGATGGAGCACATGATTTATGAGGCCAGGCTGAGGGAACTGGGATTGTTTAGTCTGCAGAAGAGAAGAATGAAAGGGGATTTGATAGCTGTTTTCAACTACCTGAAAGGGGGTTCCAAAGAGGATGGATCTAGACTGTTCTCAGTGGTACCAGATGACAGAACAAGGAGTAATGGTCTCAAGTTGCAGTGCAGGAGGTTTAGGTTGGATATTAGGAAAAACTTTTTCACTGGGAGGGTGGTGAAGCACTGAAATAGGTTACCTAGGGAGGTGGTGGAATCTCCTTCCTTAGAGGTTTTTAAGGTCAGGCTTGACAAAGTCCTGGCTGGGATGATTTAGTTGGGAATTGGTCCTGCTTTGAGCAGGGGGTTGGACTAGATGACCTCCTGAGGTCCCTTCCAACCCTGATATTCTATGATTCTATAAAGTCCGCTCCCATCTTTTCTCATGGTTGGGTGTGCAGCTCATGTGGTAACAGAGCTTCTTTCTGTTGGCAGTTATCACGTGACCCTTCTATCAAGGAGTGGAGTTGTGTATTCATTCCTGGCCAGTAAGGACACTCTTGAGCCTATCTAAGACAGCTGTTAGTGCCCAGATGTGAGGCATATATTTTTTGCATGACATCCTTTGCATGAGTCAGGGACAATAGCTCTCTGTCCTTGTAATATGATTCTATCCTGCATGCTCAACTCATCTTTAATTAGAAAATTTGGTTCTGCTTCAACCGGTACTTGGCTTTTGTCTTCTGACGACCCTGCAGGTATCACTTTTTTGACTGTCTGTAGTAGGACGTCCTTTTCTGTAGCCTCTTTTATTTCTATCAGCTTCACTGTTGAAATTGGGAGATTGAATCCACTAACATGCTGAATTATGTCCTGATCCCCTTCCCTCAACTCGCTGATGCTGGGCCTATATGCCCTGCTCAGGGTGTCAGTTAACACCCGTAATTGTCCTGGACAATATCTGGTCTCTACCTGGTAGCACTGGAGTTGCATCAACATGTGCTGCAATCTCTCTGGAGCACTAAGAGCAGGCTTTGCCATGATTGTCTCTAGGGGTTTGGTCTGATTGCATTATTACTGGGTGGCCAAAGGTATATTGATGGATTCGCTTCACTCCAAATACCACAGCCAGAAGCCCTTTTTCTATTTAGGTTTACCTCTGTTCAGTCTCTGACAGGGCTCTGCTGGCATAAGGGACCAGCTGCTCCTACAAAAGAGCTATACCCAATCCTTTCTCTGTTACATCATACTGGAGAGTCTGTGGCTGTCTTGGCTGGTAGTATTTCAGGACAAGGGTATCCATTATCCTTTGTGTCAGTGTGTCAAATGTTTGCTGTTGAAAATCTGCCCAGTCCCATTACACATCCTGATTTTTGAGCTGATATATGGGTTCCATTACTGCAGCCAGATGTGGACAGAACTTGGTCAGAAAATGTATCATTCCTATGAAATGCTGTACCTTTCACTTCCGCTGGAACTGGCAGGTCTCTGGCTGCCTTGATCTTGTTGGGATCTCCTTTCAGTCCCTCTGTGGTAGGCAGATGTCTAATGTATGTCACCTCACGCTGTTAGAATCACGTTTTTTCTGGGACAAGTTTTATGTTCTTGTCCCTGCGTTGCTGTAGAAAAGCTTATAGTTTTCAGTCATGGTCTTGTTCAGTTTCTGTATCATTGCTCCCTTGACTTACAATGAGGATATCATCTGCAATAATTTTCACCCAGCTGTCCTTCCAGTGTTGAGTCTCCTCTGGAACACCTCAGGTGCTGGGCTTATGCCCATTGGCAAGTGCAGCCATCAGTTGTGACCAAATGGTTTTGTAAAGGCCCTCAGCATGCTGGACTCTTTATCCAGGCCTATGTGCCACAGATTACAAAGATCTAGAGGGTTCTGACAATTATCTAATCAATTGTGGGTAATGAATAGTGGCATCTTTACAATGCCTGGTTCAGTGGCTTTGGGTCTATGCAGATGCATAATTTGCCTGATGTCTTCTTTACTGCCACCAGGCTGTTTACGTAGGCTGTACTGGCCTCTGCAGGTGCTTGTACCATTGCTCTGCAGACTTTTGAGCTCCATGTGTACTGGATTATATAGTTCCACTGGAATTTTCCTCTGAGGTAAGAGCATAAATTCCACTGTGGGGTCTACTTCCAGTTGAAGCTTTCCTTTGAGGCACCCATCACCTTTGAAAACATCCCCATATGGTTTTAGAATTGTCTCCATTTCCATGGGACTTCTCCTTTTGCTTCTTGTATTGCAATCATAACATTCTGTTGCTGCACCTTGATCAGATTCATGGATCCATTTGTATGGCTGCATTCCTCCAGATGGGTCTGTGGTGTTTACCATCGACGACCACAAACTTCAGTTGGTACTATTGTGACAGTTTGGACGCCTTGGGAAGTCACTTGATGTGATGAGATACCACTGAGTCTACCTGTTCTGCCAGCATGGGCCTCCTTTTAGGTGTCTTGCTGAGCCAGGCTCTTAAAATCTCCTCTAACACACACACACAGGCAGGACCACATCCACCTGCAGATCAGCTCTGGGAAGACTCAGTTTAAGGGATTTGCTCCAGCACTCAGATGTCCACCTCCCTTGGAGTGCAGACGCAAAGATATATTATATTCGCTTCTTCCTGTAATGTGGAAAAGGGTATGCACAATTTCTCGCCCTCCCAGTTAGAAATCACATAAACTGGGTTGTATTATAAACCAGAAATGCATTAACTATAACAGGTGCATTTTAAGTAGTTAAGGAGGTAGCAGACAGAACAAGGCAGATTACTAAGAAAATAAAACATAGCACAAAAATTAAGCTTAATACACTAAAGAAACTGGTTACATATGAGTTCTCACCCTAAATGTGGTTCTAATAATCTTCTTCACAGGCCAGATGCCCTTCTAGCTGGCCAAGTTCTTCCCTCCAGTTCAGTCTTAGTTGTTTCCAGCAGCCATTTTGGCGGGGTAGCAGGGAGTAGCAGAACTGAGGACCAGGATTACCTCACTCTCCACCCTTAAATAGGATGTGCATAAGGCAGGAGTCCTTTGTTTCCTAGTTTGACCCCCGTTCCCCTACAGTGGAAAGTTACAAGAAGTCCCAGATAATGTTTTAGTATCAGGTGACAAGATCACCTGACTCTGTAGGACCCTTGTAGCCATTCTTCACAGGCTGACCCACATGTTCACAGGAAAGCTAAGGGCTTGTCTACACTGGCTATTAACAGCGCTGAAACTTTCTCGCTCAGGGGTGTGAAAAAACACCCCCCTGAGCGCAGCAAGTTGAAGCGCTGTTAAGCACCAGTGTAAACAGTGCCCCAGCTCTGGGAGCTACGCCCCTCATTGAGGTATGCTGTGACCATGCAAGGCACATTAAAGTGCTGCTGCGGCAGTGCTTTAGTGTTACCAGTGTAGACTAGCCCTAAGCTCTTTTACAGTCCATTGTCCTTGTTGATGGGCTGTCCGCCCTGTCTGGCTTTTCCATTGTTGTATGTGAAGTTTGAGCAGTGGGCATCACCCAGAGTACCATAGTTGAAATACAGATACATAGTCAATATTCCTAATTTCAGATACAGAAATGATACATGCATACAAATAGGATAATCACATTCAGTAAATCATAACCTTTCAATGATATCACACGAGCCATCTTGCATAAAGTATATCTCACTTATGTCACATTCATATCATAAGCATATTTTTATAAAGAATATGGAATGACATCACAGCCATCTGTTATTTTTTGGGTTAGTTCCTATGAGGTCAGATTTTCTTATGGACTGCATTATGCTCTTATTGGACATTGTTAGATTGTGCCTGCTCTTTATAATGGGTGTGTTCAAGTCCCATTCACCCCAAGGAATCACATTGCTGGAGGCCCCACTGCCTAGCTGAAATTGCACAGGACATTTCCCTATTACCACTGTTGGCGATTCCCTGCTACCATGCATGGAGGTTGGTACTGTCCCTTCTTGCTTTCCTGTCCTGACAATCTGAACCTGTCATGCTGTCAGACTCAAGGAGAGAGTCCTGATGTCAGGATCAGTGTCTGATGTGCCTTCCCCCTCTTGTACAAGACTGACTGAATCTTTCTGAGATCTTCTTCTGCTCTTGCTCACACTGCTAAAAATTGTTCAACTCACCACATTCCTGGAACGTTGTCCTAGTGCAGGACACTTCTCCTTTATCTGGTCATGCTGTCTCCCATAGTATATGCATCTCACTATGGGTATGAAACCCTGTCCCTGCTCTCCTTTGGTGTTTTTTCATTGCATGCACCTCTAAGGATTTTGTACCTCCTAAGGATTTCATCTTTTTTCTTGAGGCTTCCACTGCATGCCCCATGCCTAAGCATCTGTCTAATGTGAGATTGCCTTCCCGAAGCAGCTGCTTCTGCAGGTGGTGATCCCAAGTACCACAGACTATCCTGTCCTGAATCAGGGAATCTGTCAAGTCCCCAAAATTGCATGTAGCAGCCAGGGTGCATAAGGCAGTAACATAAGGGTCTAGCCCCTTCCTTTAGGACTGGCCTCTTTTGAACAACACTTTTTGTTCTGCTTTCAAGAGGAATAGGTCTCTAGGGCTCCTATGTCTGCTGGGAGGCTTGAGGCAGTGATGTGCTTTGGAGTGGTACAGATCTCTCTGCTTTGTTTCCCAATATAATAAAATAACAGTTTTACGTTCCTGCTGTCGTCATCCTCCTGCGTGGCCAGGTCTGTGTACAGCTGGAACTCCTCCTCCCAGCAGAACTATTGCTGAGCTAAGTGTGTGACTGCAAAATCCTGGGCTGTAGGAGGCTTCAGACCACATTCCATGGCTCACGCTGCCAGCTACTGCACTGCAGATAATGCTCAGTTCAGATGCTGCCACCATGTTTCATTAGCAAAGAGTGAAGCTGAAAGCAGGTTAAACTGACCAAGTGGAACGTTATTAAACCTTGTACATTGCTCTGTTCATGTGGCTGAGTTGCTTCCAGCACAACTCCTCATATTCTCTGTTTTCCTGGTTTCCCATCACTAACAGCTCCTCCAGGGAACATTGGCCCTATCAAATTCATGGTCCATTTCAGTCATAGGATTTTAAAAATTCTTGATTTCATGATTTCAGCTATTTAAATCTGAAATTTCACAGTGTTGTAATTTTAGGGGTCCTGACCCATAAAGGTGGGAGGCACAAGGTCATTGTAGAGGAGGTTGCGGTACTGCTACCCTTACTTCTGCGCTGCTGCTGATGGCAGGCAGCTCTGCCTTCAGAGCTGGGCAGCTGGAGAGCGGCAGCTGTTGACCGGTAGCCCAGCTCTGAAGGCAGAGCCACCGCCAGCAGCAGCTCAGAAATAAGGATAGTATGGTATTATATTGCTATCCTTACTTCTGTGCTGCTGCCTGCAGAGATTGGCTCTCAGTCAGGAGCCACCACTCTCTGGCTGCCCAGCTCTGAAGGCAGCACTGCAGAAGTAAGGGTGGCGTGGTATGGTATCGCTATCCTTACTTCTGTGCTGCTGCTGGCGGGACAGTGCTTTCAGAACTGGGTGCCCAGCTAACAGCCGCAGCTCTCCAGACGCCCAGATCTGAAGGCAATGCAGAAATAAGGGTAGCAATACTGCAACCTTCCTGCAACTCCCTTTTGGGTCAGGACCCCCAATCTGAGAAACGCTGGTCTCGCCCCGTGAAATCTGTATAGTATAGGGTAAAAGCACACAAAAGACCAGATTTCACGGGGGGAGACCAGATTTTATGGTCCGTGATATGTTTTTTATGGCTGTGAATTTGGTAGCGTCTTGATCATGATACACTGGCTAGTACCCCTAATGTTATTACTTGACCCAATATGGTCTAAAAAGTGTACACTGCAGATAACTGGCAAAAGGAAAAATATTGAAAACATTATAGATAAAAATTGAGGACAGGCAATAATAGGGCAAATCTGAACAGTTTTCTCCCTCTCATCACCGTGGGGATAAGGATGAAGAGGTGGGTTAGGGAACTGAAAAGATCATAGCTTAATGACAATTTGAGGATGCTTCCTGTATGTGAGGGTAGTAACTGTATCCTGAACTGAATAAATTCCATGGCTTGGAGTTTATTATTTAATATTTATATTACAGTAGCACTTAGAGGCCTCAATCAAGAACGGGTCCCCCTTGTGCTAAGTGCCGTGCAAACAAAGATGAAAACATATAGTCCCTGCCCCAAAAGGCACAGGCTATAGTTATTACTAAGTCAATAGGAATGACCCTGAAGTTATGATGATAGCACTGAGATTTTTAATTACATTTTCAAATTTTAAATGAATGAGAAGAAAAAACCTACCCAGGGGAAGTTTTGAGAAGAAAACAAAACAGGCTGAAAGACAAATTGTTGAAGGACTAGAGTTAAAAAGGCCATTAGCCCTTTCTTGATCCCCTTCTTTTCCTCCTGTCTCCTCTTTCTTTCTTTCTTGAAGTTCATTAGGGCCTCAGCATGTAAACAGATGTTTAAGTCCATCTCTATTCAGTAAAGCGCTTAAGCATGTGCTTAACTTTAGATATATGCTTAGATTCCAGTTGTCTGAATCTGACCCTACAAGGCTCTCATCTTCAGAATAATTTACAGTCTGGTTTCTCTTCACACTAGTGTGACCTAGTGGGTAGAGAACTGGATGACACTCAGGAGATGTCTGTTCTACTCCTGGCTCTGCCACTGGCCTGATGGGTGACCTTCAGCAAGTCACTTCACCTCTTTGTGCCTCAGTTTCATTACCTGTAAAACAGGGACATTGATACTGCCCTGCTGGGGGCACCAGCTGAGGGCACAGGAGTGCATAGAGGTTTACAGGGTTCCCCAGGGCTGGCTATACGCATAATAGTTCACTGAAGCATGGCATGTGAAGTCTCTACTGAGAACCAGTTGACATAATCATTGCAAAATGTATGTACATAATATTTAAGAAGTTATGTATCTATAATGAAAATTATGTTCTTAAGGTATTGTAGTTAAGGGCAGGTCATGGCAAAGTGCCTCACAACCCTAAGTACCCTTCTGAAAGCATCACACCTCCTTTGTAAAGCATTCTGAGATCTACTGAGGTGTAAGAGCTAGATATTAATAATATATTTTACTTATACTGTGTTCCAAAACAGTGGAGAAAAAGAAGCTGCAATCCTCCTGTCATAAACAGATAGTTAAGTGTTAATGTCTCTTTTACCTGTAAAGGGTTAGCAAACAGGGAAACTGAGACACCTGACCAGAGGACCAATCAGGAAACAAGATACTTTCAAATCTCGGTGGAGGGAAGCCTTTGTATCTGTTTTTTGGGTTTTGCTTTGTTCTCTCTGGGTCCTGAAAGGGACTAGACGTGCAACCAGGTTTCTTGCCAATCACCCTGCTACAATCTCTTATATATTCAGAATAGTGAGTATTAAGTAGAAAAGGTGGTTATAGTCTTTTAATTGTTTTCTGTATTTGCAAATGTGTATTTTGCTGGAAGTATTTTAAATTGTATTTTTGCTGGGGGGAGGCTTCTCTCTAGTGTCTATAAGCTGAAAGACCCTGTAACTTTTACCATCTAAATTACAGAGACAACTTTTACTTTTTTTCTTTCTTTTTTTTTTATTAAAAGTTTTGCTTTTTAAGACCTGTTTGATTTTTCCCCCTTGTTGAGGCTCAAGGAAATTGAGTCGGTACTTACCAGGGAATTGGTGGGAGACGGGGGGAAAGGTGGAACCCCTTTGTTTAGATTCACGGAGCTTGAATCTGCCTCTCTCTCCAGGATAGCCCAGGGAGGGAACGCCTGGGAGGGGGAGAGAAGGGGGAGAAAAAACTTGATTTCTCTGTGTTGTGATTCACGGAGTTTGAATCACGGTGATCTCCTAGTGTACCCAGGGCAGGAAAGATCTGGGAGGAAGAAAGGAGGGGAAATGGTTTATTCCTCTTTGTTGTGAGACTCAAGGAATTTGGGTCTTGGGGTCCCCAAGGAAGGTTTTTGGGACCAGAGTGCCCCAAAACACTATATTTTTGGGTGGTGGCAGCTTATCAGATCTAAGCTGGTAATTAAGCTTAGAGAAATTCATGCTGGTACCCCATCTTTTGGACTCTAAGGTTCAGATTGGGGAATTATACCATGATACCCCCCCAGTGTGAAAAAAGAATGTAAACATATTTATATTCCAGATATTCTGAGGATAAGCATCTTGCAAGGAAGAAAGCAGATGGGAGTGGCAATTAGTTGTGGGATGAGAGAGAGGAGGGAAATGAGTCAAAGTGTTTTTAACCTTTTTAGCATAATTTCCCCATTCAAACTGCCCCAATTTATTTATTTATTTATTTAAATTTCTTCAGTGTTAATTTTCAAATGTTTCTGTTTTAACTGAAGAAAGTGAGATGCTGAGGTGGTGACTTTGCTGCTGGCAAACAGCTTGAAAATTCTGAGTACAGAAACTAGCGAGAGCAGAGAGCTCCTGTATCATAAAGCCCTGCTCTGAGACATCAGCCTTTCTGTAGTGAGGGGCATGAGGCACTGCTCCCTCTATGCCACCTGCCAAATTCTGCTCTCACATAGACAAGTACACTTTGCTATAGTCATTGGGGACAGCACATAATTATCTGAGGGGCAAATTTGGTCCCAAGAGGAAAATTAATTTGTAACTAGTACACAGCTTTATTTAATATCTAGCAAGTTTGGAGGTTTTCTTTTCTTGTCTTTTTTCTATCAATATCGGTCCATTTGAAAGCAGCTTTTATTCTTGAATGTATTTTCAGTAGAGAAGCTCTGTAGCTTCAGTGGTAAATGAAGTAGATGTGATACATGTGTCATAATTGAGCTGTTCATCTTCTATGTATGCAGATTAAAGTAATTACTTCTCTAAACAAGCTCCACAAATTTGACGTAAGGCCAAGCAGTGCTGCTTTCTAAACCTGCTCCCATTGAAGTCATTAGGAATTTTGCTATTAGTTTCAGTGGGAGCAGGCTCACGCAGAGGTGCTGGAACTATTTTTATAGTAGGGGTACTGAGAGCCATTACCCTGTATATAATAGAGACCACTTCAAGCCAGGGGGTGCAGCAGCACCCCTAGTTCCAGCACCTATGGGCCCATGTGCTAAATAAGTACATTAAATGGGCCATCTTCTGCCACCCTTACTCACACTGAGTAGTACCTCACTCCATAAATTGTCCCTTTTAAATCAATGGCACTATTTGAATAGTAAGGTACCATTCAACATGGCTAAGAGTGGCTGAATTGAGATCTCTCCATGAGGCTGTAGAGGAGGAATATTAATTGTGCCAGATATTTTCCAATGGATATTAAAGAGAATACAAATGAAGAGGAAGGACTCCTGGACTGTTTTTGAGAAAAGCATACAGCTGCGTTCTATACCTATAATGCACACTGCTACACTTGGTAATTAGTTTTCTCTTCAGCTAACATTCAGGAATCTCTGAGATTAAATTAACCAGATTGTGGATTTTTCCCCCTTTGAAGTTAATTGATCTTGTTTATGCACTACATAAATTTGTCCTTTTACCAAGGAAAAGGATCAGATATGTAGGGAAGTTTGTAGAATGTATACTGTATGTGCTTACGTTTCCTAGCAGCAGATGGTGCTGAAAGGAGATCATCTCAAAGGAGTCATTATGGGATAATTCAAGAGCACAAAAACAAATTGATGTATTTTAGAGAAGACAAATAGGGCTCAGTACCAGACGATTGTTCTGAAGTGACACAAATGATGATACAGTTTACTTATTAGACAGAAAATCTTGATGTTTACTCTTTCAAGTTGTCCCATTGATTTCAAGGGTTTCCAGGTTAGTACTCTCTGGTTGCTTCAGTGCTTCTATTCCCTTCATTTGTCTCAAAATCTTGACAATATGAACTAGTGATAGGGCTCTTAAAATTAAACACAATTAAAAGTAATCCAAAAATAGAACGCTAGGCCACAATCACTCCCTCCTGTAGAAATACCCATGGGAGGAGGCCTACAGGAAGAAAACTCCAAGACAATACCTTCACAAAATTTCCCCCACATCCTTATTGAGGTGTTGGGTCAGTTCTGACCTTAAACCCAGAAAATCCCTCTTAGATGAAACTCTGTGTCATTGCTGCAGCTCTAGGGCTCCTGGGGCTTCTCCTGGTTCCATGCAGCACAGCTCTTCCTTTGGCCATCAGGGAATCTCCCCTTAAAGTGGGCTTCCCCTGAGTAGAGGGGCTCTGTGGAAGGTAACATAGTTCCATGCAGTATTACTTTTTGGGACTAATATCCATAGAGTTCACTGTCAGCTCCCCTCCTCCTTTCTTGGTGTGGATCCCACCATTATGGAGGTCTCTCCATGGTGTCTCAGGACAAGGGCAGATGTGGAATTGTGCTTGGAGATGACTAGGCCCCCTCTATACCTCTCACAGGAAGGGTGAGATCTGGATGTAGGGGACACAAGCAGATGCCTAGCTACAATGGTGTAAGGACTCTTAGAAATGCCAATAATGAGAATAAATGATGGAAGAAAAACCATTATTTTCAGTCACTGAATATGCCTTGTAAAATTGAAACTTACATATAAAACTGACATTTTAAACAATTTTACAAAAACTTTTGTCTTGTTTTCTTATTATTTGCAGGGAGGAAAAGAAGGTTAATAGTGTTAGCAATTCTATACCAATGTAAGTGTAACACTTTGCATTAAGGATGATTTATGAATCTAAACCATATTTTATAATGAGGGAGATATGTCTTACTTTCTCCTGTACCAGGATGATTCCTTTGTCCTCCAACAAACTAGTGCTTTTTTTTACCTTAAAAAAAAAAGCTGAAGTAATGAGAGCCACGGCAGTAGTTCAGTGGGTAATATATACCTACTCTCACTTGTTTAAATTATATTTCCTCTATACTCTACGGCTCAGCAGTATTTGGAGAATATTGTTCCCTTGGCTTAATGCAATCTTTCCACATGAAGAGCTCTTGATCTGTTCCTTCTCTACACTCCAGTGGCTGGCACCGGTGTTTCGTTCTTTTGATGCTAAAATGCACCGAAAGCAAATACGTATCATTTTAATATTGAAGTATTCTCCTTCTAGATCCTTTAGCTCAGCTTATTTTCTGTCAGCACTGTGAATGCCTTCGTGCCCTTCACGCTCATGAAGAAAGAGAGAGGGTCTGCAATGCTTCAGCTGTGAAGGTGTTCAGACCGATGCAAACACTAATGATATTTGCCTTTGTGTAGGCGAGTGTATACATATGTTCTGGACCTCTGTATGCACAGATGCATATACACACAATCATTCATTTCACTCTTGACACAAGAAAATTACTACCTGTGATCTTATCTGAATCCCAATGAATGGTCTGATTCTGCAGTGCCAAGTGCCCTTGACTACCACTGATTTCCATGTGAGTCCAAGATGCACAGCAGCTTGGGGGTCATGCTAAGCATCTCCCAGGATCAGTTGGATCTGCAGCATTCAAGAGATCATTCTGAATAGAGAGAGATAGGGAGGTGGAGTGTCAAATTAACCACTCAGACTATAAAATTACCATCTTGTCAATGAAACAGAAGTTGTAAACCAAACATGTAATGTCTAAGCATCTCCCAGGATCGGTTGGATTTGCAGCATTCACTTTTCTGGCTGAGTTTTTAATCACAGATTTTAACTTTATGAAACATGTCACATATGCACTGAATTATATGTTTGTAAGGGCCTGGTTTCCTAAGGAGTTGGTCACCTGCAGCATCCATTCATTTCTACTGGAGTTGTGGGTGCTCAGCATTTCTGAAATCAGGCCCTAAAATTATCTAGCAATATTTCAGTATACTTCATCACACATGACCAGTTCTGAAGTTTTTATTCTTTTTGTTGCATCCTTATTCAGGCAACCCTCAAGAATTAGCTTCTAAATATTAAATGCAAATAGGAGCCAATCCTGCAATCTTTACTCATCTGAGTAATTCTTACTGACTTTGATGGGACTACATACTAGAATAAAATTACTGATGGAAACAAGGGTTATAGAATTGTGACTTTTGATCAGAAAACAAAAATAGTGCAAAATATAGAAAGACCTTGTATGCAAATCAGATTTTCAAATATTGAAATCAGTTTCTTATCAGTCTCCATAAATCTCTCTCCATGTCAAGAGATCATTCTGAAGAGATAGAGATAGGGAGGTGGAGTGTCAAATTAACCACTCAGACTATAAAATTACCATCTTGTCAATGAAACAGAAGTTGTAAATCATAATGTATGTGAAAAAATTATATCAGAAAAAACAAAATAAAAACAAGAGCAACCCCCTCTGCTCCAACCCCTCCACCCTAAACAAGAAAGTACCAAAAGCAAACTGAGTAACATACTAATTACATACTGCAAGGGGCACAGATTAGAAATCTGGATTAGTTTAATTATGTGTTTTTAATGTGAATAATTTTATGTGGGGAGAATCAGTTCTCAGGATGACAACTTTTTTTTAGTTCTTCCTATGCTGCTTTATATTTCATAGTACTGTGAGGTGTAAGTATTATATGAATGCAGTCTTTTAAATGCATTTCTAATGTAATATTTAATTGTAACTAAATTTGTAATCTACTATCCCTATGCTGTCATCTCATACTGGTATTGTAATTACCTGCTTTAATTAAGATTAACAACAAGTTTGAACATACGTGAAAAAGAAACCTTATTTAGAAGTAGTTATTTCAATAGGGAGTTGAGGCCCCTCAGCATCTTGCAGGACAAAGGCCAGTAGTAATATTAGGAAAGTTATCAGTCCCTAGAGGCCAACTGTCTTCTCTTCAGTAATTAAGGAAGCACGTTAATGTGCCCAAAGTTTAGCATTTTTAACTTCTATAGATATGCAGATTCTGTACTGACAGTTGACAGATGTGGAAGGTTCTGGCATTAAGCATTAAGCCAGGGACATTTCTCTTGGTCTAAAATTAAAGCTATAGCATTGTAGTCAACATATTGTGTACAAAACCTGCTGAGCTATATTTTCTTTCATAAATGTATATGCTGGGGAATGAAAATCAAACACACAAATAGTTTAAGAGAGGAAAAAACCTTAAGTATTCAAATGTTTGTCTTGTAGACCCCACTCCTGTAAACAATTTCTCACATAAATAACTTTACGGATAAAGTTAATTCTTTCCAATATTCTAATGACCAAGGGAAATTGCCCAGGATAGACTCAAACCAAAACATTAGTAAACAGTGGGAGCAATTCCTTGAACTTCACTATTAACAATTTAGTCTTCTAGGCTTTTCCTTTCTACCAGAGGAGAGTCATTTGCAGCATCTTGCCTTAAAGGAGTGGGCGTGCAGAGAGCTCAAGCCACAGTGCTGCTCAGTGCAGAGGAGTTACCCTTACTTGCATCCATGTGGAGCCTCCATTTGCAATTGCTCTGGAACACAACAGCCTTGTGTACAGTGCTGCTGCATGCTGGACAGACTAGTGGGATCACGACTATAGTGACTAGAATGTGACTTTAAAATATGTCTATATAGTGGAGTATTTCTTTGAAACCAAACATGTAATGTCTATATTATGTTAAAACATTCTCAAAATGCAGAATAACTGATAACAATACTCGATTATGCCTTGCCCTTATATAAATGTGCTCTGAAGGTGTATGTGGGTCTTTAAGAAGTCTGCCATACATGGTCTGCAGATAGGCCAGGCAAGTCCCACCACTGTGATCACATGGACTGCTTCCCTTGTGGTGTGTGCCATACAAGAGATGGTGGTAGAGTCTATTCTATAAAGGGGAGCACCAGGGACTTCCAAATGCTTCCCCACTGGGGGTAGGGTAGCTCCACACAACTGAGCTCAAAATGCCTGTAGACAGTGTGTAACTGTTACACGCTGGTGCACTCCAGAATAGCAATCCAAAACCACACACACACACACACACACACAAAAAAAAAAAAAAAAAAAAAAAAAAAAAAAAAGAGGCAACACACACACATAGGGTATCAGTTAGGTCAGCAACAGTCTGAACAGTTTCGGACGGGCCGGAGGAACAGTAGTTCTATGCATTGTGTAGGCCGAGCATGCCTCTATGCAACATTCATTGTTTGAGTGCAGCCCTGACCACCAAACATAAGTAGGCAGAAGTTCCTTCATCGTCAGCTCCCAAACATCCTTCATGAGCCACATCCATAAATGCTTGTTGCAACACTCCTGAAACGATAATCCGGGCTCCTCTGCATACGATATGTCTAGTAGCACATCCTCACTGTGAGCTAGGAACCAACTGTGTCGAATGTAGACAAAGTTTTCTTTAGGACTGGGTCCATCCAACCTGCTTGTACAGCATGTATCACTTTGCACATTTCAGCATCTTAAAAAGTGGCACATCTTCCAGTAAAAAACATACAGTGTACTCTGTCATTTCTGCAACAATGGTGCCAACCCAGTAGAATTTCTCAAAAGAGCATCAACAAGTAATTTACATCTTCCTTTGATATATACCAAATCAAAATCATATTGCTGCAACTGAATAATCCACTGCTGCAGCCTCACACTCAGCATGTCAGTCGTCTTATGTCAGAGACCCAGAATAGACAAATGATTGGTTTCTAAAGTAAAATGTCTTCCCACTAAGTAAACCTTGAAACGTACAATAGGAAAAATCATCATCAAGAGCACTAGCTCAACCTGGGAATACTTCTGTTCCATTGGGGTGACGGTATGGGGCACAAATATAGCTGACCATCCCTCCTGGAGCAGAACTGTACCCAGAGCCCGATTGCATGTATCGGTTTGAATCAGTATGGAGTTCCAGGGATCAAAATAAGCATGGGATTAACTCTGACAGAGGCCTTGATGTCAGGGTTCAAAAGCCTGTTTTGCTTCTTTAGTACAGACCAACTGTTCGTGGCCCTGGGTTAAATCATGGAGAGGCTTGGCAAGGATACTAAAATGAGGCAGAACACAGGCACTTGTGTATTGAGCTAGACCAAGGAAAGAACAAGAACAGCTACAATCAGCTGGTAATGGTAGCAAAACAACAGCTTGTAGCTGTTCAGGAATTGATTTCACATCATCATCTGACAGAGGATGTCCTAGAAACTCTTTAGCATCTTTTGCAAAACTGCCACATCCAACTTTATGCCAGCCTGTTGAATTCAGGTTAGCACCTGTTCCAGGATAGCATTATGCTTAGGAAGAGTTTTAGAAGAAACGAGCTGTAATAACCTTAGTCCCAGATTTGGACCTTAGCGTCCAAAATCTGGGGGTTAGCATGAAAACCTCCAAGCTTAGTTACCAGCTTGGACCTGGTACCTGCTGCCACCACCCAAAAAATTAGAGTGTTTTGGGGCACTCTGGTCCCTCTGAAAAACCTTCCCTGGGGACCCCAAGACCCAAATCCCTTGAGTCTCACAACAAAGGGAAATAATCCTTTTTCCCTTCCCCCCTCCAGGTGCTCCTGGAGAGATACACAGACACAAGCTCTGTGAATTCAAACAGAGTGAATCTCCCTCTCTGTTCCCAATCCTGGAAACAAAAGTACTTTCCTATTCCCCCAGAGGGAATGCAAAGTCAGGCTAGCAATCCAACACACAAATCTCCCCGATTCCTTCCTCCCACCAATTCCCTGGTGAGTACAGACTCAATTTCCCTGAAGTAAAGAAAAACTCCAACAGGTCTTAAAAGAAAGCTTTATATAAAAAGAAAGAAAAATAAGTACAAATGTTCTCTCTGTATTAGATAATACAACACAGGGTCAATTGCTTAAAAGAATATTGAATAAACAGCCTTATTCAAAAAGAATACAAATCAAAGCACTCCAGCACTTATATTCATGCAAATACCAAAGAAAAGAAACCATAGAACTTACTATCTGATCTCTTTGTCCTTACACTTAGAAACAGAAGACTAGAAAGTAGAACTACTTCTCCAAAGCTCAGAGCAAGCAGGCAGCCAGAAACAAAGACCTTAGACACTCAATTCCCTCCACCCAAAGTTGAAAAAATCCGGTTTCCTGATTGGTCCTCTGGTCAGGTGCTTCAGGTGAAAGAGACATTAACCCTTAGCTATCTGTTTATGACACGCCCCCCAAATTGCAGACAGTGGGGAAGCTCACTGGCGGCGATTTCCTTCTAGAACTTGAAAATAAACAGATTAATACAACACATACACCTTTACATATACTCCTAAGTATATAACTAACAGACTTCTACATTTTAAGAACACTTTTTAACTACTGAATTCTGGGAAACTCTCACGGGAGAGTGCATCAGCAACTTTATTAGAAGCTCCTGTGATGTGTTGAATTTCAAAATCAAAATCTTGGAGAGCTAAACTCCAACGAAGAAGTTTCTTGTTGTTCCCCTTGGCAGTATGAAGCCACTTTAGTGCAGCATGGTCAGTTTGTAGTTGGAACCGCCGTCCCCAAACATATGGGCGTAGCTTTTCCAGGGCGTACACAATGGCATAGCATTCCTTTTCACTGACTGACCAGTGACTTTCCCTCTCAGACAGTTTCTTGCTGAGAAACACGACAGGATGGAAGTTGTGATCTGTTGCTTCCTGCATGAGCACTGCTCCTATACCACGCTCAGATGCATCTGTGGTTACTAGGAATGGCTTGTCAAAATCCGGGGCCCTGAGCACAGGGTCAGACATGAGCGTTGCCTTAAGTTGGGTAAAGGCCTTTTGACACTCATCAGTCCACTTAACGGCATTTGGCTGGGTCTTTTTGGTCAGGTCGGTCAATGGGGCAGCGATTTGGCTGTAGTGTGGTACAAATCGCCTGTAGTATCCGGCCAAGCCTAAGAAGGATTGGACCTGCTTCTTTGACTTTGGGACAGGCCACTTTTGGATAGCATCCACCTTGGCCTGTAGGGGGTTTATGGTTCCTCGACCCACCTGGTGCCCCAGGTAAGTCACTCTGTTTTGGCCTATTTGACACTTTTTGGCCTTAACAGTTAGTCCGGCCTGCCTGATGCGCTCAAAGACCTTTTCCAGGTGTATTAGGTGTTCGGGCCAGGAGTCTGAAAAAATGGCCACATCATCGAGGTAGGCAACTGCAAATTCTCCCAGTCCAGCTAGTAGACCATCTACCAGCCTCTGGAAGGTGGCGGGTGCATTTCGAAGGCCGAAAGGAAGGACATTGAATTCATACACCCCCGCATGGGTGACGAATGCTGACCTCTCCTTGGCAGGTTCATCTAGCGGTACTTGCCAGTACCCCTTGGTTAAGTCTATTGTAGAGATGAACTGGGCACGTCCCAACTTTTCCAATAGCTCATCGGTACGTGGCATTGGATAGTTGTCCGGACGAGTTACCGCATTTAGCTTACGGTAGTCCACGCAAAAGCGTATTTCCCCATCTGGTTTGGGTACCAGAACCACTGGAGATGCCCATGCACTGGTAGATGAGCGGATTATACCCATCTGTAGCATGTTTTGGATCTCCCGTTCTATAGCAGCTTGGGCATGAGGAGACACTCGGTAGGGTGGGGTTCTGATTGGGTGAGCATTACCTGTATCAATGGAGTGGTATGCCCGTTCAGTCCGTCCTGGGGTGGCTGAGAACAATGGGGCGAAGCTAGTGCACAGCTCCTTGATTTGCTGCCGCTGCAGACGTTCCAGAGTGGTTGAGAGGTTCACCTCTTCCACGCCACCGTCTTTTTTCCCGTCGTAGTAGACACCGTCAGGCCACTCAGCATCCTCTCCCTGGACTGTAAACTGACAAACCTGTAAGTCTCTGGAATAGAAAGGCTTGAGAGAATTAACATGGTACACTTTAGGCTTTAGTGAGGAATTGGGAAATGCTATGAGGTAGTTTACAGCTCCCAGGCGCTCTTGGACCGTGAATGGCCCTTCCCATGATGCTTCCATCTTATGGGCCTGTTGCGCCTTCAAGACCATAACCTGGTCTCCTACCTTGAAGGACCGATCTCTGGCATGTCTGTCATACCAGGCCTTTTGCTCTTCCTGAGCATCCTTTAGATTCTCTCTAGCAAGGGCTAAAGAGTGTCGGAGGGTGCTTTGTAGGTTGCTTACAAAGTCCAGAATGTTAGTTCCTGGAGAAGGCGTAAACCCCTCCCATTGCTGCTTCACCAACTGTAATGGCCCCTTAACCTCGTGACCATACACAAGTTCAAACGGTGAAAACCCTAAACTGGGATGTGGTACAGCCCTGTAGGCAAACAGCAACTGCTGCAACACTAGGTCCCAATTATTGGAGAATTCGTTGATGAATTTACGTATCATGGCCCCCAAAGTTCCATTGAACCTTTCCACCAGGCCATTGGTTTGATGGTGGTACGGGGTGGCAACCAAGTGATTCACCCCATGAGTTTCCCACAGTTTTTCCATGGTCCCTGCCAGGAAATTAGACCCTGAATCTGTAAGGATGTCAGAGGGCCAACCTACCCTGGCAAAGATGTCTGTTAGAGCCAGGCACACAGTGTTAGCCCGGGTGTTACCTAGAGCTACTGCTTCTGGCCATCGGGTAGCAAAGTCCACTAAAGTCAGTACGTACTGCTTTCCTCTGGGCGTCTTTTTTGGGAAAGGGCCCAGAATAGCCACAGCTACTCGCTGAAATGGGACCTCAATTATGGGGAGTGGCTGGAGAGGGGCCTTGACCTGGTCTTGAGGCTTTCCCACTCTTTGGCATACCTCACAAGACCGGACATAATTGGCAACATCCTTGCCCATCCCCTCCCAGTGGAAGGACTTCCCCAACCGGTCCTTGGTTCTGTTCACCCCAGCATGGCCACTGGGATGATCATGGGCTAAGCTTAAGAGCTTCCCCCGGTACTTAGTTGGAACCACCAACTGTTTTTGCGGCTGCCATTCTTCCCGGTGTCCACCAGAAAGAATTTCCTTGTATAAAAGTCCTTGGTCTATAACAAACCGGGATCGATTAGGAGAGCTGAGAGGCGGTGGGGTGCTTCGTGCCGCCGCCCAAGCTTTCTGAAGGCTGTCATCCGCTTCCTGCTCAGTCTGGAACTGTTCCCTTGAGGCTGGGGTCACCAGTTCTTCCTCAGACTGTGGACTTGGGCTTGGTCCCTCTGGAAGCGATGTAGGTGATGGGGTTGTTTCCGTTGCTGGTGTACCGCTCTCCGCTGGTGCACCTGAGGGTATTTCAGGCTCTGGCTGAGCCTTTTGGGTATGGCTGTCTTTTGCTTCTGCCAGTTCTGGCTCGCTGGCGCCCTCTGGCGTTGAGTTTGAAGATGGGGTTGCACTTGCTGGTGCTGGTTGCTGTTCCAGTTCCGGGCCTGGGACTGGAGGTGCTGTGGCTGTTTCAGTGGTTGGCATGGAATCCGGTTCCACTACCTCTGTCTGGGTCTCTGGTAACACAGACGGGGCCTCTGTGGACGGCTCAGGAACAGGAATGGGTCTGGAAGCTTGCCTGGTTTGGCTACGTGTAACCATTCCCACTCTCTTGGCCTGCCTCACCTGGTTGGCCAAGTCTTCCCCCAGTAGCATGGGGATAGGATAATTGTCATAGACTGCAAAAGTCCACATTCCTGACCAGCCTTTGTACTGGACAGGCAGTTGAGCTGTAGGCAAGTCTACAGCTTGTGACATGAAGGGGTAAATTGTAACTTTGGCCTTTGGGTTGATGAATTTGGGGTCAACGAAGGATTGGTGGATAGCTGACACTTGTGCCCCCGTGTCTCTCCACGCAGTAACCTTCTTTCCGCCCACTCTCAAATTTTCCCTTCGCTCCAAGGGTATTTGAGAGGCATCCGGGCCTGGGGATCTTTGGTGTGATGGTGGTGTAATGAATTGCACTCGCATGGTGTTCTTGGGACACTTGGCCTTGATATGTCCCAGTTCATTACACTTAAAGCATCTTCCATCTGATGGGTCACTGGGCCGAGGTGAGTTACTGGAGACTGGTGAGGTTGAAGGGTAGGGTATTTGTGGCTTTACTTGGGTGGTATGTGGGGTCTTTGGCTGTCCTCGGTTGTAGGGTTTATGGTCTGTGTGCCCCCTGGGGTAATCGTTCCCCTTGACAGTAGCTTTTTTGCTTTCTGCCAGTTCCATCCATTTGGCTCCAATCTCCCCCGCCTCAGCGATATTCTTGGGGTTTCCATCTTGTATGTACCGTGTGATGTCTTCAGGAACACCATCCAAGAACTGCTCCATTTGTATGAGGAGGTTCAGTTCTTCCAAGGTTTGAATGTTGTTTCCTGTTAGCCAGGCCTCATAGTTTTTTGCAATGTAGTAGGCGTGTTTGGGAAATGACTCCTCTGGTTTCCACTTTTGGTTTCTGAAACGCCGACGGGCATGATCTGGGGTTATCCCCATCCTGTATCTGGCCTTGGTTAGAAAAAGTTTATAGTCATTCATTTGGTGCTTAGGCATTTCAGCTGCCACCTCTGCTAAAGGTCCACTGAGCTGTGACCTCAATTCTACCATGTACTGGTCTTCGGGAATGCTGTACCCAAGACAGGCTCTTTCAAAATTTTCCAAGAAGGCCTCGGTGTCATCACCTGCCTTGTAGGTGGGAAATTTCCTGTGCTGTGGAGCAATATTTGGCGCCGGGTTGTTAGGGTTGGCTGGCACATGCAGCCCAGCTTTTGCCAATTCCAGTTCATGTTTTCTCTGTTTTTCCTTCTCTTCATTCTCTTTTTGTTGTTTTTTCCATTTCTTTTTGGTGCTTTTCCATTTCTCGGCGGTGGGCCACCTCTTCTTCTTCTAGTTTTCTTTTGTGTGCTGCCTGTTTGATTTGTTCTTCTCTTTCTTTCATCTCCATCTGTCGCCTGTGTTCAGCTTCTTTGAATTGCTCTTCGGCCTTAATTTTTGCCTTAGAAGTCATGGTTCCTGTTTTCTTGTGTTGGGGTGCCCTCCGGTGTTTATCTTCTGAACTGCAGGCTCTGTTGCCTCCTGAAGTCTGCCTAGCAACAGTGCCTTTAGCTAATTTTCCATGTCAAGTAAACCTGAAAAACCACTTTATTTGCATTCATATAGTGCTGGTATGACTCTCAATGGGAGTGCTATTGTGTGACAAAAGACTGTTAATAGTCCTTAACGACTTCTGCTTAACATGCAAGCCACAAACTGCCAGAGAGAGCAGAAAAAAAAATTCTCTCTGGTTCCCTTTTTAAAACCAACTGTTTCTCTCTGCTAAAAAGCCCTTAGCAGAGAAAAGAAAAATACAATATTTCTACTGGCTTCTGGATTCTAGTCCCACCAGCTGCACACCATGTAATAACCTTAGTCCCAGATTTGGACCTTAGCGTCCAAAATCTGGGGGTTAGCATGAAAACCTCCAAGCTTAGTTACCAGCTTGGACCTGGTACCTGCTGCCACCACCCAAAAAATTAGAGTGTTTTGGGGCACTCTGGTCCCTCTGAAAAACCTTCCCTGGGGACCCCAAGACCCAAATCCCTTGAGTCTCACAACAAAGGGAAATAATCCTTTTTCCCTTCCCCCCTCCAGGTGCTCCTGGAGAGATACACAGACACAAGCTCTGTGAATTCAAACAGAGTGAATCTCCCTCTCTGTTCCCAATCCTGGAAACAAAAGTACTTTCCTATTCCCCCAGAGGGAATGCAAAGTCAGGCTAGCAATCCAACACACAAATCTCCCCGATTCCTTCCTCCCACCAATTCCCTGGTGAGTACAGACTCAATTTCCCTGAAGTAAAGAAAAACTCCAACAGGTCTTAAAAGAAAGCTTTATATAAAAAGAAAGAAAAATAAGTACAAATGTTCTCTCTGTATTAGATAATACAACACAGGGTCAATTGCTTAAAAGAATATTGAATAAACAGCCTTATTCAAAAAGAATACAAATCAAAGCACTCCAGCACTTATATTCATGCAAATACCAAAGAAAAGAAACCATAGAACTTACTATCTGATCTCTTTGTCCTTACACTTAGAAACAGAAGACTAGAAAGTAGAACTACTTCTCCAAAGCTCAGAGCAAGCAGGCAGCCAGAAACAAAGACCTTAGACACTCAATTCCCTCCACCCAAAGTTGAAAAAATCCGGTTTCCTGATTGGTCCTCTGGTCAGGTGCTTCAGGTGAAAGAGACATTAACCCTTAGCTATCTGTTTATGACACGAGCATATCATTCAAACAACAACATGCACCCTGGATATTAGCTAGGAGCTGACAGAACACTCTCAAATGTTTCAGGAGCAGAGACTAAGTCAAAAGGAAACTGTCGTTAGCAGTACCTCCCAAATGGCATGTTGAAATTCAGTAACTTCTGTAAATTTTTAGCCACAGGTATTTGGCAGTTACTGGATCAGGAGTCCAATACAGATTAAATCTGAGATCTACTTACCCAGCATGTCACCTCTTCAAAATTTGGCAATTGAAACTACTCACGTTTCACATATTTATTAAGAATGACAGACCTATAATTACCCCGGTCATCCCATTTACCCTTTTTAAATATTGGCACGTTAGCTTTCTTCCAGTTTTATGGAACTTCCCTGGTGTTCAAAGCCTTATTGAAAATCAACATTAATGGCCAACCAAGCTTCTCAGCCAGCTCTTTTAAAACTCTTGGATGCAAGTTATCCAGACCTGCTAATTTAAAAAGTCTAACTTTAGTAGCTGCTGTTTAAGATCCTCTCAAGATACAATGGAATGGCAAGTGTTTAGGAGTCCCAGCAGGGAGACTATCCTACCCTTTCCCATGGATAGAGCTTGCTCTACTGGCTCCATATCAACACCTGGTTTCTGCCCTTTTGTCAACCTCTCTGCACCTCTTGTTTGGGGTAGTGGTTGTGCTGCCTTAAGTGGCTGATTCTGTATCATTGCCTCTCTGTCACATCTCCACAGGACTGGTAGTGAGACCTGTTTCTCCTTCTCCTCTTTTTGGGGAATGTCCAATTTGCAGCTGTTGCTGTCCACTCCAGACACCAGTAGGCTAGTCACCTTCCTAGCTGCCCCCACCCCAGAAGCTGTTCCCACAGCTACCAGTGCATGCTGCAAAGTAGCCAGTGGTTCCCCTCCACTTGGCAATCTCACATCTGCATTACTTGAAGTCACCAGTCCACAGTCCTTTATGGCTGCTTGCAGAGTTGCAGCCCCTATAGCTACTACCAGTGCTCCTGCCCCAGCTGCTCCCACTTCTATTCCTCTAGCAGCCATTACTGAAGTATCCTTAGCTGCTCAGCCCCACCATTGGTCCTACTCAGGGACACTCCCAATCCCCTTCTAAAACATTTACTTGTCATACCCCAATTCCAGCTGCAGCTGTACTCATCTCTTGCTCTCCTTCACTCCCCAGATATCCCCCACACAGCTGCATACCTGCAAGGGCCCAGAGATCCCCCTACACTCTCAGGCACTTCAAGATCCCCATTATAATGATCTTGTTCCAAATCACGGTAGGAGCTTTACAAAAAGAAAAGTTACAAAGGATGTAAACTGTATCTGTAGGGTGAACAAGTAGATCTTGTTAAAGGGTTTAAATTCCTAGAGTGGTATTTGATACTAAAATTACAGTGGAAAGATCACATAGATTATGTACAAGATAAATGTACAGGAAGGATTAACCTGCTTAGAAGTCTTACCAGGACTAATTGGGAGAAGATAAGAAATCATTGCTGATGGCATAGAGAGCCTTAATGAGACAGGATATTGACCATGACTGCCAAGCTCTCGGGTCAGCATCAAAATCAGAACTTAAAAAATTAGATTTAATACAAACCCAGCCACTATGAATTACATGTAGTTTATTTATTATAACACCTATATGTGCACTATAGATAGTGTGGCAGAGCTCTGACCTTGCTCCCGTGGGTCCTGTGCTTCTAGGCGGTTTATGCTAGCCTCAGTGGCTCTCTGTGACCCTCCACATAGCCCTTCTCTCTCTAGGGCCAGGGTTACAGTCTACTGAGCCCTTTTCATCATAGGCCTGCAAGGAGGTTGGTGAGAGAACTCCCACAGTCTCTGTTCAGCCTCCTGTCCTGACAGGGACCTGACTTCCCCTCTCAGGAGATGTTCCTGTAGTGGTGGGTTGGGGCAAACCCGGGCCCGCCCTCTACTCCGGGTTCCGGCCCTGGGACCCTAATGGTAGCAGTTGTTGGCAGCCAACCTTTCACTGCCAGAGTTGCTACATTTCCCTAGGCCACTTCCCCACAGCTCTCCTGCTTCTCCCTTCTTCACCCTTACCTTAGGGCTCCTCTAACAATGGTTTGAGGGTGTCTTCCGTAACCAGCCCTTCAGCCACACTTCCTCTCCCTTGTCTGACTGCAGTGAGCCCTTTTTATAGTATCAGCAGGGCCTTAATTAGAGTCAGGTGGTCACATTAACTGAATGGCCTCACCTGACTCTTTGCAGGTTAATTAGAGTCAGGTATTCTCATTAGCCTGGAGCAGCCCCTGCTCTGGTCAGTCAGGGAACAGAAAACTTTTAACCCAGTGGCCAGTATATCTGCCTTCTGCTATACCCAACTGGCCTGGGTCTATCACAATAGCTTCTAGTGAAATGTCAGTTTCACTATTGTGCGACTCACTGCTGAGGCCCCCCTTGCTGGATGTCCCAGGGATCAGCTCTGCTAGCCACTGCGCCCTCTTCTGGTGGTGTCTCGCCACCATTACTTCTGCTTAAGGGACACACATTATTCCCAGGACTGCAGCATCCTCTTCATGTGGCCCCCCCATGCTCCCCCCTTTCGGGGTAATGTCACAATCTTTTAGTACAGCCACTTTCTCAGTGGTGAGTGGGGGCAGGGGGACCTGGGCCCGCCCACTACTCCAGGTACTGGCCTTGGGACCCTGTACATGGCCCCTGCTTGCAGCGCCCCCTCCTACTCCTCAGTAGATTTCCCTGGGCTACTTCCCCACAGCCCCAGCACCCTCTTTGCACTGGCCTAAGGTCCTCAGCCTGCAGATCCCTGCAGCCCAACAGGAGCTGCTTTTAGCTCCCCGGGTCTCCGCCTGCATCACTGCTCTGTCCACCTACCTCATCAAGCTCCAGTGAGTGACTAAAGCTGCTTTGCTCTGAAGCCCTTCTTATATGGGCCAGCCCAGTCCTGATTGGCTGTCTCATGTGCAGCCTCCCAAGGGCCCTATTAACCCTTTAGAGCACAGTATGGAGCAGGCGCCCCATCACACTATGAATGAAACTACTGGATCTACCTTACTGGGCCAAAGTTAACAAGAATTGTAATGAGGAAAGCAGCAGACAAATATATGAGGATTGTTGGGAATTAGATAGGTGAACTATAACACACAACGTTAGAATTCCAAATGCCATTGGAGTTAGTGTGGATGCAGGAGTTGAAAGACCAGGACAAGCTAAATGACCTCAAAACTTTTAGTCATGGGAAGATTAGTTATGGATGGAAAGTCACATGTTCAAACATGGATTTAGATTCATTTCATAAACTTAAGGGTAAAAAAAAGACAGTAGGTATTAAAAATTAAGTGTACCAGTATATAGATGAAAAGTGCAGTCAGACTTGTCAAATACGTACAGATGGGTCCAAAAAGGAAAAAACCAGGAAGGATAGGGATAGCAAATTGTATACCAAAATTTGGAATTAGTAAAAGAATATCTGATTTTGTAGCTGTCATGACACCCAAACTAGTAGCAACTATGCTAGCACTAAATTGAATCTGGGCTGTAAGCCCAGCAGCTGCTCGGTGTACAAAGAGAATGGCAGAAATGGGCCTGAACTGCCACTCAAGTAAACATCTAGAGGGTTGGATTCTCAGATTGTGTAAAGCAGTGTAGCCCCATTGATTTCAATGGACTGATGCAGATTAACAGTTGAGGATCTGGTCCAGAATTTCTTTACCACATAATCTAAAACATAAATGTCCACATTACTTCACTTTTCAATAATATCTAACAGCTAGGTTCTTGTTGACTTAATTTGCCTTTCAACATAATTAAGCTATGCTCTGTTCTCTAGAGTTATCATTATTTTACTCTTCCAGGATGTTCCTAGGGGCTGCCTTCTGTCAGCAGTTGATCTTTATCTGTGCTTTCTGCTGATTTTACTCTGTTTAATTGCTGCTGAAAACAGAATCCCAGACAATATACAGGCTGTTCAGTTCTATCCTTTACCATGTCCCTTCACCTTTCAGGTTCTAGCTCCATTATAAATCTTACAGAAATAGTTCTACCTTTTATGTATTTACTAGTTCAGCTGTAATTTTTAATATTGAGGTATATTCCATAAGCTCATATGTTGCTGTCCCATCTGAATTAGTTTAACTGAACTAATGCATAATTAGTGTTTCTCTCCACCCTCCTGTTTGCTGCCCTGAGCATCTGGGAATTGTGCTTGTATAGTATGCTCCAAAGAAATCAGAGATTCCCTATGTCTGATGATTTCCTAATGTGCTCATTTTACTATGGTGATGAATAATTCTGCTTCAGAACTGTGGTTCTTTTGTAAGTCAGTATGCCAGAATTCTGTTTGTTTTCTAAAATATTTTAAAGGATAGCCACAAGGGCTATCATTAGTTACTTTTAGTCCTGATATAGTCCATGCTCTCATTGCATCCAGAATCTCTGCATTTACTATATATGATACTCCAGAGGGAATTCTGTGTCACTGCACGTGTGCAGAATTCATGTCTCCCACAGATTTCTTTGCTTCCCTGCAGAAATATGACTTCTGACAGGGAAGCAAAGGGAAGCTGCAAGAGCAATCATGTAGCCCTCCCTGGCAACAGAGGCAGTTTGGTTTGGATACCGAGAGTAGCTGGTAGAAACATAAATCACCACTGGGGGGAGGGGAGAATGGGCAGTCGTGCATGTGAGAGAGAGTGACATTCTGTCCCTCTCACTCTCTACTGTGGCATGCTCATGTGGAGGGGCAGGACTTCAGGGTGTTTCTGAGGAGTGGGGCAGGCTCTTTCCCCTCAGGCACAGCAGAATGTATACTCCTGGGGGAATACTGCATGACTGCACAATTTTGCAGAAATTAACATGCTTGCAGAATTTCCTATCCCTCACAGAAATGGGTGCTGCAAGCTGCCACTAGTGGCCACTGGATGCAGCAGAGCCCACCTCACACATAGAAGATACTGCTGGGGGGAGGGAGAGGGAGCTAGAGGGTTCCTGACAGCTGCAGTTCCCAGCATGTCCTGAGGGAAGGATAGAGTGGTGTGCAGGAAACTCCATGCAAGCCTAGTACTGAGCATCAGGCTGTTTCTCCCTCTGGATCAGTAGACTCAGGGAGAGGAGGGGGGGGTATCAGGGCTGGGGGGGCCCCCATGACTGGGCTCTGGGGGTTCAGGTGTATTGGCTGGGTGTGTGTGGCTGGGCATGGTTGTGGGTTAACCATCTTAATTTAAATGAAACAAGCACAGAAACAGTTTCCTTACCTTGTTAATTCTTTGTTTTTTAAACTTTCCCATTATTTTTTTAGTAATTTATGTTTAATACAGTACTGTACAGTCATGGGTGGCAGGTATTGTAGGCTGGGTAAGGCTGTGCCTTCCCGAACAGCCTAGTGTTGCCCCGCCCACACTCCACCCCCAAGGCCAGGCCCCCGCCTGCAGTTTTCAGTGCTCTGCCTTGGCTGGCCAGCCTGCCTCCTGCAGGGAGTCAGGGTGGCTGGTGCTGGTGTCACAATGCCTGGAGCACCAGGGCTGGGAGTGCTGCTGTATGGCGCACTGGGGCTGGCTGTGCCACCCAAAGCACTGGGGCTGGAGCCTCACCCTCTGGCCGCCCGGCACTGGGGATCACAAGGGGGGTGCTCTGGGCTCCTGCAGGGGAGGGGGAGCAGATAGGGAGGGGAGCAGGGCTGTAGATACAAGGGGAAGGGGTGGGGGCTAGCCTCCCCCAATGGCTGTGTCACCAGTCACCCATCTGTACTGTATTTGGTTTTCTTTTGTCTCTTCCGCTGCCTGATTATGTACTTCTGGCTCCACATGAAGTGTGTGATTGATCAGTCACTTTGTAACTCTGATATTCATAACTCACATTCTACTGTATTCTTATTTGTGTTGTACAAGTGGTGACCAACATGCATGAAATTGTTTCTATTTCAATTGGATGGCTTCAGCTTTAAGTAAACATTAGACAATCCAAAAAGATTTCAAGATGGCTCCAATTTCAAGTTTGTGCTTCTGCTGAAATCCTTTCCATGAGCACGCAGTGTTCGTAAGACCTACATTTATTATGACAAAAAGTCACTTACATAAATATTCATAGCAAATGAAGAAAGAGGATCATAGATATTTTCAAAGTGACATTGTGGGCATAGATTTTCAGTGCAGGCCTTGGGGTGTGGTGATGAGGCTTAAAGCTGGGCTTTGTGCTCCTCTAATCCTGGGATCCAGTTCAGCCTCTTATCAGTTGGTAACGTATTCCCTAGCAGGGCATACTATACTGCTTAGGACTGCTAGACTATCTTGCACACATGTCACTTCTCTGCCTGCCCCAACACTTCTAAAGGAGCAGAGAGGGGTGGCAGTGTGTGCTAATCGTAGGACTGAGGCCAATAGGTTCCTGCATTCCTATCCTAGCTCTAACCCTAACTTCTCCTGTAGCCTTGGCCAAGTCATTGAGCCATTCTGACTTTGTTTCTCTATCTGTAAAATGGATATAATTTCTCACAGGTCACAGAGACACTACAAATATTTGCAGAGTCAGATAAATGCTAAAATTCATCAGAAGGAACATACATCTTGTAACAGCGCAAAGATTTATTGGCACAGCACTTCCTGCTGGTCATCTGGGAATTAGCTCTCACCTGCCTCAGGCCCCCCCATGTCCCTCCCAGACCCCAGTGCCTTTTTACCTCAGGGTTCTGCCCCAGCAGTACTCCCACACTCTGGGTCTCCCCTCCCAGGGGAACCCCCAACCACTTTCTATCCCCACCTCACCTCAGTGCCTACTGCCAGTCATCATCTATCCCCATTCATTGGGGCAGACTGCAGTGTAATGGCCACTCATCATTGGCAAGGGGGCTGCCTCTGCCTATTCCCAGGCTGTATCTCTGTAGCCCCCATACCTCTGTAGATCTTCACCAAGGCCTGCAGCCTGGGGTTTTACCAGGCTGGAGTTCCCCAGCTCCCTTGCCCTCTTCCCCAGCACTGCACTACTTCAGGTACCTTGCTCCCAGGCAAATAGCCCTTCCCACTCTAGGGCTAGAGTGAAACTCCTCTATGGCCCCACAGCCCTTTTATCCAGGCTAGCTGTGGCCTGATTAAGCCAGCCACACCTGGGGCCAACTACCTCACCAGCCTCCCTCAGTTGCTCTTAATCCTTTTTACCTTAGAGTGGGGCAGTTGCCCCACTACACAGCTCCTTTCCATTGCAAAGTTTTGTGGATGGATGGATTCTTGCATCAGCAGCTAGGCTGTGCACAAAGGACCTGAAAATCTTACCCTCCTCCCCTCTTTTTGTAGAAAATGAATAATTTAAATGTAAGCCAGACTCATTTTTATTATCTTTACCATTTTCAGGTGGCCCCATAACATATTTTTTGTCATCTTCCCCCAGACAGAGGTTCCCTCAGATTTAGAACACAGCTGAATCTGTATGAAGAGACTCTGAATCCTTGGAATGTATAGAACCTCCTAGTCTTGGGTTTTCTTTTGCCCAATCTTACTTTTTTAACATACAATGTTTTTATTAGCCCTCATAGTTTGGGCTTGGGGGGCGGGGGGGAAGGAATAGCACAGTGACTTGAATATTGGTCTAGCTAAACCCAGGGTTGTGAGTTCAATCCTTGAGGGGGCTATCTGGGGAACTGGGGTTAAAAACCTGTCTGGGAATTAGTCCTGCTTTGAGCAGGAGGTTGGACTAGATGTCCTCCTGAGGTCCCATCCAACCCTGATAGTCTATGATTCTGTTTTGACAATTACAACCTTCCCATTATGTCAGTTTAAACAGAAGGCCTGATTTTTCTGACATTGGTGTAGCTCTACTGAAATCAACTGGAATAACAGAGGAGAATAAGAGTACTTATTCCTCAGTGGATTTCTAGTGTGTGCATGTAGTCCTCCATTATCATTATATAAAAACCTCTTGTACATAATCACTTGAAAATATACATATACATATGCAGCCAACTTCAGGATTGCATATTGGTTTATTTTGGCATGTCATTTTGATGCAAGATGATTACTGTGACAAATTTGATCTATTTCACATGTATGCATATCATCATAATATCTAGGTGAAATTAGTCATTGAACATATTGCTCAAAACATGCTTCCTGCCATATTATATTGGACAACACATGTCTCATGAATCCTTATACTGAATGAAATCTTTTGTGGCCTGCTGAGGAAGATCGCAGGAAAATGGCACAGAAGTTAAAATGATTTGCACTCTCAACCTCTTCAAGCAGCACCTGTACCACATACCTGTCAATGTCTTCCTAACTACAGCTGATAAAAACAGTGGTTTGGGAATGCATTTGCCTCATGATAACCTATAAACCAGAGTGTTGGCACATATGCAAATACAAATTACAGCAGAATTTTTGTGCAGTGATGAGGGACCCTTACAACTGGATATGACAATTCATTAATGCATTAACATTTGTTCTCTAGTCTGGAAAATCAAAAAATGACACTGCTTTATGAATCAGATCACTGTAATGTGTTTAAAATCCCCCCAAAAAGAAAATGTGTATAACCGGACTGCCCAAGAAGGTTTACAGATGAGGGATGCTTCTGGGAAATACCCCAGAAAATTCTCTCTTTTTTTGTAGTATTCTTTTAAAATATTTTGTAAACCTCTAATACATAAATGGCTTGCATAGGTCAGGGGCTCCATCTTTCCCTTTCTACCACCTGAGCCATGTTAGATGGGTATGTGTGGACAAGGGCTTTGCTACACCTCCCTACAATAGAAAAAGGTCTGAGATTTTTCTTTTTCAGATTTGCCACTTTGAAATGATCAGCATACAATTTTATTAAATCAGAAACATAATTAAAATAGCAACTATTAATGTCTGTAACTCACCTGGACAGTCAGGCCCATTTATCTATTCCTTCCGCTCTCTTCTCTGCCTTCTTAGGATGTGTAACTGCCCCTCCCTCTCTGGCTCAGAGGGAGGCCACTCTGTCTCTTCATAGCTGACAGGAACCATTGGGTTTCTGGCCATCTGGGCAGAAAGAACACCTGAGAGTCTCTAGCCCAGGACCTCCTGGCTAGGGCAGATGGTAATCAACAGTCTGGGCTCTGACCCTCTGGGTGGAGCAGAGAAATAAACAGCCTGGGGCCACAGCCTTTTGGCTGGGGAAGACAGTATACAAACTGTCTATAAGCAGGTCTTTAGGCCTCAGGTGAGTTGGTCACTGCCTCCAGGAATGGGGCTTTGGCAACAGGGGGTGGAGGGACCCAGTCCCACCCTGTTCTACCAGGTCTCAGCCCAGGGCCCTAACAGTGGTGGGTGGTCCCACCACTGGATCACCAGGGAAACAACCAAAATCTGCTGCCTTGCTTCTCAGTAGCACAACCTGACTGAAGTCTAGTTCCCCTGGGCTACTTCCTACTGCACTCCATCAGCAGGGCACCAATGACACTGAGCTCCCAGTCGCTACTACATAGTTGGCTGACGGCAGCTCTGGCAACTCCTCACTGCTCTTGGCCTCTTCTGGTGGCAGGGCACTGCATGGCTCAGCATCTGGTCTGGGATCCTGCAGAGGGCTCAAGACATCCACCTCCTTCCCTAGGCCAGCACCAATTGAGCTGTAGGCTCTTTTTTTATACTTCCAGTCCCACCCCTGTGCTTCTGGCATGGGGGCACGGGGCTGGTTTGGCTCTGCCCACCAAGGGATGTGTAATGGTCCCTCCCTCTTGGGCTCCAAGGGAGGCCACTTTTCCTCATTACAGGGTGGCATCTCCTACTTCTGCCATTCTCCCTCTGAGGGTCTCTATTAACCTGATCTAGCTAGCTAGATTTTTATACCAGTATCACACCCACTAACATAGTACCCTTTTCACACTGCAAAATCCTCAGCTCCTTTCTCTCCTCTCCCCCACCTTGAGGTCTTGAACAGAGCCTTCTCCCCCTTCTTTATAGTAAATTTATGAATTTCTCAGAAATGGGATATCACGGAAATGCTGACAAATACATAGTCCCAAGCAATGCCTGCTGTGTCCTGCAATAATAAAGGAAATCCCCTAATGGTTCCTGGATGGCTATATATGAATGGATATTTGCATATAAAAAGTATATGTGGGAAGGATAGGAAACTTCAGGAACAAAACAAAGATGAAAGTCAAATTCTGCACCAGTCAGTCTCCCATCCTGCTCTGCTTTTGTCATTGTGACCGAAGCCATTAGAACATGAAACTGGCAGCCTCAATTAGTATGTAGAAATCTATGAGGTTTCAAATCTCTTGGCACTAGGGGGCTGGGATGTTCTGATGTTAATCCCCATTGGATTTTATATCTTAATTAGCCCCAGGAAATCTTTTCCAGAGTGCCAAGGGTTGAGTACGCACAAGGTGTCTGAAAAACACACTGGTTAATGATTATTAAAATACAATTCCCAGTTGTTATAACAAGCATGACTTCATGGATTGCTTTTTTCCTTTATACTGATATTAACAGTTAGTTTACCTGGGAGTCTCAACTCAAAGCTGAGTATTGTTTTTGTCATAGGTAAAATTTAATCAATATCCATAAATTTAAGATACATTCAAGCTGTCTCAATGTTGCAAATTAATCCTTGCTGTAACTCCATTGAAGTCAGCGCACTTCACTGACTTCAGGAGAGTTACAGTTTGGTCTATTTTATCAAGAGGCTCAAGATTTGTCTAGCTCGTGGTTGAGATTCACTGTGCTACCATATATGCACAGCAGCTCCTAAGTGGGAAGAGCACAAGTAGCAGCATCATTTTAGTGTGCGCGCAGGAAATTTGCAAAAAATGCAAATTCATTGTAAAAATGAAAGAATGCACCAAATCTTGCTTGATGAGCCTACACTGTTGTTCTGCACAGGGGAATATAACAAACACATGGGGCACAGAAGAGGAGAATCAGGCCCTAAATATCTTTAATATATCAATTTTGAGACAGATTCTTTGCCTTGCTGGGTCTGGTGGTGCAAAGGGGACAGAAACCTGGCTCAGACAGCCAGCTGTGGATTCTTTGGCAGACTTAGGCTATGTCTCCACTATAAACTTACATTGATTCAAGTTACGTTGGCATACAGCCACTGCAGTTAGCACATTGCTTGTGCATGTGCATAGTTGGCTCCTTGTGTTAGTGGTGCATGTACTCACCAGGAGTGCTTATATTGATGCAGAGTGCAGTGCACCATGGGTAGGCATCCCACTGTGCAACTCGCCTCCTTCCAGCTTTTGGAAAGTTTTGGCAATGCATGATGATGCCAAAGTGAGTCATGCAGAGGTGACTGGGGTCAACTTACCAGTTTGCAATTGTCTCCATCCCATAATGTTATCTGTATCCCATAATTTTCACACCTTTTCTTCAAAATCCCACAAACCTGTGTGGTCCTCCTCGCTGTCTGCCCTCTCAGACAGAAGCACGGAGCCTGCACAGCTTGCACTATTGTCATGATCATTGCAAGCACAAGGTGCATGATCCTGGAGTATTTGCAGAGCCACAAGAAGAACCGAATGAGTGGGGAACATGACAATTCCTTGGAGGACAGTTTGCTGTGGGACACAGCGAGAACCAATTCAAGGTTGTTGGTGCATTCATGGAGCAGCTGCAGATATTGGAGCACCACTTCTGGGCCTGCAAAACAAGCACTGACTGGTGGGATCATATCGTAATGCAGGTTTGGGATGATGAGCAACGGCTCACATTTCTGGATCTGTGTGCTGAGTTCGCCTGAGCCCTCCAGCGCAGGGACACCAAAATGAGAGCTGCACAGTGGAGAAGCAAGCGGTGATTGCACTGTGGAAACTTGCAATGCCAGATTGCTACTGGTCAATCAGGAATCAATTTGGAGTTGAGAAGCCTGTTGCGGGGAAGGGGGGTGTGTCATTGTCATGCAAGCATGCAGAGCCATTAATTGCCTTCTGCTACACAGGACTATGACTTTTAGCTCTCCTTCTCTCCCCCATGGTCCCAGGGCTGGTGGAGCTGTCATCTCCTACCCTGGCTCAGGGCCAGAGGAGCTGGCTTTCCCTGCTATGGCTGGAGGAGTTGTCTCTCCCCCCAAAGCCCCGGGTCTGGAGGAGCTGTCATCTTCTGCTCCAGCCTCAGCCCCAGAGGAGTTCTGGGCCCCCGCTGATTGGTTAAAAGAAGCATTTTTCTTCTGCATTATAAAGTTTCAAACCTGTATTAAGTCAATGTTCAATAGAGAGAACAACCATAACGTTTTGTTCAGAGTTACGAATATTTCAGAGTTACAAACAACCTCCATTCCCAAGGTGTTTATAACTCTGAGGTTCTACTTTGAAGTGAAGAATTAAAGACATACTGTAATCAAAACTACTAAGTCATCAACAACCCATAGGATGAAATATAGTCACATAAAGTGGTTCACCAATTTTGTGTAGGCAAGAATTTGTAAAAACATCAAAGTCTATTTGCAAGTAACTTGCTAAGTGCCAAATTCTGATCCTATTGAATACAATGACAGCTTTGGGGTTGGGGAGGAGAGAAAGGGGGGCAGCATGCCCCTGCTTTTCCTCCTTTGCACACGCCCCTGGTGAATGGCTTTGCAGTTATGGGGTTCCCAAACTGCAGTGGAGCTATATAAGGCATGCATATCCCACCTTGCCACCAAGTATATCAAGCATATTTTTTATGCTTATGCAAGTATTGGTAGATCACTAGGGACACTTCACCGGCATCAACATGGGCTGGTGAGGCAAGGGGCATACTTGCTCATCTTTCAGAACACAGGACTGTTCAGAAAGCTACAAGCAGGGACTTTCTTTCCTGACCAGTGGATTACCACTGGGAATGTTGAAATGCCAATAATGATACCAAGGAGAATGATGCTCATGAAAGCTTATGCCCAAATAAATCTGTTAGTGTTTAAGGTGCCACTGGACTTCTTGTTGTTTTTGTGGATACAGACTAACACGGCTACCCCCTAATAATGATACCAGGGATCCAGCCTACCCCTGGCTCCTCTGGTTCATGAAACCATACACTGGCCATCTCAACAGCACCAAGGAATGAGTTAACTACTGGCTCAGCAGGTGCAAAAATGACATTTTAATGTGCTTTTGGTTGTTTGAAGGGTCACTGGCATTGTTTACTCACAAGATTGGACCTCAGTGAGAAAAATATGCCAATGGTTATAGCTTCCTGTTGTGTCTTGCATAATATCTGTGAAGCAAAAGGGGAAACATTTCCACTGGGGTGGAGGGCAGAGGTGGAGCAACTGTCTGCTGAATTTGAACAGCCAGACAAAGGGTGAATGAGGCTAAGCATGGGCCAATTAACTTGAAAGGCTGCACCTGAGTGAGAGCCAGGGCTTGAAGGCCTGATTGGAGATGGAGCACAGCTAAGAAGGAATGGGCAGGGTTGGTATAAAGATAGGGAGTTGGCAGCAGAAATAGGCTTCAAGTGAAATAGTCTGCAGTTGCTCCCAGGAGAAAGAAGGTGTTTGGGGGGCTATAGTGTCAGGTAGCCTGCAGTTACTTCCTGGTGGGGGGAAGGAATTTGGATTGGCCAACCAGGGATGGAGGGGAGAGCCAGAAGGTAGAGCTGAGAAGTAGGAAAGAGGGCAGGGAAAAAGTAACATGGCCTAGGAGTGAGCAGGCCATCACTGCTAGAGATAGGGTCCCAGGACTGGAAACTGGAATAGAGGGCAGGCCTGGGTTCCCCTCCTAGGCACTGGAGGAGTGGTATGGTTAGGGCAGTGAAGGCAAGACTGCCATTTCGTATAGAGATCCTTTGATCCCCTTAAAGGGGAGGACTATAGTGACCTGGCTGGAGGGCTGAGTCACTAAGAAGCACCCCAAGTCCCAGAGAAAGAGAGAGACCATGGGGGAGGAACTGACAGACGGGGGAATTGGACCTGTGAAAAGAGAATCCCCAGAGCAACCAGGAGGAGGCACCCTATTGGTGAGTGGACCCTGTGACCGTGCAGTAATAGATAATTGCTTTCAGAACTGCTGAGTGCTTGGTAGCATATGTTGTGAACTAACAAAGATGAATCATATTCCAAATCAGTGCAAAAAACCCTAGACATTTTAAAAACAGATACATTGAAAGCTTAATAATACTTAATACATTAATAGAACAGAACTTACAAAGGGGAAAGAACAGTTCACAATGGTGACCAGAGCAGTTAGTGTGGGGCATTGTGGCACAGCTGCTGCAGGACATTTAGGCTCAACATAAGTAATGCAGTATCTACACATGCAGTGTGTTGACTTAAGTACATCAACCGTGGCACCACGCTGCTCAGGGAGGTGGTATTACTACGTGGCATAACAGGGTGCTACAGAGGTGGGAGACCAATTTAAGTGTAGACACATGCACAGCTAAATTGATGTAAGCTGCCTTGCATCAACTTAACATTGTAGTGTAGACCAGGCCTTAAAATTACCTTTGCCACCCCAAAGTCCCCTGGGTGGCACTCTGGACATGAGGATCTGAGTCCCAAGATGCCATGTAGTGCTATCTGTACCACCAGAATGCTTTATTCTTGATTTTTGGACAGACCCAAGAGCTGGGCCCATTAAGTTCTTAGAGGTAAATGGCCTAATTCTCCTATGATTTACACTGATGTAAATCTGAAGCAACTCATCTGAAGCCAATGGAATCACTTGGGTATACAACCACTAGGATAGGAAAAGAGGGCTCTTCCTTTCAGGAAACACGACGACCCTAGAGAGGGACAAAGGTAGATTTACACCATCTTCACTGCCCAGCCTGATGCAGGGTCAGCTGAGGATCAATTCAGACCCCTAGTATGCCTCAGCGCAGCCCCACTCCATGGGAATTGTCAGTTAAGCAGACTTTATGGCTCCTCAGCGTTGGCAGAGCAGTACAAAGAGGCTGCATAGAGGCCAGAGATCTGGCCCATCATTCCCACACTGTCCAAATCACAGAGTTCTAATTTATTCAGAGGTTAATAGCTACCCAGTAGCAGAAATCAAACTGTGGCTGCTGAGCATGAATATTAGCTGTAAGTGTCACAGTCTTGGTCTGATGTATCAGTGTAATATGCTGTATTGAACTGCAGTGAATGCCTCATCTATCTGTCTCCCTGTCTATCCTGTTGCTGAGCAGACAGGCTGCTGTGTTCTGAAGTGAGGACACATTATCCATTCACAAGGCTCATTTGACAATTGAATAATCACATGCCTGCAGTCAGAATTCAACACATCTACAGCCACATAATTTGGCCTCCAGTTAACACTCCATCACTGAACTGTTAGCATGGTCTAGAGACAAAGATACATACAACACTAGTTGTGGTTGAGCTTTATTTGAGTGTGCTGCAGTAGGAGGAGATGAAGGGTCCCTCCTTTGAAAGGGCCAGTCAGATATGCAGCCCCTGCACTTGGAGGAGCACAGGGCTGCTACCAAGATGTTCCTCAGAGGCTGCAGACCAGAGAGTAGGCAGAGCTATGTCCCTTTCCTTACACAAGCTGGTGTAGCTGACAAACAGCATGGCAGGGAGGATGTTGCGTTCCTTAAAGCAGGGTTTTCCAAAGTATGGGGCATGTCCCTGCTTCTGGGGCGTGAAGGACTGGCTGGGGAGAATGGGTGTGTGTGCAACCGTCCTGTCAATCATTCTCCAGAGTCAGAGCTTTCAAAAAAAAAAAGTCTTTAGCTGTTGTTGTTTCCAAGAAAATTTTGAAAAAGGGATTTGAGTAAAAGCAATGCTGTGATATCTGCCTGAGTCTGTAGAGAGCCTAAAAACATAGATCTTTGACATGAACTGACTGACTATTAGCTCAGGTGCCAATGATGGCACTTTAACGGCTGCTGAACTTCAGTTCATTTGCAAATTTGACACCATCAGCTCAGGATTAAACAGAGACTGTGAATGGTTAGCCAACTACAAAAGCAGTTTCTCCTCCCTTGGTGTTCACAACTCAGCTGCTAGAAGAGGCCCTCATCCTCCCTGATTGAACTAACCTCATTATCTCTAGACTGATTCTTGACTGCATATTTATACCTGCCTCTGGAAATTTCCATTACATGCATCCGACAAAGCGGGTATTCACCCACAAAAGCTTATGCTCCAAGATGTCTGTTAGTCTATAAGGTGCCACAGGACTCTTTGTTGCTTTTTACAGATCCAGACTAACATGGCTATCTCTCTGATACTTAACATTATTAGCTATTTCGCTGCTCACTGAAGCATGTAAGGAATGAGAAGACAAATCATGTTATGAAGATCTACCCAATCCACTCTCTGTGAGTGACCGCTCACCTCCCTGAAAGTTCATCCAAGGTACTGTGGCAACATTATGAACACTGTGCTGTACTTCCCAGGCATGTTCGAAACCAAAGAGAATAGTTTAGTGTTCGAGCATTAGCAATATCAACATACTTTTAAGATTATAATTAATTTCACTGTGGTTGCACAGGTAGAAGTACTGGCAGAATTTGGCTTAGGGCCTGCAATTAAAAAAAGGATTGAATATATGAGACTATCTTAGTCGCTATCTTCTTTTAGGCTGTGCGTTATTCTAAGTTCTCAGTAAATACTGAAAGTATCAATTTATTCCAGTTAACATTTAAAAACAGAATTTACATAAAAGGAGGGTTTTTTTTTAATTTAACTTCTGGTGCTTCTGTGGAAAAAAATCAGATACATTTCTAAATGAGAAATTAACACTAATGGATTACACTACAGTATTTAAGCTGAATCACATGAGTTGTTTGGCCTGCCAGTTTATATGAGCCTCTACTTTAGATTAGGATTTATTTCCAATCTGTGCCATCTACAATGATATTTATGGTAAATCTTTAGGATTAGAATTATTAGATAATTAAAATCTCACTTAAATATTATTTAAGTAGGGTCAATATAAGCATAAGCAATTCAGACGTCGAACTGGTTACTTAAGAGGCCACTACATTAAATGAACATCTGGCTTGATTTTAACACTGTCAATTAAAATCCATTTCATATGCTATGTGGTAAACGCTAAACTGCCAGTTTTAATGCTGTGGTCAGACAAGCTAAGTAAACGCACTAGATTCACCTTCATTTTCTGAAGGCATAATCTAGCATGCCTGGGGACTGGGAGGACTGTGGCTGCATGATTTTATGGAGACCAGGGCAGAAAGTAAAGATACCCTCTCTTGACATGGCCCAGGAAAAAGGGTGGTGGTAATAATTAAAACCTCAGCTGAGAGCAGAAAGTATCACCCAAAGCCCTATGGAACAGTGGGCCTTTGTTGGCACAGAGAATAGCCATCCAATTTGTATCTTCCTGAGCCAGCTGGGGTGAAGATAGCCAAGGATCTCTTTTGTCCTTTTCTCTCACAAAACTGTACTTTAAAGTGCTGGAGTGAAAAGCATAAAGCTACATGTAAAAAACATTATCAGTCTATTGCCATGACAATACAATGACATTCCAGTCCCTCTCAGTCTGTGCTGTCATATTCTATTGTGATAGAAATAATGTCACATGACACCTGTGTTTCACAGGCAAAACAGGATGATGAAATACAATGAAAGAGGAAAGTTATTGTTCACAAGCTAAAAATGCATTCATAGTAAAGACAAATGAAGAAAAAAGTACATCACATTTTGATTTTTTGTTTTACTTTGCCAAAAGAAGCTACAAAAATACGCAGTTTGGGTTGGTTTATCGTGAATATCCTTATCGGGCCTATTTAAAAAGTTGTTACCTTGGAAATTATAAAATAATAGATATTAGAGGTTGAAAAGACCTATTAGATCATCTAGTCTATCACTCTGCTAATTCAGGAGTGTTCCTTATTGTCAAGGTTTTCTCCAAAAGAAAGTTGTACTCAATGTGCTGGCATTTTTCTGCAAGTCAGACTGAAGAGTAATCTTTATAATGACTGACTTAAGTGTTGTTATAGAGAAATACATTGTCTCGCCACAGCTAAAGTTGATGCCAGCTGCCTTTGGGGACAATATATACCTTCAAGTCAGTGGCACTGCTATGGGTACCCGCATGGCCCCACAGTATGCCAACATCTTTATAGCTGACTTAGAACAACGCTTCCTTAGCTCTCGTTCCCTAATGCCCCTACTCTACTTGCGCTACATTGATGACATCTTCATCATCTGGACTCATGGAAAAGAAGCCCTTGAGGAATTCCACTGTGATTTTAACAATTTCCATCCCATCATCAACCTCAGCCTAGACCAATCCACACAAGCGGTCCATTTCCTAGACACTACTGTGCTAATAAGCGATGGTCACATAAACACCACCCTATACTGGAAACCCACTGACCACTGTACTTACCTACATGCCTCCAGCTTCCATCCAGGACACACCACACGATCCATTGTCTATAGCCAAACTCTAAGATACGATTGTATGTGCTCCAATCCCTCAGACAGAGATAAACACCTACAAGATCTCTATCAAGCATTCTTAAAACTACAATACCCACCTGCTGAAGTGAAAAAACAGATTGACAGAGCCAGAAGAGTACTCAGTAGCCACCTACTACAGGACAGACCCAACAAAGAAAATAATAGAACGCCACTAGCCATCACCTACTGCCCCCAGCTAAAACCTCTCCAGCGCATCATCAAAGATCTACAACCTATCCTTAAAGATGATCCCTCACTCCCCCAGATCTTGGGAGACAGGCCAGTCCTCGCTTATAGACAGCCTCCCAACCTGAAGCAAATACTCACGAGCAGCCGCATACCATACAACATAAACACCAACCCAGGAACCTATCCTTGCAACAAAGCCTGATGCCAGCTCTGTCCACATCTATTCAAGTGACACCATCATAGGACTTAATCACATCAGCCATGCCATCAGGAGCTCGTTCACCTGCACATCTACCAATGTGATATATGCCATCATGTGCCAGCAATGCCCCTCTGCCATGTACATTGGCCAAACTGGACAGTCTCTTCGCAAAAGAATAAATGGACACAAATCTGACATCAGGAATCCTAACATTCAAAAACCAGTGGGAGAACACCTCAACCTCTCTAACCACTCAGTGACAGACTTGAAGGTGGCAATTTTGTAACAAAAAAACTTCAAAAACAGACTCCAAAGAGACTGCTGAACTTGAATTAATATGCAAATTAGACACAATTAACTCAGGCCTAAACAGAGACTGGGAATGGTTGGGTCATTACACTAATTGAATCTATTTCCCTATGTTAAAGTTCTCCTCACACCTTCTATGGGTCATCTTAATTATTACTTCAAAAGTTTTTTACTCCTGCTGACGATAGCTCATCTCAATTGATTAGACTCTTCCTGTTGGTATGCATACTTCCACCTTTTCATGTTCTCTGTATGTATAAATATCTCCTCTGCGTGTTCCATTCTATGCATCCGAAGAAGTGAGCTATAGCTCACGAAAGCTCATGCTGAAATAAATTTGTTGGTCTCTAAGGTGCCACAAGTACTCCTGTTCTTTTTGCGGATACAGGCTAACACGGCTGCTACTCTGAAACCTGTTATTATAAGCTTGTTATTCACCTCTCAGTAACTGCCAGAAAACAAAACCAAGTGATTTCAAATTTTACATGTTGCATCTTAGCAGGAGGTGGATTTTCTTTTTTAAGAAATATATTTTTATAATTCATCCCCACTTTTGCACTTGTAGAGAATGCTCAAGTACACTTTAATTAAAACCATCAGACTTTAGTAGAGATGCAGCGATTTACACCAGCTGAAGATCTGGCCTTTCATCTCTTGCTTTGGATGAAACCTTTGCTGCATTTATCCATGCCCAATGTAATGTGCTGTACTTGGAGCTATGCTCTGAGGCCATTCAGAAGCTGAAGGTAATCCAGAAACACAGCAGCTTGTTTATTAAGCAGAGCATTGTCAGGAACACATAGCACCATTACTCTGCATTGACTGGTTGTGGGCTTCCAGATGGATTCCAAGGTGCTGGTATTGACCTTTAAAGTTCTGCATGACTTGGGACAGGCTTACCTTACTGCTACAGCCATGGGCAGTGTGTATCGTAGGCTGCGGGAGGCTATGCTTCCCCAAACAACCCGACATGACCCCGTCTACGCTCCGCCCGGAAGACCTCCTCCTGCTTGTCCTTCCCGCCTGGCTGCCCCTTTTCAGGGAAGCATGCAGGGGCTGGGGCTAGGGCCAGAGTAGCCATGACTAGCCTGTGGCTGAAACTTGGAGTAGCTGGGGCTGCCGGTGCTGGGGGAGCACCGCCTGGCACTCGCCCCTAGCCACAGCTGCAGTCCAAAAAGATACTTGAGAGACAATGCCTTTGATTTCATAGAATCATAGAAATGTAGGACTGGACGGGACCTTGATAGGTCATCTAGTCCAGTCCCCTACACTGAGACAGCACTAAGTATTATCTAGACCATACCTGACAAGTGTTTGTCTAACTTGCTCTTAAAGACTTCCAATGAGGGAGATTCCACAACCTCCCCAGGTAATTTGCTCCCATCCTTCACTACCCTTACAGTTAGAGAGCTTTTCCTAAAGTCTCACCTAAATCTCTCTTGCTGCAATTTAAGCCCATTACTACTTGTCCTGTTCTCAGTGATTAGAGAGAACAATTTCTCACTCTCTTCTGTATAACAACCTTTTATGTACTTGAAAACTGTTATCATGTCCTCTGTCTTTTTCTTTTTCAGACTAAACAAACCCAATTATTTCAGTCTTTCCTGACAGATCATGTTTTCTAGATTTTTAATCATTTTTGTTGCTCTCCTCTGGACTTTCTCCAATTTGCCCACATCTGTTTTGAAGTGCGGCACCCAGAACTGGACACAGTAATCTAGTGGAGGCCTTATGGTGAGTAGAGTGGAAGAACTACTACTTGTGTCTTTCTTGCAACACTCCTGCTAATATATCCCAGAATGGTTTGCTTTTTTTGCAATAATATAAATAACATTGTTGACCCATATTTAATTTGTGGTCCACAATAGCCCCCAGATCCTTTTCTGTAGTACTGCTGCCTAGGCAGTCATTTCCCATTTTGTATTTGTGCAATTGATTATTCTTTCCTAAGTGTAGTACTTTGCATTTGTCCTTATTGAATTTCACCCTATTTAATTCAGAGCATTTTTCCAGTTTGTCAAGATCATTTTGAATTCTATTCCTGTCCTCCAAAGAGCCTGCAACCCTTCCCAGCTTGGTATTGTCTGCAGACTTTCTAAGAGTACTCTTTGTGCCATTGTCCAAATCATTGATAAAGGCATTGAATAGAACTGGATCCAGGACAGATGCCTGTGAGACCCCACTTGATATGGCCTTCCAGTTCTATTGTGAAACATTGATAACTACTCTGAGTATGGTTTTCCAGCTAGTTGTGTACCCACCTTATAGAAGGTTCATCTAGGCCAGTGGTTCTCAAAACCGGTCCACTGCTTGTTCAGGGAAAGCTCCTGGAGGGCCAGGCTGGTTTGTTGACCTGCTGCATCTGCAGGTTTGGACGGTCATGGCCCCACTGACTGCGGTTTGCTGCTCCAGGCCAATGGGGGCTGTTGGAAAGGCGGCTAGCACATCCCTTGGCCCATGCTGCTTCCCGCAGCCCCCATTGGCCTTGAGCGGCAAACCGCGGCCAGCGGGAGCCACGATCGGCCAAACCTGCAGATGCGGCAGGTAAACAAACCGGCCGGCCTGCCAGGGGCTTTCCCTGAACAAGCAGCGGTCTGGCTCTGAGAACCACTGATCTAGGCTATATTTTTCTAGTTTATTTATGATATGTTCATGTGAGACAGTATCAAAAGCCTTACTAAAGTCAAGATATCACATCTGCTGCTTCCTCCCCCTATTCACAAGCCTTCTTATCCTGTGAAGGAAAGATATTCTGTTGGTTTGACATTTTTTCTTGACTAATCCATGTTGACTGTTACTTATCACTTTATTTTCTTCTAGGTGCTTACAGACTAATTGTTTGATTATTTGTTCCATTATCTTTCTGGGTACTGAAGTTAAGCTGAATGATATATAATTCCCTGGGTTGTCCTTATTCCCCTTTTTATAGATAGATATTATATGTTTCCCTTTTCCAGTCTTCTGGGATCTCTCCTGTCCGCCACAAGTTCTCAGATACAATCACTAACGGATAGCTCTTCACCAAGTTCCTTTAGTATTCTAGGATGTATTTCATCAGGCCCTGTTGATTTGAATACATCTGACTTGTCTAAGTAATTCTTTACTTGTTCCTTTCCTATTTTAGCCTCGGCTCCTACCTCATTTACACTGATGTTCCCTATGTTAGTTGTCCAATCTCTAACAAAAAAGACGTTTAACACTTGGCCACTGCTGTGTTTTCTGCTATTGTATTCCCCTCCTCATTTGCACTGGAACTACCCTGTTCTCGGTCTTCTTCTTGCTTCTTATGAATTTGTAAAATGTTTTCTTGTTATCCTTTATATCCATAGCTAATTTAACCTCGTTTTGTGACTTGGCCTTTCTAATTTTGTCCCTAAATGCTTCTAATGTTGTGTTTTAAAAAAAAAAAAAATTCATACTTTATAATTTGATCTAGTTTGCACTTCTTGTATGACTTTTTTGAATTTCAGGTCATGAAGCTGGAAGGACCTGGGGACTAGTATGTAGGTTTGCAGAGCCCAAGACAGCTGATATTTCTACAGTGCCACAGGGAGGCTATGTAGTACAGCTAGGGACCACTATGGAGAGTAGATGCCACAGGATGCATCACCCAAGAGAACCAGAGTGACATTACTTTGTGGCCCCCTGATAGGCTGAGCACCCTATTTAACCTTAGAGATTGGCCTCAGAAGTTGTCTGGGCAATAACACAGACTTTGGTCTGCTGCAATGCCAGACTTTGTTTCATCTCCTGTCTCTGACTCCAGCCTGACTCTGACCTGGTCTCTTGCCTCCTGATTCCAGCCTGATATGTCTGATCTCCAGTCTCTGACCCCAGTCTGACTCTGACCCTACCTTGCTTATGGAATCTGGCTCTAGTGATTCCTCTAACTCCTGCCTGGTGACAAACATCCCTGGTGGGCAGCCGTCAGCCCAGCTGTGACCGCTAGGCAAGATCACCTATGCCCTGGTCCCTTACATGAAGATCTCCTGCTTAAGCCAGTGTGGCCTCTTACCATACTTCCTATCTTTCCATTTTCACTGATTGACCAGTGGCTTTCCCTCTCAGACTGTTTCTTGCTGAGAAACACAACAGGATGGAAGTTTTGATCCAGTCCTTCCTGCATTAAAACTGCTTCTACACCATGCTCAGATGCATCTGTGGTTACTAGAAATGGTTGGTCAAAGTCTGGGGCCCTTAGCACAGGGTCAGACATGAGTGTCGCCTTAAGCTGGGTAAAGGCCTTTTGACACTCATCAGTCCACTTAACTGCATTCGGCTGGGTCTTTTTGGTCAGGTCTGTTAGTGGGGCAGCGATTTGGCTGTAGTGTGGTACAAATCACCTGTAATACCCGGCCAAGCCTAAGAAGGCCACTTGTGAATAGCATCCACCTTGGCCTGTAGGGGGTTTATTGTTCCTTGACCCACCTGGTGTCCAAGGTACGTCACTCTGTTTTGACCTATTTGACACTTTTTAGCCTTTAGTCCTGCCTGCCTGATGCACTCAAAGACTTTTTCCAGGTGTTCTAGGTGTTCTACCCATGAATCAGAAAAAATGGCCATCAAGGTAGGCAAATGCATATTTTCCCAATCCTGCTAGGAGACCATCTACAAGTCAGCGGGTGCATTTCGCAGCCCGAAAGGAAGCACATTAAATTCATATACCCCTGCGTGGGTGATGAAGGCTGACCTTTCTTTGGCGGGTTCATCTAGCGGTACTTGCCAGTACCCCTTGGTTAAGTGTATTGTAGAGATGAACTGGGCACATTCCAATTTCTCCAATAGCTCATCGGTGCGTGGCATTGGATAGTTGTCGGGACGAGATACAGCATTTAGCTTACAGTAGTCCACGCAAAAGCGTATTTCCCCATCTGGTTTGGGTACTAGAACCACTGGAGATGCCCATGCACAGGTAGAGGGGCGGATTATACCCATCTGTAGCATGTTTTGGATCTCCCGTTCTATAGCAGCTTGGGCATGAGGAGACACCCGGTAGGGTGGGGTTCTAATTGGGTGAGCATTACCTGTGTCGATGGAGTGGTATGCCCGTTCAGGCCGTCCTGGGGTGGCTGAGAACAATGAGGCGAAGCTAGTGCACAGCTTCTTGATCTGTTGCTGCTGCAGACGTTCCAAGGTTGTGGAGAGATTCACTTCTTCCATGCCACCATCACTTTTTCCTTCGTAGTAGACACCTTCAGGCCACTCAGCGTCATCTTCTCCCTGGGCTGTAAACTGACAAACCTGTAAGTCTCTGGAATAAAAGGGCTGGAGAGAATTAACATGGTGCACTTTAGGGTGGAGGTGGGGAATGCTTTGAGATAGTTAACAGCTCCCAGGTGCTCTTGGACCATGAATGGCCCTTCCCATGATGCTTTCATCTTATGGGCCTGTTGCGCCTTCAAGACCATACCCTGGTCTCCTACTTTGAAGGAACGCTCTCTGGTATGTTTATCATACCAGGCCTTTTGCTCTTCCTGAGCATCCTTTAGGTTTTCTTTAACAAGGGCTAAAGAGTGTTGGAGGGTGCTTTGTAGGTTGCTTACAAAGTCTAGAATGTTAGTTCCTGGAGAAGGCGTAAACCCCTCCCATCGGTGTTTCACCAACTGTAATGGCCCCTTAACCTCGTGGCCATACACAAGTTCGAATGGTGAAAACCCTAAACTGGGATGTGGTACAGCCCTGTAGGCAAAAAGCAACTGCTGCACTAGGTCCCAATCATTGGAGTGTTCATTTACAAATTTATGTATCATGGTCCCCAAAGTTCCATTAAACCTCTCCACCAGGCCATTGGTTTGATGGTGGTAAGGGGTGGCAACCAAGTGATTCACCCCATGAGCTTCCCACAGATCTTTCATGGTCCCTGCCAGGAAATTAGTTCCTGAATCTATAAAGATGTCGGAGGGCCAACCTACCCTAGCAAAAATGTCTGCTAAGACCTGGCACACAGTTTTAGCCCTGGTGTTGCTTAGAGCTATTGCTTCTGGCCATCGGGTAGCAAAGTCCACGAAAGTCAGTATATACTGCTTTCCTCTGGGGGTCTTTTTTTTGAGAAAGGACCTAGAATATCCACAGGTATTCACTGAAATGGGACCTTAATTATGGGGAGTGGCTGGAGAGGGGCTTCGACCTGGTCTTGGGGCTTTCCCACTCTTTGGCACACCTCACAAGACCGGACATAATTAGCAACATCCTTGCCCAACCCCTCCCAGCGGAAGGACTTCCCCAACCTGTCTTTAGTTCTGTTCACCCCAGAATGGCCACTGGGATGATCATGGGCTAAGCTTAAGAGCTTTCCCCGGAACTTAGCTGGAACTACCAACCGTTTTTGAGGATGCCAGTCTTCCTGGTGTCCACCAGAAAGAGTCTCCTTATATAAAAGTCCTTGTTCTACAACAAAGCAGGATTGGTTAGAGCTGTGAGGCGGTGGGGTGCTCCGTGCCGCCGCCCAAGCTTTCCTAAGGCTGTCATCTGCTTCCTGCTCAGTCTGGAACTGTTCCCTTGAGGCTGGAGACACCAGTTCCTCCTTAGACTGTGGACTTGGGCTTGGTCCCTCTGGAAGCGATGTAGGTGCTGGGGTTGTTTTCGTTGATGGTGAACCGCTCTCCACTGGTGCACTATGTGATATTTCAGGCTCTGGCTGAGCCTCTTGGGTATGGTTGTCTGCTGCTTCTGCCAGTTCAGGCCCGCTGGCGCCCTCTGGCGTTGGGGTTGGAGATGGGTTTGCAAGCGCTGGCATCAGTGTTGGCAATGGTTCTGGTGCTGGTTGTGTTTCCAGTTCCGGTTCTGGGACTGGGTGCACTGTGGCTGTTGTAGTCGTTGGCAGGGGATCCGGGTCCACCACCTCTGTGGACAGCCACCTCTGTCCGGGTCTCTGGTAACACAGACAGGGCCCTTGTGGACGGCTCAGGAACAGGGATGGGTCTGGAAGTTTGCCTGGCTTGGCTGCATGTAACCATTCCCACCCTCTTGTCCCCCTTCACCTGGTTGGCCAAGTCTTCCCCCAGTAGCATGGGGATGGGATAATTGTTATAGACTGCAAAAGTCCACATTCCTGACCAGCCTTTGTACTGGACAGGCAGTTCAGCTGTAGGCAAGTTTACAGATTTTGACATGAATGGATAAATTGTCACTTGGGCCTCTGGGTTGATGAATTTGGGGATGAACTTGTGCCCCCGTGTCTCTCCACATGATAACCTTCTTTCTGCCCACTCTCAAAGTTTCCTTTCACTCTGAGGGTATTTGAGAGGCATCTGGGCCTGGGGATCTTTGGTGTGATGGTGGTGTAATGAACTGCACTCGGTTGGGATTCTTGGGGCAGTTGGCCTTTATATGTCCCAGTTGGCCTTTATATGTCCCAGTTCATTACATTTAAAACATGGCCCACCTGACTGGTCACTGGGCTGAGATGGGTTGCTGGAGACGGGTGAGGTGGGACAATAGGGTGTCTGGGGCTTTCCTTGGGTTGTATGTGGGGTCTTGAGTTGCCCCCTCTGATAGAGTTTATTTTTGGTTTGCACCCTGTGATATTCGTTCCCCTTGCTAGTAGCTTTCTTCTTTTCTGCCACTTCCACCCATCTGGCTCCAATCTCCCCCGACTCGGTTACAGTTTTGGGCTCCCCATCTAGGATGTACCTTTCTGTTTCCTCAGGAACACCCTCTAAGAACTGTTCCATTTGCATTAGGAGGGACAGCTCTTCCAGAGATTTAACATTTGCTCCTGATATCCAATTCCAATTCTTTCCAATGTGGTAGGCCTGTCGGGTAAATGACACATCTGGTTTCCACCTTAGGGCCCTGAACCACCGACAGGCATGCTTAGGTGTTAGCCTCATTCTGATTCTGGCCTTGCTTTGAAAAAGTTCATAATCGTTCATGTGTTCCTTAGGCATTTCAGCCGCCACCTCTGCTAAGGGTCCACTGAGCTGTGGCCTCAGCTCTATCATGTACTAGTCTGTAGAGATGTTGTACCCATGGCAGGTCCTTTCAAAATCTTCTAAGAAGGCCTCAGTGTCATCACCTGCCCTGTAGGTGGGGAATTTTCTGGGATGGGAAACAGTACCTGGAGGAGGGTTGTTAGGGTTGGCTGTTCCATCCAGCTTAACCTTTGCTAATTCCAGGGCCTGCTGGTGGGCCTCCCTCTGGAGCTCCAAAGCCCTCCGGTGGGCAGCCTCTTTGGCTTGTTCTTTTATTTCTTTCATCTCCAGCTCTTTTTCTTTCATCTCTCTAGCTCTCCTGTGGGCAGCCTCTTTGGCTTTTTCTTCTGCGTCCACCTTAGCCATTTCCTGTTTAACTGCTTTCTTGTGCTGGCCGCACCCCCCTCTGCGGCTCAGGCTGCTTGGTTAACAGAGATTTTCTAACTAGCTATACCCGAGAGGCAGAAAAAAAAAACAATTCAACTTGTAAATGGCTTTTGCTGTCTGTCTGCTGGCTCACAGCTTGAAGCCTCCCTTGTTAAAAAAACTTAACACCTCTGCCCTCAGGCTGCTTTCCAAGCAGCTAGAAAGGAGAGAGGAAAAAACTCCTACTGGCTTTTGGTTCCTAGAAATCCCAACGCTGCTCACCATGTCAAGGTTTTTTCCCCCACTTTGAACTTTAGAATAAAAATGTGGGGGACCTGCATGGACCCTTCTAAGCTTAATTCCTAGCTTAAATTTGGTACACTGCCACCAGCCAGAAGTCTGTGTCTGGTACACTTCTGTTCCCCCAAAACCTTCCCTGGGGAACCCAAGATCCAAACCCCTTGGGTCTTAAAACAAGGAGAATTTAACCATCCCCCTCCTTTCCCCCCCACCAATCCCTGGTGAGTTTAGACTCAATCCCTTGGATTCTAAAACAAGGAAAAAATCAATCAGGTTCTTTAAAAAGCTTTTAATTAAAGAAAGAAAAGGTAAAATTTATCTCTGTAAAATCAGGATGGAAAATGCTTTACAGGGTACTCAGATTCATATAGACTAGAGGGACTCCCCGCCCCTAGCCTGAGATTCAAAGTTACAGCAAACAGAGGTAAAAATCCTTCCAGCAAAAAGACACATTTTCCAGTTGAGAAAACAAACAAGACTAATCCGCCTTGCCTGCTATTACTTACTATTTGGAAACATGGAAGACTGATTCAGAAAGATTGGAGAACCTGGAATGATGTTCCATTCCTCTGTCCCGAGAGCGAACAACGAACACCACAAAGAGCACAAACAAAAGACTTCCCTCCACCAAGATTTGAAAGTATCTTGTCCCCCTATTGGTCCTCTGGTCAGGGGTCAGCCAGGTTTACTGAGCTTCTTAACCCTTTACAGGTAAGAGACATTAACCCTTAACTATCTGTTTGACACCAACACATTGGTATAGTTTGCTCTTGTGCCCTCAATAAAGTCTCTTTAAAAAACCGCCAGCTGTCCTAAACTCTTTTTTTCCCTGAGACTTGCATCATATGTGATCTTGCCTACCTATTCTGAGTTTGCTAAAGTCTACCTTCTGAAGCCTATTGTCTTTTCTGCTGTTTTTCTTCCTGCTGTTTCATGATCATTTTCATCCAAGCTGTCTTCCACCTTCAGATTCTCAACCAATTCCTCCCTGTTGGCCAGAATCAATCCAGAATAGCCTCTCCCCTATTTGCTCTCTCCACCTTCTGTAATAAAAAGTTGTCTCTGATGCATTGTTGGATAATCTGTGCCTGCCTGTATTGTTTTCCCAGCAGATGTGTGTGTAGTTGAAGTCCCCCATCACCACCAAGTCCTGTGTTCTGGATGATTTTGTTAGTTGTTTAAAAGAGGTCTTATCCACTTCTTCCTGGTTAGGTGGTATATAGTACCCCCCTACATAACATGACCCTTGTGTTTTATCCTTTATCCTTGCCCAGAGACTTTCAACAGGTCTGCCTTCCACTTCTGTCTCAACCTCAGTGCAAGTGTATGCATCTTTGATACACAAGGCAAGACCTCCTCCCTCTTTTTACCTTTCTGTCCTTCCTGAACAAGCTGTACCCTTCTACAGCAATATTTCAGTGTGGTGATGTAACTGGGCAGCCTCACCCCCACAGCGACTTCTGCTGGTCACTTCGAGAATTAGCTCAATATTTCAGCTCGGAGCGCCTTCTGCAGTCCAGTAATCCACCTGTCCCAGCTGGCCCCTGTTTCACTCCCTGGACCCAGTGCCCTTTTACATGGGGTTCTGCCCCCTGGCCGCAACCCCTTTTCCTTAGGGTTTCCCCTCCCTGGGAACCCCCCAGCCTCTATCCCCACTTTGCTTCAGTATTGGCTACTGCCAGTCATTGTCTAGCCGCACGCCCTGGAGCAGACTGCAGTATCAGCCACTCATCAGCAAAGGGGTTTGGACCTGCTGCCTTGGTGTACCCCTGGGCTGCACCCTGCAACCCCAGTGCCTCTTGGCCTAATCCTAGGCCGCAGCCTGGGGCTTTCCAGGCAGGAGCTCCCCAGCTCTGCTGCCTTTCCCCAGCTCTGCTCCATGCTGGGTATCTTGTCTAGTTCCCAGCAGTCAGGCCCTTCTCCCTCTACAGCCAGAGGAAGACTCTTTTCGCTTCTGGCTCCCCTGGCCTTCTTATACAGCCTTATTGCTCTGTTTGGGGCGTGGCCCCCAGCTGCAGCCACTCCCGCCATCAGCCCAGGCTTCTGGCTCCAGCTACAGCCCCCTCCTGGGCTGTTTTAAGCTGCAAAGGGAAGGAGCGGGTAACCACCCCGCTACAGGTGAATTATCCCATCAGGTTACAGTGATGCCAATTATATTGTATTTGTGATTATTCACTAGTATTTCTAGTTCTTCCTGTTTATTCCCCATACTTCTTTCATTAGTATACAGACATCTAAGGGGTTTCCAATCTATATTCCCTCTTGTCTCTCCTTAGTCCATGCTGCAATTTCCCAGGTTGCCCCCAGATTCAGACCCTTCACCCAGGTTTTCATGTTTTGGACTTACTTTTGTGGGATTTGGTCTCCTGCCCCTCTCAAACCTAGTTTAAAGCCTGCCTCACTAGGTTAGCCAGTCTGTATGCAAAAATACTCTTCCCCTTCCTTGATAGATATACTCCATCTCTGCTCAGCAGTCCTCCTTCTTGGGCAGGGTCTCACAGTCGAGGAAGTTGAAGCCCTCCTGGTGACATCTCTGCAGTCATATATTTTCTTCCAGAATATGTGTCAGTCATTACTCAGATGCCTACCCTTGACTGGAAGTATCAATGAGAACACCTCCTGTGCCCCTAAGTCCTTCTCTCTCACTTTCAGAGCCCCATAGTCATTTCTGATCTGCTCAGGGTCATACCTTGCAATATCGTTAGTGCCCACATGAATGAGCAGCATGGGGTAGTAGTCAGAGGGCTGGATGATCCTCAGCAATCCTTCTGTAATATCTCAGATACAGGCCCCTGGCAGGCAGCACACCCCTCGAGATGCCAGGTCAAGCCTGCAGATGGGTGCATCTGTCCCCCTCAGAAGGGAGTTACCAACAACTACTACCCTTTGTTTCCTCTTGTGAGTGGTAGCCACAATCTTCCTAGTCTTGGGGGTACATGGCTTCTCCTTCTCCACCTTTGGGAGAGATTCCTCATCCCTCATTTCCAGGGCAGCACAGTGTTTTTTTCATCTCTGGACAGTGGGTTAGGAGCAGGGGTGGAGCACTGCTTGCTGCTATGAGTAACCGGTGGCCAGGTTCCTCCCTGTGAAGAGGAGCAGTTTCCTCCTCCATTGGTGGTGCTATCTCAGTCCTTTTCAGGTGGGTTTCCTCCTCAAACTTAAAGGTCTCCATATGCATGTTTTCAATGAATTCTCCCTGTGCACAGATCTCTTCAGCCTAGCCACCTGCCTTTTGAGAGATTCTACCTGTAGGCATCTCTCACATTGGATGGGCTCTCCCAACCTGGCTTTCCATGAAAGGGAAATGCAGGCAACAGTCTCTGCAAATCCACACCAGGACTTGGGTGGAGGCATCCATGGTCAGGTTCTCTGTCTGGACACAGGTGCAGGTGGAGGAGCCAGGAGCAGTGGTGGAATTGGTGATGTGGCCTTTCCAATGGCTGATTTTATTTTTTCTCCCTTCTACAAACTCCCTCTCAAACTCCTGTTTGCTGCCCCTGTTCGTTAGCAGAACAAGAGTCCTGCAAATGTACTTCTTTATGGCCATGATGGAGGAGAGAGACTGCCCCAAGGCAGAACTCTCCTCTGTCATAGTCTCAGGTTCCCTCTGTGAGGTGTGAACAAGGCCTTGAAATAGCAGCAAATAACAGATTTTGTTTGTTTTTAAATGTGCTTGTTTTAACTCTGCTCTCCAGTGGACTCCAGACTAACTTGCTCTTGGGACTCTGGTATTGAGCCCAAATTTACCAGGTCCTTAGATGGCATCTTGAACTGCTGTACCATGGTAGTGCACTGAATCACCACCCCTGAACAGCCTTCATGCTAAAGGCCTATAAACCCACAGCAGCCAGGTCCCAGATTGGCCTAACAAAAAGCATTATCACTGGGTACCTGGACTATATAAAGACCCCAAGCCAGGGAGGAAGTTGGCTGAGCAACAGAAAATTGCCTGCTGGTGGCTGCCTGACTGTCTTACTGTGTTGCTCTGCTTCCTCATCTGACTTTGCCTCCTTAACCCACTGACTTGGCCCCTTGGATTGGATCAGATCTTTCAGCTACTGACCCCTGCAAGAACTGTGACCATTGCCCCAGACTGCTTTTTAATACCAATTAATTGACGTCCCAGCTCCCTGATACCCGTGCATACTTAACTACTGCTGTGAATTGCCCCCAGCCTGCCCTGGCCACTCGACATTACACTTGCAGATTTGGAGGGAAGTGCCACTTAAGTTGCTGCACGTGTGATTAGGGCTGCCTCTGCTGAGCCAGCTCCTGCTTGCAACTGGGCCAGCTCTTCTACTGAGGAGCTACTGTTATCTCTGATCAGAAGGAGGGGCAGCTCAACAGCAGGAGAAACAGGGTGGTCTACTGCAGTGACTCTCAACCTTTCCAGACTGCTGTACTCCTTTCAAGAGTCTTGACTTGTGTGTACTCCCAAGTTTCACTTCACTTAGAAACTTACAAAATCAGACATAATACAAAAGTGTCACAGCTCACTATTACTGAAAAATCACTTACTTTCTCATTTTTACCATATAATTATGAAACAAATCAATTGGAATATAAATATTGTACTTACATTTCAGTGTATGGTATACAGAGAAGTATAAACAAATCATTGTCTATGAAATATGAGTTTGTACTGACTTCGCTAGTGCTTTTTATGTATCTTATTGTAAAACTAGGCAAATATGTAGATGATTTGATGTACCCCCTTGGAAGACCCCCCCAGGGGTACATGTTCTCGTTGAGAACCACTGGTCTAGTGGATTGAGAATGGCACTGAAACAAGGGACTGTTGTGACACTAACTAATAAGCTTATTTATCAATGAGAGAGAGTATAATAGATTTAAGACCTGTGGATAATGAACTATTACCCCCAAAACTTTAGGAAGGGCTAAAAAAAATCACTAGATCACAGTTGTGCTAAGAACCTTACGCGTGCTGGAAACTTTATTTTTAAGAACTGGACTCATGTTGATATGTTCTAAGATTGTTCAAGGTTGCTCTGTTTATGAACTAAAATTGTTTGTGTTAAACCAGTGGTACACTGTGGAAAAGCTACTTGCTCTATAAACAACTCGATTAGTATTCTGTGCGCTAAGAAAGTATAAAGCCCAATTTAATGCTGAAGTCTGGGCTCTGTTTTCATTTGCTACTGTTAACACTTTGTTTGCAGTGTTTGACATTTGCATTGCTTTCTTTATTTCCTATGCCAAGCTGCATGTCCAAAATAAACAGCCGTAAAGCCTGCTGAATTTTGGGCCACAGCATTTCTTTAATGAGAAACCATAGACGGCCCTAGATTTGAGCCTTGCCTAAACATCTGACACCATCTCTGCTGGTTCCTACTGGCAGGTAAAGAAGAAACCTGACAGTTGGGCCTCTTCAGAAACATGGTCTCAGTTTGTGAAAAGTCTGAATTTTTGCAAGGTTTTACTTAACTGTACTAGCATTCATGAGGGAACATTTGAAAATTCCATTCTGAAGATCCATTTTTGGATCTAAACCTACAGAATCTCAAACTCACACTTTTATGCAAAACTGTTAGTTGCAATTTTTATTAGGAAAAAAGAGGATTTGAGGGTGAGAAATGGCCAGAATGAAATTTCATTTTGTGGGAAATTCCATGAAAAACTTTTTTTATTCCTGCATAGTTTGAATTTCTATAGTAGAAGGAGCGTTGAGAATGCAGACCTTCAGTTCTCACATCTCAGGCCTTTTTGTTTGCTATGAGAATTTTATAAAACACTGTTTTTAAAGATAAAACTTGAATGTTGCTAGCACATGGTACCTTTCAATCTTAGTGGTAGAAATAGAACCCTTTTTTAAAATCTAGATAAAATTATCACCCTGATCTCATGCATCCTCCAGTTAAATCAAACAACTCACTATTTACTGAGTCAAATCCTTATTGTTCTAAATTGTGCCCCAAGGAAACCTGATTCAGTTTAGCTTACTCTTTTCACAGAGCGCCAACAGTGTTTATTATGAAGTCTGCATAGTAGGATAATTCTTTACACTGTTCAGGAAATTCCCATATAAGCCCTTCTGTACTTTGCAATAGAAATTGTAACTCTTTTAGGCAACAGGTCAATATCACAACAATAGGCCTTTGTTTCTTTGAATTCAAGAGAAATTTTATTATAGGGTAAAGTTACATAAGGCCTGATCCAAAGCCCATTGAAGAAAATGGAAAGACTCCCACTGACTTCCAATATTAGCGCATCCTTAACGCTAATGCCAATGATCATGCACCCCCTACTCCCACCCATATACAGTAAATAACAAGAAGTGTATTTTGTGTACTTTAAAAGGCTTCAAATGTATATGAAAAATATATGGCTGCTGGAATAGTCAGGAGCAAATTACCTACCAAATATTAAGAAAATTAACCCCCTTTCACTCATAATACCTGATGTAATGCAGCAGCACATGTTGAAGATGTTATTTCATATTAAATGAAATACACTTGTGTCAGTTGATCGGGTGCCTGTAAGAAACAGGTGCATATGATGGGAAATGCCATGTTAAGAAAATTCAGTTTGCATACTGAAAATGTAGAGAGATCTGACATGATTGTAAAAACTATCATTGTATTAAAATGTTTTTGTTAGAGCACAGTTGAGGGGCCAGCACTCCCCTCCCCTGTCACCCTGAAGGAGGGGTAAGGGCAGGGTAGACCCACAGTTAAGTCAATATGATTGTGCTCAGTCACAGGGCTGCATAGTCCAATGGCCAGAGTCAACAGAACTCCCTTTGGCTACAGGGAGGCCCGGTCTGCTAGGCAGGGTCAATGGAACTCCCTTTGGCAGCTGGGAAGCAGAGCCCAGTGGCCAGCATCAACAGAAGGAAGGTTTGGTGCCCCTCACCCAAAAAAAGAGGGGGCAGCTAGGTAGGAGGACCCAGGCCCTCCCTGCTCCATTGGGTCCCAGCCCAGGGCCCTGGTAGTGGCAATGGGTTTCACTATGAATCCAGCAGGGAAGCCGACTGCTGCAGGGACACTGGCTAGTCCCTCCCAGGGCTGCTTCCGACCATGACTCCTGTAGCTGAAGTCAGGGTGCCTCGGGTGGCAATTGCAGTCTCTCTAGGGCATCTGCAGGTTCCTGGGGGCTAAGAGTGCTGTCTTAACCCCTTCTGCTCCAGTGTGGGGCCAGTACACCCCTTCACAAGCACTAAGATATACAATTTGACCTCCCTCAATGTTCACTTTCAATTTTTCAGTATCTGGGAGTGTAATGGAACAGCACACACCAATATTTGGATCCAGATCCACATTGCAAAGTGAAGTTGAGAGTGTGTAATCTGAATTTTCAGTTCAACCCACTATAGAGATAAGGGCCAACTGTGAGATTCAGATCCCAGTTCAGTTTCTGATCCTCTTCCATTCCCCTAACTTATGAAGTGTTTGTTTCTGAATTAAGAGTCTGTGTTAGGAGCATCACTAATTCCCATATTTATTGAGAAAATCACATACAAATACCTCATGCAATATCTATACAATTTCTTTATAGTTCAGAACAGTATTATTTTGTTTTTTGTTTACTTGCTTTTGAGCTTGTCCCACTCATGTTCCTTTCCATAAATCATTTGCACGTTGATTTTTTTAGAATGAATCACAAGTGAAAACACAGGTGAGGTATTGCAGAAGAAAGAAGAAATGGCTTTAATGTTCTTAAGTAAGGTCAACCAATTCTTTAAATATCTACACATGCATCTGACAAAGTGGGTATTCACCCACGAAAGCTCATGCTCCAAAACGTCTGTTAGTCTATAAGGTGCCACAGGACTCTTCGCCGCTTTTACAGATCCAGACTAACATGGCTACCCCCTGATACTTTAAATATCTAAAAACTGAATGCCTTAGAATTTAAGAATATATTTAGAAATTTGGAAGTTACTAGTCTTAAGAACCCATAGTATTAGTTTATTGGCCCCAAACCAGGTGGGACATTTCAGATCTACTTTAATTTTTAATGGTATTCCATGTGTTGGAAAGCAGGCTAAAAAATGATGCTGAAGTGTTTCAAGTACTGGCCACTTCAGAAACAGGGTTGCCAACCCACCAGGATTGTCCTGGAGTCTCCAGCAATTAAAGATTAATCTTTAATTAAAGATTATGTCATGTGATGAAACCTCCAGAAATATATCCAACTGAAATTGGCAACCTTATTCAGAGAGGGGGATTTTTCCTCCAAGAATTGTCCCTTTTGGGGGAGGGTTTTTAAAAAACAAACATATGCACTGCCATTTTTGGCTAAATCTTATACTCTACTCACATGAGCTGGGCATCTATAAGGGACTGCAAAGTCAAGCCCTTTATTTTTGGCTGATGGGTTATTGGGTTAAAGCTAAGGGGGATTTAAGCTGCTTCTTACTGCGATAGCACATTTGTTACACATCATTCTGTCTTTAGCTTAACATCTGATGACAATTGGCAATAAGACAATTAGGGAGATGCTGTGGTTGACTTGAACTATAAATACTCTATTAAATGCAAAAACCTTGATGTTAACTGTTCAACTGTAATGTTGCATTAAGCACTCAAAAGTTAGGAAATGCCAAAGTTAAAGCTAAACCTCAGCCTTTCCTCTGCCCTGTGGTATATGTGCATTACAATAAAACCTTTAATTACATAATCTCAATGATTTCTTGAATAGTACAATGTAATATACCATTTTTTCTAGGCTCTCTTATATATATGTGTGGAGCACCTTGTAATATATTTTTCATGTTTTTATATGTACACAAATAAAATTGTCATGATGTTCTGGGGTAGCGTCCCAAAATATTATATAACGAACATCACAGCGTGGGGGGGGAAAATGGTTCTCACTTACCCATTGATTCCATTTTTGACCAAGCACCTTATCCCATGCCGCCTCTCATGGTTGGGACGTGCCCCTTAGCTTTGCAGATGTTTCTATCTCATTATTCACCTATCGTGCTGACCAATATTGTCTCACTGTTTCCTTGGTCTTTCTGTATCATCTGTGTCTTGTCTTAGACTGTAAGCTCTCTAGGGCAGGGACTTTTTTTGTTTGTACAATGCTTTTGTTTATTTTCTGTGTTTGTACAATGCTTAGCACAGTGGGGTCCTTGTCCATGACTAGAGCTCCTAGGCACTATGGTAATACAAATAAGTGATCAGAATTAATGACTAGATACACTAATCAACTTCTTTCAATATCAATGTATTTTCCATGCTTTAGATTTTACATGGAGTTTATTAATTTTTAATAGTCATGCTTAGGGAAGGGCACTATCCTGTTTCCTCTGAATCAATGGCAAAGAGCCATTGACTTCCAAGGGGACAAGTTTGCGTCTGTATGAACATTTTAACATGATCTAGATATTTTAGGCACCTATATGGTCCCACATTACCCTGACACTTAACCACTTCATAGTCTTTATGTGCTTCTACTTAAAACACCCCAGTGAGGCAGGGAAGTGCTATTATCTCCATTTTACAGAGGGGGAGCGAAAGGCACAGAGAGCCTATACAATTTACCCAAAGTCACACCAGAAGCCTGTGGCTGAGTAGGGAGTGGAACTGGGGACCACCACTGGACCATCCTTTCCCTCCAATGGTTTATTGAGTTGAAATAATCAAAGTATAATCAAAGCAAAACAGCTCTCCAAAGAAATACAACCCCACCATCGTTGTTCAGTTCTGCTCAATTTTTATGCATCCTTTAAGGAAAGGGGAAAAAAGATGTACAGAAATCCATCTACAGTACTAAGAACCCAGGCCATTCTGCGTAATAGAAAGTTATGGTGCCTTTGACAAGATCACAAGACTATCAAGTAGATGAGGCTACCTAAATTTTAATCCATTAGAGATGCTCATCACTCATTAAACTGCCACTTGCTCATGAATGTGTGCCATACTATTTCAATGGCTTCTATATAATTTCGAAGTTAACATCATTAACTCTCCTTTGCTGAATGGCTCTTTTGTCTCTGTTAGGTCTAGTGGAAGTTCTGAAGTGAGACTCAAAGAAAATTGTCATTAGGCAAATTTTAATAGGTGAACTTAAATTTTATAAATGAAACACATGATGGCTTTGGGGGACTTTTTCCCTCCCCAAAATACTCTTTGGTTTTCCAAGAAGTTCAGATGGTATTTAAACAGCCTAACGAGGAGAATAAATTGGTTCAAAGACACAATCCCTGATTACACTCTTTAATCAGTCTCCATGTACTGATGCCTTAGATTCTCCTGGGAGCTGCTGTATATTAAGAGTTTAATACAAGATGACCTATCTTAAAAGTTTATATCTGTGGCTAACAGGTTTTATTCACTGTTGAAAATGAGGTAAGCATATTAAAAGCATAATATTTCTACTAGTTTTTAGCAGTAATGTCTCCACATTTTATACTCATGTGTTGTGTTTGCCCATCTCTGTTGCTGGCAGGTATAGTCACAGTGGGTGATCCTAGCTCCCAATATTAAGAGGCTAAAATATGGCACATGCAAGTAGCTCTGAACAATGAGTAAAGAAAATGCCAAGTGTCGTGAAAGCAACATAAAATTATATTTAAAACTGTGGCACAAAAAAGTACATTTTAAAGGGCAAAGTCTTGTTCTAGACTCCTATTTGTTTATATTTTCAGAATGTTTCTATCAGGATAATTTTTCTTTCATGTAGCTCTAAATATGTCTCCCATCACTAGATTCCATCTTCTTCCACATATAATTCAGACTCCTCCCCCTACTTTTCACAAAGCTCCTCATAAGTCCTCCCATACCTACACCTCTACCTTCATCCCTTCCTACACCTCCAATCATCAGACTACACTGTACCCTATCTTGTTTCCCAACTGCCTCCATTGTCTTCTTTAAGCTTCACATCTTCTTTCATGCCTTCCCGTACACTCGGAACAGCTTCACAATTAATGCATACTATACTATGGTGATGGGTTTCAGTATAAAGCCTTAAGATGAATTCCAAGCATCGTTAATAACATAAGAACATAAAAATGCCCACACTGAGTCAGACTAAAGTCCATCTAGCCCAGTAACTTGTCTTCTGACAGCAGCCAATGCCAGGTGCCCCAGAGGGAATGATCAGAACAGGTAATCATCAAGTGATCCATTCCCTGTCACCCATTCCCAGCGTCTGGCAAACAGAGGTGAAGGATACCATCCCTGCCCATCCTGGCTAACAGCCATTGATGGGACCTATCCTCCATGAATGTATCTAGTTCTGTCATGGTACAATTCCCCGCTCTGAACCTTAGCGTCCAAAAGATGGGGTACCAGCATGAATTCCTCTAAGCTCAATTACCAGCTTAGAACCTGTAGCGCTGCCACCAACCAGGAATTCCAGTGCCTGGTACACTCTGGTCCCCACAAAACCTTGCCCGGGGACCCCCAAGACCCAGACCCTCTGGATCTTAACACAAGGAGAGTAAACCCTTTCCCTCACCGTTGCCTCTCCCAGGCTTCCCCTCCCTGGGTTACCCTGGAAGATCACTGTGTGATTCAAACTCCTTGAATCACAAAACAGAGAGGACAATTCACCTTCCTCCCTCCTTCTCTTTCCCCCTCCCAGACTCTTCCCGAGAGAAAGTAATCCTGGCACAGAGAGAAATCAGCCTCTCTCTCCCTCTTCCCTCCTTTCTCCCCACCAATTCCCTGGTGAATCCAGACCCAGTCCCCTGGGGTCTCACCAGAATAAAAAAAACAATTAGGTTCTTAAACAAGAAAAGCTTTTAATTAAAGAAAGAAAAAACAGTAAAAATTATTTTTGTAAATTTAAAAAAATGGAATAGGTACAGGATCTTTCAGCTATAGACACTGGGAATACTCTCCCAGCCTAAGTATACAAGTACAAATTAAAATCTTTTCAGCAAAATACCAATTTGAACTCCTTTCAGCCAAATACACATTTGAACTTCTTCCAACCAAATACACATTTGCAAATAAAGAAAACAACCATAAGCCTAACTCGCTTTATCTACCTAGTACTCACTATTCTGAACTTACAAGAGCCTGTATCAGAGAGATTGGAGAGAAACCTGGTTGCACATCTGATCCCTCTGAGCCCCCAGAGTGAACAACAACCAAAACTAACAGCACAGCACAAAAACTTCCCTCCCTCAAGATTTGAAAGTATCCTGTCCTCTGATTGGTCCTCTGGTCAGGTGACAGCCAGGCTTACTGAACTTGTTAACCCTTTACAGTCAAAGAGATATAAAGTACTTCTGTGCTATTAACTTTTCTTATCTGTTTATGACAAGTTCTTTTTTGAACCCTGTTTATAGTTTTGGCCTTCACAACATCCTTTGGCAAAGAGTTCCGCAGGTTGACTGTGTGTTGTGTGAAGACTTCCTTTGTTTGTTTTAAACCTGCTGCCTATGAATTTCATTTGGTGACCCCAAGTTTGTGTGTTGTGAGAAGGAGTAAACAACAATTATTTTTTCCACACCAGATTTTATAGACCTCTATCATATCCCCCCCTTAGTCATCTCTTTTCCAAGCTGAAAAGTCCCAGTCTTATTAATCAATCCTCATACGGAAGCCGTTCCATGCCCCTAAGAATTTTTGCTGCCCTTTTCTGAACATTTTCCAGTTCCAGTATATCTTTTTCTAGATGGGGAGACCACATCTGCATGCAGTATTCAAGATGTGGGCGTACCATGGATTTATAGAGAGGCAATATGATATTTTCTGTTTTATAATCTATCCCTTTCTTAATGATGCCCAACATTTTGTTCTCTTTTTTAACTGCCTCTGCACATTGCATGTATGTTTTCAGAGAACTATCCACAATGACTCCAAGATCTCTTTCTTGAGTGGTAACAGTTAATTTAGACCCCATCATTTTATATGTATAGTTGGGGTTATGCTTTCCAATGTGCTTTACTTTGCATTTATCAACATCGAATTTCATCTGCCACTTTGTTGCCCAGTCACCCAGTTTTGAGAGATCCTTTTGTATTCTTCACAGTCTGCCTGGGACTTAACTATCTTGAGTAGTTTTGTATCATCTGCAAATTTTGCAACCCTACTGTTAATCCTCTTTCCAGATAATTTCTGAATAGGTTGCATAGAACTGGTCCCAGTACAGATCCCTGGGGGACACCACTATTTACCTCTCTCCATTCTGAAAACCAACCATGTATTCTACCCTTTGTTCCCTATCTTTTAACCACTTACCAGTCCATGAGAGGACCTTCCCTTTTATCCCATGACAGCTTACTTTGCTTAAGAGCCTTTGGTGAAGGACCTTGTCAAAGGCTTTCTGAAAATCTAAGAACACTATGTCTACTGGATCCCCCTTGTCCACATACTTGTTGACCACCTCAAAGAATTCCAGTAGATTGGCGAGGCATGATTTCCCTTTACAAAAAGCATTTTGACTCTCCCCCAGCAAGTTATGTTAATATATGTGTCTGGCAATTTTGTTCTTTATTATAGTTTCAACCAGTTTGCCCAGTACTGAAGTCAAGCTTACTGGCATGTAATTGCTGGGATCACCTCTGAAGCCCTTTTTAAAAATTAGCTATTCTCCAGTGAATACCATCTGGTCCTGGTGACTTAGTATTGTTTAGTTTATCAGTTTGTTCCCAAACCTCCTCTACTGACACTTCAGTCTGGGACAGTTCCTCAGATTTGTCACCTAAAAAGAATGGCTCAGGTTTGGCAATATCCCCCACATCCTTGACCATGAAGACCAATGCAAAGAGATCATTTAGTTTCTCTGCGATGACCTTATCATCCTTGAGTGCTCCTTTAGAATCTTGATTGTCCAGAAGCCCCACTGGTTGTTTAGCAGGCTTCCTGCTTCTGATGTACTTAAAACTTTGTTTGCTATTACTTTTTGAGTCTTTGGCTAGCTGTTCTTCAAACTCCTTTTTGGTCTTCCCAATTATATTTTTATACTTCATTTGCCAGAGTTTATGCTCCTTTCTATTTTCCTCGCTAGGATTTAACTTCCACTTTTTAAAGGATGCCTATTTGCCTCTCACTGCTTCTTTTATTTTGTTGTTTAGCCACAGTGGCTCTTTTTTTGTTCTTTTAGTATGTTTGTTTTTAATTTGGGGTATACATTTAATTGATCCTTTATTATGGTGTCTTTAAAAAGTTTCTATGCAGCTTGGAGGGATTTTACTTTTGATGCTGTACCTTTTAATTTCTGTTTAACTAAACTCATTTTTGTTTAGTCCCCCTTTCTGAAATTAAAAGCTACAGTGTTGGGTCACTGTGGTGTTTTCCCCATCACAGGAATGTTAAATTTAATTATATTATGGTCATTATTACCAAGCAGTCCAGCTATATTCACCTCTTGGACCTGATCCTATGCTCCACTTAGGACTAAATCAAGGGTGCTTAGGCCTTGTCTTTACTACCCAAAACAATGTGCTGTTTGCTTTATAAGGTAATATCTGAGTGAAGATGAGGTAGCTTAGAGTTTTAACATGAGATGAAGTTAAAGACTCTGGGGGATCTTAACATTTAATTTATGTGCAAACTATAAACTGCCTTGTCTGTATGTGGATTTTACCTCATTAGTTAACTCAAGTTCATGAACTTGTGTTACAAGCACACCTTTTTCAGTGAAGATAAGGCTTTAGTCTTTATGCTTTGTTCCCCACCTATAAAATAGGGATAATATACTTCCTAGGTCAAAGGAGGTGTTGGGAGGATAAATATATTTAAGATGGTGATGTGATCACATACTACAATAACGGCAGCCATATAAGTACCAAGTTAGATGACAAAAGGTACTGTATATAAACTAATGAATATTGCAGAGCATGGTGTTCTCATAGTACAAAAACAAGGGGATGCTCAGTGAAAGTAAAAAGGCAACAAAACTAAACCTGATCAAAAATACTTGTTTACACAACACATTAATTGCCACATGATTTTATTGAGGCAAATAGTTTCATAGGATTCGGTATTTATATATAATAAAAAGACTATACAGAAATTGTGCTAGCTGAGCACGTTTATAGGATATATAAACCCTTATGCTTCAAACCACAGACCAACCACTAAGTGGGGTTAGGAGGAAAATTTCTCTATTAGCATCTTGTTATATAATTATTTTCTACGGGAGTGAGGGGGTGCCTTTTCCTTTGAAGCACCTGACACTGGTCATTGCTGAAGATGGATACTGCACAACTGGAGCACTGATTTGATCAAGAATGGCAATTACTCTGCCACAATAGAGAAAATCAAAAGCACAGGTGATTTAGGAGCACAAGCTGAATTGACTTAGAATGGGATATGGGCTTCTATATCAGTTATGTTATTTTTTTGAAAACCCCAACCTTAATTTTTAAGTCACAGAAATCCACAAAGACTTTGCAAATCACAGCTGGGGAAAGCAAGAAAAGAGTTAGCTCCTCAGTTTAGTACTGTGGAATTCTCCAAATGAAAACCAAAAGCTAGGGAATGCAGTGGCTACTTAGGCCCCGAGAAGCTTTATGGAACTTCAATATGTAGAGATGTTATGTATGAAGCACTGACTATAAGAGATACATAAATATAAGATTTGTGTTAGCTGTGAATTTCAAGTACTTAATGTTTTCTGCATTTCATTACAAACTTGAAAATGACCCCATTTTTGCTGAAAATGTCACCATATATCTGTAGTTTTAGAGAACCAACCTTGTTTTGAGCAAAAATTGGCCCAGTTTTTGAGTAAAGATTACTTTGTACATACCTCAAGTTTCTGATGCAAAAACTGCAATGTTGATTAATTTGCTAGTAAAATACAATGTGTCTGGATTGTTTTGAAAAAAAAAGGACAGCACTTTTCATGCACACTTTTACACAGATTTGCTAAATGCTTGATTTTTTTTCCCCTCCCAAAAGAAGAAGGGACTAAAGAAAAACAGGAGGAGGGAAGATGTCACAGATGGAGACTCAGAATGACAGAGCAACAGACTTCTTTCCCCCTGTTCTGTATAAATGGTGCAATCTTTCCCATCCAATTTATCTTCCTTCCTTTCCAAATCTCCTTTTCTCCTCCTTTCTTCTACCATTTGTCTCCTTTTTCTGTCTCTCACATTACCTTCTTGTTCCCTTTGGCCCACCTCTATTCCTTGCTCATCTGTCTCCCATTCTGACCTTCTCCTCTGTTACATTCCTTTCTGTTTCCTTCCAGTGGCAGAAAACTTTTTAATGACTTTACATTTCTTTCATTTGCAGCTGCAGTGCTCATGCATGTTGAGCTGGGCTGACCCTGAAAAAGAGGGTATTGTTTCTTGCTAGTAATTCCAGCCATGCTAATTTTACAGAGTGGGAGTCGTATGGGTTAGCAAAGGCAGTAGTAGTAACTGCAAATAAGCAGATTTCTAAATGCAGAACAGATGGCAAGTATGAGTGAACCTTCCTCTCAATTGTGGAAACCTGCTTTTTGGAAAACTGGGGAAATTCTTTCACTGCCAGCTTTAGCAACAATATGGTCTGCTCCAGTTATTTTGCTGAGTGAAGCTCTGTGTAAATACTGCCCAATAAATGAATGATTTGTCTCCTGTGAAATTCACTTTACCTTAATAAAGAAAAGATGGGGAAATTGTAGTGCTAAGAGCTACAACTATGTAATAAATATAGATATTGATCATTAGAATGACTATAAATGTATTCATAGAAGTTCCCTGAAAAGGGTTATTTAAAATGATGACAGATTGACTAGGGCTGTCAATACCTGTCTGGAGTTCTGACTAGCCACAATCCAAAAATCACAAACTCTGAGGCATCTGCCTGTCATAATCTATGAAGCCAAAGTCCTTCTTAGGCAACATGATGGCAGTAACAGCAGCAAGAAGCATGCAGAATGTCTTTCAGTGTTTCCAGTGTATTCTCCATTCTGTTTAGTTACAAGGGAATCACTCCCTGTTCCTTAAACTAATACAAATTCAGGGGAAAGTAGTTTGGTAGTCAGCAATGATGTCAATGTTTATGGTGCGTGCAAGAAATCGTTTATTCTGTGTCCCGTGTAGTGGACAGTGATCACTTAATTGGAGTACAGAACAGAGCTGAAAGATCAACTGTCCTATGATCTATGCCCCTAGGAAAGTTGCCCTCCCACTAAGGCTAGGCTAACAGACTAGCTGGACAGGATCTTGTTCTGTCAATCATAAAATGAGTAGAACCACCACCAAGGGGACTAAAGAAAAAGGTGCATATGTTGGTCACTGTAGGGGGGGAAAAAATGAACCCTTCACTTTTGTACAGACACAAAATAATTGCATATGTAAAAAGGGAACATTTCCTACCGCCTACAAGGCCTGAATTTTTTGGGGAGGTGGCAGATGCCAAATATTTTTCTATGTTTGATGCATGAGCAGTTCAGCGGTAGATGCCCTTAGAAAACAGAGCACACCTTTGTGTAAATTTGATACCCCTTTGGGAGACACTATTCCCACAGACTGCCATCTGGGTTGTGTTTGGCACCCAAGGTGTTTCACAGGAAAATCTGACACTTTTTTGGTAGGGGCCTTTTGTTTTTTGGGGGGGAAAGAGCAATAAAATAGCAAAACTAGGGTCTCCAAGCAGCTTTAGAACAAGCCAGAAATTCTGGGCTGAACAGAAATAAATAAATTCTCTCCCAGGTATGTCAAACCAGCAATGTAGAGAGGTAGCTCACAATAAGGTTAAGATCATAACCAACATGCCTACCCAAACAGCCAAAGAAGAGGTATGAAGATTCTTTGGAAGGGTGAACTATGTAGGGAACTCTGTGCCTAATCAGTTGCCTGAACCAGCATCCTGAGTGTTATTGTGCAAAGATGTTCAATGGACACGGGTTGCAAATCTAAATGAGTTAAACAGGCTGTAGTCCTGAGTACTATGACAGTAAACACAAAAAAAGTCATCCACAGATGCTTCCAAGGAGAGTGTTGATATATCTTACAACATTATGGCCAAAACTGGATGCTAGTAACTTATGCGTCACAGGCACTAAAAAACTGAGTGTGGCTACACTCCAGTAGAGAAGGCAGATTTAGCCTTAGTCCACGGGCATAAAAAGTAATTTTATTTATGGGAGGCCTATGTTAACTGAAACTGACCATGAACTGCTTATTGCCATTGCCAAAAAGGGCCTGGAAAACATCCCGCTCCTGTACTATGTGGTATTCAGTGATCACGCAGTGCTTAAGCTGTGTGCAGGAGATCTGATTTATCCTGTGTCTGGTTCCAGGTAGAGTGCAGTGCAGTCCAGTGCGCCTCAGATTTCTGTATTATGATTTCATAATTAGCTGCCTCTGAGTTAAATGAAAGCTATTAAACAGATGAAGTGCTTTAGCACCAGTCACTGTCAAAAAGAAGGCCCCTACCTGTTGAATGTCTTCCCTTTTTATTGTCCCCCATTGCTTGCAGGTACAAGTTGTTTTCCACAGTTCCAGAGTTTTAGCTCTGGTGGAGCTATTAACTGTTCCATTCTTCCTCTCTGGGAATCTTCTTAATTTTTCTTTACGTATGGTACCAGCTGGTATTCAGTGATCGCTTGGAGCTTAAGGTGCTTGCAAGAGTTCTTTTTATTCTCTGCCCAGTTTAATCATTTGTGCATAACACTAGCACCTGTCTGGGAACCTGAGTGCTTAAAGGCACAGTCTCCAATACCACAAATACCCTCTTGTCACTGCATGATCTCACAGCAGGAAAACAATCTTATGCTCCCCCCGCACAGCTTTTATAACACTGAGAATGGGGTAGTCCTTTCTGATAGGTACGGGAGAACCTAGAAAAATGCAGGGTGTTGCCAAAGCTTTAAATATCAAATTAGAGAACATTTAAAAAACAATGAAAATGTTATTTGGAATGCCCTTCCCCCACTCCTCAAAAAAGGAAAATCTAAGCATGAGTTTCTATATTATGGCATTAACACATGAAAATGAATGTCAGAATTTTGGTACAAAATTCTTCCCTGCTGAGAGTGGGCACTCATCCGTCTTATTGAATGAGTGGAATGTGACATCTTGTGATTATCACTTTATTAAATCAAATAATCAACTCAAATGAATCAACTTATTTTATGAACAGCCATCTATGATCATATCCTCTGAGGCCTAGAACTAATAATTAATGAGCAACAAACCTGAGAAGATCCCAGAATGGGGGTTTCATACTCTGCCCGTATAACATACAGATACATACCAAATCAAGAACCCTAAAAAAGAACGAAAAGGTCTTCAGTTAATTTGAGACCACAAACAGGATTGCATGACGGTTGTGTGGGGACAAAAGTTCCTGACCTACCGCAAGGCTGTATCATGTGCAGGTGAGCTGTTCCAGTTTGATTATGTCCATTGCTGTGTGGAGTCACTGAAAGAGTGGCCTTCTGCTATAGCTAGCTCTGAATAGAAATAGTGGAACCTTGAAGTAAACTTGCTGAACAACAGACAGTCACTGCACACAGTGGAGCACAAGAGCCACAGAGTCTCATGGGCAAAGCTACCGTGGTAAGCAGCAGCTGTGATCTACAAATGGTGTTTAAGGGTGATTCCAAACATAAAATAGAAGCAATTGTTAGACCGAAGAACAATGGCAGCAATTCTTTGCTTTTCTTACAATACTGCCTTCTGCTCTCAGAGGGCATGCCCAGCTGTCAAGACCCTGTGAAGGAGCCATGTCCCTACCCAGCCAGCAGCATAGTGCTGCAAGATGTGGATCAGTGCCTGCTGCTCTTCGGTTATTGCAGGGTCAGATCCTATTTGTGATGATAGATTTCAATAATGTTTAATTTATTAGTAGCTAAGAAAGTTGGAGGAGTCAGCAGATTTTGGAGTGCTCCTGTCCTTCATGCTGTTGGATCCAGTTTGTGGAAGAAGTAGATGTGTGAGGCAGGTGATGGACTGATGGATTACCCTATTGTTGTGCAGAAGCCAGTTTGATGGAGACAGGAAGCCACAGGCATGGTAGAACTATGAATCTAAAACATGATAGTCAGTATCTTGGTCATACCATGAAAATAAACACAGCCTACCGAATATTTGTGTCCAGCTTTGAGGTCCCAATAATAGAATAGAAATATAGGGCTAGATGGGACTCAAGATATCATCTCTAGTTCATCTCCCTGTGTTGAGGCAGGACCAAATATACCTAGACCATCTCAAACAGGTGTTTTGTCTAACTTTGCTCTTAATAATTTCTAGTATGGGGATTCCACAACCTCTCTTAGAAATCTATTCCAGTATTGATTATAGCTGGAAAGATTTCCTAATATATACCCCAAATCTCCTTTGCTGCAGATTTAAGTTGATTGCTTCTTGGCCTACATTTGGTGGACATGGAGAACAATAGATCATCATCCTCTTTATAACGGCCCTTAACATGTTTGAAGACTATCATCAGTGTTCCCCTCTCACTGTCTCAAGACCAAACATACCCATTTTTTTTAATAGTTTCTCATAGGTCATTTTCTAAACCTTTTGTTATTTTGCAGCTTTCCTCTGGACTCTTTCCAATTTGTCCACATCTAGCCTAAAGCATGACACCTAGAACTAAATGCAGTACTACAGCTGAGGCCTCACCATTGCTGAGTAAAGCGGGACAATTACCTCTCATGCTTTATATATGACACTCCCGTTACTGCACCCTAGAATGATATTAGACTTTTTTGCAACTGCATCACATTGTTGGCTCATATTCAATTTTTCATACACTACAACACCCAGATCCTTTTCAACAGTATTACCTTAGTTAGTTATTCCTCATTTTGTAACTGCGTATTTGATTTTTCCTTTGCAAGTGTAGTATTTTGCACTTGTCTTTATTGAATTCTTGATTTCAGACCAATTCTCCAATTTGTCAACGTGCTTTTGCATTCTAATCCTAGCCTCCAAAGTGTCTGCAACTCCTCCTAACTTGGTATCATCTGCAAATGTTATAAATATACTCTCCACACCAATTATCCAAGTCATTAATGAAAATACTGACTAGTACTAGACCCAGGACAGAACCTTCTGTGACCCCAGCTGGACAGTGAAACCAAGGGTAACTACCGAGTGTGGTTTTTTTAACAAGTTGTGCACCCACCTGATGATGATTTCATCCAACTTCCGTTATGAGATATCATGTCTGCTGCTTTTCCCCTATCCACTAGGCCAGTTACCTTGTCAAAGAAGGAAATTAAGTTGTATGGCCTGATTTGTTCTTCATAAATTAATGCTGGCTATTATTTATCAATCTATTAGCCTCTAGGTGCTTACAAATTGATTGTTTAATAATTTGTTCCAGTATCTTTCTGGGTATCGAAGTTAGGCTGGCTTGTCTATAATTCCCCGGGTCCTCTTTGTTTCTTTTTTAAAAGATAGGTACTGTTTGCCCATCTCTAGTCCTCTAGGACCTCACCTGTCCTCCATGTGTTCTTGAAGATAATTACTAATGAGATTGCTTCAACTAGTTCCTGATGTACTCTACAGTAAATTTTATCTGGCCCTGCCACTTAAATATATCTAACATATTTAAATATTTTAACTGGTTCTTTCCCTGTTTTGGCTTGTGTTCCCACCCCCTTGTGGTTAATAACTGTGTCAATTACTTGGTCAAAATTAACCTTATCAGTGAGGAGTGAGGCAAAATAGGCATAGAATACCTCAGTCTTCTTGGTGTCATTTGTTGTTAGCTCTCTTCCCTGCTAAGTAGTAGTACACTTACCTTTGTCTTTCTCTTTCTCCTAATGTGTATACTGTGGCAGAGCTCTGACCTTGCCCCCATGGGTCTTATGCTTCTTATGCTTCTAGGTGATTTATGCTAGCCCCAGTGGCTCACTGTGACCCTCCACAGAGCCCTTCTCTTTCTAGGGCCAGGGTTACAGTCTACTGAGCCCTTTTCATCATAGGCCAGCAAGGAGGTTGGTTAGAGAACTCCCACAATCTCTGTTGTTCCTGGGGGCTTATTTCAGAAAAGTTTAGCCTCCTGTCTTGACAGGGGCCTGACTTCCCCTCCCAGGAGATGTTCCTGTAGTGATGGGTTGGGGGGAACCCAGGCCCACCCTCTACTCCAGGTTCCAGCCCAGGGACCCTAATGGTAGCAGATGTTGACAGCCAACCTTTCACTGCCAGAGTTGCTGCATTTCCCTGGTCCACTTCCCCACAGCTCTCCTGCTTCTCCCTTTGTCACCCTTACCTTAGGGCTCCCTTAACCATGGTTTGAGGGTGTCTTCATTAACCAGCCCTTCAGCCACACTTCCTCTCCCCTAGCTCACCTCTGCCTGACTGGAGTGAGCCCTTTTTATAGTATCAGCAGGGCCTTAATTAGAGTCAGGTGGTCACATTAGCTTAATCGCCTCACCTGACTCTTCGCAGGTTAATTAGAATCAGGTGTTCTCATTAGTCCAGAGCAGTCCCTTCTCTGGTCAGTCAGGGAACAGAAAACTGTTAACCCAGTGGCCAGTATATCTGCCTTCTGCTATACCCAACTGGCCTGGGTCTATCACAATATATAGAACATTTTTCTTATTGCCTTTCATGTCTCTTGCTTGTTGCAACTCATTCAGTGCCTCAGCCTTTCTGATTTTTGTCCCTGCATGCTTGCGCTATTCTTTTGTACTCATCCTTAGCAATTTTTCCATGTTTCCTCTTTTTGTAGGTTTCCTTTTTGATTGATAATTGTGTTGCACATTGTTATAGGATTACTGACCCATGCATTATGACATAGGAGGATGAGGAAAGGCAGTTTATAAATAGCTCAGTTAACAACAAACTTGGTGTAAGTGTTCATGATACTCATTTGTATATAATGCCATCCATGTGCATGGTGCTGCATAGAGACATAAATTCCCAGCCTCGAGTTTACCATCAAGGTTAGAGACAATATGTGCATGATGGTGGGAAAGAGCATACCCACAAAGGTAACTCTTCACGTAATATGAAATGATTGAACGGAATCACTTTGATTCCTTTAAAAATAAAAAACTGTCTGTCTTGGTTAGTATGAGAAGGAAGGTCATTGCTGGGGACCTGTAAGGGGAAAAATGGATTTTGAGGATGCATGCAAAGTGGGAGAAGGAGCTTGTATGATGTACAGAATCAAGGTACTGGTGGGACAGCAATAATAATATTCATACACCTCAAACACTTCACTGCCACCTACTACCCTACTTCTGGCCTGATGCCTACTCTTTACTGAATCTGGTTGTCCTTCCTGACATTAACTTTGTTCAACAGTTTTTTCATTTATCCTTGCAGCACTTGACCCTCCTGCTATGTCGCGTTGGCCATTGGGTTGAGGGAGAGTTAAAAGGAAATCTAATTCCCTGCCTACTGTACTTTAAGCAAGAAGTAAATAGACACCATTAATGGAACTGAATCCTGAGAAGGACTCCTACAGTATTTCAGTGTCTTTGCTCTTCTCCTGTGTTCGTATGCTAGTTCTATTTTCAAGGTCACTACGACATTTCTACAACTGTCAGTCAATGAAATAAGATGGAAACTAAACTGTGGTTACAATGACTGCAGTAGAAATTTCACTTGTTTAAAAATTAAAAAAAGTTGGAAAATTCCATTTGTGAACAATCTATTTATCTTGTCATTCAGATGGTATTTGAAGATAACATTTCCTGGAACTGATGCATATGTACACATGGTGAATTTCAGAGATCTTGCATTGTTCATACAAGGGCAAAACAATCAGACATTAGTTTTTGCATTTGCTTCACTATTATTTTAGTCAGTAAGATAAAGGTCAGAAACCTTACCTTATACAGATTTTCACTGCATTGAAATTAAAATGCAAGGTGTCCAGAATAAAAAAAAAAATTATTTTTGTATCCATTGACTTTCTTGAATGTTATCAATATGTAACAAAAATGTTTCAGCATACAGAAAACTTTATTAATTCTATTTTTATGTTTGTTTTTCTTATCAGCCACTATCTTACCTGATACAAAGATGTAATGAGAATGACTTTATAAACTATAGTAACATGGTGGTTTGCAATACTTCTTGAAAAGGGTAAAAATCTCTTCTTATCATTATGGGGCTCTGTGTTGTATACACTGCATCCATTTGTTCCATGGATAGAGCTTCTACTGATATTCGTGGAAGATCCATGAACAGAAAGAGTGCAGAATATGCAACAGATATCTATAGTATGACTAAGTGATTTGGAGCATGGGTCCCAAGTGTGAGAATTATAATTTTAGTCTTTTCCAAAAGTCATTATTCAGAACCCTAGTGAAAACTGATTTGTTTCATGACAGAGAAAAGATTAGTGTCTGTGGCGGGTGAAATCTCCCATTGACTTCAGTGGATCACGATTTCACCCCTTGTCTTTACTCTGTGAGGGGGTTATCCATAGATCTTGAAGCTTTACTGTATTATTTTTAAAAATATCAGTTATTTCAAAGTCCCTGGACCTGATTCACCATTGCATGGAATTTTGTATGATCATTTACTTCAGAGCAAAATGGGTGTAAATCACTACCAGATCAGGCTGGTACCATTTTACAGCCACTTTGCACTTAGGAAATGATTACTGAAGGTGCAAGCCATTGGAGAAACAGGCCCAATAACAATAAGAAAAGAAAATAAGGCAAAATGTGATAACTTACAATATCTGCTTAAAGAGATATCAAGATGCAAGGAACCAGCAATAAACCCAGCAAGTCTTAGGGCTGGTCTAAAAACAGTTTGAGCACTCATCTAACTAACTTGGTTTTGACACTTATTCAGCTAAATCCCTCTGCTGTGAAAACGCTTACTTTAGATGAAGAGTATTCTATTTTGATTTCTGTTAAATATGATATTTTACTAGCCTAAACAAAATTGCTCTAGAAATTGTTTTGGGGACATTCTATGGCCTGTCTTATACAGAGGGCATACTAGATGATCACAATAGTTCTCTCTGTTCTTGGAATCTCCGAATCTCTGAAATATGACACTGTTAATACCAAGTAAGAGTGTTCATGCCAGGGTGTTGCACAGATGTAATTAAATTGGTTTCTCAATTTATTTAAATTCGTGCTCAAACTGTAAACAAGGCCTTAGAGGTCTAGTCTCTAGAGTTCATCTGATCTGTAATTGCTCCTAATGGGAGCTATGTATCCACAAAAAGAATAGTAAGGATTTTATCCAGACTATATAGTCCAATCAGTCCATCCTATAGATCAGCTGTTGAGGAAGAAAGAGGAAGGTTTGTCTTTTTTGTTGTTGTTTAAAAAAAAACAACAGAGGTGCACTTAGGAACAACCAGATCATCCCTGTGTGTCTGCGCACTGTGAAATTCTACAGCTATTTAGACATGAGTCTTAATTAAGGCATAATTAAACCCTGTTGATTTAAACCCTGTTGATTTTTTTATTTGTGAAAGGTTTGGAGGGTGTGTATTTTAAAGAAAATAATTGTAATTAGCCAGCTCTTGTTAGTCCATATTCACTTCCAAGCATTAGTAAAGTGTGTAGTTTTTATGGAAGGCTGAGGTCCACACTGTTTTTTCTTATAGCTTGACATTTTCTTTACTGCACACATCAAAACTTTAACTTCCTTACAATGGTACATTTTAGGTATACATAAGCAAAATTGATATTAATATAGCCTTATTGTCCTCATGACATATAGATGTGCTGTTTTTAAACATTTCATAACAGATAAATCAAGAAAGTGTGTTAACTGCAGGAATGTAAAACAACTAAGACATTACATTATTTCTCAGTGGCTTAACTCTTGCATATGAATTTTGGTAAATGTGTTCATGTCGTCTTGTTCTTTTAGTATTAAGTACCATAAGCAAAAAAGGGGAGGAATATGAACTTTAATTTTGCCTGAATAGAATTTTCTATGTGACAATGCATTTCAAAGTTGAACCCTTAAGGCGTGTGCCCTCAACTCCCATAGACTTAAACTGGAGTCAAGGATACTCAGTACATCATACAATAATGCCCTTAATTTATTGGTTTTGGAGTGATATTGTCTTGTACAAGCTTCCATGGTGCAGAAATGAGGCCTTTTATTTTTAAAGTCACACAGTGGAACCTATTGAAACTAGAATAAGAGAAAGATAGTTCACTCACTGGATCATGCCAGAAAAATTCTCTTGGGCCAACTGAGTTAGGTGCTTAAACCAGGTTAGACCTTTCTTGTGAAACTCCTCCCACCCTATGATAGTCCAAGGGCCAGGGCTCTTAGCTGGCATGTGTGAGACTCATATTCAAATCCCTGATTTGGAGTATGGACCCAAAGCCAATTCTCTTACATCCCAGCTGAGTTCCCAACTACTTGCTCATTGGGTATTCTGGGGTGGGTCTTGTGATAGACATGATGAACACAAGCATATCTTTAAAAACCACTATATTAAAAAGAACAGGAGTCCTTGTGGCACCTTAGAAACTAACAAATTTATTTGAGCATAAGCTTTCGTGAGCTAAAACCCGCTTCATTGGATGCATAGAATGGAACATACAGTAGGAAGATAAGTGGGTTTTAGACCATGAAAGCTTATGCTCAGATAAATTTATTAGTCTCTAAGGTGCCACAAGTACTCCTGTTCTTTTTGCTGATACAGACTAACATGGCTACCACTCCGAAACCTGTCACTATAGTAAAGTGGGCCAGACAATATTCATAGCCCTTTGTATCAGTAGAGGTTGTGTATTGGTGTGTTCCTGGAATCACTGTGGGGTGATTAATGTAAAGATCCCAAGGCTATGTAGATATCCAGCCTTTGAAGACTGACCTCCTGGGGAATGGGGGTGGGGAGAGTGGTTTACCTGTTTTCAGGAGATTTGGTGACCAAGCAAGTCTTTGGGTATAAAGGGCTGAGTTTAAACTAACTCCCAACCTTTTCTCTGATCCAGTAGACAGACAGCACCTCTGGCCCTAAGAGAACCTCAATCCTTGCTGAAAAGTTGGAAAGACTTTGACCTATCAGGGCTCCATAGGACTGAAGGGTGATTGCTGGTCTGTTCAGTAAGCATCTAGGACCTTTTATTGTTTTTTTTTTTAATACGTTTTCTCTATGATGCTTTTTCCTTGTTGACTGAGAAAGAGCTGTGTGATAATTGCTGACATGCACTGGTCATAGGCCTTGGAGAGATGCAGAGCACAGGGGTGGCCTTTAGGCAGACTGACTTGCTGGGGATATCACAGTGTATGGCAAGAGACTGTGCAGCCCTAAAACTTCTGGTCATAAGGAACTGGGATACAGGTCCCTGTCCAGACTCAGGTAATGGCTGGAGTTCTGAGACCTGACTGGTTACTTCTAGAGTGGACCATGAAGTGGGGGGGAATACAGATGCAGTTACCCTGAAACTGTGACAAGTCTCCCAAGCTCTTTTCTTTGAGCTATTCTGCTTCATATAAATAATTAAATATTCATTGGGCCAGAGAGAGGGGGAGAAATTAACTGAATAGTCTGGTGATTAGGGCTCTCACTTGGGATGTAGTTGAATTCATTTCATTGGCCTTGCACCAATAAATGTTTGTTCATACAGCACAAACAGGAGAAACTGAGAGAGCCCCAATCCCAGAATATCCAGTAGCCTGGTGGTTAGGAGACACTCATTTTGGAGGTCAGAGACCTGTGTTCAAGTTCCTGTTCAAAAGCAGGAAAGTGGGAATTCAACCCAGGGTTTTCCACCTCCAAGGCAATGCCTTAACTACTAGGCTGTTGGATATTCTGGGATGCACATGCATTTGCCCCAACAATCCCAGATTTCTTTGCTGCAGGGTCCAATCCAGTAATCCTGCTCAAAGCACACCTCATATATTAACCACCTCAGGCAAGATAGGTGGGGGAACACCTAGTTTGAGAAGCCTGCTGAGGCTTTGGCTTGCACTAGGGTTCTAAGAAGATTTTTCTGTGGGATGGTATCAGAATTTAGGCATCTTTGCTCATGCCTACTAGCAGAAACATAGGGGACTTTATGTGCCTACAGGATTAAGCAGCAGCTGAGCAATGGGTCTGTCTGAGAATGTCAGTGGCATCTAAATTTTGGACATAGATACTAAGTATGTGTGTGAATCAAGCCCCAACTCCTTACACTCCATGGCAAGCTTGTTTTTCAAAAGTTAGAAATTAACATTGTGCTATGTAGTATTTATAGGGCACCTGTCACCTTAGTATGTAGGTGTATTGTGGACAGTTAACTAATGTAGATGTGTGGATACAAAAAGCATGTCACAGATATACAAAAAGTAGAATACAGCTTTAAAATCTTTCAGAACCATTGCTTCTGATAAAGACCCTTTTCCTCAAGCATATTTAATTCAGCTCCTTGCAAAATGGAGGATCCTTTTAAAAACAATCCCCAGCTGTTTTCAGGAGCTTTAAACGAACTCCCCCATTCCTTGTCAAATTGCCTAATCTTGCCTCCCCGGACTGTAGCTTTATGCTAGCTCCAACAAGAATAACATGATCCTAGATGAGCCTCTAGAGAAATCACCTGAGAAATAACCCCCTTTGATTCACAAACCTCCTCTCCATAGGAGGCTTTTATAACTAGCAGCATAGTTCAGCTAACCCACATGTGGACCCAGATGTCTTGCTGCCCCACACCAGTCAGGATAAGCAGAATCACCTGTACTAAGCAACCAACAGATTTTTGGTGTTTTATTTCTGATTCCTTGTGTAGGAGGATGGATTTTACTTGAAATGATAATGGAACAGTTTATGATATTTCTGTGTTTTTTTTTCTTTTTCAAGCTATAGAACACTTGAGTGCAAAGTGGGAGGAGGGAGTCAAGAACAGCTAGAGATCTCCGTCATTCAGAAGTGCAGGTTTGACAGGTAAAAAGGTGAATCATATCTTCAAGGACACTCCAGGCACCACAAGTTTAATAAAGTAGCTCCTATCTTCCTTACTACTCATATGTTTTGCACAATATTTAAACAGAGGTGTGATAAAATAGCATTCTGAAAAATGTCATAGGGCAATACTGAAAAATTACATACCCTATGAAAAAGATTATAAAGATCAAAATACAAATAAGCATCCCAATACTTCACAATAGCTACCGCTGGAATTTGTTTGTAGCTGATGGGTGTATATCTCTGATTTATTCAATGTTTAAGAACTGAAGTATTCACTCTTTTTGATATTTTACAACATGGTAGTGCTTTCTAAGTATATATAATTGTGCTATTTACTACATAAAAAAATGACCCTATGTTTTATTAATTATTTTGTGACTTTTTAAAAAACATTGATATGCTATTTTTAACAGATTTATACATTAGACTCCACTCACTCAACACAGAAACTGAAAATGTTAAACATATAATTTAAGAATTACAAGAGCACTTAGAAGTCCTCTTCTTACCATATTTGGCATGTGACTTACAATCATTCAAATGATGAAGTGCATTTTGGAACTACTGAAGGCTTTACTGGGCAATGAGAGAGATTAAAGGAAAAATGAAAGAGCTTCAGATCTAAGCACTTTCCTGATGTTTTAATTATAATATAGATATCTATTTGAATTGTATTTTTGAATTTTTTTTGCTGTGTGTTAATTCACATAATAGTAATTTGTGTAATTGTTTTCAGGTTTTGTAGAAAAATGTTGTCATAGCAACAGTATAGTGATAGATAGATATATTTCTGAAAAAATTGATTTAGGCTTAGTAATAATTCTAGGCAAGTGCTAAGACCCACCTACTCACAAGTCACTTTCATCACAGGGGAAAAAACCTCTTCTTGCAAATTACTTGTACACTCATCATCTTGTGGCATGAACTACTCAGTCCATAGTCCTCAAAGACCGATGCATAAGAAAAAAATGTCCAAAATTCTGCAGAAATAATAAAGAATGTGTCAGCTAGCTGTAAGTGACACTCTTAAAAGTTTTCAATAGGTATTTCTATTGCTTGCTTATGAAATTCAAAACATCACAGCCCAGACCACAATGCTCTTTCCCATCATGAGCTTGTTTATGGAGAACCAAACACAGTGTTCCCTCTAATTTTTCCCATGCATGTCTGGAATGAATTTTGGTGGGGGTGGGGCTGAGGGGTATGGAGTGTGGGAGGAGGCTCAGGGCTGGGGCAGAGGGTTGGGATACAGGGGGGTGAGGGCTCCAGCTGGGGGTGCGGGCTCTGGGGTGGGACTGGGTTTGAGGGGCTTGGGCTGCTGGCGAGGGTCAGACTCCCTCTCCCTCCCAGCACAGCGGCTGCTCCATCCCACTCCGTGCTCGGGGAGGAGGCGGGGCAGAGGTGAGCTGCTTCACTTCTCCCGCCTCCCAGGCTTGCGGCAGTGAAGCAGCGACGGCGTGCTCGGGGTGCTCGTGCACGGAGCAGGGGTGAGCTGGAGCGGGGGGGTGCCTCAGGGAGGAGGGTAGGGAGCTGTCGCAAGGGGGGCATCTCAGGGCAGTGGGGGCGCAAAGTGAAAGTTTTGTCTAGGGCGCGAAACATCCTTGCACCGGCCCTGGGTAGTGTAGAGGAGGAGGAGGTGAATTCTTCTGTGATATTTTAGATTAAATAGCTTCCAAGTAAGCAGAGACTATCCTCCTGGGTTCAGAGCTGGCAAGGCTTGATTGCTGGGTTTTAGATTAAGTAGGAAAGCAGAAGAAGGAGGAACTTTTGCTTAACTTAGATACATCCAATTAAGTAGATCAAGTTCTGAAACAAAAATAAATTATTATAATTCATACTAATTCTTTTCTGAAAACAGGAGCAAGGAACATGAGTAATAAGAAAGTCGGTCTTTAGAGGTGGAGATTATGCTCTGAAGGGCCTAACTGACACTTAGTGGGATGATATTCATGGCCCAATGCCGGTCCCAATTCGTAAGTGTTACCTCTGAATTCAGTGGGACTGCAATTTGGCCCTACTGCAGTCACTTGTAATTGAACTTCTACTGAAAGAGACAAAATACGTGTGTTTATTTTATTTAAAGTGTTTAATTCTGACTTCCTGCTGTGAGGATTCTGCTGTTCAATTTAGGCATGAGTTGTTTCAATCCTTTTCAAAATCAGCAGCCTTACTACAGGATCCCTGCAGATGAATATCTCAAGAGGGATGATTAAAAGCTTCAATAATGTTCCATTAAATATTCCTGCTTTTAAAATAAATGAAAACTTCATGGATATAAGAGATTTTACCTGTAGCCATTCATTTGGTGCCTCCATGTTTTTAAATGACCTTCCCCCCATTTTGCTGTTGAGCCTTAAGATATTGCAGGAGAAAAAGGATTAAAGAGCAATAAATATAATGACCAGTAAGATCAGTGACGGTAAATAGTAAGATTCCAGTTCAAATTTTAATTTCATTTGATACTCGACTTGATTTCAAGGTGGTTTTGTTGTTGCTTATTAAAATAATTAATTGTTGCCGGGAAACTGAAAACATCCTATCTAAGTTTGTTAGAGATAATCAGATTCAAGTGTGTGGGGTTTTTAATAAGCACAAATGGATTTTTTTCAAAGCATATAAAATACAACTGTGCTAAGTATTTGTAATGGAAACCCAAAGCCAGACACTTGCCTGCTTATGTACTTAAAAACCAAATTCAGAGTATGTTCAGGTTTCATATATCTTCTGAACTAACCTGAGTCTTGTTCTGGGCTGATTCACAGTTTTACCTCAGAATCATGTAGTTTGCAGTAAACCTTGATTTTATTTATTATTTGTATTGTGATTGTATCTATAGGTCTCAGTCAGTAACTGGTTTCCTAGTGTGCTAGGTACTGTATATATACATAACGAAAAGATGGTCCCTGCCCCCAAAAACTTACGGTGTGAGTGTGGAGCTTACCATGGATTTCAGTGGGGAAATCAAGTAAAACATGGCAATTTCACTTCAGTTTTGCTCTGAGTCTTTTGGGTCCATGGATCTGAAATTCAAAGGAATGGGGAGGACAAATCTGAATTAAACAAATAGAATCTAAATAAAATGAAAGTGTTCATAGGAATCCATGTGAAATCACAATTGCTGACTTCTTTTAAAAAATTGCTTTGCTATAAAAGACCCTGGTTATGTTATCTTGTCTAGGTTCTTAGTTCACAAAGACCATAACCTGATAGGATGGGTGAAGTTTTCTAGCCAGATAGAGATGGAAAAAAACATTCGTTGCAGCTATGGCTATTTGAGCACACTGGAGCCTTAAGAAATCCAAAAGGACTCCAAGATTACAAAATGACTTAAGTCTTTTGGGGAGATGCCCTTAATAGAAGGGAATATTGTGGAGAAAGCAATTTTCTACAAAGCACCTCCATCCTACTCACATTTGCTTTGTTCATCCAGTTGCTGATCTCAGCTAGGCACTGAGAAAAATTGAAGATGGTGTTGTTTACCCAATAAGAAGCCCAATTGTTCTCAAGAAATTATGGAACCAGGGGCCATCAGATTCCACCCCTCAAAGACAATTTTTGATCACCACATGAAGTTATTTCTGATTGGATGCACTTAGGGAACAGATAAATGATGGCGGATGGTAGATTCCGCATGGCCTGTGTGGGAAGGAACAGTTTAAAGTCCCCAATTTTTCTTTACCTAGGTGACATGGAATGGATTTATTTTAACTTTTCTAAATCAGCCTTTTCATTCAGACTTCTCCCTCTGACACATTTTCTCTTGTTCTATGGTCAAGATAAAAATGTTAGGAACTCGAAATATTTGAGCTATTTAGAAAAATTCAGCTCAAATGAGTTGTGATTCAATAATCTATCCAATTGTTATATGGAGAAGCTTCTACAATGTTGCCATGGAGATAGTTCTTTGGCCTCTTGTCTAACACATTAAAGCCTTGCTGTTCAGCAATGTATTAGCCACAGATGATACTATGCATGGTATTAACAAGCAGTTTGGCTTTGTTAATAATCATTAGTAATCTTTAAAATTACAGCATGTTTCACTTTAACACAAAGAGATGCAAAACTCCTTGAAATAATTTGAATAGGCAGTGACCTGCATGGTATCAGGTAACTACTACCGATTATTAGAGCTGTGTAAAAGATTCTCTTTGCCTCAGATACTCTCATTGGTCATTGGATTCATTGTATTAAGAAACATCAGTCAATGCTTTTGACAATTTGGTGAACATAGGGTATGTCTGCACTACCCGCCGGATTGTCGGGTAGTGACCGATCTATCGGGAATTGAATTATCATGTCTAGCGTAGATGCAATAAAATCAATCCCTGATTGCTCTGCCATCGACTCTGGAACTCCACCGCAGTGAGAGGCAGAAGCGGAGTTGGTGGGGGAGTGGCAGCGGTTGACTCGCTGCCATCCTCGTGGCCAGGTAAATCGACCCAAGATATGCCAACATTCCCCCAGTGTAGACCTAGCCATAGACTGAGGCTGGGAAGCTGGCAAACCTCCCTCCACACCAGACAGACACCTTCACTACATGCCATTACAATAGAACATTGCCTTCTAGTACCTTTATTCAAGGATATCTCACTCCAGTAATGGGTCTTTCAGGCTCTTTGCATACCCACCCTCTATCTCTCACACCATCCTACCCCTTGTACTTCTCAATGCCTTCTTATTCATGGATTCCAAGGCCAGAAGCATAGGTGCTGACTCCATGGCTGGCGCACCTATGGAAAAAAATTAGTGAATGCTTAGCATCCACTGGCAGCCAGCTTCTCTCCCTCCTCCCCAGTGCCTCCAGCAATCAACTCCTCCACCTGCCTCCCAACGCCTACGACCCGCTGCAATCAGCTGTTTCACGGTGTGCAAGAGGCTCTTGGAGGAAGGAGGAGGAGCAGGGATGGGGCACGCTCAAGGGAGGGGGCGGAAAGAGGTGGGTAAGAGGCGGGGTGGAAAGAGGCAGCATGGGGACTTGGTAGAAGGGGTCAGGTGAGGGCAGGGCCTGGGGTGGAGCGATGGCAGGAAAAGGCGGGTCAGAGATAGGGCTTCAGGGGAAGGGATTGGATGGGGCCAGAGGCAAGTGAGGGTTTGAACACCCTCCGGGGCCAGAGGAAGCCGGTATCTATGGCCAGAAGGGACCCGTGTAATCTTCTATTCTGACCTCTTCTATTACACAGGCCTCAAATAATTCCTAGAGCAGATCTTTTAGAAAAGCCATCCAATTTTGATTTAAAATTTTTCAGTGATAGAGAATCTTCTATGTCCCTTGATAAATTGTTCCAAGAGTTAATTACCCACACTGTCAAAAATGTTCACTTTATGTCCAGTCTGAATTTGTCCACCTTCGATTTCCAGGCATTAGATCATGTTATATCTTTCTCTTTTAGATTAGAGAACCCATTATTTAAATATTTGGTCCCCATGTACATACTTATAGACTGTAATCAAGTCACAAAGTCATTGCTAAAATGAATAGATTGAGCTCCTGAATCTAAAGGATTAGAAAACATGCTTTATAGTTGTGATGGGATCCCCGGAGTGCAGCCTGGGACTGTGGGACTGCTGTGCCCCCTTAACTCTCCAGCTTGGGCTGTCTCTCACAATGCCTTGCTAGTGAGAAGCGGCAAGCCCCTCCTGGTGCTGTGATCAGTCAGCACAACTGCATGAGGAGCCCGACACCCAGCTTGATTGCATGAATGCTCCCAGAGCCACTCACACAGAGAAAGGCACTATCCAAATCCTCCCAGCCTTGTACCTCAGGAATATACTGTCTTGAACTGCTCAAGATGAGCAGTGCAAATTTATTAATTGGTTCAGCACTTCATCAATGGAAAGTGGATATACACCCAGTCTTGTAAACCTGAGCAAACATCCTTATCAAACACTTCAGGCAAACTCACTGGTAAAGATAAACAGTTAAACAAATTTATTGCTACAAAAAATAGATTATAAGTGATAAGCAGAAAGTCAGTTAGTTACCAAAATAAAATAAAATATAAACATGCAGTCTAAACTTTCAACACTATTAAACTGGGCAACATCTAGATTAAGCAGTTTTTCTCACCCCACCAGATATTGCAGTCCTTAATATACAGGTTTGTCCCTTAAACCAGGGTCAGTCTCCTCTGTTGGAGTCTTCAGTATTTGGAGTGTCCTTGTTGCTTGCAGCGTAGGTGGGAGCAGGAGAAACGCCAAGCATGTAGCCTCTGTGTTTTGTTTTATACCCTTAGTCCATGTAGTTGAAGAACACAAGTCCAGGCATGTATGGTGGGCATTGCTGAGCTACAAGGTGAAGCAATACCCTAATGGGTCTCCTGTGAGTGAGTCATTGAATCATAACTCATCTGCTGGACAATGGCTGGTGATGTCTGTTCAGCACCCACCTGGGCATAGGTTACCTCTTCCCTTGTCATTGTCTCTGAAGAGCTAGTATCTAGGCACTTCCCAAACCCACAGCATATTTTAGTGAAAACCATGCAACACAATCTTATAATTTCATATGCATTGATATACACAGATATACATATTTGGATAGAACAATGGCTTTCAGCAGATCATAACCTTTTCCCTGATACCTTACATGGCATGCTCTATGTGCAAGATCACAATTATATATAAATGAGGAATATGGGGCTTACAGGACGCTCCCTCAAGGTATAAAATGTCACAATAGTGATGATCATTTTCCTGGCTCTTCTTTGAATTCTCTCCAATTTATTAACATCCTTCTTGAATTGTGGGCACCACAACTGGACACAGTATTTCAGCAGTGGTCACACCAGTGCCAAATACTAAAGTAAAATAACTCTTACTTTAGATTCCTCTGTTTATTCATCTCAGGATCTCATTAACTTTTTTGGCCACAGCATCACCCTGGGAGCTCCTGTTCAGCTGATTATCCATCAACAGTTTTATTGCTTCCCAGGATAGAGTCCCCCCATCCTGTAAGTATGGCCTACATTCTTCATTCCTAGATGTATACATCACATTTTAATATGGCTAAATGTAACACTGTTTGCACTCAGTTTATCAAGTGATACTGATTGCACTGAGTCAGTGACCTGTCATCTTCATTATTTGCCAGTCCCTCAATTTTTGTGTCATCACTGATAGTTTGTAGATTATTTTATATTTTCTTCCAGGCCACTGATAAATAGTGAGGTTAAATAGTGTAAGGCCAGGAATGGATCTCTGTGGAACCCCACTAGAAGCACACCTACTTGAAGAAAATTCCTCATTTTTAAGTTACATTTTGAGATTTATCATTTAACTAGCTTGTAATCCATTTAATGTGTGCCATGTTACTTTTATATCTTTCTAGTTTTTTAATCAAAATGTCATAAATACCAACTCAAATGACATATAGAAATCCAAATATATTATATCAACACTATTATCTTTATCAACTACATTTGTAATCTCAAAAAAAATCTAGTTAGTTTGACAGGGTCTAGTTTTCCATTTGCATTACTTATATTACCTTCCTTTAATTCTTTTTTAATGGAGTCCCATATCGGCCACTGTGTTATCTTGCCTGGTACAAATGTCAGGCTGAGAGACCTATAATTATTCTGTTTACCCTTTTTAAAATTTGGCACAATATTAGCTTTGTTCCAATGTTCTGGAACCTTCTGAGTGCTCAAGACTCATTGAAAATCAATAGTAATGGTCCAGTGAGCACCTCACTCAGATCTTTTAAAACTCTTGCGGAACTGCTGTGAGCTTGCAGATCCTCACTGTACCTTCCTACAAGGAACTCATATTCCTTTAATGAACTGACTTCCATTCATCATTGTTTTAATGAAAGCTTGTTTTTATGAGTGGCACAATGGTGAGTGACTACAGAATGTGTGTAGATCTTTGTGGCAGACATTTTATAGACTGCCTAACAGAAAAAGACTAAATAAGAATAAAAGAAATCCAACAGAGAGAACCCACCTAATAGCAATTCTAGTAATCTGTTTCCCAGCTAAACTCCAGACTTCATAAATTGATGATATATACAAGCAATTTAGATGAAAATCTAATCCACTGATTAATAAACAAGAAGAAAAAGTCAGGAGCAGAATCACAGCTGTCCTAGACCTCCTGCTTCCCAGTCTTGGCTTAGGGCATTCCTAATGATATTGGCTTATTTGCTATTTGCAACAGTGTCCCTTTCTGCTTCCTTAGTCAACTACCTTTGAAAAATGTCACCTTTGCTTTCTCAAATACAGTCTATCAAAATAACAGGGATTCTTTTCTTTCAGTTCAGTGATGGCTGGATAGAGGGAGTTGACATGGAAGGAGACAGAATATTTGTGCTACATTCTTGTACACCACAGCCCCCAAGCATTGCTCTACTGGTGTATCATGAGACACCTAAGCACTCTATAGTTCCTGGCACAGCTCCTAGTTTCAGAGGTTGGTGGGAAGTAATTTTCTGGTCATTTGTATGCATCCTAGTACTCGCTGCCATTATCAGCACAAAGCCTACTATGAAAAAGATATACCTTTTTTTCCCCTTTGGCGATCACTTTATTATGGATTGTTTTTTGGCATGAGAGAATCATGAGGCCTCAGTGGATGGCAAATGGCTGTAGCCAGAATGACTGCAGTAGCTAATGTCTGTCAAGGTGTAAGCCTAGGATATGCCATTTGTGGGGGGACTGCTGACAGGGAGAGTAGCCATTGATGTGCCCCAAAGGAGACAGGGACCATGGAGACTGCTATCGTGCCATTAATAAATTTGTCACCTATTTCATACTATGGTTCTTGTCTGGTTAGGGCATCAGTTCTGGATCAGATCCATGCCCAATAATAGAGTTGTGCTGGGGTTGAACAGCAGTGCCTGGAGAATATCTAAATGTAGAAGGATACTGCTTCTCTTCTCTGTGAGAGCTTGGCTCAGCTCTTCCTGTCACTGAGATAGGCAGAGGTTTCCACTGAGCAACCTACAATGACCCAAGTCTTTTTTTTGAATGGTCCCAGCAAATTTAAAACCTAGGAAAGTGTATGAGCAAATCAGATCATTCCTTCCTCCCCAGTGTCGGCAGCCCGGTGTTTACCTATCTTTGTCAGTTCCCTCTGAAATTTCCCATTACTCTGTTATCTTGATTCACCAAAATAACTTTGTCATCTGCAAAAACAAAACAAAAAAATCCATTTTGTAAAATATGGTGTTGCCATCTCAGAGCAGTTTCCCACAAACACCATAAAACAAGGGTCCTGATTCAGTGCCCATTAAGTCAATGGAAGGATTTGTATCACATCATAAAGGATTAAGTAGCAGTCAGTTTTTTGACTTGTGTTCACAGTTGGTCACAAAAAGGTATGACAAAACTTTTTGCTTCCTTTAAATCTCATAAGAATATTGATCACTAATAAAATGTCTTTGCTGCAATGAGAATGAGACCACAGTGAATAATATTTTGCCACTGAGACAATGTTTGTTTAAAGCTTGTAACTATGGTGAAGGTGACACACTTGTAAAACCCCAGAGATTACTGGACTAATTACAATCTCCTAGAGATGATGTGTGACATTTTGCAGGGTATAATCTGGACTGATGGACAGCCATGTCCTCTCAATTCCCCAGCCTGGGGTACCTTTTACCCTGCTTTGCTGTGAGAACGACCACTCCTGGTCTGCTCATGTACAGCCTCCAGCATGTAAATCACTCCTAGCTATATTATATGAGTGCTATAGCCAGCCATTCATGAATTACATTGTAAGACAGCACCAGCAAACTCCCAGTCCCAGACTTACCCCCAGAAATGTATGTCTTGTATTGTCCAAGAGGATGCTGGGCAATACAAGCTCATATAAAGTCCATTTATTAATAGAAAATGATATGCACAAATCTTATCCCAGATGAAGTTTCCCAAACATTTTAATTCAAGCACATTAGTTTAGATAAAACAACAAAACAAATGTATTAACTAGAGCAAGATAGATTTTAAGTGACTACTGTAATGAGGCATATAAGTCAGAATTGGTTACAAAGAAATAAAAGTTTAAAACACAACTAACACCTAACTTAACAAGCAAGGAGAATACAAAGCAAAGGTCTCTCTCACTACATGTTCCAGTAGCCTTGCTTGCTGAACCTCTTCCAGTCAGGATCTCCCCACCCCAGTTCAATGCTGCTTCCTTTGTTCCTCAGGTGTTGTTGATGCTGTGGGTAGAGAGCAAGAGAGAGATCCTCTTATAACCTTTTCTCTTGCACAAGAATCATCTCCAGCTGAGGTTCAGGAGACAGAAAGTTGGCATGGTCAGGAATCTTAAGCTGCTTCTTTGTCAAAATGTCGATCTTTTGCCCACACTATCTCTCCTGCCAAAGAGTGGCCACTTAATCAGGTGGTGATCCATTTGATCCTGCTGACTCCTGGCTGAGGCATTGGCTAGCCTTTTGTCTCTGGGGAACTTGTTTGTGACTGCTCTCCGGAACATGTATTGGTAATATTATACAGCGGAATCTTACATTTTTACATATAGTGTTGCCACACATTTTACCAGGACAATAATGATCAGCAAACCATGAGTTTTCAAATGATAAATGGACTAAATTGCCTAGGAAGGTTGTAGAATCTCCATCACTGGAGATTTTTAAGAGCAGGCTACACAAACATGTGTCAGAGATGGTCTAGATTATCTCTTGAGGTCCCTTCCAGTCCTATGATTCTATGATATCTTACACAGTATGCATGATACAAAATTTAACATAGTCTTATAAGGGGGGGTGAACCTTTGGTGATTAGTTCTGGCTGCTCCCTAAGTAGTTCTTATTTCAGCAGATGCCTGTGTAACCCAGGAAGGACACTCATTATCTTAAACTACAGGATATAACATGAGCGTTTAGCCCCCAGGAACATAGGGAGGAAATCCTGTGAGGTGCTGTGTGGTTCTTTGGGGCAATTTGCAGTGTGGGGCCCTTAGTATCCAGGTCATCATACATCATAAAGGGGTATTGATGTACAATGCAAACTACTGCAGAGAGGATCAAGTCCCACGTACAGAATGGAACAAATTATTCAACTGCTTAGAGCAACTTGAACGATTAAGAACTGTATATTTTATACTAATCACATGACTGAATGTATTATTTAATAACACACAGAATTCATGACTTTGCAGGAATGAATACTTCCTCTGTCATAGTGGGGGGAAAAATAATAAATATCTCCAGCAAAGTTGAGAATTCACTGAAGTCTGTCATTCTGGTTGATAAGAAAACATCCCAGAATCTATATTTAACTAAAGCAAAATATGAAAAACTCATTACAGAGAGATTGCAATACAGCGTTAGGCCAGATAAATGTCAAAATCTTTAGTAAGAGACAAATTGGGCGAGGTAATATGGTTTATTGGACCAACTTCTGTTTGCGAAAGACAAGCTTTCAAGCTTAAACAGAGCTGTTCTTTGGGTCTGATAAAGATAAATTTGCTCCAAAAACTATGTTATCTATGTCATTCTCCTTGTCTATCTAATATCCTGGGACCAGCATGGCTACCGCAACACTGCAAACAAAATCTGAAATGATCATAACAGAGAATAAATTTTCAATCAAGTTACAATCCTACTTAAGCCATATAGGAAATATGGAGTAATAAACTAAATCTAAAGCAAAATTTTAAAGAACGGGCAAGAAAACAACCCAAATCCTTAAGATAAAAATTTACTGCATTTTTCTTTCACTGGGAGATGAAGGTGCTCTGGCCTCTGTCAAGACTGAGTCCCAAAATCTTTGCATTGATTCGTCAGTGCTTTGTTCCTGATAATGAATTGTCCTGAATTTTTCCCAGGAGGAAAGGAAACATGGTTCCTTATCATGTTGCAAAACAACACTGAAGAATGTGCAATGGCAATCCATGATGGCTGAGGTGATCAGCAGAGTAACGTGAAAAAATTGACTTAGAGAGGCAACTGAAGCATCCTGTGATGTGTTTGTCTTAAATTGTTTCCATTTTCTCCTGTGCCAAAAGGTACTTTCACAGTATTGCTAACTCTAATGTTCAAAAATCACGAGTCAGGCTCACCAGAAATCATGAGATTGGCTTTAAAATCATGATGACTTTAAAATTATGTTAAAATAATAGATTTGGTGTTCTTTTTTTTTTCTTCTGCTTTTTGAGCCTTTGGTGTGCACTGGGGTCACATTTTTGAAACTTTCTCCACAGCCACTGAAGGCTAAAAGCTTACCTTTTCTTTAAGAATGAAAGCTGAAATCATCACAAATCCACTTGACTCCCGGGGTTTTAAGGAAAACAATAATTATCATGAGACTCATGACAAAATCATGAGAGTTGGCAACCCTACTTTCAATCTGAAGGAGAAAAAAATCTTCTCTTTCTTATATCCTGTAAAAAAAATGTACATTTTGAGCACATTTTTGAAAATATTGGCAATAAAATGTGAAGTTTTTCACTGACCAAACATTCAAGAATTTCAGCCTCAATTTTAGCTTTTTCTCTGACTATTTCTTGAAGATAAACATGATACTGAGGAACCAGCTTTATTCAATGGCAGAAGGGCCTACAGTTGATTACCTTTGTTCTCACCAGTTAGTGTCATTGCAGTCAAGAGATTAACCACAGAAGGCTTCTAGGGCAAATGAGAAGAAACATTTAACTTGTTTTAAATGACAGTCCCCTGGGTTTTCCCTTAACATTCATTTTTCTGTTAAGCTGTTTTTATAGTGTCACAATGACAGTTAAAATGAGACTCAGTTACAGTAGTTAAAACAATAACAGCTTAAAGATTTGTTTCAGTGTGAACAAGATCTTCCCCTAACTTTGTGGGTATCGTGCAGATTAAGTGCTTGAAGAAAACATGGGTAACAAGGAAGAAAGGAATTAGACAGAAACTAAAGATCAGGTACTTTTCCTTGAAACTTATAGTTAATGGCACATCAAACATATGATGTTTGCCTTGCTAAAATATTTGGTAAGAAAGAAAAGGTTACTAGATATTCAGGTGTATTGCCCTATCTGTGTGAGTATAAGAGGGTTCAAGACTGGCATCTTAACAAAACATCTTGTCTCCTTTGAAGACCAAAGACCAACTCTGGCATTGTTGTATTTCCTCCTGATAATCGTAATTACTTTGCTTTGTCCGCTGTGTATTACCTTTTCTGAATTTCAGTTGATGAAAATCTCCAACCAGTAATGATAGCTAGCTTTCCTTTGGATCCTTGCCAGCAGCTCGTAATTAAAGTGTTTTCTTGAGGGAGCGCCATAGTATGCTGCCTATTGCTGCATATTATGTCCTTGGAGCCTGACTGCAGTAATTGAAAAAACTCTCCAATTTGTACCTCTTTCTGGAACCAGTGACCTCTTGGGACTGTCATAGTAAAACACTAACAATATTTTGTGTATTAAAATATGGGCATAATAAAATATTAAAAGCTGGTTTATTTCCAAAACATAACTCACAATTATTTCTAACTAACCCCCCACCCCCGACAGTAGAAAACAGAAATATTTTCAGGGTTTTTTTTGCAAATAGAGTCCAGTCCTACCTTGTTTAATTCAGTGGGAGTTTTGCCAGAGTACAAGGGGCAGAGTGACATAGGCCAGCTCTACTTTAGGAAATTAGATTGCTATAACTACGTCGCTCAGGGGTGTGAAAAATCCACAGCCTAGAGTGATACAGTTAAACCAACCCAAGGGTATGTCTACACTATGGGATTATACCGATTTTACAGAAACCGTTTTTTTAAAACAATTGTATAAGGTCAAGTGCACGCGGCCACACTAAGCACATTAATTTGGCAGTGTGCGTCCATGTACCGAGGCTGGTGTCGATTTCCGGAGCGTTGCACTGTGGGTAGCTATCCCATAGTTTCCGCAGTCTCCCCCGCCCCTTGGAATTCTGGGTTGCGATTCCAGTGCCTGATGGGGCAAAAAACATTGTCGCGGGTGGTTCTGGGTACAGCCTCACCCCTCCCTCCATGAAAGCAGCAGACAACCGTTTCGCGTCATTTTTCCTGGGTGAACTGGGCAAACGTCATAGCACAGCAAGTATGGACCCTGCTGAGCTCAAGACAGCAATTATGGACATTGTAAACACCTCGTGTATTATCGTGCAGTCTATGCTGAACTAGGACCTGCAAAACCAGGCTAGGAGGAGGCAGCTATGGCAGCACGGCGATGAGAGTGATGAGGACAGAATTATCTCAAACCATGGGCCCCTGTGCTTTGGAGATCCTACTGGTAATGGGGCAGGTTCTAGCCATTGAACTCCGATTTTGGGCCCGGGAAACAAGCACAGACTGGTGGGACTGCATAGTTTTTCAGGTTTGGGATGATTCCCAGTGACTGCGAAACTTTCACATGCGTAAGGGCACTTTCATGGAACTTTGTGACTTGCTTTCCCCTGCCCTGAAATGCCAGAATTCCAAGATGAGAGCAGCCCTCACAGTTGAGAAGCGAGTGGCAATAGTCCTCTGGAAGCTTGCAACACCAGACAGCTACCCATCAGTCGGGAATCAATTTGGAGTGGGAAAATCTACTGTGGGGACTGCTGTGATGCAAGTAGCCAAAGCAATCATTAAGCTGCTGCTATGAAAGGTTCTGACTCTGGGAAATGTGCAGGTCATAGTGGATGGCTTTGCTGCAATGGGATTCCTTAGCTGTGGTGGGGCCATAGATGGAACCCATATCCCTATCTTGGGACCAGAGCACAAGGGCACCCAGTACGTAAACTGCAAGGGGTACTTTTCAATGGTGCTGCAAGCACTGGTGGATCACAAGGGACGTTTCACCAACATCCACGTGGGATGGCCAGGAAGGGTTCATGGCGCTCGCGTCTTCAGGAACACTACTCTGTTTAAACGACTGCAGCAAGGGAATTACTTCCCAGACCAGAAAATAACAGTTGGGGATGTTGAAATGCCTGTAGTTATCCTGGGGGACCCAGCCTACCCCTTGGTGCCATGGCTTATGAAGCCATACACAGGCAGCCTGGACAGTAGTCAGGAGTTGTTCAGCTACAGGCTGAGCAAGTGCAGAATGGTGGTAGAATGTGCATTTGGCCATTTAAAGGCACGCTTGCGCACATTACTGACTCGCTCAGACCTCAGCCAAACCAATGTCTTCTTTGTTATTGCTGCTTGCTGTGCGCTCCACAATCTCTGTGAGAGTAAGGGGGAGACCTTTATAGCGAGGTGGGAGGCTGAGGCAAATCACCTGGCTGCTGATTATGCGCAGCCAGACACCAGGGCAATTAGAAGAGCACACCAGGAAGTGGTGTGCATCAGAGAAGCTTTGAAAATGAGTTTCATCACGGGCCAGGGTATGGCGTGACTGCTGTTTGTTTCCCCTTGAGTGACTCATTCTCTGTAAGCAACCCACCCTCCCCCTTCGATTACAGCTTGCTTAAGGAAATAAAGTCACTATCATTTAAAAATCATGTATTCTTTATTAATTCATCATAAAAAGAGGGAGAGAACTGACACGGTAGCCCGGGTGTGGTTTGGGAGGAGGATAGGAGGGAAGGAAAAGATCACTAAAAATTTTCAAAATAATGACAGCCTTTTGGTTGGGCTGTCCATGGGGGTGGAGTGGGTGAGTGCACGGAGCTTCCCTCCACGCGTTCTTACACGTCTGGGTGAGGAGGATGTGGAACACGGTGAGGGTGGTTATACAGGGGCTGCAGCAGCACTCTGTGATCCTGCTGCTGTTCCTGAAGCTCCACCAGACACTGGAGCATGTCAGTTTGATCACGCAGCAGCCCCAGAGTTGCATCCCACCACCGCTGATCTTCCTGCCTACACTTCTGATCTTTCTGCCGTTACCTCTCATCTCGAGTGTCCCTCCTGTCCTCACGTTCACTGGCATCTTTCCTGTAATTTGATACCACGTTCTTCCACTCATTCAGATGAGCTCTTTCATTGCAGGTCACTTCCATGATTTCCGAGAACATTTCGTCTCACGTCTTTTTTTTTCCGCTGCCTTATCTGAGATAGCCTTCGGGATGGAGTAGAGAGGCTTGAAAAATTTGCAGCTGCATGAGGGAGGGTAAGAAGGGAGAGAAGTATTTAAAAAGATACATTTTACAGAACAATGCTTATACTCTTTCATGGTGAACAACACTATTCACCTTACATAGCACATGTGATTTGACTACAAGGTCGCATTTTGCATCTTAATATTGAGTGCCTGCAGCTCTGGTGTTAGAGATCTCACAGACGCAGGTCCAGGCAGCAGAATTCGGCTTGCATGCCGCCATGGTAAGCCATTGTCTTTTGGCTTCTGCAGTCTTCATATAGCCAGTACCCTCCTTTACCAAATAGCAAGCAAAGTCCGTTCAGTGCTGCTTCTTTCCTGTTAACATGCAGCAGCAGAAACCACCCCCACATCCAATTCTCTGGGATGATCGCTTTACCCCTCCCCCCACCACGTGGCTGTTTTCATGGAAGATCACTGCTAAACACCCCCCTCCCCCTCTCACTGCATGGATGGAAGCAGGGAAGATCCCTGCTAGCCAAACGCGAAAAAGCTCAGTGCCAATTACCTCCCCCTGCCTTTCCCCCTGCTTGGCTACCTGCAAGGAAGGATTTCTTTTAAGCAACAGGCAAACAGCCTAATAGGAATGGCCATCTCTGTCCCCTTAATTAAATTCCTGAATTTCAACCAGGTTACCATGAACAATATCACTCTCCTGAGGATAACACAGCGAGCTAAAGAACGGATGTTGCTTGAATGCCAGCAAACAGCAGGACCATACGCAGCTAGGCTTTATCATGCAATGATACCAGATTACTTGCTACATGCATGGCGTGGTCAAGTGTCCTACCATGGAGGATGGAATTAAGGCTGCCCTGCCCGGAAACCTTCTGCAAAGGCTTTTGGAATACCTCCTGGAGAGCTTCATGAAGATGTCCCTGGAGGATTTCCACTCCATCCCCAGACATGTTAACAGACTTTTCCAGTAAATGTACTGGTGGCAAATGCATCCCAAATCCTCAGGGCAAATTAATCATTAAAAAACGCTTGCTTTTAAACCATGATTTATATTTACAATGGTACACTCACCAGAGGTCCCTTCCATGGCTTCATTGTGTGGGATAGTGGCTTGGGAGGGCTGGGAGGGTAATTCCGTTAGGGTGAGAAAAAGCTCCTTGCTGTTGGGGAGAATGGAGTGCCGTGTGCTCTCTGCAAGCTCGTCCTCCTTTTCCTCCTCCGCAGAATCCTCAGCCATGGCTGAGATTACTACACCCACCTTGGAATCCACGGACAGGGGTGGGGTAGTGGTGGCGGACCCCCCTAGAATTACATGCAGCTCAGCGTAGAAGCGGCATGTTTTTGTCCCTGCCCCGGACCTTCCGTTTGCTTCTTTGGTTTTCTGGTAGGCTTGTCTGAGCTCCTTAACTTTCACATGGCACTGTACTGAGTCCCTGGTGTGGCCTGTCTGCATCATGGCCTTGGAAATTTTTTCAAGTGTTTTTTTCATTTTGTCTTTTGGAATGGAGTTCTGTTAGCACAGAATCCTCTCCCCATACAGAGATCAGATCCAGTACGTCCCGTGCTGTCCATGCTGGAGCTCTTTTTCGATTCTCAGGAGACTGCATTGTTACCTGTGCTGATGAGCTCTGCGTGGTCACCTGTGCTGGTGAGCTCTCCACGCTGGCCAAACAGGAAATGAAATTCAAAAGTTTGCAGGGCTTTTCCTGTCTACCTGGCCAGTGCATCCAAGTTCAGATGGCTTTCCAGAGCGGTCATAATGGTGCACTGTGGGATACCGCCCAGAGGCCAATACCATCGAATTGCGGCCACACTAACCCTAATCTGACATGGCAATACTGATGTCAGCGCTACTCCCCTCATCTGGGAGGAGTACAGAAATCAGTTTTAAGAGCCCTTTATATCGATATAAAGGGCTTCGTTGTGTGGACGGGTGCAGGGTTAAATCGGTTTAACTCTGCTAAATTTGGTATAAACGCTTAGTGTAGACCAGGCCTAACCCTCAGCATAGACAGCACGAGGTCAATGGGAGAATTCTTCTTTTGACCTAGCTACCACCTTTTGGGGAGGTGGAGTACTTATGCTGGATGGGCATAGGTAGGGTGTTCAGTGAAGTGCTGTAGTGGTGCAGCTGTGCTGCTGTACGGGTTTGTGTGACCCCAGTTTTAATGAAACATTTATCATATGCTCAAAAACCATCACTTTTTAAGGGCCAGATTCTGCCACCCTTACTTACACTGATTAGCACTTTACTCTGAAAATAGACCCACTGACTTCAAGGGGACTACTCCTCCAGTTCATCACTGTGAGTAAGGGGTTGACAGTCTCAGACTACATGTATTTTTGACTATTAGTATTGCTGTGCTGGAAGATGATTGATGGTGGACATCAATCACAGACTTGGTAAAAATCCATGGATATATGAAGCACCCTTCATTCAGGATAAATCAGAGATAAATTAAATACCCTTTTGTTTTGTGGTAATGAAACAATAGAAGTCACCACCATAGGCTAAAATGGTAAGGCCAGAGTGGAAGATAAGCTATGTGGCCTGAGGGATTTCCCTGCAGACTGATTGCAAATGCAGGGGTTGAGGCACTGGTTGGCTGCAGCTGTGTGTCTGTGTATTATCAGAAGGAGATAGGCACTAGAAAGTCAAGAAAAGGACCAACAGAGCAGACAGAAGCAGTGGAAATCATGGCTTGAGAGGGAGCAGAGACAGAGTTTCTTGGGGCACAAGACTGGCTGGAAAGGCAGTGGCAAACTTGGAAATCACAAGTAATGAAACTTCCTGTAGTTCGTTCCCATTGTGATCAGGGAAATAGGACTCTGAATACATTCTTTGTTAATAAATAAGATTGCACCAAAGACAGAATTTCTCCTCCTGACTGAAACAACCTGGTAAGTTCCTGAATATTAGCTAATTGCTCAGGGCAAGGGGCAACAGTGTCCGTTTAGTTCTACTTATTGTTACACCTCAGTAAATATATCCCTACTAATTAACTACTATTAAAGTAGAAACTACTAAGTATGTTATCCCTTACTTCTGACTTAAACTAAAACAGGCAAATCTGATGCAGAATATATCTCAATTTAAAATACTGTAGTTAATTTAAAAAGCCCTAAAAGCAAAACTACCAAGTTATAAAATGTCTTATGTAGAATTTTGTACATTCTTGTACTACTAATGTAGCCAGCTAGAAATGATAGGATAGATAAAATAACAAACCCTGTTCCCGGTGGTTTGTTAATGACATTGATGATAGCAAAGACATCACCTTTGCACTTAAATTAATTGCCACGTTTGATTGCATTTCTTGAGGCATCAGAAAATGAAAAGAGAGGAGCTGCATGGAGGTTCACTGGAGAGCAAGAGACTTATCTTGAAAGCGGCACTTTCTGGTAAAGATCTAAGAGGAAATCCGCACCCCACTGAAGTCAGAGGCCCAGATTTTAAGAGGAGTTTAGGTGTTGCAAGTGGAGGTCTGGCCACAACCATCACAATCCCCTGGCATCAGCATATATCACTGTACCCTCCCCTGACAGAAGAATGTAGTGGAAACTCCACAAGGTCGCCTTAAGGCCCTTCCTGATCCTGCTTAGGTAGATCCATGTAGAGCCATAATCTGGCCCAGAGTTTATATTCATGGCATAGTTTCTAAAGAAACTGTGCATTTCAATTTGATGTCTGCCAATCTATCTACTATAGGTAGATTGTTGCATTTTTCATCATAACAAATGTCTTAAATATTATCATAATGGACTAAATCCTGCTCTCACTTACATGGTATAAGTCCGGGATAACTTTATTGACTTTGATACTTTGACTTTACACCAGTGCCACAGAACAGAATTTGGCCCAATATGTTTCTTAATTATGGGCTATATTGTGGCTAGACTTTCATGGCTATGCATGGGGAGAGAAAGTGAGCTACTCCTTCCACGCTTTATGTAGCCTGCTGAAGGGTCGCTTAGAGTCAAACCCCTTGCAACTGTTGACAATGCAGTAGCTGCTACTGAGTCTCTCCTCCTGGAAGCAACTTATTGAAAAGGGGTGGGGAGTAGGTGCCATCATGATTTTGCCAACACAGCTAGCCAGCTTTATGGGTTAATGTTAATGGTTAATATGCTACTCCTTCAAAGGATAATGACTACTGCTTCCTGTCCCAGCACAGCCAGGGAGCCAGGAGACATTATATGTCCCTGAGGATTGCCTTCCACTGCTTCCTGCTGCATTAGTGAGGCTGCGCCTGGCCCAAATACAGGGCTATGACTAACTGAGATAATTTAGTTCTATGTGAATATTCAGAGTTATGCTGTACAGTGCCTAGCACAATGGACTTCTGGATTATGACTAGGGGCCCTTGGTGCTATGATAGTACAAATAATAACTATAAAAGTAATATTAATTATTTAGCTTTTTTGAATGTGCTAAGTAACTACATTGTTGTTGCTTCAGTAATCCCAGCTCATCCTTGAAGTAGAGTTTGCTAGTATTGGAAAAGTTCATCAGAAGAGATAAAGGTGCTGAAGACTAAACGTTGCCTTCAAACTAGGCTTATTCTTTAGATTTCAATGAGCTCTTCGAAACAGTCAAGACAGATGTTTCTAACTTCAGACATGGAGTTATTTACATGTAAAATTTCTGCAATGTAGGGAATGTTTTTAGACCTATACATTTTTCTCAAACTTGAAAAAAAGAAAAAAAGAAATTCACTCTGGGCTAAGTATGGAAAAATTCAGCTGAAAAGGAATTATTTTGACAAAGTTATGAATAACTAAAAGAGGGATGAAGTTAGGTGGAACTCAGAGTAACTGTCTTGCTGTCTTGGCATCTATAATGATCCTTGCATAATGTGAACCTTTTTTTGAAAACCACTTTCCAGAATTACATTTAGTTTTGGAACAAAGAGAAATGTTTAAGAGAAAGATAAACAAAAAAGGAACATAAGCACAATGAGACAATCCCCATCTCTGATTATCTGTCAGGGCCCTTTCAATCTCCATCCTTCTCTGGATCATCCCTTTATGTAGCAGCTCTCATAAGAGTCAAGGGCTAGCAGAGTCCGCTTAATGCTTCAGGTCTGCTGATCACCTATCCTCCTTCAGCAACAATGCTATGCATTCATAAATAAATGATTTCAGAAGTATAAGATTAAGAATAATTGCTCTGTTAAAGTTCACCATATAATCCTGGGCAGGGTGTCTTGTATGCAAGCTTACATGAAGATTCTAGAAAATTGCTAGGTTGTAGGTTCCTTTGTCTAGAAGAACACAGAACCATAGAACAAGAAAAAATATTAGAAGCAATGCTAGAAAAGAAGACAGTTTTGTGGGACTTTGGAACAGTGTTTATGCTTTAAAATGCCTGACTATTTATACAGCTCAGGGTACATTATAAATGTATTCCATCTGTATACCAAAACATAAACTAGATAACATTCACAGGCATAACACTTATCTGTCCTTGAATATACGAGCCTTGTAAGATCAGCAAAACCAGAGGCCTTTCCTTGAAAGCTTTCTTTTTTGTGTATTACATGCACATGATCTCCCTGCCTCTTGCATGTCATGGTTTCCAGTTCTTTAGACTGTCCAAATCCCATGCCAGACTCCAGCCCAGTGAAAAGCTGGAGTAATTCTCCTGCACAGCCATGAATGGGAAGAAAAGTTGGCTCCTAATCTCGCTTATAGTAAAGAGTTTTTAATTACATTATTTTTCCTTTTGAGAAGAAGGAACTGATTCTCCCTCTCCTGGGACAATGGGATAAAGACAGAGTGGGACTCCTTCTCAGTTATGGTCAAGTGTATTGGATCTAGGGAACTTATCCATCTCATGAACACAAGTGTTCTGAGTGGTGAACCGTCCTGCCATCCAATCCACTGCTTTTTTTTCTTCCCCTTGGTTGAGCTCTGGAATGCCACAGTCATCCTGAGCCATGAAAAATCAAATTATTTGTATTCTAGTATCTCCTGGGACCTGGGGCCCATTGTACTAGGCATTGTACAGAGTAGCAGTCCAAGACTGGCCTTACCATGAGGCGAACTGAGGCGGCCGCCTCAGGTGCCAGACTGTGGGAGGTGCCACTAGGACCCAGAGTGTAGAAAATTGTCGTCTGCTGGTGCATATGTATTGTCTCTGCTCTAGATGCACAGAGATGGTGGAGTGATGTGCTGGAGAAAGGAGGGCACAAGAGACCTAACAGGCAGGCAGGAGAAAAGGTGAGAGGGAATAACAGAAAGCAGCAGGAGCTGCAGGGAGAGAGAGGAGGAGGAGCCTCTTATGTACCTCTCTAGCACCCCCAGGAGCCTGGACTGATTAACACCAGCTTTTCAGGGAGCTTCCTGTTTTCTGCTGCTTCCCTGAATCCACTTGAGGCGAGCAGGCAGTCAGCTGAAGTAGTAGGAGCCAGTTAGGCCCTTAAGATGCTGATATGTTTCCTCACTCAGGCCCTGCTACCAGCCTGATTATTTGTTCCCTTCATTTGAGTGTTGAGAGCCACTATAGCTGGCACAGAACAGCAGTCATGAGTGAAAGAAGAAAATGCCCCTCTAGGACAGCATTCAGAAAAAGAAAGAAAGAAAAGCTTCCTTTGCTATCTAAACAGGAAGGAGCTCTCCTCAGATACACAGACACAAATGTTCACAGTGAGCCTTCTGGTTCCAGTGAGAATGTGAGTGGTGAGGAGATGCCTGATCTTCCAGTCAGAGTGCAGGTGACCTGGCAGCTACTGCAGCACCCATATCTCCATCTCAAATGGATGTAACCATGCACATTCCTGAAGAAAAGTGTAGATCAGAGAAGAGTGTGGTGGAGGCGCAAGAAACAGCTGCTGCTGAGTTTAGTTCCTTAAGTCTAGATGATCGAGGACTGTGGACCCACTTGAGCTGTAGCCTGAGGGACTTCCTTGTACTGCATGGGCCACAGCAAGTGAAAAAGTTCATGTTCCCCAAAGACAATGAAAATAAAAGTTTTCATCCACCACATTACTGGCATGAAATCCCCAGTGGTGAGAAAGTGGAGAGGCCATGTCTTATGTACTCAAACCCCCAGAATATTGCATACTGTTTTTGTTGCAGACTCTTCCAGTTTAATGTTCCAGCCACATTGGGTTCTACAGGAACAAAGGACTGGAAAAACCTGGCTAGAAATCTGGCATGCCATAAGAGGGCAGCAAATCACCAGAGAGCATTTCATAGGTGGAAAGAGCTTGCAGTGAGACTAAGGTTAAAGGCCACCATAGATGATCAGCATCAAGAGAAGATTGCATCAGAGTCTCTTTACTGGCAAAATGTTCTGAAAAGGCTCATTGCCATTGTGAGAATGCTTGCTACCCAAAACCTAGCACTGCGTGGTACTTCAGGTCAACTATATGTGCCAAACAATGGAAACTGCCTTAAAATTGTGGAGCTGATGGCTGAGTTTGATGCTGTACTCCAGGAACATCTTAGAAGAGTCACCACCCAAGAAATGTACACACGCCACTACCCTGGAAAAACAATTCAAAATGAGATCATACAGTTAGTGGCAACAAAAGTCAAACAGAAGATTGTGGCAGATCTGAAGTCAGCAAAATATTACTCTGTTGTTCTGGACTGCACACCTGACATCAGCCATATGGAACAAATGATTTTAATGGTGTGTTTTGTAACAACAACAGAACCTAGTGAAAATGTCCCTGCAGTGGTGACTATCAGAGAGCATTTTCTAGAATTTATTGACATTGATGATACTACAGGAACTGGTATGACAAATTTGCTTCACAAAAAGCTGGAAGATACGGGAATTGCGATAGCTGACATGAGAGGTCAGGGCTCCAGTAATAGTGCCAACGTGAGAGGAAAGAACAGAGGAGTGCAAACACAGATCCGAGAGTTAAACCCTTGAGCTTGTTTTGTCCCATGCAGTTCTCATTCACTGAACTTGGTGGTCAGTGATATAGCATCAGCTTCTAGTGAGGCTGCTGAATTTTTTTAATGTAATTCAGAGCATCTATGTATTTTTCTCTGCATCAACTCATCGATGGCAAATTTTGAAGCAACATCTGGGAACATCCTCTCTGAGACTGAAACCACTGAGTGCCACACAATGGAAAAGTCGAGTGGAGGTGATAAAGCCTATCAGTCACCAAATTTGGAAGATAGATGATGCCATATTGGCCATTATGGAGGATAATGCTATGACAGGAACTGTTTGTGGGAGAACAGTGGCAGAGGGAAATGAAATCACCAGAAACATACAAAACTTCAAATTTCTGTGTGGCTTAGTGTTGTGTCATGACACACTGTTCGAAATAAATGTTGTAAGCAAGAGATTCCAAGGTGTTGACCTTGATATATCTGGAGCAATGGAACAACTGGACAAATCAAAGTTGGGTCAACAGTTTTACCAGTCATATGAGGGATTTCAAAATGTTCTGAAGAGTTCACAGAAGTTAGCAGAGAAACTTCACACTGAAGCTATTTTCCTACCCATTCAAGAATACAAGCATCGCCGAAGAAGATGACATTTTGATTACAAGGCACAGGATAATCTCATAAGAGACCTCAAACAACAATTCAAAGTTGAATTCTTTAACCAAGTGAATAGATTGTGCAATACAGTCAGTTGAAGAATATTTCATGCAGCTCAAGGAATGTAGCAGTATATTTGGAATGTTGTATGATATTCCAAAACTCCTCACTATACTGGAAGAAGACCTACACCAGAGACGTGTGATATTAATGTGAGTGATTTAGGTGATGAACCGAAAGCCCTTTCGAGATACATTTTCAGCAGGATCAACTCCAAAGGCTGTTCTGGAATATATGTGTACAAATAGGATGACCACCCTTTTTCCAAATGCTTTTGTTGCTCTGCGCATACTTGTAACACTTCCTGTAACAGTTACCAGTGGACAACGCAGCTTCTCCAAGTTGATGTTAATAAAAACACATCTACACCCCGCAGTGACACAGGAGAGGCTGATCGGTCTTGCAACCATCTCAACAGAGCATGAGCTGGCCCAGACTGTGGATCTTCAGGAAGCAGTTCAAAACTTTGCAACCAAGAAGGCACGGAAAGCACCACTTTGATTATTCAAACAGATAAAAATGCCGGTGTTTACTATGCAGACAAGAAAAGTTACATTTGCTGTTCAGGCGTTTGAAAGTTAAGTGTTACTTAAAATTTTTGAACAAGGCATTTTAAGTTGTTAGTTCCCTTGTATTGGGGTAAGTAGCAGAGCAGTACTATGAGAGGAGTAGAACAGGAAGAAGGCAGAATTGAGACCTTTCAAAGTTTTGGCCCAAGCAAGGGGACATGAGGGCGTCATTTGAGCTCCCTGCCTCAGGTGCCAAAATGTTGTGGGCCAGCCCTGTAGCAGTCTCTACCCTGAACAGCTTACAATCCAAACAGACAAGACAGGTGAAGTGCTAGAGGGGAAGGACTATAACATACAAGCAGAATGAACTATGTGATGGTCAGCAAACATCATATGAGTGCTATGGGTTTTTTTTAGTTTGCTTCTTTAAAAAAAAGGATTGATTTTTGTTGGGAGGGGTTAGCTAAACAACGAGACCAAGAAAAGGAGAGACATTGAAGGGAGAGGGGTAGACAAGGGAGAAGAAGGGGAAAGAAAAGGAGGACAGGGGAAGTGAGGCTACAGTGAAGAGAAAATGAAGAGACATAGGCCTTGGCCTCTGTTAAATTCTTCCATGGGTGACTGATGATCTGGTATTTCAGACTGAAGTGGGCTGTTTTGTGTGATCCTCCTCCACCCCCATGAGTGCATCTCAAGCCCTTTCTTCTCTTGAACCAGTTAACCATTTTTCCTTTTTATAGGGACTGTTTAAATATATCACACCGTGTTTTTTTGCATTTTAGGGCACCAAATGCACATACAGATGGTCCTGTAGTTTTTGCCTTGTGCAAAATTCCTTCCACATCATTTTCCTGGCAGTTAGCTGTTAGTACAAATATTTCTACAACTCCCCAATATGACTGACCTCTGAGTTAAAGAAATGAAGTTTGGAAATTGCATTTTAAACATTTCTAACCCCTTCTCCTCAATTCCAACAGAACTTCTGAGTTGTTTTACAATTTCTCGAATGCTAGACTTTCATTTAAAGTGATGCTTAGAAATGTGCTGGAATGAAATAATATTTGCAGATCATGATTTTGATCCCATTCAAAAAATGTTTTTTGATACAGATTTGTTTTGGTACTAATTGCTTATTGCTCTAGCAAGGAAGCTATTTAGAGGTATTCAAAGAAAATACCATGCTGACACTACAACATGAGAGTACAATATGCAGTCATGTTCTGTTTCCTCCCCAACTACTTTGCTGAAATTAAGTATGGCTAGAAGGAGTGAGAGAGCTTCTGTGAATCTTGTGCTAATGCTTTCCCAGAAAATGTTTTCTTTGCTCCCTAAATTATTGATCGTGCTATTAAAGGTCTGAAATAAAACTTTAATTAGTTGTTAGAGGCTTCTCAAAAGTATGACCTACTGGAACACACAAATGGAGTTGAAAGAGAGCCATCTGACTACAGGAATTGGAGCCAGAAGAATAATACATATATGAGAGCAGAACGTGAACATCTGTTGCACATTTATGTCGCTGTGGTAAAGATGATTTTTAGTGGGAAATTGTTTAGGGACATTGTGCTATAGAGTATAATAAACTATACTGTGGTACAGCCTTCCTTATTCATCTGTGCTTATGTCAATTGTGTATGTAGTCGGTACTGTTGGAATTTATTTGCTTTATCCTCTAGTTAAATCCTGACAAGTTCAGTGAATGTGACATATACACCTATGAGCCATGCCTGCATGCAGTAAGAAATTGAAAATCCTGAGATTTTCCTTTCAGATCCCTTCTTCTCTCTACTCCTTGGATTACTCTGTTCTGTTCAGCAAAAAAGAGACATCTAGGGTGGAGTCTTAAAAAAAGACATGAAAAAGTTAGGCTCCTGATTCCCGCTGACTATCACTGTCCTAATAAGTATTTAAAGTCTGGAAAATCATGTGTCTCTGGCTTTATGTGAATTCATATGACAGTGAGGCTCAAGAATTCAAGATCTGCCTTCTCAGCAGCCTGCCTAGACAGGAGTATCTTCCTATCTGCTCATTGTTAGTGCTTTCATTGTTGTACTGCCCTCACCCATGAAATGACATCCATGGCTGTGACCGCTCTCTCCCCACCCCCTGCACTCCTCAATGCTTTAGTTTCAGGTCAGAAGCTTGAGGTTAATTAGTTAAGATGTGAGCACAACTGTTTTTTTTAAAGTGACTGTGTTTTAGGTTTGGAGACTATTACTTCAATCACTAGTGTCTTGAATGGCTAAGTACGTGGGTGCTGGGTGACGTTTCCCCTGGGAAAGGCTAGCTCCCTGTCTCATCTCTTCTGCCGTTGGCCCTGCCCGCACTCCACCCCTGCTGTGCCCCAAACCCCACCCCCTCCCTGCTCGGACTGCCCGCCACCGCATCCCTCCTCACCCACACTGCCTGCAGCAAGACCCCTCCGCTTGCCACATCCCTTCTCACTCCCCCGCCTGCTGCTCACCTCCACCAGACCCTCCCACCCACCACTGACTCGCTTGCCTCCTCACTTCCCCCGCTAGACCCCTCCACACACACCCACAGTGAGACCCCCGCCGGTCTGCTGCTCGCCTCATCAGCCTGCTGCTTGCTTCCTCACCCTTCTCTGGCCTTCCGCTTGCCTCCTCACTCCCCCACCAAACCCACCCGCCTGCTGCAAGACCCCCTGCCGCCCATTGCTGGCTCACCACTCGCCTCCTCACCCCCATGCCTGATGCTCACCTCTTTACTCCCCTACCAGACCCCCACATCCCACCAGGAGACTCCCCCATCTCTGGCTCGCCTCTTACCTCCTCGACACACACTTGCCTGCCAGACACTCCCCCCCCTCCACTGCTGGCTTGCTGCATCCCTCCTCACTCTCCCATCCCTGTGGGAGAGGGGGAATGAGGAGGGACACAAACAGTGATGGGGACCCCTGGTGGGGGGGGAGAGTGGAATGGAGGAGAGGAGGGAGACTTACTAGTCAGCAGCAGCAGGCAGTGGGGGCTTTGGGAAAGGGGCAGAACATGGAAGGGAAGAGGCGGAGTCAGCAGCGGCTGTGCTAGGGAAGGCTTCCCTGGCCTATTATACCAACCACCCATGGCTATGTACTAGGGGCAGCGAGCCGTTGGTGTCTGTGGCTAAACTATTTTTAGCATGGTAACTTGATCAGAGCTAGTGTGGGTATATCTCCTTGAACTGGGAATTAGACACCCTATGCCATTTTATGAATTTAGCTGAAGTATATTAAGTATTCCATAGCAATTAGTAAGTCTTCTTAGCATACGTGCAATGGGCCTCAGGTGGCATATAACCAGGATTCATTATCCAATTTGGTCTGCTGGCTGGATCATTAGCTTCCCTGGCTCAGGCCGGGTGCTGAGTTTAAACAACAAAAAAGGAGAACTTTCAGTGTGTTTCTTTGCTGTATCTTAGAGTGAACACATCTAACTGGGCTGACCAGGATTGTTCTGTTTGGGGAAAATCCTAACTGTAACCATGCTTGAGGAAAGCATTATTTACCCTGCTTCAGTTCTAGAAGGATGTAAATGGGAACAGATTTGCTATGGGTCAGACTGTGAACCCCTTACTCATATGGGTGCGCAGTTACCCACACAAATTGGTCCCCAGTGTGTGTAAGGCTTTTACAATTAGACCTTAAATGTGTTCGCAGTGGGAAAGCTCTACATAAGTTATTCTGGTACGATACAGGGGTCAGTTTAGGTACTGAAGAGGGCATGGACAACACGACAAGCATAGTTAGTTCTAGCAACTGAGCTTTCCTAAACTATTAGAATTAGTTTCTGAGCCTGCTATTTGCAGTATATTCCTTGAAACTTTATAATAAGCATGTTGATACTTCATATTTAGTGACGTGAAAAACAGCCAGTATTATACTTCATTATAAATAGATGCTGACAGTGTGCACTGACTTCATGAGCAAAAAGATGGATATTTCATTCTTTATCACATTTTCTTATAGCTTCTATGAAATTGGATAATTCAGGGATCAGCAACCTTTGGCACGTGGCTCGCAGGGTAAGCCCCCTGGCAGGCTGGGCCAGTTTGTTTAGCTGCCACGTCCACAGGTTCAGCTGATCGCAGTTCCCACTGGCTGCAGTTCACCGTCCCAGGCCAATGGGGGCTGTGGGAAGTGGCGCAGGCTGAGGGATGTGCTGGCTGCCGCTTCCTGCTGGCCCCATTGGCCTGAAGCGGCGAACTGCGGCCAGTGAGAGCCGTGATCAGCTGAACTTGTGGATGCAGCAGCTAAACAAACTGGTCTGGCCTGCCAGGGGGCTTACCCTGCGAGCCGCGTGCCAAAGGTTGTCGATCCCTGGGATAATTCATTCAGATCATTTCTAGAAAGGGTGCCATGGGAAAGGTCTGTGAGATCAAGAATGATAGAAATTAAATTTTTTTCTGCAATTCCCTAAATCCTGCTTCTGTGCTACCTTTCCCTAACTGCTTCCTTTCCTCAAGAGTTTTAAAGCCCAAAAAGCCTCTTGAAGCCCCCATAAGTGTTATACTTTTACAATTCAAGATCAGAAACAATATGACATTGTTTCTGTGACCAAGTGCAACTAACCAATGCAGCTGGAATTTCAAATATCAAGTATCTAACACTCTAAGAAATCTTTGTTCTGTTTCTACAGTAAAGAGAAATTTGGAGGAAAAATCCTGATTAGTTTCAAATAACAGGTAAATTAGAATCTGCTTCTATGAACCAAAAAAACAAAAATAAAAAAAAACCCTAAATTGGTCATGGTAATTATTTAATTACTTAGGTCTAATAACAAGAGACGGAGAGAGATGAAGGATATGAAAAGGAGAGGTGGACAGAACTACAGAGACTAGGGAAAACAAAAGGGACCCAGATATCTGGCTTTTGAAATAGAAGTTATACACAACTGCTGAAAAGATTGACAGGCATTTTGTGGATTTAAAGCTTTGGTATTATTATGCCTTATTAAAAAGTGTCGTAGTCTTTATACATGGTAGGTTGCAAGGCTTCTACCAGCAGGTCAGGAATCTGTACCAGATATGGGTTCGCTATAATGGTTCCATCATGGAGGAAGATAGAAGAGAGGTGTTCTCTTTAAGATCATTTAATAGACTGCCTAAGCGGCTGTTAGCAGATCAGGTAAGGTATGTTACACGTTTTGTCACCTAGTAGGTGAATATTGTAATACAGTTTTGCATTCCATCACATCTCCCCCTGTAAGTTTTACATTCCTACCATTTACAAAATTTGCACGATTATGCTATCTTTGAAGTTCAGTACATATTAGTGTGTTAAGTGTCTCTGAATCATACCGGTTTTCTAATTACATGACCTGAGTGCATAACATTTTGATCATCTGGCTGTCCATTATTTGCAATGACTGTGGCTAGTCACTTGGGAATCTTTGAGTCTTTTTTTCTTCTGCATCTGCCACCTCAAGAGTTTGCTCTGTTGATATTTCATTCTGAGGAACAAACTGATGATGTTGACTCTTTCTGTTGAACCCTCCACTGCTGGATTTACTCATATATGATCTGGGTGATGAATTTTTTTTTTTTACAACAGCTGGAGTTGTCCATCTTTTTTCTCCCTCCAATTTGAGACAAACACAATCACCAGGCTCTAGACTCAGAGTTCATAAGGTCTTTTAGCCTTGTTACTTGATTTGGCTACTCTTCATGTTTGGCTACTTTGGAAATAGACTTTTCCAAAGTCAGGAAAGTAGTTCTGGGTTGTCTTCCCATCAGGAGTTGTGTTGGAATATATCCAGTAGCTGCTATCTGTAGCTCAGAAGAGCAAGGAATGGATCTTCTTACTATAGATTTTCTTGGCTGTCTGTACAGCAATCTCAACCTCTCCCTTCACTTATGGGTAAAGAGGAATGCTAGTAATATGATCAACATATTTCATTTGGAATGACTTAAATTCCACTGCAATTAATTAAGGTCTGTTGTCTGTCACTAGTTGTTCTGGAATAATGAGATGACGAAAAGTGCACTTCAGTTTTTTGATAATACTGTGACATGTTATATCTTTCAAGTTCATTATTTCTATACACCTGGAAAAGTAGTCCACTACAACCAGATATTATGTCCTCTGAATTCATGTACATCTGCAGCTAGACCCTTTCAAGGTTTGTTTGGTAGAGGTGTTATTATTAAATGTTCTTTGCATTGTGTTGGTCTGTTAGTTCTTCTGTGTTCACACACAGACACTTTATGTCCTTGCTAATGCCCAACCACCTCATTGGTTGGCCCATTCATAGCATTTAGTTAGTTCTTTATGCCCTTCATGGATAAGGCTTAGATTTCTTCTCTCATTAGGTTTGGAATTGTGACACAATTGCCTTTAATTGCAAGTTCATTCAATTTGCTTAATTGCCCATGTACCGCAAAGTTGTCTCTTGTTACTTCCTTAGTATCCTTTAGATACTTGGGCCAGCTGGCCCCAGTGCAATTTAGAGCTTCTTGAATTTATCTCTATCAAGATTGCTTTGTGTAGCTGGTATAGTCTCTTTTCTGATTCTGGTCTGTGTACGTCTACAGCATCCATGTATGCCTTTATGTCATCTTCGAGCTACAGATAGTTGACTGTGATGCTGGGCTCCATGACAGTGTCAGCTATAACCAATTTTTTCCTACAAACATATTTAGCAATTCAATTAAATTGCATTAATCTTGTCAAAAGATGTTAGTATCTCTGAGGTGTTTGATCTAGCTCTTTTCTGATGATGAGGGTTAGAATCAGTTTATGGTCTGCTCCACACAGATATCTGTAAAAATTATCACATGCTCGTACCCTTGCCAGACACTCCTTTTCAATCTGTACATATTATTTTTCTGCTTCTCTGAATGTGCAAGAGCAATATGAAGCTGGCTTCCACTCAGATCTATGTTGTTGCAACAATATCCCCTAGGCTGTAACTGCTTGCACCAATGCTAAACACTGTGTGTTTATTCACATCATAGTTTTTGAGAACTGGAGCTACTGAGATAATTCCTTTTAACTTTTTGAAGGCAATTTCTTGATTTGTTCTCTGTAGCCAAGATGTGTTAACAACCGTTCATTTGGTAGTTTTGTAATTGTAGAAAAGTCATATACATATGGACCAAGGTAACCTACCATCCCCGGTATGTATCTCAGTTCTGGTATATTAGTTGGTTCATTCAGTTCTCTAATTGCTTTTACTTTCTTGGGGCTAGCACTGATCCCATCTTTGTTTGTTGTTGTCCCAAAAACTTGATTTGCTGTAGGTAGAAAATGCCTCTTTGTTTGAAATATCTGAGCACGATGTGTCTTTCAAGTGTTTGTTAAAAATTTTTCTATAATTAAAATTAATGAAAAAAATCACTTTATGGCTTGATGCTCAACAGTTGAGCTGCTTTGCTTAGTCACATGATTGGTCATATAGCTCATAGTGTGTTACTTCTGTTTCTTGGTTGGAAATCAGGTTTCTGGGGGGAATGTTCATGGAAGAGGAATTTTTAAATTTGTCTTCCACAAGTATTTGTGCAAATTTCAAATTAATTTTTCTTGAGGATTCATGTTAGTAAGACCCAAATTCATGAACATTTGCCAAAAGCGGAGCCAAAAGGGGTTAAAATGCAGTTTAAGCAAAATACAAACCAATATTCACAGAAAAATTTGTGCAGTGTTTTCCTATTGCTAGTAAGTGTTGTTACTCCTTTTTTACAGTTGTAGAAACTGAGACACAGAGAGATAATATTCCTGATCCTACTTCCTTTGCATTCAGTGGCAAAAATTCCACTGGCTTCAATGAAAGCAAGATCAAACTGGTCTGCGGCCGCACAGCAAGTCGAAGAACACTGGCATTACTAGCTCCTCATCCCAGGTTTATACAGCTAGCTATTGCTAACTATCAAATATAATTGTAATATATGTATAAAGGTAGATTTAAACAAAGTATGCAGGATCTTTATGCACTTGTCTAGTAGTGAGTTCATGTATTGGAGAAGCTTTTGGGGTCTGATTCTACTACTTCTATTTGCAGCATTTATTCCCACTGAAGTCAATGGGACTGCCTGATTCAATAAATGTAGGATTGGGACCTCTGGATAGTTAGTGACTTCAATACAGTTGTAGAACCTGAAAACTTTTCCATATGAATAATTTGTATTTATATAAATAGCTTCAATGTGTTTAGTGGGACTACTCACATGAGAAAAATGTGCAGGAATTAGCCTTTAGTAAATTTTGCAATGTGAAGCTCAATAGTTAATCCTACAGGGAAAATAACTGGCATGTAATTTGATTCTTTTGTTAACTTAAAGAAAAGTTTTTTGTGAACTCTTGATTATGTTAATTGTGAATAAATTGGCAGTGTTCCTATTTCTAAGGTGTCAATTTGCAATTGTGTTGTAATGTAATCTTATCTAAACCACTGTGCATACAATCTGTTACAAGGTTTGGGAAATGAAAAAGATCAAAATCGTGTGTGTGTTCATGGGGGAGGAAATAGAGGGAAAATACATACACAAGGAACTGTTGAGCACACATGGCAGATTATTTTTGGCTCCAAAGGCATGCCAATATATTTAAAAAATCATTTGTTTAAAATCAAACCTTTAATACAGTACAGTAGCTTTAAATGCACGTAATCTTAAAGGGTTTTTTTAAATTCACATTCAAATGTGCTGTTTTCAGTGACTGCCCCATATATGTTTCATTCTACATTGTTCTCTTTAGCTATAGCCTTGATTCCATCTTGCTTAATATGCTATAAAGAACTGGATTGTTGAGAATGATTTGTGTGAACTCCAGTATGGACATTTAACCATCATGCCTCTGTATGTTGCTCTTGAGAAGAAAGAGGAGGAGATGACGTGAAGAACATAATCAACTTTAGCAGCCCAACAAATGTCCATGCAATGAGCAATGAAAAGAAATTATCAGAAGGAAAGACAACTTCTGATCTCATATGAGGAATCTGGGCCAAGACATGGGCAGCCCAGATGAAGAAAACAGGATTCATCTTATGTTTTGTGTGCCAAGATAACTGATTTTACAGTAAGGAAACTGATAATCTTCACTGCATGATAGGGAATTCCCACTAATTATAGGGGGAAAAGCAACACAATACAATCAAAATTCTATATAAATGAAATGACTCGAGGTACCTGGGAAGAGAATTAAAGATAAGGGTGCTGAAAGTGATCTCTTCAGAGACTTCCGGAATGTCCAGACTTCCTAACGCAAGAGGTGGTTATTCCTTGGTTGACCATATATTATTCACCCATGAAATAAGTCAGGCAACCATGCAACTATATATGCAAGCAGAAGCTCTTTGTTGGATTGTTCCTGAGGTTTTTTTTTCAGGTTAGTCAGGAATAGAGTGTTATGTCAGTGACTAATCTGTTTTACATCAATCATAAAAAAATGGATGTTTCAACCCTTGGGGTGAGCTCAAGGACAGAATCCTCAGTTTTGAAATAATAATGCAGTAGTTGTACAAAGCCTAACATTCAACACCCTCCACAAACAAAAACAAACCAGCCACTTCCCCAAATCAATTACTTCTACAGTTAACAGGGACCTTTCAACACCAAATCAAACACAATATGGGCTCTGTGAAAATAGATATATAGAAAATATGGCCATAGAACACACCGCAGGGTCATATTCATTTTACAGAAGGGGTCCCAATGTTTTCATATGATGGCACTGTTACTATGGTATGCCACAATAATCCAAAAATTAAACTAACTGTGTACAATATTCTGATCTATAAAGCCTGCTGCTGTGACATATAAAAGAACATGGTACTAAAAAGGCATAATTCTGCAATCCTTACTCATGCTGAATAGTTGAACCCAATGGGACTATTCTACTGAGTATGTGCTACTCAGGGCTTGTCTACATGGGGACATTGAGGAAAATTAATTTGAATTAACTAGAGGTGTGAATTTAAAGTGGATTAGTTAACCTGCACTAAACCTCCAGGTGGAGTCTCTCATTCAGAATTAAAGTGGCCTTAATTTGGTTTATCTTGATTCACAAAATTACAACCAAACTGAATTAAGGCCACTTTAATTCTGAATGACTGTGTCCGCAAGGGGACTTAATGCAGTTTTACTAATCCACTTTAAATTCACAGCTTTAGTCAATTAATACTAACTTTCCTGAAGGCTGGACTATGCTGAAAACTTACATTGGCATAGTTATGCCTCTCAGGGTTGTGAAAAATCCATACCCTTGAGAGACATAGCTATGCCAACCTAACCACCAGTGTAGACAGAGTTAGGTTGCTAGAAGAATTCTTCTGTTAATCTAGCTGCCATCTTTTGGGTAGGTGGATTAACTACAGTGACAGGAGAACCCCTCCTGTTGTTGTGGTGAGTGTATATACTGTACTGCTACAGCTGTGGCGCTGTTTCATTTTAAGTATAGACATACCCTGAATGTCCCTATGTAGACAAATGGTCAATGTGAATAAGGGTTGGAAAATCAGGTCCAAAGAAACAAAAGGAAATGGTTAGATTATGTGGTAGAACAAGATGCTAAAAACTGAAATGTAATCCAGTAGATGATCATTGTAGTGGAAGAGGGCAGAGACATGTACCATAAACTTTGGTAATGATTAGAAGAGGTGTTAAATACTTGAAATGGCTTGGTTGGACTATTAGAGTTAATACTGAAGTATCGGTAAATGAGCAATTAAGAGAAATGCTCACATGGAAACAACCTCAGGCTATGGCTACACGAGAGAGCTTACAAGCACTGCTAGTATAGAAACTCTAAGTGAATTAAGAGAACTCTCCCATTGGCTTAATTAATATACCTCAATGAGTGGCGGTAGCTATTGGATCAGGAGAAGCTCTCCCACTATCATAGTGTTGTTCACACGGGCGCTTAGGTTGATGTAATTTATGTCACTCAGGGATGGCTTATTCACACCCTTGAGTGACCTAAGCTATACCGACATAAGTCGTAGTGTAGACATAGCCTCAGAAAATTGTTTTAGTGATAGTTCAGGGGCTTATTGTTGCAAAACTTTTAACTTCTCTACCACATGTTCAAATACAACTCTGTTTCACTAGCCCCAGTAGAAAGGGGGACTGGGTTGTCAGGAAGCTGGCATTGGCTCCCTGATTCTCTGGGCATCTCCAGCATGTGGGCTGCTCCAACATGCTCCAGCTGGCAATGGTTCCAAAAGGACTGTTCTCCAACTAGGGGCTGCCAGACTTCATTGTACTCTCTGGCATTTTCACTCCCTGCCTTCAGAGTTGCAGGGAGGAGAATGGAGGAGCCAGTTCAATGAGTTCTATGCCCAACTATGTGTTTACAACCAATCTGTGCTTGCTTTGTGTGACAGACTGATGGTTTTCTGAAACATCCTGAATGGACTTTATTGAAATAAGTAAAATTTCATCAAATTAAGGTTAATACCTTTGGGGTCCATTGTATTAAAATGTGATTGTGTATGTTATTGAGGAATTGGATGTATTTCCATGAGAAGGGTAAATATGAGAATAACGGGGTGATTAGGCAAGTTCACTCAGGTTGTGATATCCCCACAGAAGCCACGCTTCCCAGAGAGGTGCATATATTACAGGTTCAAATCGGATTCTCCAGGGAGCAGGAGACAAAGCAAGCATTTATAGATAAATAGCCTGGTTATACATTGACTCATGGCCTTCTTCCTGATCCAGGAAATGGACAGGAGCCCAGTCCACAGATGGTCCCAATCCTTAGGGTAGGGTTGGAAGGACTGGGCCTGCCAGAATCCATGATAGGGTTGGTGTTAATTCTGGTAAGCTTTTTAGTATGCATGTAGGATTCTTTTATTTGTTTGTAATGTTTTTTCTGTAATTATTTTAGTTTAAGAATAACATTAGACTTGGATAGAAAGAACTGTGTGGTACTGACAACTATAGCAATTACACCTGTTAACCATCACTGAAGAGAAAGCAAGCAAGTGTCCTTGGGCAGCCTGGCTGTGCTGGGACTAACAAAGTGAAGGCAGGGAACTGTGCAGCTTGGAAAAAACCCTGGTTGCATGGGAGCAAGACATGGATCTCCACCCAGAAATACAGTGGCTGGGGGCGGAAGTCTGAGAATGGGTGTCCTTGCTGGGTCACGAAGGGGAAATATGGGCACAGTTGTCCTGACCTGTGACACTTCGTACTACCAGAGAACCTGTTCCAGGTAATTTTGAACATTAAAGTCATTCACAATTGAAAAACATGAGAATTTACAAAATGTAACCTTTGCCATTACTACGTAGAGGTTACTTATATTGTAATGCATTTTATTATGTAGGTGTATGCTATAGGAAATTATCCCACTGAAATAGAAAAGCTTTGCTTTCAGGGACTAATTTCAGACCCATAATGTTCACTATGTGGCTACAAAATAATACCCAAAGTGACCATCAGTGATATTATTAAAATAGGTGATAAAGAATTGTAATCGCATTAGCTGTATTTGCAAGGTTAACAGACACAAACACCTTGTTTGCACCAATAATAGGGCCACATTCAGATCTTGGTTGTGAATCCAGAGTAATGTCATTGATTTCATGGAATTACCCAGAATTTATACCCCTGTCTTTGAGATTGCCAGTTTTGTAGTTCTATGTGCAGTGCACAAAAGGAAAATGTCAATAAAAGCTTAAATTTGGGGGCTTTTGGGGCTATATATTTCTTTGAGCAAAGTATGTTTTTAAGGTTGTAAGCTCGTTTTGGGTAGGGGCTGTTGTTTACTATATATTTGTACTGTGCCTTCCACAATGGCACTCCCACCTGATCAACATAGTATGGCGACTGGAACTGGAGAAAGAGCTTCAGATTTCAGGAGGAAACTAGTTTGGTGGGACAACCGGGGCTCTGCAATGCAAGCTGGGGTCAGGCTGCTATGAAATAAACACAGGCTTCAGTATATAATTCTGGCCTCATTACTTGCTCAGAAAAGATTTTCACCTACAGCTTTCCCTACTTGCTGCATCACTATTGCTAAAGAAACAGTTAAACCCTCTATGATATTGTAGTATAAAATATTGAATAATGATGATTTTAGGAATACATGGGTCATTATGTTCCATTAGGGATGGGGCTAATGAAGATCTCTCTCAGTGGCTCCTTCCTCAGGCCTGGGTAAGTTTTATAGTCTCTTCACCCCTCTAATCCTGGAAAGGGCTAGAAAATCATGTGCAGACCACCTTCTCCAAGTAGACACCAGGGGAAGGGGTGTCTTCAACACTTTAACATGCCTTGTGTGGTTGCGGTGCAGCAACGGGAGAGCTCTAAAAAAACCATCTCCCGAGGGGCATAGCTCCCAGCTCTGGGGCACTGTTTACAATGGCACTTTACAGCGCTGCAACTTGCTGCACCCAGAGAAAGTTGCAGTGCTGTAAATTGCCAGGGTAGACAAGCCCTAAGAGAGATTGAGGTCAGAGGAGTGAGAGAGGAAGCTTGAGGATAATGACAGAGGAGAGAAAGGAGAGAAACAGCGGGGTGGAATGAGATCAGGAAGAAGTGAAAACTGAGGTGAGAATTAGGAGAAAAGTGAGGTGAGAGAGAAAATTAGGCAACTGGAGTGGGCTTAAGAGAGGAGAGAAACTGATGGAGGACAGTTGGTTAGAATTTATGGGAGACAGTGGGAGAGAATGAATGAGTAGAGTGAATGAGAGGTCTGTGATTGGGAGGAAGATGAAGAGACTGCAATTATCAGTATTAAACTCGCACTCATTCAGCCTGACAGTCCACATACAGAAGAAATATACTACAGGGAACATGGATTAAGAGCAAGGGATGGTGGTGTCTGGGTGGACCAAAATCACTACTTCTCCAGTTAACTCTGCCTGACATCCACTAATTTGTAGGGACAATGACAGCATTGCACATAGAATCATTATGTTCATTTCCCCACTTCATCTGTGGCGCTGGGAATTTGGTCACTGCTGGTCTGATTTGCTTGGGCAAATTGTATGTCCCTGAGTCCCAAGCCTGGGAATGACCATGAGTTAGAGCCATATTTTATTATTTAATAATGTACTTTTTGTATCTTTCCTTGTTACCATGGCAGCTGCCACTTCAGTTTAGCTATACTCTCTTAAACACCTGTTAATCCCCTGACCTTTTTTGCAGGCTTCATCCCTTGATCACCCGGAGAGCAGGCAGTTAGTTTACAGAAGGATGACATTGTTCAATGTTCAGAGTATGGCAAAGCCTGCTGATCTCTCCCCCACGCTTCTAATTATTTTGTGGCTTGGTAAGAAAGATGCTAACCTTGTGAATCGAAGACGAATTGCTTTGTCTAAACCAGATGCTGATTCCAAAGTGAACCACTTCTTTTTTCCTCAACAATTAAAGGTTACCTTGATGAATGCCATGTCCTTGAGCAGCACAGCCTTGTTAGTTAGTGATTTTTATAACCAATCAGGTTTTGGACTCAGTGCACTGTCTGTCTCTGAGATACTGCTGTGAAACTCTAATCGCTCAGTGATTGCTAAACGCTACCCAGTTCTTTCCCTCCCATGCCAGTACCTCCAATTGCCTGGAGTCAAATATTCCCTATACTTTATACCTGTAACTTTAAGGATGCATTTTTTCTTGCATTCATGCTACCTTTGATTTTGATCAGAGGCTTGCACAATTTTGGGTACTGTATGAAGAGTACATTAAAAAATCTATATTAGTAGAGAGGAAGGATGTTCTCATGGTTAAGGCAGTGCACTAGAACTCAGGAGTTCTGGACTCTGTTCTTGGCATATACTTCCTATGTGACACTAGGCAAGTCACTTGATTTCATTGTTGTCCATCTGGAAAAAAAAGAATAACAAATTCCGTCTTTCCCACCCTTTGTCTGTCTTGTCTATTTCAAGCTCATTGGGGTGGGAATTGTCTCCCTTGGCTTGTCTACACTACAGTGACACAGTTATGGTGCTCTAACTGTAGCTGTGCCACTATAGTGGATTTTCCATTGCTGTGGGTCATTACACCTCCCAAAGTGACAGTAACTAGGTTGACAGAAGGATTTTTCCATTGACCTAACCATGTCTACAATGGTCAATAGGTCATCATAGCTACAGTACTCAAGGGTGTGACTTTAGTGATGTAGTTGTGTCAATCTCAATGTTAAGAGTAGATCAGGCTTCAGTACAAGATTTACCATGCCGCCAGGCCCACACTCCAATGGGGCCCTGGCCTGACTGCTCTTCTCCGCCCCCTGCTCTCTCCAGCGGGGGCAGAAGCTTGGTGCTGCTGGCTCCTGGAACTCCTGCTGCAGCATGGCAGGCTCTGCCGGCAGCCAAGCTCCTCCCGGCTCCTTCCCCCAGCATGCTGCATTCCCACCCCTCTGTAACTTGAAGTCTTTATATTATGATTTGAGGACTTCAGTAACTCAACCAGAGGCTAGGGGTCTATAACAGAGTGGGTGGGAAAGGTTCTGTGGCCTGCAATGTGCTGGAAATCAGACTAGATGATGATTTTGGTCCTTTCTGACCTTATAGTCTATGAGCATTTGAGCTGTGGGGCTAAAAACAGCAGTGTAGATGTTCCCACTTGGGCTCTGAGACCCTCCTTCCCCATGGGGTTTCAGAGCCTGGGCTCCAGACCAAGCCTGAATAGCTACACTGCTATTTATTGCCTTGCAACCCAAGCCCCAGGAGCCTGAGTCAATAGACCCAGGCTTTGAGGCTCAGTGCCATGGGTCTTTTATTGCAGTGTAGGTGTATACACAGCGGTTAAGCCGGTAATAGAGCCTCGGTTTCCTATCTTGTGCCATTAGATCACTCAGCCTGAAGCCTACTCTAAAGACTGTGTTGTATGTCTTGTTAGTCACTGAAAATAGCGGTGCAGTTCTAAATAATTTGCGCTTTAGAATGAACATACCAGTGGTTTTGTGCCCTGTGACTTTATTGACAAATAGCACCATGTGTACTTTGTAAGATGTTTGGTTTCTGTCCACAGTTGTACTAGTTAGCAGTGCTACCTATGTTATACCCATTTTTAACTGTGTTGTGTTAAAATGCCTGCTGAGCAACAAACCCATCCTCAAATCTTCAGGTGGCTAGCATCTGACCGGTCTAGTTTCTTGGTTACCAGTTACCCAGTTGATTATGAACAGCAAAGTACAAGGAACAATATGTTTTCCTTGCACTTAATTAATTATATTTTCATATTCTACATCAGATAAGTTAACCTGCACTGAAAACAAATATTTCATTCCAGGAAAAAGAAGAGGTTTTTTTCACAATGTAAATTAAATATCTCTAACAGTTTTATTTAATTGAGATGCAAATTCCTAATTTTGTTAAAAAAATTGTTCAGTATAATAAAGTCTAATATATGTCATCATGTAATTATGCATAATAACTAGTGATCAGTGTGGGGTGAGGGAGTGGAGCGGGAGATAAAGAGAGGAATTGTGTATCCAGCTGGTCCTCTGCACCTGCATAAAGCAGACAGCTTCTTTTACTGCAGAGGAAACAAGATAATGACAGCATGATATTAAATACAAACATTAATTTTCTGAAACAAAATACAAGGAAGAGGTCTATCAATTAAGATAGGTTATTGTGAACAACTTAAATTATATTTCATGCCACCTTTAAAGACAAATAAGACACTGGTGGAATCAAAATCTTAATTTGTTATTTACCACATTGCAGTTAAAGCAATTAGTAATTATTATTCCTTTGGAAAAGATTTATGTGTGCTATTTAAGTTCCTGTTTGTGATAAACTCTCCATATATGTTTGTATGTATGTATAAGACTTGGATGTTGAACTAAATCATAATGAAATTCTCAGCCTGGTTGATGTAATATTTCTTTTCTTGGAGTAAAAGAGCAATATCCTACTGGGGAAAAATTACAAGTCCTTCTACTGCGGACTTCTTATTAGCTTTACTAATAAAACTGTGAGTTGGATCTTCCTGCCAAGCTATGTGAGCTCATAAGGGGAAACAGATACCTGCCTCTTATGGATGGTGGAAGCCAATAACATATATATGGGGCTTACTACTGCTGGAGATCAACAGAGCCTCCTCAGAGAAAGCAATCAACCGACCACCCAGAAGAATGGCGTCATTCTTCAACCAGAATTCGCTGCCAACTATCTTACCATCACTCTCCAGTCTCTAATATCCTTTATCTGAGCATAATTGCAGAGAAGATAGTGATCAATGCTTGACCTCGGCCAGCATTTTATATCCTTCCTAATCAGGCTTAAGACTTGGGACTTGACATGGAGATGGCTTGAGAGTTTTCATGAATGAGCTTTTTGTGGCCATGGAGAGAGAAGTCAATCATCAGGGCTCATGCTATTGGATTTCCCAGCAGCTTTGACACAGTTAAATTTAGGTGCTGCAGACCAGAATAAGTGACATAGCAAGAGTGGACAGTGTAACACTCAGCTTCCTAGAATCATTCCCCTCAGGTGGATTGTGTGCAGTCATGATGGATGGGCAAGGGATCCTTTTCCTCAAGATCTCGCACATGTCGAGACTTCAATGGTGAATTCATTCTGCTCACCTTTTAATATATATGAGGCCTCAGTGATTATAATATGCCATAGGCTCCAGTGCCCCCAACATTCTGTGCCATCAAACTTTACATCATCTTAAGAGCAGATGCCACCAGTTAGCTGCAATCGGATTACTCTGGATTTACGCAAGTGTCCTGAGAGCAGAACTACAAGTTAGTAGAATGGGATAATTGCTTTTGTTGCTATGTCTGTGTTCTAGGGTTCTGAATAAGTTAAACCCTACGAGGCGGGAAGGTCTGAGAGCCTGGGGCTGAGCCCAAATGTCTACAATCCTTTTTATTTTGTCCCACAGCCCAAGCCCTGCCAGTCCGAGTCTCTTGACCCAGGCCGTGAGTCTTGGTGCCATCGACTTTTTTGAAGTGTAGACATACCCCAGCATCACCCAATTGCCATAATAACTATCTGTGAGAATGCGGCACATGGTTCAAGCTTAATTCAGATGAGACTGAGGTGATGTTGGAAGCAAGAGGGAAACAGATCAAGCAGCTGTCTGACTTCACTCTTAGCATCTAATTGTCAAGGTAGTTTGCAGTATAGGGCTTTACTGGGGTCATTGTTGAACATATTCAGTGCTCTTGAAAATGCAACCTGCCTCAAAAGCAATTATCCCGCTCCTGCTAGCTTGTAGTTCTCCTCTCAGAATATTTGTGTAAATGCAGAGTACTCCCACTGTAGCTAATTGATTTACCCTTGATTTATACCAATATAAGCGATCGTATAATAGTGAATAGGAATTCTAGGGACTGAATTCTACTTTCATGTCTTTATAGTGCAGGAACATGGCAGAGGAAAGCCGTTTATTGAATTGCCTACCATCTCATAATAAAGAACCTATTAACAATAATTAAATACAATAGAATCAACAGGGTGAACACAACTCATGCTTCCATTATACTGGAAGATCATTACTACACAATTAACATTAATATGCAATAATAATCTTCACAAACTGACAATCCCAGGCAGCACTGTAAAAAATATACAATTAAAGCATCAGTCTAATTAAGAGCAAAGCATTCTTATATACCAGGATACAAACAAATGATTATAAATTTGAAGAGGGTTCAGCATGACTTAGATGGTTATAAATCTGAACACAGTGTTATAGCAAATCACAAAATGAACAACGTATAACTTAGAAGATACCATAAAATTGCAACTGTGTTACTGAGGCTAGTGAGAATTTCAATGTAGTATACTGCAGTGATCAGGAAATCCTAGTTGGAGCACTTCTTTTTGGTCTTAGACATTTAATTATGTGCACAGGGAAAATTTCCCCATCTTTATTCTCATAGACTTGAATAGGAGCACATAGAGCAACTCGAGTTGTCTTGTTTAAGTCCACCAAGCAGTATAGTCTTTTATATTATTCTTTACTGACTTCAAGCCTGGTCCAAAGTTCACTGAAGCCAGTTACTGTTTCCATTGACTTCAATGGACTTTCATTCAGGGCCGTTGCTGATCTAAATGAATAGCAACAAAGGGAGTCATTTGTTTTCATACATTCTGTCCATCTGTAGATGACTTGGAAACCAACATAAAGTTTAGTAGATTATTATTAGTAGATCTTGGGCATGAATTTTAGAATCTAGAAACTAATGATCAACATTAGTTTAAAGTCTTCCATAAACCTCATTGACAATTTATTCCTAGAGTTCAACAACTTCAGTTTGGACTCTGTTAGTTCATAGATGCTTACCTTCTGGTTCTGGCTAAGAACAGAATAATACTATAAGGTGTTTATCTCTATTAATACTATTGTCCTTGGAGATATTAGCATGGACATTTCTCATACTGCCATGTGTAATGCTGAAACTTACCTTCTTCCATCAGTTTTATTTTGCCTACCACTTATTCTTGGGTCTTGTTTCCAGTCTCACATTAGTTTTATACCAGCATACTCCATTAACTTCTAGAGAGTTATTACTGATTTACACTAGTGTTTTTAATCATGCCAGTTTGATTCCTTTTTTTCTGTTTTATGGTTACAGCCATCTTATTGCAGGAGTCAGAAGTGGCCAGTGAATACAACAATAAGTGTCAGTGACTGTTAATTAGTATGGAAAAATGGAAGGAAATAGTGGTAACTTAGAATATTTTCCCTCCAAAATGACATTAGCTCACAATGGATTATTTGGACTAATGGACTGTTCTGTGCACTGACAATTTCTGATTTTGATTAATATTGTAATACCTCAGAATCCACCTACTTACTCTACAAGAGCTAGTGGGAAACAGGTCTGGTTCTTGTCCCACTGCAAATCATTGCTGGCATTTTCTGGGGTGGACCTGTAGCAAGGGAGCCAGCTCTAGATGGAGTAATACTTGTTATAGGATGACAGAGATTTATTGGAATTTTGCAAGTGGCAACACCAGCACAAAGGATTCAACTTCCTGGTAACCTAGCAGGTCAGATCAACAACATAACAATATTCAAGACAACAACTTAACACTAAGATAAAGATAATTCACCATCTATTGGTGGAAGTGCTATCTACACTAATCATTACAATAGATGGACTTGGAAGGATTAGATTTTTATCGGTAAATGTTGATAAACTGATTTCACCACATACACTCAAACCAACCAAAAATATTTCCATCAATAATAACTGAAATTTACAGATAGGCAAAGTAAAAATAATGCTGCGACAGAACTTATTAGAGTTTGATTTAAGGTCGCTTGCTTTGTATATTTTGATGTGTGATGTTGACAATTTGTGTTTTAACAGCTATAAAACTCTAACTTTTTTAATCTTAACTTATACTGTCATTAAATAATTGTTGTCTGATACCCCCTTTGTCTGACCTCTCCCATAATCTCCTGAAACTGTGAAAATTTAAATTGATAAAAATAAAAAAAAACTGTTTAAACCAAACATTGCTATTATCCATCAAAATTATACAAAAATAAAAATCAGATTCTACAAAGCCTAACACTAGTCTACCTGGACAACCACTCACTGTTGGAGATCTCCAGAGAGAGAGAGTCTGCTGTGATCTTGCCCCTCTGCAAGTCATGTTAGAAAATATGGTTATGAATGGTTTGAGACTTTTTATCAAATTATATTACTTAGGTAGTTGCCACCACCTTCCACAGTGGCAGCTAGTTAAGAAATGAAAGGCTGCTGCCATGCTTGCGTTGGAAACATCACAACATCCCCACATCAGTGCTACACCTCTGCTTAGATTTTCCGGGGGGAGAGGGAAGGGTATCTGATTCAGCAACATAAAATGTAGTGGAACAATACTGAAGAGGTTTTTCTCCCCAGCCCTGTGACTCTAGTGGCTTAGTAGAGTTTAAGGACTGACTGGAAATGTATAAGGATAAATTTCAGTGGTGAAAGCTGGGAAGAAGTGCTGCCTCCTACAGCCAGAATGCTAACTGAGCTGGATAATGTCTTTCAGAAGTTCACAAAGAAAGTTTGATCAGGTGAAAAGGAAGACGGGGCTTCAAAGGCAGGTTAGTTGGAGAGAAGACTTTGTAAGGACGAGTCAACTAGGAATGGATGTAGATAAACTGGGCCCTGGATCCATCAAAACATCAACATGCAAAAATGTCAGGGTCCTCCCTCAACTCTGCAGATCCAGATTCTTCCTCAAAGTCCAGCCGCTATTCTTCATCCCAAACACTTTGGGGAGAAACCCTATGGGAAGGCTTTTTGGCCTTCTAGAGAATAAGCTCTAGCCTCAGAAGACTAGTGCATATTTTTTGCCTGCTGATTTGTCCTCTGGCTGCTGGCCACTACTGATCAAGTCTCTCTCTAGTGCTTTCTACCAGTTGTTATAGATATATGAAGCACTAGTGTGAATCATGCTCAATGCATTAGCTGCTGGCTGCTATTGCATAGTATATGGGAGGGGAAATGCAAGAGGCTGATGTGCATAGTATCTGCCTCATCCACCAGTGAAGACAGGAGTCTAGAACCTCCAGAGCTGCCAGACACCATAAAAAGGAAAATAAAGCGTCCTGAAGTAGGAAGAGCAAAAAACACTCTGAACGAATAAATCGAGTGAAACAAATACATAAGTAGCAGGAGTATCAGAAAGTCTTTTCAAGAATTGAGGAAAAATGATTTATACAACGTCCAAAATTGTGCCATGTTTTTTACAGAGCAATTCCTTATTTCAAGAGTTTATAATCTAATTTGGGGAACTCTTCAGGCCAGGACCCATGTCTTCATACTCCTGTTCATTCTAAGGGCAGCAGCTAATCTTAGAAGAAAGTAGTTTAAACCTTTGAAAGGTGAAGAGCATGCTATAGTTTACCATATTGGTTTTGCATGTGATGTTGATCTCTGTAGCTCACAGAAAGGATAAGGGACTTACTACCACTGCCAGCTAAGTGGAAAGCCAAAGTTGCTGATTCTGGACCTACAGGCACATATGTAGTAATTATGTCTAGTGTCTGCAGCACATGGATTTTTTACAGTAACCATATAGTGAAAGAAAAGTTGAACCTCCATTTTTTGAAGGATCCTTTCATACATTTTGTTAGGATGGCAATTCTAGTAGTGATTCTGCTACCTCCCAATAACTATGCATTAAAGAAACCATTACTGCAAGGATTGGAGTTGGGCAGGGGAGATGACAAACTTCATGTGGTCTTCCCTGTTACGTGCAAAAGCACAATGAATGTAGTCAAATTGGCTACCAAACTTTGCTGGTCAGAAAAGCAATGGCAATAATGGCCCATGTCAGAGCCAAACCTTCCTTCAAATAGGCCCATCGCTGTGAGTCATACAGCTCAAGATTGAGAGTCTTTCCAATACAATTTATGTTTATATCTCAACAATCCTGCAGATTTAAAACATGACTGTCCTTGTGCTATAAGAAACACATCTGGAGAGTGAAGGCCACCAACTGAAGATCAGCAAATATGTTCTTGTATCTGCAAGTCGTCACCCTAAATTTGGACTTATGATATATGTAAAAGATAACCTTAAGGATTCCTCCAGGTCATGACTATCAGGAACCCCTTACTCAATTGTCATCAAGATCGGTGATCTGATAGTTGTAAATGTGTACAAGCCATTGGCAATGAAATGGCCACATCCAGTGTTACCAACACCAAGCCATCCTACTATCCACATTGGTGATTTCAATAACCATCATAGCCTATAGCTATAACAAGAATGACTATGCTGGAGAACAGCTGACATCTTGGGCTTTCACCAAAGACTAGCATTACTTCTATGGTGCCAAAAATCATGGCATTTTCAGGTTAGCCTGATGGAGGAAGCACTACACTCCTGACCTTTGTTTTGTGTTGTGCAACATCAGTGGCTACCCAATACCATCCATAATATCAGTTCTTGATGATATTCCCTATAACCAATACCACTCAGTTGTGACTTGTATAGGCCTCCAAGTTTCACTGATTCAGTCCTTCCAGAAACTACACTGGAATCTACAGTTTGCTGACTGGTCTTGTTATCGGGCCACCATAGAGGGCTCAATAAACCAGATTCCATCATATATGGCTTATTACCACTGCTTTGTAGGTCTACTAATATCAGCTGCCAAACTGAGCACTGCAAGGAACATCAGAAAAGGACTCACTCCTTGCTGCACAGAAGAGAACCAGGCGTTCTTCTGGCAATATCAAGCCAACAAAAGCTGTGAAACTGCAACAGTATTGCTTGAGCCTTCGAACTCAGCAAGAAGAAAAAGGTGGTGTGAAACAGTGACAGCTCTTGACTTCACAAGGTCAAACGGCAAAGCATGGAAGCTCCTCCATCTTTTATGCAGTGCCGCTCCAGCAGCCTACAAACCACCTCAAGTAAGTGCAGATGCCATCTCTGCACAGTTAATGGCCAACTGACATGTGCAAATGAATAACAACATCAGGCAGCAAGTCCACAAACAAATTTACCATGCACTAAACCAGTATCAGTTGTCTTCACCCTTTCTGCCCCTAAACAGTAGGTGAAGTGGACAAGGGACTCTCTAACACTAAGTCTGGGAAAGCAGCAGGAATGAATGGAATATAGCCAGAATTCCTGACAAACCTTGGCCTGAAGGCAATAAGGTGGCTTCAGATTTCTTCAGAAACATTCACTCTTCTGACATAATACCAAGAGTGGAAGGTGGCCATAATCTTAGCCAGAGAAGAGGCCATTGACCCAAAATGCTACCAATCCACCTCCCTCCTTAGCTGTTGCTATAAATTGATGGAACAGTTCCTACTTCAAAGGTTACAGCTGCTAGTAGAGCAATTGGTCCCCTAAGAAGAGGCTGGATTTAGAACCAGCTGCAACTGCTATGACTAGGTGCTGGCCTTCACCAGCTATATAGAATTCAGCTACCAGTGAATATTAACAATAATGGCAGCATTCATTGACTTTTCTTCTGCATACAATATTGTATGGTGCAAAAGTCTCCTGCTGAAGTTATCATTAGCTTTCCCATGCCAATCAACCATCAGAGTCATCACTGAGATACTGAGTAACAGAAGATTCACTGTACACCTTGGTGAATCTGCCAGCAAACCATGGAGTTTGAACAACAGCCTCCCACAGAGATCTGTTTTAGTTCCTGCACTATTCAGTGTCTATTCCAGCAACATTCCAGTCACATCATCGTGTAAATTCATCTATGCAGATGACATTGCACTAGCAATGCAAGCTTCCTCTCTGAAGACCATAGAAAAGGTCATTAACAATCACTTCCAGAAACTTGAGATATATTTCAGAGCTTTGGCAGTTGAAACTCAGCACTCCAAAAGCATTCGTCGCTGCCTTCCATTGGAATAACCATGAGGCCAAAGTGCCACTGAAAGTGGACTCTTGTGGGCTGCCTTTATCACATGACCACAATTCATGTTACCTTGGAGTTAGCCTTGTTTGGATGCTGAGCTATCACCAACACCTTGACAACACCAAAAAGAAGGTAAAGAGACAAATTAACATCACCCAGAAGCTCTCTGGCACATCCTGGGGATGTTATGCACTCATGGTTTGAACATCGGTACAAGCCCCATTGGTCTTGCCAACAGCAGTGTATTACCCACCCATTTGGTACAACAGCTCCCACACCAATCTCGTTGACACTGAAATCAATGCCAGGGTCAGGATTGTTAGTGGCTCTCTCAAATCAACACCAATACTGTGGCTACCAGTTTTGGTGGGCATCATGCCAGTCTATCTCAGGTGAGATGCTACTGTGGTCCAGGAGTACAACAATATTCTGGATGCTCTGGATCTGCTGAGACACCAAGGCCTCAATTTGCTGCCACTCTCCCAACTCAAATCCAGGAAGCCCTTCTACATCCACATGTCAACTCTACAGGTGAACGGAATGGACACCAGCACTCGCTGACTTGAATTGTGGGCTGCTTATGATGTCACAGGCAAAGAACTGATTGAAGATCTGATGAAATAAATCTGCCTTCTAGTAGACAGTGGACTGCACTCAGATGCTTTTTGACAATGTGCAGAAGGTGTGGATATTTCCTCCACAAATGGAAAAACCAAAGAATCACCACACTGTGATTGTGGTGAGGGACAAACTATGAGATACACCATGAACAACTGCCCTATTCACTCTTTCAGTGGTTGTCCAAGGGAGATCCACCTAGCTATCCCAGAAACATTAGAATGGCTTTTAAATCTCAAGATTCAATATCGGTTCCTGCCCATTGCTTTTCAAATGCCAGATGAAAGAAGAAGACTGCAGGGATTGCAAGAAAGGGAGTACCGGTGAGTTTAATGCTTATTACCTGGTCATGGTGCTACAGTAATTCTGCAGGCACATAGTACTTCTGGGTTATGAATGGCTCTGTACATTGTGAATGTAAAATATTTCCAGGCCATTATAGTTGTGCTTTCAGTCATGTGGGTTTACCATTAGATATAAACACATGGATAATATTTTCTGTAGGCAGCTGCACAGAGATAAATTTGGGACCCTCTGTGTGTGGGGGCAATATTTTCATGCAAATTCGGAGAGAATAATAATAAGCAATACTGCCATCTAATGGTAAAGCTGGAACTCTACAGGCTAATCCCTAGACCAGAACAAATACTGCACATTTTCCCCTGTGGCTATTCACAGACATTTTTACATAAACTCATTTTGACTGTGCTCATACCCTTTTGTAGTTGGTTTCCAACAACTTTCAGCTGATCAAATTTTATTGGAACTAAGGTTCTGAGTAACCAACTTTCAAAACTGTAGGCTTAAATACTCATGAAAACTCCATTTTAAATTCTCGCATGCAAATATCTTCCTCAGATGTTCTTGAACGCTTAGTGACCAGAAAAATGCCATGTGACTTATCTAACCAATTATAATGAAGGAACACTTCCCAGATTTTGAAAGCTAAGTATCAAATATTTGTAAGGAATTGTTCATGATCTAACTAAACTGGAGTATAAATGTTAAATAAGGGTAACAGTGAAAATATATTTTAAAATAATGTTTCTAATAAATTCAAGTAAATTGTGATATGTTTGCAGATAGTTTGAGAGCAGAAAAGGAGGCTATGCTCTTTGAATAAATTATTCATTGTGCATGATTTGTTCTGCTTTGTAAACACTCCAGGCCTCATCCTGTTCTCAATGGAGACAAGAAGTGCTTTGCTTCCAGTTACAATGAAAACAACATTGGCTCCTACTTCAAACATTTAAATGAACACCACTATTACTATGGGGATAGCATTCAGTGGTTTCTGTTGCAAAACTATACTTCTGTACCATTTTGAAAAAAAATATTATTTGTTAGAGGCTGACAGTATGCTTGGAGCATTAGATGACTCAGTGAGCTTACCATTTAAATAGACAGGCAACAAAAACACATGTCTGGAGACCAAGAGGAAGATATTTTTATTTCTTACATTTTAAATACTTGAGCTGAAGGAGAATCTTTGTTAGCTGTAGCAGTAGGAGGACCTATATCCTCTCTGTAGGCCAGCCACTAGAAAAGAAGGACATGGTCAGACACACTTGAACAGGTCTGACAGTCTGATGAACGCAGTTTTATATATACAGTAAGTCCCACAAGTTAGTCAGAACTTGCCCTGTAGAGTCGAGAGGTCACAGGAGTTAAAATCTAACAATAAAATGCCAATTATAATGATTCTGTGGCTACATAAAGTTTCACAATCATTATTTCTACTGTACAGGATTTCACAGTTATCAGCAGGATAGAATCCAGGATCTTCTGCCCCACCCCACCGATCCCTACGACTTGAGATAGAAATAAAGAATGATCTCTCTGATAGCTGTAATAGTTGAACAGGTAGATATCCTCTTTGTATGCCAGCTATAGATTTATTTTGTCCATGGTAAGACCCACAAACACCAAATCTCGCTAGTCAATTGTCGTCTACAATGCTTTCTTCTTTAAAAGAAAGGGGAAAATAGGAATGTGAATAGATATAATTTAAAACAAAAAACCCTACCAAAACAAAAACACACCTTTTATAAAGTAACAGGCCCATTCTGTGTCTTGTCTTAGATCTTAAATGTCCCCTGGCAGGGATTGTTTTATGTGTACCAAGCATATTGTAAGGCCTTAACAAACAGTAACTATTATTATTGTAAATAGCAACAAATATAAACAGAGACACTATATATATATGATTCATATTAGGAAGTGGAAATCAGAACTTGATTTCCCCCTCCCACTACTTTAATTTCAGATCCTGTTCTAGTTAGTCTGTACTGAAAGCTTTTAGAATATGTGTAGACCAAAGCTAGCAATCTTCTCTCCTTCCAACACTCATATTGGAATTTCAATGTAATAAAAAAAAATGAGAGAGAAAGAGAAGCATAATAAAAACATATGGAATATGGGTTTCAAAAAGAAGCAGTTGGCAAAGCCAAGCTGCTGATTGCTGTCAGAATTTCAAGCTTTTAGCAGGCTTCAAATAGAACAGATTGGAAAAGTCAAAACTGAGAATGTTCTTTCACAATTAGAGCAGTACTGGAGGTTAAATCTGTAATGCATTCTTGCCGGACGCTATTGTGTTTATTTTATGATATCTGCAGAAGGAGTCTTTCCTTGCATACTACCACTTCTATACTAATAGAGCCCTGATTCCACAAGGGGCTGAAGTATGTGTCCAAGTTTAAGTAAGTGAACAGTCCCTTAGATGTCAATAAACATATTATTGCTCCCTGTTACTTCAATGGGGTTACTCATATACTTAAAGTTAGACATATGCTTACATGTCTTGTGAGTTGAGGGCCTAGCTGAGGTGATACATCTCTGTAGTGAATTCTCAGGTTTTATAAATGCTGCTTGCAGGAATTCAATCTTCATAATGATTATTGATTATGTTCACTGAACAGTGGGGTCATAGATTATACTCTAATGGATCTTTAGGATTTATAGCTGTTGAGCATGGGGGAATATATATGCGGACCCCACTTTCCACCCAAGTAGCACTTAAATTAAATGAGAACAGCAAAGAACAGGTAGGGGGCATGGTTCTCAATTAAATAGTTACTTACTACTGATTTACAGCACAGTGTTTCAATTGGTGCAAGAGGAAACCATCAAAAGATGTTGAAAACCGGTAGGCCTCATTCTGGTCTCTCACTACTATGACTACATTGATTTTAACTGAGTTATTTCTGATTTACACTGGTGTAAGTAAAAACACAGTTTGGTTCTCAAGGCATAGAGAATAGTAATATTATGTTTATAGTCTGTGATTTGGGTTGGTTATGGCAACAGTTCTGTATAGTGAAAAAAAGCAGTTGTTCCTTTGATCTGCTTGTTGTAGCAAAGGTGATTTCAACTCTATAGTGACAAACATATTACCGTTCTCTCTACACATGGTATAAGAACCCTCACTAGTTACTCTCCATCTTTAAGTTTAAAAAGAAATGGTTAGGGGAAAACCTATTGCAATGTACTGGATTAGTGTGTATGTGGCTCAGTGCCTTCTGCTAGATGGAGTGCTGGCTGTGAGTATACGGCTAAGGAGGTTGCTTATATAATACCTGGGAATATACCGTGAGTTCAAACTCTCAAACAACATCACTTATCCTTGCTAAACAACCAATCAAAATTCAGTTTCAGACAATCCATGTGTCTATGGTAATTTTATAATATGGAATTTGGATTTCTCCATGTTTGAAATGTCCAGAGCATATTTGTGAGGGCCTTGTCCTGTGAGGGGTGGATTTTCTTGTAGGATACTCCGTGTCCACTGCTCCCATAGATTTCAGTGGAAATGTTGGAGGCTGAACACCTCATAGAACTGGACTATGACTGGATTGCCTTCTTGCCTGCAGTGACAAAATGATTTAGTTGACAGCTAAAGGCCCATTGAAAAGGGGTGGGTAGCGCCGGAAGAATATTGGGGCCCTGAATTCAGAACTCAGTCAAGAGATTTGAAGTGAGTTATGAAGCTGGTTCTAAAGGAAATAGCCAGTGTGCCAAGGTAGTATTAAATCTAGTACTTGTCCTTAGAACAGAAGAGCTTGCTTTCAATAGTGGACTTTAGTTTCTTTGTTGCTTAACTGCCTTTCTAGTTCTTTTAAAGAACTTTAGTATTGTGTTGCAAGTACAGAAAAAGGAAGGAGTACAAAGATAATGCTATCTGGGCAGTGGCAGCAGAATTGCCTCATGGCTGCCAAGGAAACCTGAGCTCTGCAGTACACTTTTGCTGCCGCTCTGTCATCTACCTTATTGGCAGAGGAGGTTTGGCTGGCATATTGCCAATGGTAGTTGGCCAGCTGGTGATGCCTAGGCAGGTAACCAGCAGGGATTGCAATTGTTATTAAGAGCTATCGCTTATTTGTACCTTTTAAAAAACAGTATACAATTTTGTGCACAGAGCTAACCTATGCAGTCACATGCAGCTATCATTGTTACTCTTCTTCTCCCTGCCCAGCTCCCTCCAGAGGCATGTTCCATACACCTGTCATGTCATGTTTTGTCTTAACCTAAACTGTCAGCTTTTCAAGGCAGGGACAGTTGCTTACTATGTATGTATACAGCCCCTAGCACAAACGGATCCCGATGTGATTCAGGCCTCTGGGTGCTACTGCGATATAAGTAATGATAAAAATAAATAATGGTTACTGCTTCTTTCACTGCATAGTAAGGTATGGGGAGTCCCTGAAAATCACAGCTCAGCAGTGCGTATTTGGTCCATGCAAAACTCACTTATGGCTCTATGCTCAGAAGTGTCAGGAGGGCTTCCCATTGACCTAATGGATAGAGTGTCAGACTGGGACTCAAGACTGGGACTAGTCCCAGCTCTGCTGATGGTTGCATCCATTTGCCCTTCTGTGTGGGAATAGTGGTACTGACCTCCTTTGTAAAGCGTTTTGAGATCTACTGATAAAAAGTACTATATAAGAGCTAGGTGTTATTATTATGGTTCTGTGCCCACGGAAAGGTAGGTAAAATTGACTATTAAATGTACTAATAACCTCTACTGAACCCACCAAAGTGTGCCAGGGCAGATGGATACAGCTTTCAAACTCACCTGGCCAAAAAATCCCCAATTTGGATTTCATTCAACAGTAACAGCCTCACCCAGGTTTGTCAACATGGAACAATGACAATCTCTGGAGCAGCAGTTCACAATATTTTGTGCCACTGCATAACAATCAGCTTTTCAAAACAAATTTACTTAAATGGAGACTATAAATAGACCTCTCAGAATCAAGAACAAAGGTGAAACCATTACAGGAGAAACAAAACCTGTTAAGAATGCAATGTGTATCTTAGTGTGTATGTGACCTTGAGAGAGTAGCTTTTCCAGTGCTAATTTCAAAACATGAAGACAAAGCTACCAGGATATATGAGGGTGGAGTGTGTGTGCAGAGTAACGCCCAAAGCAAACCCGCCTCTGACGGAAGAACTTCCTTTCCTACATTCCCACAGGATCCAAAGAGTTTGAAGGCTGCACTCCCCATTACCTCTTTTTTGGACTCTTAGGCTACTCTGTGGGGAGAATGAGTCAGAAACTGCATTGCTCTCAGTTTTCTATCCCTGCTTCTGCAAATGTTACCGGGGAAGATAACAGCAAGGTCTTTAGTCTTTGACTAAGTTCTCACAGGACAGGATGATACTGCAATATTTATTATGTCAACAAATGTTGGAGGAAACAATTTAATGTGTATTGAACATCATTTATACTGCATGTTATGTATTTATAAAACAGGTGGTGCAACAGAACAGGATGAAATCATTTTGGTTGTTGCTCCCTTCCTTGTACCATATTTTCCCAAATTTTAATTGGATTTCTTTTGACCCTGCAGATAAGGGTACAGAATGGAAAAAAGGCCACAGCCTGTCAGAGTTACTAAAAATGTCACATCATAAAAGTATCTTAATTAATTTTAAAGTATCTATTGCTGTAGCAACTAAAGGGATACTTTGTATCAAAAAGTTGTCATCGCGTCCAAGGGGCCCTGAAGACTGAGACTCAAGGAGCAGGTTGTTTACATGTTGGGAAGACAAATGAACATACACAGGGAATGTATTTTAATACTCCACATGCCATGAAACCTTTCATCCCATCACAAGATGGTGGTGTTTGTAATAATTTCTGATGCTTTACCCTGCACACTTCCCTTTTTGCCGATGACATATCTGAGGATGTTACTTTTAGCACCTTCTGTTTTTTATCATTGCATTGCCCATACAGACAGTTAGTTATTACTGGTGAGGGCAACAGGATCTTTGTACTAATGTAGTTTTACCATCCATACTTTCTGATAACTCTTCCACAGTAAATATTATAGCAGATAGTGCTACGCATAGCTTCTCCCAAGTTTCCCCTAGTTATGCTCACCTTTCGAACATCTGCAGAATCAGTGAGCATGGCATGTGTGTTCTGAGCCTTGCAGTGTGATTGTGAAAACGAATACATAATTCTGTTTTCCTCTCAGCCTTGTTCTGTGCTCTTTCATACAGATCTTACAATTGTCCTTTATGGCACATGCTGCATAGCTATGTGTCCTATGCCTCTTAGTAAATAAGAACTGTAGAACTGGGCTCAAAGTGTTTTTATTTCAATCCGTAAAATTTGTTGTGTTTTTACTGAAATGGTTCGATTTCAATAAGTGCCATTCAGTAGGTGAATACTACAAGAGACCTCAAGGACTCTACAGTATATTCTTGTAGTGTCATTCCAGAGATATAGGTAAACATGAAGATATACAGATGAAGGGGGAAAAAATCATAGAAGTTGGTAGTTTAATAAAATAACCAAGAATATATCATAACATGCTCTTAGGAAAGGGCTTGTACTTTATCTGAGTTTGTCCTTGAAAATGGAGCTGTTCAAACAGTTTCAATGTGCTGGAGAGACACAAAAGGAAAACACAGAGAGTGAAAATCATGAATATTTTTTAATAATCCTTTTTTAAGTGTTAGGATTAGTAAATTTAGCAGCATTGTTCTTAGGATACACCTTCAGTACTGTGTAGATATGTTTTCGTAGTTCACTTGACAAAGCAGATCTTGCAAAATGCCTAGAGAAAGATCAGTTGAACACTTATATGGAAAAATCAACACAAACATTTTAGAAAGCTTGATCGGTGCTCATTGCTTTATTCACTGGAATGGATGTTAGAGTTCTCTGACACTGAGAATTCAAGGTAAAATGAAGTGTGCAAAAGATACCTAAAGATCAGAGTTAGAATTTAAGCCATAGAAAATCTATCTGGATTTTCTTTGGCCTTTAAACTTAAAAATGTATTTATAGACTGTCCCAAAAGTAATGACACTAAAAACTGTTTGAGCAACCTGTAATCCATGCATAGATAAAATTGTACAATTTAGCTCAGACTTTTGCATTTTAATACAGTATATTATAGAACAAACTTTCAACAGAAATAAAACATTAACAGGAAAAACAGATCTATGCCAAATAATAACATATGCCACAGTACAGGTAAGTTAATAATTGAAAAAGGAGGTTTTTTTGGGGGGAGGGAGAGGGGTTTGCAGTGAATCATATACATTAACAACAAGGATATTTCACATTTTATAACTGGTTAGAGAATATCTGCAAATGACCTTGGCACTATTAATTTAAAAACTGAAACTAGAAAGGTTTCAGACCAGAGTCCATTAATCGTACAGTCTCTAGAAGTACATATATCCAAAGACAAGTCAGTGTTCAGCAGTGGGAATACACAAAGCTGCTGGTTGCCATATGTTTTGCAGAGATGAGATATGTTTTGGTAATTGAGGGAGTAGTTTATTCCTAGTGTGGTAGAGTTTGGAAAAACAAAGTAGAAAACCAGGATCTATTTTGGATATGCTAGTATCTCCCAAGGGAATAGAACTGACTTTCTTGCCAGTGAAGAGGGTCAGTATAAGCCCTAATAATGCATAGACTGCTGGTGTGCTGAGACCACAACCTATTATACTTTTTAATATTGTCTCATTGTTTCCTTCTCCTGTTGGTCATTCTGTATCCAGCTGTTGTCTGCTGTCTTTGGGGCAGGGACTGTCTTTATTCTGTTTGTACAGCACCTAGCACAATGGGGTCCATGCCTGGGGCCACTGGGAGATATGATAATACAAATAATAAATAATAATAAGGTCCCAAACACCGCTTGAGTCCCACATAAAGCCTGCATTAAAGGCTTATGTAATGCAGTGGGTCTTATGTTGACATTCTGCATCAGGGTCAATTTCACCCTTAATGAAGTTCACCCAAATTGATAGATCTGCTGTTTTTACTGCTGCTAATCAGTATTCACTTTCCAAATAGTGGACTTGGATTTATTCATAGATTCATAGATTCACAGACTCTAGGACTGGAAGGGACCTCGAGAGGTCATCGAGTCCAGTCCCCTGCCCTTATGGCAGAACCAAATACTGTCTAGACCATCCCTGATAGACATTTATCTAACCTACTCTTAAATATCTCCAGAGATGGAGATTCCACAACCTCCCTAGGCAATTTATTCCAGTGTTTAACTACCCTGACAGTTAGGAACTTTTTCCTAATGTCCAACCTAAATCTCCCTTGCTGCAGTTTAAGCCCATTGCTTCTTGTTCTATCATTAGAGGCTAAGGTAAACAAGTTTTCTCCCTCCTCCTGATGACACCCTTTTAGATATCTGAAAACTGCTATCATGTCCCCTCTCAGTCTTCTCTTTTCCAAACTAAACAAACCCAATTCTTCCAGCCTTCCTTCATAGGTCATGTTCTCAAGACCTTTAATCATTCTCGTTGCTCTTCTCTGGACCCTCTCCAATTTCTCCACATCTTTCTTGAAATGCGATGCCCAGAACTGGACACAATACTCCAGTTGAGGCCTAACCAGTGCAGAGTAGAGCAGAAGAATGACTTCTCGTGTCTTGTTTACAACACACCTGTTAATGCATCCCAGAATCACATTTGCTTTTTTTGCAACAGTATCACACTATTTATTTGCAACAGTATTTAGTTCTCTTTTAGAAGATTCTATCACACAGATCCTTGTTTATTCCTGTATGAGAAGTTCTGTAGTCTAAATTCAAAGTATTGTTTTTACATAGCCAACATTGGGGAAATCAAGTCCCCCCCGACCCTAAGCTACACATCTTAACAGTATAGGCTACTGTGTGGATCTAGCCACTGTGATGACAATTACCACAAATGTTATGTTGTACTGTGGCATGGCACAGACTAATGACTGTGCTGATGACATCTCAATAAAGAAGGAAGCTCTTCAGCACCACCTCCTCCCCATTATCACCCATGGCACAATTTGCCTGCATCAGAAAGGGGTCTTTTATCTGTGTATCATATTTCAGAGATCTTTGGTTAAGGAACTTTAAGATTATTGTTAGGTGTGACTTTTTGTTAGATCTATCGGCCTTGAGTGCAGTTTAATGTGCAAATAATCCTCTTATGTCATCCAAAGGGATCCATCTCCCACATATTTCTCTGGGAAATGAGGAAATATGCACATGCCACTACTTCCCTGTTATCATCCACTTAAGCCCTGGGTCAAAGGAAGGGATTGACAGCAGAGAAGATGCTATATGACTGTCTGGAAGTGGATTGCCCCAGCCTCCTTTGTGGGCTGGAGCAAGTCAGGCAATGGCTATGACCTGACTCCATATCAGAAAGGTGCAGGTGAGGATTCAGTCCCTTTTCTTCAATCTTATAAAAAAAGAACAGGGACTTGTGGTGGTGTTTTTTTTAACTTTGAATGGTAGAAGCTATTGGAACTAACAGTGAGGTGGTGGGTGGGAGGCAGCATTTATAAGAGAGAGAAGCATGAATTGTCCCAATGATTTGTATAGTCTTGACAAAGGCCTGATAGGGCTTGAATGGTTCATGTCTTGCACGGAAGGCCTTCTCTAATTTGTTTAATACATGAAGTGTCTTGAACAATGTAACTTTTGGTCCTGGCATTTTTTTTCCCACAGGACCTTTCCATGTATTAGATTTCTCCTACGAGGCTGAAGCATTACCGGTGGCTCCTACTTGATTTATGTCAGTCCTTAATGGGGGCTGATTATTTTTCTCTCTAGGGGAACATGAAAAATGCTCTTATCTTGCCTTTCACTTAATTGCCTGGAGTGTAAAGTAATTTTAGGAAAACTGCCATCCCACTGGCATCTGTGCTCCTGGGGTGAGCCTAACAGATCAAAACAGCCTTGTCAGATGTATGTGAACTATGGGGGATAAGTACCTAAATGGGCTAGTTTGTGTTTCCAGTTCACTTTTACTTTACCCTAGTTTGAAATGGTCTTTTTGACACTTTTGTCCCTAGCCAGCACACTCAGAGAAAAGCATTTGACAAAAGGATGCTCTCCAAGGGTATATAAATATTGCTGATTTCCTGAAAGTAGTTTCTGCCTGATTTACTTTACATATCATAATAATGTGAGCACTGAAAAGAAACCTCTTTTCTGTGGTTTCACACTAACGATGTTTAAGTATTAGGTGGATATTCAGCTATGGAAAATATGGCATGGTTAGGGCTGTAGGTTTGTCATAGTCCAGAAAAAAGTCATAGATATCCTCATTTCCCATTTGTCTGTGCCTCTCTTTTTTTTTTTTTTTTTTTTTTTTTTTTTTTTTTGGTATCTGTGACTCGCTCCCAAGTGGCAGCTCCTGTGACTCCTGTCCCACATGATGGAGTTTAGCTGCCTGTGCCAGGTGTTGCAACCTGGCACGCGGGCTTACAGTGCTGCTCTGGTTTGGCCTGGATGCCCCTCGCTCATAAATGGATGGTGAGGGGGCAGGCCAAACTGGAGCAGTGCTGTGACCCCATGTGCTGGGTTGCAAAACCTGGTGCAGGGAGTCTGGACCAACGTGGGGGACGTGGGGACACGGGAGCCACCCCTGCCTGGGGTGTGTGCAGGAAGGGCTCATTCTCCAGCATCTCCAACTCGCTAGGCTTTCCCTCTGCACCAAGCCGGGATTAGGGCTGTAGTACTGGGGCAGAGGGTGCTGCTGTGGGTAGTTGAAGCCCACTCATATGTCAGGGCATTTGTTACCAAAAATCATAGACCAATCATTAAACCTGTGACTTTCACTAAATTTACCATGACTGTTCTGCAGTTTTGTTTTGTTTTGTGTTTTTTAAAGCTGTAACAAATCTTCAGCCCTGGGTATGGTATTTCATTAAAGAAATATAGTTATGTTACTTTAATTACATTTTATCTTGTTAAAATAATCTGGTCCTAATTCCTAATAATGCATTACAAATGAATTTGCTTTTACTTAATTTGCTTCGGGAAGACACCTACCAGATGGGGACAGGTTCTTTGCTGCACCTGGTACCCTGATAGCACAGGTGCAAAGGAGCCACTGATGGCTTCCTAGGCATCAGGCCAGTTCCACCTTGGCTATGGTGTACTCTAGAGCCTCTTCAGGGAGGTAGTCTAGGATCTGGTTAAGCTGATTCTGTGTCAGCTTAGAACTTTCCAACACTGAGGGAATCCTCAACCATGTGAGATCTATCTAGGTCACAAACTTTTTGCACTGCCAGCATAGCAAAACAGCACACTTCCAGGGTGTTGCCTTGTCTTCTCACTGTAGCCCTGCCTGCTGCTGGGAATAATGGTGGAGGAAGGCCTTCCTCTTTTTATTAGAGAGGCGCTGGAATGGGGACCAATCTACTGTCTCCCTGCCAAGCCCTCTCCCAGGAATGGCAGGAAGGTCACTGTTCTACTCAGAAGGCACAAGAGCTGTAGCCGGGGTCCCTTCTTTTTCCCAGAGATGTAAGGTCAGTGACAGGGGGCTCCCAGTAACTCAAAAGCTGGGGTGATCCTGCTTGGGTGGATGGTCTAGGCCTGCTGCAGTCTTGTGCTGGTGTTGGGGCAAGGGGCCCAGAGCAGTGAGTCTTGGAGTTGATATTGAAATGTATGGGACAATTCACTCTGCTCAGAATTATTATTCAGGCTGTCTGCAGACTCAGGCATGTATTACTGCATCGATAACACTCAGTCCATGTTTGCAAACTTTTCTTTGCAACCGTGAGGGATAGAAACTTCATTTTTTCAATGAAACCTGAGATTCTGATGTAATCACATGACTCTTTGAGCTGAAGCTCTAGCTTTAGACATATAGTGCCTGTCCTAAATTTGGCCCTTTTAGTAAGGTGATCTTTATAGGCGGGGCTGGTAACATGACCTGTTACTAAGGTTGCCTAATACTACCTATTAGGGACATGTCTACACCTCACACCCACACTCTCCCACAGCACCAAGTCTCAGAGCCCATTGCTACGGACTTGGGCTCATGGTGCATCACTAATCAGTCCAAGGCAGAACTACATGGCTATATTTAGCACAGGAGCGTAAGCCCTATGAGCCCAAGTTTGTAGACTCAGGCTTTCAGATTCACTACTATGGGGAGGGTTTTTTTTTGCTGTGTAGGTGTAACGCCGACAGACCCTGGGCGTTGGGATCAAATCTGCGACCCCCCTCCCCCACTTATAAATCAAAAACACTTTTTTTTAAATTTAACACTATTATAAATACTGAAAGTGAAGCAGGGTTTGGGGTGGAGGCTGACAGCTTGTGAACCCCCCCCGTGTAATAACGTCATGACCCCCTGAGGGTCCTGACCCCCAGTTCGAGAAGCCCTGCACTAGATGGCACAGAACAACACACCCAGAAGGTGTTTGGGTTATATACTTCCCCTAGCTGAGGAAGCATGCCCTGAGCTTCAGAGACTTCTCAGTTGAAATTCTGGATGAGCCCCCACTTGTAACACCAACAGACCCTGGTCGTCAGTGGGTGGGATCGAACCTGGGATCTTTGAAACTTAGTGCATGAGCCTCTACCACATGAGCTAAAAGCCAACTGCCTGTTAGCTAAGGTTGTAGAGCAAACTCACTTTATCTCGCTCTCTAGGTGGTCTCGTTCCCACTAGAGGGGCCAGAACACCACACCCAGAAGGTGTGTGGGTTACATAGGCATGCCCTATAAGAGCCTGTTTTCAGTGGGTTATAACTTTGCCAGTTATAAACAGCTTTTTAAAAAATCTGGCCCTAAAAATCTGATCCAAAGCCGATGGGAGTCAATGGAAAGACTCCCATTGATCTCAAAGGGTTTTGGATCAGACCCAAAATACCTAAAAGAGAATTTTTTTTGACAAATCAACATTAATTCCAATTTAATTTGAATGCTGGCATTTTGGTGTTTGTCAGCCTGAGATTAACAATAGAAAAGTTTTTAAAAAAATTAAATGCAAAGGCATAAAATATTAATTGACCTTTGAGAATCTTGTAATGCTGCTCATTTTCGTGAGTTGTGACCACAGTTTTATATAGTCTGATGTAAACTGCATAGTGTTAAAGTCATCTTAATGGAACACCAGGCTAATCTTATGTGCTCTGTAAACCCCTTTTCTTATACCCATCAGGTCATATAAATTATTAGGGCTATGAATAATTTCATTTAAAAATACAGTCAAAATTGCTCAGACCTTCTCATGGTTCACATTTATCTGCAACTTCCATGTCTTGTGCAGAAACATAATAAGTTAAGTGGTATCTAATGCAATATATTTCATAGGCAGCACTTAGTTGAAGATGGTTCAGTGGTTAGGGCGCTAACTTGTAACTTAGGAGACCAGAGCGCAAGTCCTTGATTTACTGCAGGCTTCCTTTGTGAGCCTGGAAAAGTTGCTGAGTCCTCCTGTGCCTTAGTTCCCCATCTGAAAATTGGGGATAATCTTTATCTCACAGAGGTGTGTTGTGAGGAGGAATGAGGTGCTCAGAATCTACATTAATGGTGGCTATATAAGTATCTAATCTAGAGATATGCTGTAATGACAATTGCAAAAGGGAGGGGAAAACTTTGTTAGGGTTTGGATCTGATATGGACGCTTGATTCAGCCACCCTACTCATTATTTCTAGCCTACTCCATGGAAAATAGAGGTAATTAAAGTATAACTCCTGTCCTTGTTTCGGTGATGGTTTTGTTCTGTGACTTATTCCTGTATTCTGATCTGAAAGCTTGTATAATAGAATATCTACCTGTGGTGACTTGCAAGCAATGACCCTCATATCTTTTTGTGGTTAAAGGACCTATAGCCATCTGAGGAAATCTTGCCTGCTGCAGCCACATAGAAGAAAGAGATATTTGATGCCATCGTTCAAAACATTTGCTTTAAGCTATATCAGATGATAAGAAATGGGTAGGGTGAAGCAATTACTAACATGGCAATGGTATACACTGCTAAGCATCCTTTGGTCTGGGAAGAGAGATTTTATGCACAATGGTTAGGATTTTCAAAAGCACCTGTGCAATTTAAGAATACAGGTCTTGTAGATTTTTCAACACACTTCACATTTCAAAGCATATGCAAATATGAACTAATTAATTGTCAGCATATCCCTTGGAGGGAAGGTGAAAATACTACTACACAATTTTACAAATCAGGGAAACTAAAGTAGAAGAGTGAAGTGACTTGTTCAAGTGAATCAGTTGTACAGCCAGGATGAGAATCCAGATCCTCCAGAATATAAACCCAGCCATTAGTCCTCCAAACCACATTGCTTTGAAATATATCCATTTTTTTTTGGCTTTGTAACTGTGCTGGACTGAAGGGTATAGTCTCTCTTAGCTTACTTTTCTTTTTCCAATGAGCAGTACAGACTCCACTTTTGTTTAATATTTTTTGTACTTCGTGAATTTTCTAATCTGACTGGTTTTCATGCATATTGAAAGTAAACTAAGCCAAAAGGGGTCTGAAAATGATTTGCATATTGATTTGGCAAGAGGCTGAGTTTATAAAACTTTTTTTTCTCTAAAATTTGGATGAAAATTGTAAATAGACTGTCTGTGAGATTCATTGCTTGATTAACAAGGAAGCTTTTCAAAATCATAATTTACAAAGGGCATGGAAAGAAAAGTAAATTTATTTTAAATATGTGACTCAAAGAGTTATCCAGGTGATCCCCAGTAAACTGTCAGGGAACTGGGAGAGGCATAAATTGCTAGTTCTAAAATGTGACTTAGTAAGCAACACAGAGGACTGGAAAAAAATCCCAGGATCTAGTAAAATACTTTCTCAAGGAAATTAAAAATCTTTGAAAGGAGCTTTTCCCCCTCTAGAGTGTTTTATTTAAAAGGACACATTTTTAAGATACTCTGACAGGGTATACCAGGGGTTTGTTGTCTCCTGCTGGAAGGCCTGCTGTCTTGGCATGTCCCACCTGAAGAAAATGTCCTTTTGGAGAAAAAGACCAGTTAATTCAGACCTCTGAGAGCTGCCTAGAGATGTTAACGAGGATCAGCTGCTGGTGAAACCATCAAGAATTGGTCCTCCAGCATCTAGAAAGGCCAAGAGCAGGCAAAATTCAATCAGGGCCCATTGGGCAGGATAAAAAGGGCTGGCTGTTTCTCTAATGGTTAGTTCTCAGTAAAGCTGAGGTAGGAGAGGAAGGATTTCCCCTGTTTTAATACAAGCCGGTCAGGGACCTTACTTTGATTGTCTCTTTTGGAGCAGCAAAGGACTGTTTCATGATACGGAATTTGAAGACTAGGTGGCCATCCGCAGTTAAATATCAGTTTATTGTTGTAAAATTAATGTGAGCTTGCTTTGTGAGATGCCCCACTAGTGCAGGTGAGCATATCTCAGGTACAATATGAGTATTTTATTAAACTTAACTTTGACTCTTAGGAAGAGGCCTTCAGTATTTTGTCCTACTGTGTAAAGGGAAGTGGCAGACTTCTCTAGACTCTAATGAGCTGATAGTCCACACAGAAGTGAGCCAAGCCAATTTTTATTTAATATAATGCAACAGTGAGGATAAGTAGGACAAGAAAAATGGCTAGGGCTGCTGGAACATATGCTTGCAAAAAGTTGTCTTGCTTTGTGAGAGTAGAGCATTAGATATCAAAAGTATTTACAAAACCAGCGTACCATACAGACCGGTTCTCTATCTGTCTTAAGGTAGCTGCAGATATGGGCTTATGATTAATGTAGGTTAAGCAAAAAGGTTTTAAAACAGTGTTTGAATGCCATTTTCCAGACTAAAGCCCTGAACCTTTGGACACTTTTATGCATGTACTTAACTAGTCCTTTTGATTTCAGTAGGACTGTTCCCACTACTGCAAGACTGAGGCCCACTTATATTGGGCAGAACATGGTTCAACATATCTAATAAATAGTTCATGGAACACAATGTTATAAGAGAACTGTATTTCAAGAAAGCAATTTTTGAGCATATAAGAACTTAGTGAGTATGGTGTAATCAGGGGAAGAGATATTAAATCTGTGGAAGAAGGTCGGTGTGAAAATGTGAAAATGATTAAAGTACAATAGACTATATAATTCCCAAAGTAGCCTCTGTTTTATAAAGGACTGCTCAGTGATCTAAGATTAAATGAGAACAAAAGAACCAAACACTGTCACATATGACTTTCAGAGAAAAAAATATGGGCAGCCAAAGAGAGGGAGTTAATGTGAGCAGGGATATAGGAGGGAGAAAAAATACTAGGAAGAAAATAAAACAATTAGAAGAGACAAAATCACCTATTATTCTAAAATGGCTGAGCTACTGATCTTTTAAAATTGGCCTTTAACAAGAAAAGTAAAGCAAAATGGGTATATGAACCATTAGGGCCATATCTTTTCATTGTTCTCTGCATAGAATTCTCACTGAAGTCTATGGGAGTCTGGCACAAGGATCAATGACAGCAGATGATCCCTGGAGAATAATGGAAATCCTTTAAATAGAGCATAGCGGCTGATTAAAATCAGGTAAGAGAATACTTGCAAATTTGCACCTGTTCTGTGGACAGCAAGAAGAATTTTGAATGCCAATTTGATATCACTTTGGCATGTTACTTCAGCACTAAGATCCAAAACCTCTCATCTAGTGCACAGACTGGGTTTTTCTCAAAGGGACTAGGAGAAAGGAATTCTGCTGACCTGGGCATGAGGCAGGTGGAAGTGGGATGGCTGAATCCATGCAACAACAGATCCTCCAGCCAGGTGCCTTTGTGAAGTTGTGGCAGTGGACAGCTGATTTCATTCTAATGCTTCTAAATCCATCTACCCTTTTCACCTTCCCCTTGGGCCATTTCTGCCACTTTTCCTGCTCTAGATTTCCCCTGGTTCAAATATAAAGTTGCCTTACTGGCTAAGTCCCCTATTTGGAATAGTCCTTAAGCATGTGTTTAAATCCATGCCCATTTGGGAAAATACTTAAGCATGTATTCAAAGGGAAGTGCTTTCCTGAATATGGATGCTTTCCTTTAGGACCTAAAAAGGCAGTTGAAAAAGTTAGAAACAGGACTTGCACTCATATCATATGGAAAAAATGGGCAACATACAATTCAGATATAACCTCATTGCCCACTGACAAACTCATTGCAATATGTTGTTTCGGTTTCATTTGTCTAACTGTTAATTATTACTTGTTTGTATTCTGGTAGCGTCTGCGAGCTCTAGTGATGGATCAGGACCCCACTGTACTTAAGCTCTGGAATAGACTTCCAACCAAGGTTTATAAGAATATGTTACACATACACCTGTCACGGGTGATCTAGGTTTCTTTGGTCTTCCTCATCTTGGGGGGCTTCACTTGACAACTTAGAATCATAGAATTGTAGAACCGAAGGAACCTCGAGAGGTCATCTAGTCCAGTCTCCTGCACTCATGGCAGCACTAAGATAGGAAATATGGGAAGAGACCACCCTGGCTTAACCAAGAGATCTTCAGTGATCTAAAAATCAAAAAAGAGTCCTACAAAAAGTAGAAACTAGGTCAAATTACAAAGGATGAATATAAACAAATAATACAAGTATGTAGGGACAAAATTAAAAAGGCCAAGACACAGAACAAGATCAGACTAGCTAGAGACATAAAGGGTAACAAGAAAACATTTTACAAGTACATTAGAAGCAAGAGGAAGCCCAAGGACAGGGTAGGCCCATTACTCAATGAGGGGGAAAAATAATAACAGAAAATGTGGAAATGGCAGAGGGGCTTCATGACTTCTTTGTTTCGGTTTTCACCAAGAAGGTTGGTGGTGATTGGGTGTCTAAAATAGTGAATACAAGTGAAAATGAGGTAGGATTAGAAGAGGCTAAAAGAGGGAAAGAACAAGTTAAAAATTACTTAGGCAAATTAGATGTCTTCAAGTCACCAGGGCCTGATGAAATGCATCCCAGAATACTCAAGGAGCTGACTGAGGAGATATCTGAGCCATTAGTGATTATCTTTGAAAAGTCCTGGAAGACTGAAGAGATTCCAGAAGACTGGAAAAGGCCAAACATAGCGCCAATCTATAAAAAGGGAAATAAAGACAACCCAGGGAATTACGGACCAGTCAGCTGAAGTTCTGTACCTAGAAAGATAATGGAGCAAATAATTAAGCTATCAATTTGCAAACATCTAGAAGATAATAAGGTGTTAAGTGACAGCATGGATTAGTCAAAAACAAATTATGTCAAACCAACCTGATAGCTTTCTTTGACATTATAACAAGCCTTGTGGATGGGGGGGAGCAGTAGATATGGTATATGTTGACTTTAGTAAAGCTTTTTACACTATCTCACATGACCCTTCTCATAAACACACTAGGGAAATGCAACCTAGATGGAGCTACTATAAGATGGGTGCAAAACTGGTTGGAAAACCGTTCCCAGAGAGTACTTATCAGTGGTTCATGGTCACGCTGGAAGATCATAATGAGTGGGGTCCCACAGGAACCAGTTCTGGGCTTGTTTCTGTTCAATATCTTCATCAATGATTTAGATAATGGCATAGAGAGCACACTTATAAAGTTTGTGGATGATACCAATCTGGGAGGGGTTGCAAGTGCTTTGGAAGATAGGATTAAAATTCAAAATGATCTTGACAAACTGGAGAAATGAGCTGAAGTAAATAGGATGAAATTCAACAAGGACAAATGGAATTGCAGCAAGGGAGGTTTAGGTTGGACTTTAGGAATGATACTTAGTCCTGCCATGAGTGCAGGGAACTGGACTAGGTGACCTCTCAAGGTCCTTTCCAGTCCTTTGATTCTATGATTATCTAGACCATCCCTGACAGATGTTTGTCTAACCTGATCTTAAAAATCTCCAATGATGGAGATTCCACATCTTCCCTAGTTAATTTATTCCAGTGCTTAACCACCCTGACAGTTAGGAAGCTTTTCCTAATGTTCAACCTAAACCGTCCTTGCTGCAATTTAAGCCCCTGCTTCTTGTCCTATACTCAGAGATTAAGAAGAATAATTTTTCTCCCTCCTTCTTGTAATAACATTTTATGTACTTGAAAACTGTTATCATAGCCCCCCTTAGTCTTCTCTTCTCCAGACTAAATAAACCCTGCCAACTACTTTTCAAGGTTCCTTCCAGTTCTCCATTTTAATGGTTCTATGATTGTGCTAGGTGCTGTACAAGTAACAAACAGATGGTCCCACTGCCACAGGTTTGCTTTCTAAGCAATAATTAATATTATTGCAAACAGTGTGGTAGGCACCTAAAAGATAAATTAAGACTAAATTAAATTTAATTGTTTGCTACTTCCCTTGAATCCACATTTGATTTAATGTTTGCTGCTTTCCTGTACTGTAGAGTAAAATATATTGCATTTGTCTCAGAGCACATTGTAAGCAAGCAATTGTTTAAAGGGCATTAAACAGCTAAACTAATAAACTCTATTTTAAAATGTTATTAAGCTGTTGAATACAACATTGAGCTTCCTTGTGCTTGTTTCTGCCTTGAGCTTGCTGTCAGGAATTGTTTGAAGTCAAGAGCAAAAAATGTTTGGCAAAAAGTGATATCCTGTTTAGATTTGGGGATTATCATAAAATTTGTTCTTGATGTAAACTTTAAAACTGTAGGATTTAATCTGAAAATGAAATAACCAAATCCAAACCCACATCTTAATTTATATTAATTCATTCTAAAGTAAAGCAGAGGCCTATTAATAGCCGTGTGTGTAACAAATGAAGCACAGAGGAACGGATGTCGAGTGCACACACACTTGTACTTGTTTATATTATAAATTAATGTGGATGCATTTGATTGGTTATATGGTAAAGCCAACCATCTCCTATCACATATAATACTGGAAGCACTGGTGCAACTAATTATGCAGTCACTAGTATGTAGATGGAGAAGGATTAACTCTTTATGTGCTTCTTTTTTCCCCACTAACTGCAAAATACAGTGTCACTTAACATTTAAAATCTGAAGAAACTTCAGAAAAGAATATTCTGTGTGAAATATCAGAGAAAAGAGCCATGAAATATTAAGTTGCATTGTTTTTATACTTTCTACATGATGAATAGATCAGTTTGTTGTAAATTGAAATTGCCCACTAGATTGTTTATATATTGATGTAAATATGAAGAGCAACGCTTTGAAGCAATTTTTAAGTATCAAAATGTGTTTATCAGCCATTTATATAATCCTAAACTTAAACATCAAGATGACTTGTGCCATTAGCTTGTTTACATGGTTCCCTTAGCGATGCATAAATATTGCAATGAAAATCTTGAATCTTTTCTCTTTCTGTCTGGCTTCAGTTTATGAATTAATGAAAATCATCCTTAGAGAGTCTTGGTTTTCCAGTATTTTTGATTAAAAACAAACATGTACAATTTATGTTTCATTTAATGTTGATCTGTTCAATATTTCTTTCTGATATTATTCAGTAAAAATAGGGAATTCTTCTGTAGATGTCCGTAGATATACTGTAATTTTTCTATCCAAAACAAATATCTTTTTGCATAAGAACATTTCAAAATATATTCTTTAAAATATTGAACTCAACACTAAACATGTGTAATTATGATTTTAATACCCACCACTGGCAATTTATGATCCCATTTGAGACATTGCTGAGAATGCTATAAATGCTGTGCACACTGATGGCAATTAGCAAATAATAAATGATAGTTATATTGTCTCTGTCTGTGCAGAATTCCATCTACTCTGGGCAGTCCATGATACTTTTGGAAGCAAAGTATGGAGCAGATATGCAGCTATGTATCTTGGCAAGGGAAAGATTGAGAATGACTAGGGGTGCAATGTTTCAGAGTAGCAGCAATGTTAGTCTGTATCCGCAAAAAAGGTGGAAAAAACCCCTTTGTAGTGATAATGACATGAAGGTGTGAGGATACTTAACATGAGGAAATAGATTCAATGTGTGTAATGGCTCAGCCATTCCCAGTCTCTGTTCAAGCCTAAATTGATGGTATCTAGCTTGCACATTAATTCAAGTTCAGCAGTTTCTCATTGGAGTCTGTTTTTGAAGCCTTTCTGTTGCAAGATTGCCACTTTTAAGTTTGTTACTGAGTGACTAGAGAGGTTGAAGTGTTCTCCTACTGGTTTTTGAATGTTATGATTCCTGATGTCAGATCTGTGTCCATTTATTCTTTTGCATAGAGATTGTCCAGTTTGGCCAATGTACATGGCAGAGGGGCATTGCTGGCACATGATGGCATATAACGTTTTTTATTCTCCTGCTGATAATTGCTCATCTTAATTAATTAGCCTGTTAGAGTTGGTAGGGTAACTCCCACCATTTCATGTTCTCTGTATGTGTTTATATCTCCTTACTATATGTTCCATTCTATGCATCCGATGAAGTGTGCTGTAGCCCATGAAAGCTTATGTTCAAATAAATTTGTTAGTCTCTAAGGCTCCACAAGTACTCCAACTCCTGTTCTTTTTTTAGGGGTGCAATGTGTTTCTGGTGAGAGTGGCACCTGAGGCATAATCACAGGCATAGATTTAAGTGGTCACAGCTAGCTAAGACACCCTTGTGAAATGTAGTGAATGTGCAGCTGTTGAGCACTATGAGGGCCCAGTATGAACACCATCAAGCCAAGTAGAGAGAGAATATTTCTGTCAATCCCAAACAGTAGTGTGTATATGCACATATCCCATTCAGCAGATACTGGGAGAAGTGGTCCTGTCTCTATATTTTCCTTATTCTCACTGTAGCACAATTACACTCATACTCAGTGCTGACTGTTAAAATACATTTATTTGCAGTAAATTATTCAAAAATTAGGTATGTCTGTGCAGAGTTTCATGCAGGATATGGTCTCTGGTATGCAAGGCAGACAAAGGATGGAATGCGAGCTGAGTGGAAGCCCATTTATATGCCTTGGTGTGCTACTAAATAAGTCATCATCATGCTCCTCTGCCTTCAAACCTGGAATAACTTCTGAGACCTGCTTCATCCATTATACAGCCTGTAGTCTTCTGGCAGAATCATAAGTAGCAGCATTGAGGTGGTGTTCTGTCCACTTTCTACTTTGATGCTGTCTGTCTGGCCATTCATTTTTATAGCATGCAGGGTTTATTCATGTCTGAACCTATGGATTAGTTACTCTACTTGTCAGGAAATGTGCCCAGAAGCAATGTGCATTTGAACTACCTGAGATGTATGGGCACTCTGCCAATACAACTCATTAGTGAATAGAGCCCATAGTGTTATGTACAAACCATTCAGTGATTATGATTCACTGGATTTCAAAAAAGAGCAAGGTCCATATTTTCAATAGTGTCCACTAATTTTGGCCTCCTTTATTAAACTGCATGTTCTGTGGCCCTGATTCAGAAAAGGATTTAATTCCATACTAAACTTTAAGTGTGGGCTTAAATCTCATTGACTTGAAGTTAAGGGGTGTGTGTGTGTGTGTGTGTGTGTGTGTGTGTGTGTGTGTGTGTGTGTGTAAAAGTGTTGTCCTGAAAAAGGATACTTTCCTGAATCAGCATCTGTGTTTGTGGTGATGAGCTATTTTTATTGGATCTCTCAGTTGCAACAGAACCTTCACAATGCATAGCTTTCAAATGTATACTGAAAACTTTACTTACAATGTCTTTGGCTGCAGAAGGTCAGCAGTGAAAGCGATGTTGCTTATTATTGAAAGTAGTATAGTATTTCCACTGAAGGAAAATACAGAACTGTAAGTGGAGCAGGTGGGGGAATATCTTATTTCGGACAGTACAGTTGCTGTCATTTTTCTGTAACTGTATGTCTGAAAGGACACAACAGTTTTAAATAGAGGATTAGCAATACTGCTTATGGGAATTATTTGGAATACACTGCTATCTTGTGTCAAAAGGGAGAACTGCAGTCTGAAAAGACATGAAAAAGGGCTTTAGTTCTGAAACTGTCAAAGCCCAAATGTGTGTGATTTACCAATTAGCTTTCAGTGATTAAAGAAACATGTTTATTGTGTCACAAAAGATTTCTGAATATTTAATATTATCTTGCATACAGAAATGGAGTCTTAAAAGTCTATATAATTATTAACCCCTTAGTGCCAAGAAGACATAAGCTAACTCTCCTTGTGATATTTTGACTGCTGAGATGAACTGGAATGCTTGAGCTTACAGTACTATAATTGTTACATTAGGATCTGAGGCCAGAATGTTTTCCATGAAAGGCCTTTATCTCTGGAATTTGCTTTTCCTTCTAATCAAGCAGAGCTTCAGTATATTTTGGCCAAATAAATAAATCAGATTTGGTGATGTTGAAATGTTTCTAGAATTTGTGTTGGATTTGTCAGATTTTTTGGGTTAAAAAAACCCTACCCTCCCCCTGCACATTCTCCCTCTTTATTTTGACACTTTTTTAAATGAAATATTTTGGTTTTTTTAGTCTGAAACTATTTTTGTTTCAAAATTTCCTTTTTTTTTTAAATGGTTGAAACTAAAAAAAAGTTCTGATTATCAAAAGAAAACATTTTGTTTGACCTGAAGCTGATTTTCTTTTACTTCTTGATTCACTGAAAAATTCACAAGCTTTCAGTTATGGATCAATCCCAAACCTTTTTTAAATTTTTTGTATTGACACCAAACCAAAAAATTCCATTGTTTGCCCACTTCTAGTGCAGAGTATAAGAATATGCATTGTGGAGACTAACAAATTTATTTGAGCATAAGCTTTCAAGGGCTAAAACCCACTTCATCAGATGCATGCAGTGGAAAATACAGTAGGAAGATCTATATACCCAGAGAACATATTATATCTTCCTACTGTATTTTCCATTGCATGCATCCGATGAAGTGGGTTTTAGCCCATGAAAGCTTATGCTCAAATAAATGTTAGTCTCTAAGATGCCACAAGTACTCCTCATTCTTTTTGCTGATACAGACTAACACAGCTACCACTCTGAAATATGCATTGTGTAGATTAGAGATCATCAGTGCAGATCAGAGGAGAAAATTATGCCATATATGTGCATTCATTATTTCTCACTTGCTCCATGAGAGAAATGTAGGTTTTTTTCAGAAAATGATTTTGAATTATTGTGGTTCTTGGATTCTCTCTATAACAAGTATCTGTTTTCTGTTTGATAACTTGTTCTTTGTCAGAACCCTAACTGAGTCTTCAAGTCATGAAGCCTCCTGATTCACTGATTTTTATCTTTTTTTGTAATGAGATCCATTTGGAGGATACTTAGAGATCTTTGGGACTTGACGCTTGTTTCTGTTCTGTCTGGAACACTTGCACCTTTAAAACAAAGGAATTGGTAAGCTCTAAAATGTGGTGTTATCATATGATTATCTACTCTGGATTTCCTTGGTAGGTGAGTCTGACCTCAGATGGCTAGCCTGAGCCTCTACTGGTGCAGCGACATCCATACTACCATTTTTAGCAGGCTACCATGAGTCCTGCTAGTGCAAATCAATCTACTGGGGCTGGGAGGCTCACTCCCGTGTAGACATATCTTTGCTATAGCATCTGAGTGCCTGTTTGCTGAAGATATTCAGTGTTATTGTAGCCATATGGGCCCAGGATATTAGAGAGACAAGTTGGGTGAAGTAATATCTTTTATTGGACCAACTTCTGTTTGATGAGAGAGAAGGTGACCTGAAGGAGAGCTCTGTGTGACTCGAAAGCTTGCCTCTTTCCCCAACAGAAGTTGGTCCAATAAAAGATATTACTTCACTCACCTTATTTTCTGAAGAGTCTGTTATGTTTTCTTCCTATCGATTTAATTTATACATTTTTTCTTAGTCTTATTGGTAAAAGTTCTTGAACCAAAGAAGATTGTCTTTCCTAAAGTAATTGTACCATTCATATTGCTCCAAGCAGCACACTAGCATTGATACTCAACCTTAATGTTGTAATGAAGTATTCAGAACATTGAAACTTTTAACTCTGCTCTGTTAGATTTAAAGTATTGTCCTCTGAGCCCATGGAAAATATTACACAGATATCAAAATAAGTCTGATACTTTTAAAACATACACAATGGCGGCTGTTTACTGACTATTAACTGAATGGAACTGTACCATTAGTCTGTGTCTGTGAATACAAATAGAACATGCCAATACTTTGGCTGTCAGAATGTCTGTTTCCCTGAATGAATGTTTGCTTATATTTAATCCCTTCCTGGGGTTGTTATAGGGGGAGCACTGCCATTGCTTGTTGCCAACATTCATGGTGCAGGTAGGAAAGGGTTATGGCCTGAGAGCTAAAGTCAGCTGGGGATCATCAGGCAACCAGGCCCAAGTGCTTTCTTATACCTATGAGAAAAGGTTGAAAAATGGGTATGTTTAGACTATGACCTAGTCACAGTGTTCTAATATGTTAAGGGCTGTTATTAAGAGGATGAGGATCAATTATTCTCTGTGTCCACTGAAAGCAGGACAAGAAGTAATGGGCTTAATCTGCAGCAAAGGAGATTTAGATTAGATATTAGGAAAAACTTTCTAACTGCAAGGGTAAGTAAGCTCGGGAATAGGCTTTCGAGGAAGGCCATGGAATCCCCATCCCTGGAGGTTTCTAAGATCTTGTTAAACAAACACCTGTCTGGGATGGTCTACATTTACTTGGTCCTGCCTCGCCATGGGGAGCTGGACTTGACCGTTCAAGGCCCCTTTCAGCCCTGCTTTTCTGTTAATTCTATACTTGGCAGAAAGTGAGGGAGACACATCGCTGTCAAGTTTTGCAATGCTCCTTATTGTGACATTTATTTACAAACGTGTATAGAACCATAAACTTCAGCTTCTGGTCAGCACTTCCTGCCCCAGGCAGTACTGAGAGTAGGACATGGTGCACACAAAATTTGGCAGTAGTAGCAGCAGGAAGGGTGGCTGGGACAAGGCTGAAGTTGGTTCTCTATTCTTGGTTCCCAGTTCCTTATGCAAAGGTCATTTATTTTTTTCTAAATGTTCCAGCAACTTCAAAACAGTCTAATGGTCAGAGCAAAAGTATTTTACATCATTTATACATTTGTAAAGATTTGTATATCATTTTATCCCATGGTGAATATATGTTATAAAATTCAGTCTCATTTATTTCGGTGAAATTTCTAAAAGTATCAACTGAGTTTTTTTGTTTTACTTTGTTTTGAATAAGAAATTAACAATAAGGAACCCACTTCAGTCTTGTGTGTCTGGGGTATTGCAAGGTTGTAGACAACACGCTATACTGGGATAGGCTCTAGAGAGTCTGGAAGGAGCAGCTGGGGGGATGGGCGTTTCTAAGGATGAACTGGGCAATTGCGTGATAGCTGGCTGAGTGAAGGCGTTGTGAAGATGGTCTGTGGAAGAATCTGGGGGAAGCTAAGGGACAGCAGTGTGGGCCAGATTGCCCAAGGGAAGCTGGGCAAAGCTAATTTGTTTGGGGTATATGAAGAGGAATCTGAGGGATAACATGGGGGAGGATCTGAGGGGAAGCTTGGGGAGTGAGTGTCTGGTGGAAAGCTGAGGGATAGCTGGGTGCCTGGTGAGGGGAAAGCTGGAGGAGTCAAGATGCCTGCTGGTGGGGGCAGAGGGGTACACCTGGGTGTCTGGTGGTGGTGGGAAACTGGGAGATACCTGGGGGTGTGTGTGTGTGTCTGATGGACCCTTGGGAATACTTGGGTGAGTTGAGATAGCTGGAGGAAAAGCTGAGCAGGTGGGAGGGTTTGGGGAATGTCTGGGGTGGAGGGAAATCTGGGAGGTAGTTGGGTGAATGGAAGAATTCTATCTGGGCGAGGGTCTGGAGGAAAGGTGTGGGGGGGACTGTCTGGTGGACCTGAAGTTGGTGGGCTGCCATGGATGGTGTTCGCTGAGTGAGTCTAATGAATGTAGCTTTGGACCAGTATTGAGCCCTTTAATTTGTGCCTTCTCCAGCGACTGCTGCTGGTACCTCTCCCAGCCTCTCCTACCTGGCTGGGATGCTTCGGGGGAGCACGAAGAGAGGAGGAAACACATATGCCTCTGCCTTCCTACAGCTCAGTGGAGCTTGTAAGGATCCAGTTGGGCAGCAGGAATGCATAAGTTAAGGATATGATTTGATCATGGAGGTTACCGATTCTGTGACTTTAACAGATCTCTCAGACTTCTTTGGCTTCAGTCCCCTGCAGCAGGGCTTGGGCTTGGGCTTCAGCCTCCTGTGACAGGGCTTGGGCTTCAGCCCTGCCGTGACCATATCATGATTTAGTATATTTTTACCATGACTGCTCCATGAATTTTGCCAAATTTTACTGTGACAAAATCATATCCATAATTAGGGCCCTACAAAATTCACGGCCATGAAAAATGTGTCAAGGACCATGAAATCTGGTCTCCTGTCGTGAAATCTGGCCTTTTGTGTGCTTTTACCCTATACTGTACAGATTTCAGGGCGGAGACCAGTGTTTCTCAAATTGGGGGTCCTGACCCAAAAGGGAGTTGCAGGGGGGTCACAAGGTTATTTTAGGGGGGTTGTGTTATTGCCACCCTTACTTCTGCACTGCTTTCAGAGCTGGGCTGTCAAAGAGCAGTGACTGTTGGCTGAGTGCCTAGCTCTGAAGGCAGCACCCCACCTGCAGCAATACTATACTATGCCACCCTTATTTCTGCACTGCTGCCTTCAGAGCTGGGTGGTCAGAGAGTGGCGGCTGCTGACTGGTCTACACTACGCATTTAAACCAAATTTAGCAGCGTTAAACCGATGTAACCCTGCACCTGTCCACACAATGAGGCCCTTTATATCGATATAAAGGACTTTTTAAACCAGTTTCTGTACTCCTCCCCGACGAGAGGAGTAGCGCTGAAATCGGTATTGCCATGTCGGATTAGGGTTAGCGTGGCCGCAAATCGGTGGTATTTGCCTCCGGGCGGTATCCCCCAGTGCACCATTGTGACCGCTCTGGAAAGCAATCTGAACTCGGATGCACTGGCCAGATAGTCAGGAAAAGCCCCATGAACTTTTGAATTTCATTTCCTGTTTGCCCAGTGTGGAGCTCTGATCAGCACGGGTGGTGATGCAGTCCCAAATCCAAAAAGAGCTCCAGCATGGACCGTACAGGAGATACTGGATCTGATCGCTGTATAGGGAGACAAATCTGTTCTATCACAGCTCCATTACAGAAGACAAAATGACAAAGCATTTGAAAAAATCTCCAGGCTATGATAGACAGAGGCCACAGCACAGTGCTGTGTGACAAGCATAACGGAAAGCCAAAGAATCAAATGGATGCTCATGGAGGGAGGGAAGGGGTACTGAGGACTCCAGCTATCCCACAGTCCCCGCAGTCTCCGAAAAGAATTTGCATTCTTGGCTGAGCTCCCAATGCCTGTAGGGTCAAACACATTGTCCAGGGTGGTTCAGGGTATATCTCGTCAATTCACCCCTCCTTCCCCTCCATGAAAGAAAAGGGGAAAAAATTGTTTCTTGACTTTTTTCAGTGTCACCGTATGTCTACTGCATGCTGCTGGTAGACGTGGTGCTGTGGCACTGAACAGCAACATCCTCTCCCCTCCCCTCCCCGATGACAAACGGTACAGTACAAAATGACTGATAGCCATCCTCATCATCCTGTGAGTGCTCCTGGCTGGCCTCGGTGAGGTTGGCCGGGGACGCCTGGGTAAAAATAGGAATGACTTCTGGTCATTCCCGGCAGATGGTACAGAACGACTGGTAACCATCTTCATCATAGCAACTGGGGGCTGAGCTCCATCAGCGCCCCCTCTTCGTGTCTAAAGAAAAGATTCTGTACTGCCTGGACTATCATAGCAGCGGGAGGCTGGGCTCCTCTCCCCCATCACCGTTTAATGTCCTGCCTGGACTATCATAGCAGCTGGAGGCTGCCTCACCCTCATTTTATCTCACTAAAAAGTCAGTGTTGCTTATTCCTGCATTCTTTATTACTTCATCACACAAATGGGGGGACGCTGTAATGGTAGCCCAAGAGGGTTGGGGGAGGAGGGAAGCAATGGGTGGGATTGTTGCAGGGGCATCCCCTAGAATGGCATGCAGCTCATCATTTCTGTGGGATCTGACACGGAGCGGCTGTGCTCTCTGGTTCTCTGATACACTGGTTCTCTAGTACACTTGCCCCATATTCTAGGCAAGACTGACACTATTTTTAGATAAAACATAAAGGAGGGAATGACCCGGGGAGTCATTCCCATTTTTGTATTTGCGCCCCCGGCCGACCTCAGCGAAGGCCAGTCAGGAGTACCCATGATAGCAGCAGACAGTACAGAACAACTGATAACCGTCATCTCATCGCCAATTTACAATGGCACGGCAGACAGTACAGAGTGACTGATAACCATCATCTCATCGCCAATTTACAATGGCATGGCAGACAGTACAACAGGGATGGTAACTGTCTCCGCTACCTTGCAAAGGCAAATGAATGCTGCTGTGTAGCACTGCAGTACTGCCTCTGTCAGCAGCATCCAGTACACATACGGTGACATTGACAAAAGGCAAAACGGGCTCCATGGTTGCCATGCTATGGTGTCTGCCAGGGCAATCCAGGGAAAAAGGGCGCGAAATGATTGTCTGCCGTTGCTTTCACGGAGGAAGGATTGAGTGACGACATTTACCCAGAATCACCCACAACACTGTTTTTGCACCATCATGCATTGGGATCTCAACCCAGAATTCCAATGGGCGAGGGAGACTGTGGGAACTATGGAATAGCTACGTGATAGCTACCCACAGTGCAACGCTCCAGAAATCGATGCTAGCCTCGGTACGTGGATGCACACCGCTGAATTATTGTGCTTTGTGTGGCTGCGTGCACTAGACTTTATACAATCTGTTTTACAAAACTGGTTCATGTAAAATTGGAATAATCCTGTAGTATAGACGTACCCTGAGGGCTGAGCCCTGTAGGCAGCAGCGCAGAAGTAAGCAAGACAATACCATACCATGCCATCCCTCCTTCTGCGCTGCTGCTGGCGGCAGCTCTGCCTTCAGAGCTGGGCTCCCGGCCAGCAGCCATCACTCTCCAGCTGCCCAGCTCTGAAGGCAGCGCTGCTGCCAGCAGCAGCGATAACAATACCACAACCCCCTCCTACAATAACCTTGCAACCAACACACAACTCCTTTTTGGGTGAGGATCTCTACAATTACAACACTGAAATTTCAGATTTAAATATCTGAAATCATGAAATTTATGATTTTTAAAATCCTATGGCCATGACATTGACCAAAATGGACTGTGAATTTGGTAGGGACCTATCCATAATCATAGCGCTTCCAAATGCATGATTGTCATGTGAGATGCCTGACATTTGGCAACCACAAAGAGCCTGCCTTGATCACAGGAGAAAAGCAGTTGATTTTCATCTTAGAGCAATTTCCCTTAATTTGAGGACTGTATTTATCTCTTGGATGAAGAGCCTGGGAGGACCAGCATGTGGACTTGGACGAGCACACACCTTGATATGTTCCATTTGCCTGAACTCCTTTAAGCTTTGTTTCTTCTCTCGCCCCCACTCTCTCCTCTGTTCTGTATTCTGTTCCCACAAGATGATGAAAGTTGATGCATCACCACATAAAGTTGAGTCCTGTGACAACAGTCAACAAAATTGTTGAATTCACCTTCTATTCTGATCTGCGTTAATCACTGTAGTCCTTTATTCATGCTGGACAGCACTTAATATCAGTGGGACTGTTCACATACAACATTGGTGCGAGTAAGGGTTGCATAGTGGCCCTTAGTTTGGATAAGATACCAGTTGAGTGGATGCTTATCAGAAGCGCATCCAGACACTTCCCTACCTTTCTCCCTCCTTCTTCCCAATCCTCCACTCACCTTTGATGCCCTGTGGAGTCAGGGAGGCACTCCTCTATCCCAGGGTCTGAATAGTGCTCCTTTGTGTGGAGGCAGGCTAGACCCTGGATCTCTGGCTAGGTCTGTGCTTCAAAATGCGACAGTGACAAGATGTGGCCCAATGTTGGGTATTACAATGTATTCAGTTTATTACAGCTGACATGTTTTTTCTTATTGCCATTTTCCCCCATTATAAATCCCACTTGCAAAGTATTGAGATCAAATGTACATACATTAAGGCTTAATGGAGCTTTTTGGGGTTGTGTCATGGGGTGTATAAGCCCTACTTGGGGGAACCAAGGGTTAACAAGCAATTCTGTGCCCAGAAGACCCTGCTCAGCTGGGCATGCTCACGATGAAAGTAGCGTTCAAAAGGAAGGGGCCCAAGTCAGTCAGGGCAGTCAGAGTAAGGGAGCAGTCCTGCACTGGTACTCCTACAAAGAGGCCACACCACTTGGACCAGATCTTGCTGCTGAGCTGCGAAATGCTCCCATGGAGATCAGGAATGGCAGGCTGTGACTGACAGAGTAGCCTCCAGATAACTGCCAGGGAGAATCCCCCACTTGGTGAGTCCATAAGGAGATTCTGCTATGACTTTGGAGGGGCAGAGGCCATGGTAGGAAGTGATCCAGGAATCAGACTTGGGGGCATCCACCCTAGGCTGCATATCTGACCTGCCAAAGGGTCCTAGGTTAGAACCCAGTGGAGCAGGGAGGGCCTGGGTTCCACTATTGCTGGCCCCACTGACTCTTGCCGCTGGGTGATAACATTGCAGACTCTCACTACTGGGCCATGGTATACAGACTCTTGCCCCTGGCTATGCAGTCACAGACTGTCACCACTGGGAGACACTACCAGGCTCAGACACCGAACCCCCTGAGAGGATGGCTTATTTTTGGTCTTTCTGATATTACATGAGGGTCTCTCATTACTTCCAGCCTTTTAATCTTTGTAATAAATTAAAACATATGGCTGATGTGCTGCATTTCTTGATCCTGGACTCATTAGTTACAATGCTTTTATTTCCTTGGCCTGAAAAAAAGATACATATTTTTTTCCTTTTAAAGCTTGGTTGTCGATATTGTACTGGTTTTCAAATAAGATCTATTCTTATAAACTTGGCTCCATCTAAAGAAGTAAACCCACACTCTGTAGTTACTGGAACATTATACCAAAAGTTTGTGTATTTAAAAGATCTCTGCGTAACATTTACTGTACATGTATAGTTTCCACAGTAGCAGTATTTCAGCTGTTTCATTGCTACTTTCCAAATTAAATATGTATAAACCAGATGGCAAATGGTTTGACATTTCAGTTTGATTTATACCAATTGAAATTGACAACCTCATGTCAAAGTATGCTAATCCTTAATTGGAAAGTATAACCCTCTTGGACTACTGAATTTGTTTAACTTTAATTGAAGAAGACTGCTTGAGAATCTCTGCAGAGCTCCTCTGACACAAAGCAGAATAGACAAGCTAGGCAAACAGTGCCTTTTTTTGAGAAGATATTTGAGAAGAAATTGATGCTTCCCTTTTTAAAAAAAAAAAAATCATATAATATTTCATCCAGCGGCTACGTATTTCCCAGACCCTGAGATAGAAGTAATGATGCCAAAGACGTGCTTTTTAAGTGCAAGTGGTTTGGAGGTTTAGCTTATGCTGACCTCTTGGATTTGCAAAATTTGGCTGGAAATATGAGTGTTAATTTTTCCACAGCAGTGCAATGGAGGTCCTTACATCCAGAAGATTAGGGGGCTCTGTAAGGGCTACTGCTGCTGCTTGGTTCTTTTCTCTGATTGGCCTGTAGGGAAATGAGTCAGAAAGGAAGCAGCAGGGGATACCAGAGAAGAGGACCAGCTGGGATTATGTCTGTACCCAGTTATCTGGGGATCTGAGACACAAGCTAGGTTCTGTTCTCAAACATCATCACCAGTAATACTAATTCTATAAGTGGAATTTTGTACTCAGTTACAGCTGAGAAACTCCCATGGCCTTCCATGTAGAGGTGAAAAAGATCATATAGCCCTGGTCTACACTACGAGTTTAGGTCAAATTTAGCAGCCTTAGATCGATTTAACTCTGCACCCATCCACATGACGAAGCCATTTTTGTTGACTTAAAGGGCTTTTAAAATCAATTTCCGTACTCCTCCCTGACGAGGGGATTAGTGCTGAAATTCACCCTGCTGGGTCGAATTTGCGGTAGTACGGAAGCAATTTGATGGTATTGGCCTCCGGGAGCTATCCCAGAGTGGTCCATTGTGACCGCTCTGGACAGCACTTTTAACTCAGATGCATTGGCCAGGTAGACAGGAAAAGCCCCACGAACTTTTGAATTTCATTTCCTGTTTGGCCAGCGTAGCAAGCTGATCAGCACAGGTGACCATGGAGTCCCAGAATCGCAAAAGAGCTCCAGGTTGGACTGAACGGAAGGTACTGCATCTGATCGCTGTATGGGGAGACAGATCTGTGCTATCCAAATTCTGTTCCAAAAGATTAAATGCCAGAATATTTGAAAATATCTCCAAGGGCATGAAGAATAGAGGTTATAAGAGGGACCCGCAGCCCTGCCGTGTGAAGCCTACCAAAGAACCAGAGAGGCAAACGGCCACTCCGGGTCAGAGCCCCAGACATGCCACTTCTATGATGAACTGCATGCCATTCTAGGGGGTGCCCCTACATCTACCCCACTCCTGTGCTTCCTTCCTCCCCCACCTCTCCCGGGCTACCTTGGCAGTTATCCCCCAATTTGTGTGACGAATTAATAAAGAATGCATGAATTTGAAACAACAATGAGGGCGGTTGGCTTACAGGGAAGTAAAGTGAACCAAGGGGGCGGGTTTTCTTCAAGGAGAAACAAACAGAAATGTCACACCGTAGCCTGGCCAGTCATGGAACTGGTTTTCAAAGCTTCTCTGATGCACAGCGCACCCTGCTGTGCTCTTCTAACTGCCCTGGTGTCTGGCTACATGTAATCAGTGGCCAGGTGATTTGCCTCAACCTCCCACCCTGCCATAAATGTCTTCCCCTTACTCTCACAGATATTGTGGAGCACACAGCAAGCAGTAATAACAATGGGAATATTGGTTTCGTTGAGGTCTAACTGAGTCAGTAAACTGTGTTAGTGAGCTTTTAAACGTCCAAAGGCACATTTGACCACCATTCTGCACTTGCTCATTCTATAGTTGAACTGCTCCTTACTACTGTCCAGGCTCCATGAGCCATGGGATCAAGGGATAGGCTGGGGTAGGTGCAACCGTGCAGTGCTGCCGACTGGGAGAGCAGCCTGAGGCAGAAGCCTCCAGCTGGCATGATATTCCAGGCAGGACTGACTCTCCATTAGACGAAACTTAAAGAAGAGAATGACCTAGAGTTATTCCTATTTTTGCCCAGGCGCCCCAAACCAACCTTACCGAGGCCAGCCAGGACCACCCATGTCCGCCCAGGTGCTCCTGACCAACCTAACCAAGGTTGTCCAGGAGCACCCATGGGACAATGACGACTAGCAGTCATATTGTACTGTCTGCCGTCCACAAGGCAAGGCAAGGCAAGGGGATGCTGCTGTGTAGCACTGCAGTACCGCATCTGCCGGCAGCACCCAGGAGAAAAATGGTGACAGTGAGCTGAGTGGGCTCCATGCTTGCTGTGGTATGTTGTCTGCATGGGTAACCCAGGAAAAAAGGTGAGAAATAATTTTTTGCCATTGCTTTCATGGAGGGAGGAAGGCCTGCCAACATGTACACAGAACCACCCACAACAATGTTTTTGCCCCATCAGGCACTGGGAGCTCAGAATTCCAATGGGTGGCGGAGACTGCAGGAACTGGGGGATAGCTACCACAGTGCAATGCTCTGAAAGTCGACGCTAGCCTCGGCACCGTGGACGCACACTGCCAACTTAATGCGCTTCGTGGGGACACACACAATCGACCTTATCAAATAGATTTCTCAAAAAATCGACTTCTATTAAATTGACCTAATTTTGTAGTGTAGACATACCCTTTGTGTGTATGTGTCTGTTTTATTGGGGGGAGGGGGGAATCATGGAAAAAAATGTGGATCCCTTCCCCTGCTTCCTTCCTGTGTGTCTTTTTCCCTTTTCCCACCTTATTTATTCTCTTTTGTCATTCTCTCACTAGAAAAAGAGATGCACAAATCCTGTTATCTCAAATGGAGTTTTCCAAACACTTCAATCCAAACACATTGGTGTAGATAAAACAATAAAACACCACAGACAGATTTTATGTGACTACATGTGATAAGGCTGTCATAAACAGATAGCTAAGGGTTAATGTTCTTTTACCTGGAAAGGAGTAACCTGAAGCACCTGACCAGAGGACCAATCAGGAAACAAGACTTTTTCAAATCTGGGTGGAGGGAAGTTTGTGTGTGAGTCCTTTATTCTTGTCTTGTGTCTGTCCCTCTCGGCTATGGGAAGGATTTTTTCTGTCTCCTGCTTTCTAATCTTCTGTTTCCAAGTTGTGAGTACAAAGATCATAAAACAATAGGGGTTATTGTTTTTTTTTTCTTTTGTATTTACATGTGTGTAGTTGCTGGAGTGTTTTGAATTGTGTTCTTTTGAATAAGGCTGTTTATTCATATTTCTTTTAAGCAATTGACCCTGTATTTGTCACCTTAATACAGAGAGACCATTTTTATGTATTTTTCTTTCTTTTTACATAAAGCTTTCTTTTTAAGACCTGTTGGAGATTTTCTTTAGAGGGAAGCTCCAGGGAATTGAGTCTGTGCTCACCAGGGAATTGGTGGGAGGAAGAAGTCAGGGGGAAATCTGGGTGTGTTAGATTTACTAGCCTGACTTTGCATTCCCTCTGGGTGAGGGGGGAAGAGAGATTAGCTCTCGGTAATTCTGTTTTCCAGGACTGGAAACGGGGAGGGTGGAGTCCCTCTGTTTAGATTCACGGAGCTTGCTTCTGTGTATCTCTCCAGGAACCCAGGGAGGGAATATCTGGAAGGGAGAAGGGGGGGGGAAATGGTTTATTCCCCTTTGTTATAAGACTCAAGGAATTTGGGTCTTGGGGTCCCCAGGGAAGGTTGTTGGGGGGACCAGAGTGCCCCAAAACACTCTAATTTTTTGCGTGGTGGCAGCTTTACCAGGGCCAAGCTGGTAACTAAGCTTGGAGGTTTTCATGCTAACACCCATATTTTGGACGCTAAGGTCCAAATCTGGGAATATGTTATGACATGAGTGGCAGTGGTGAGATAGATAGAATCCAGAAGCCAGTAGGAATATTATATTTTTCTTTTCTCTGCTAGGGCTTTTAAGCAGAGAGAAACAGTTTGGTTTTAAAAGGAACCAAAGAGAATTTTTTTCTCTGCTCTCTCTGGCAGTTGTGGCTTGCATATTAAGCAAGGAACCATTAAGGAACTATTAAGGGTCTTTTGTGACAATAGCACTCCCATTGAGAGTCAGTATCCTGCAATACACATGCAAATACAGTGGTTTTTCTGGTTTACTTACATTTAAAAGATTAGCTAGAGAAAGAAAGGGAAAAAGGCACTGTTGCTAGGCAGACCCCAGGAGGCAAAAGAGAACCTGCAGTTCAGACAATAAACACCGGAGGGCACCCCAACACAAGAAAACAGAAACCATGCCTTCTAAGGCAAAAATGGTGGCCGAAGAACAAATCAAAGAAGCTGAGCACAGGCGAGATATGGAAAAAAGACTACAAAAGATGGAGCTGAGAGAAAGAGAAAGAGAGGCAACTCACAAACAAGAGATGGAAAGGCTACAAAAACAAGAAGAAGCCAACAATGCAGCCCACCAACAAGAGTTGGAAAAACGGAGGGAAGCCCACCGACAGGCCATGGAATTAGAAAAGGCTAAGCAACATGCTCCAGCCAATCCTAACAACCCTTCACCAATTATGGTTCCACATCCCAGGAAATTTCCCACCTACAAGGCAGGTGATGACACTGAGGCCTTCTTGGAAAATTTTGAAAGAGCCTGTCTTGGGTACAGCATCCCTGATGACCAATACATGGTAGAATTGAGGCCACAGCTCAGTGGACCTTTAGCAGAGGTGGCAGCTGAAATGCCTAAGGAGAAAATGAATGACTATAAACATTTTCAAACCAAGGCCAGATACAGAATGGGGATAACCCCGGATCATGCCCGTCGGCGTTTCAGAACCCAAAAGTGGAAACCAGATGTGTCATTTCCCAAACACGCCTACTACGTTGGGAAAAATTATGAGGCCTGGATATCAGGACACAATGTTAAATCCTTGGAAGAACTGCACCTCCTCATACAAATGGAGCAGTTCTTGGATGGTGTTCCTGAGGACATAACACGGTACATACAAGATGGAAAACCCAAAAATCTCACTGAGGCGGGGGAGATTGGAGCCAGATGGATGGAAGTGGCAGAAAGCAAGAAAGCTACTGTCAAGGGGAACGAATACCCCGGGGGGCACATCGACCATAAACCCTACAACCGAGGACAGCCAAAGACCCCACATACAACCCAAGTAAAGCCACAGATGCCCTATTCTTCCACCTCACCAGTCTCCAGTAACTCACCTCGACCCAGTGACCAGTCAGATGGAAGATGCTTGAAGTGTAATGAACTGGGACATATCAAGGCCAACTGCTCAAAGACCGCCAACCGAGTGCAGTTCACTACACCACCATCACACCAAAAATCCTCAGGCCCAGATGCCTCTCAAATACCCTTGGAGCGAAGGGAAAATTTGAGAGTGAGCGGAAAGAAGGTTACTGCGTGGAGAGACACGGGGGCACAAGTGTCATCTATCCACCAATCCTTCGTAGACCCTAAATTCATCAACCCAAAGGCCCAAGTGACAATTTACCCCTTCATGTCACAAGCTGTAGACTTGCCTACAGCTAAACTGCCTGTCCAGTACAAAGGCTGGTCAGGAATGTGGACTTTTGCAGTCTATGACAACTATGCCATCCCCATGCTACTGGGGGAAGACTTGGCCAACCAGGTGAAGCGGGCCAAGCGAGTGGGAATGGTTACACGTAGCCAAACCAGGCAAGCTTCCAGACCCATTCCTGTTCCTGAGCCGTTCACAGATGCCCCGTCTGTGTTACCAGAGACCCAGAAGAGGTAGTGGACCCGGATTCCATGCCAACCACTGAAACAGCCACAGCACCTCCAGTCCCAGGCCCAGAACTGGAACAGCAACCAGCACCAGCAATTGCAACCACATCTTCAAACTCAACACCAGAGGGCACCAGCGAGCCAGAACTGGCAGAAGCAACAGACAGCCATACCCAAAAGGCTCAGCCAGAGCCTGAAATACCCTCAGGTGCACCAGCGGAGAGCGGTTCACCAGCAACGGAAACAACCCCATCACCTACATCGCTTCCAGAGGGACCAAGCCCAAGTCCACAGTCTGAGGAAGAACTGATGACCCCAGCCTCAAGGAAACAGTTCCAGACTGAGCAGGAAGCAGATGACAGCCTTCAGAAAGCTTGGGCGGCGGCACGGAGCACCCCACTGCCTCTCAGCTCTTCTAATCGATCCCGGTTTGTTATAGACCAAGGACTTTTATACAAGGAGATTCTTTCTGGTGGACACCGGGAAGAATGGCAGCCACAAAAACAGTTGGTGGTTCCAACTAAGTACTGGGGGAAGCTCTTAAGCTTAGCCCATGATCATCCCAGTGGCCATGCTGGGGTGAACAGAACCAAGGACCGGTTGGGGAAGTCCTTCCACTGGGAGGGGATGGGCAAGGACGTTGCCAAGTATGTCCGGTCTTGTGAGGTATGCCAAAGAGTGGGAAAACCCCAAGACCAGGTCAAGGCCCGTCTCCAGCCACTCCCCATAATTGAGGTCCCATTTCAGCGAGTAGCTGTGGATACCGCCACCTTCCAGAGGCTGGTGGATGGTCTACTAGCAGGACTGGGCGAATATGCAGTTGCCTACCTCGATGATGAGGACATTTTTTCAGACTCCTGGCCCGAACACCTACTACACCTGGAAAAGGTCTTTGAGCGCATCAGGCAGGCCGGACTAACTGTTAAGGCCAAAAAGTGTCAAATAGGCCAAAACAGAGTAACTTACCTGGGACACCAGGTGGGTCGAGGAACCATAAACCTCCTACAGGCCAAGGTGGAGGCTATCCAAAAGTGGCCTGTCCCAAAGTCAAAGAAACAGGTCCAATCCTTCTTAGGCTTGGCCGGGTACTACAGGCGATTTGTACCACACTACAGCCAAATCGCTGCCCCACTGACCAACCTGACCAAAAAGACCCAGCCAAATGCAGTTAAGTGAACTGATGAGTGTCAAAAGGCCTTTACCCAACTTAAGGCAACGCTCATGTCTGACCCTTTGCTCAGGGCCCCGGACTTTGACAAGCCATTCCTAGTAACCACAGATGCATCTGAGCGTGGTATAGGAGCAGTTTTCATGCAGGAAGCAACAGATCACAACTTCCATCCTGTCTTGATTCTCAGCAAGAAACTGTCTGAGAGGGAAAGTCACTGGTCAGTCAGTGAAAAGGAATGCTATGCCATTGTGTACACCCTGGAAAAGCTACGCCCATATGTTTGGGGACGGCGGTTCCAGCTACAAACTGACCATGCTGCGCTAAAGTGGCTTCATACTGCCAAGGGGAACAACAAAAAACTTCTTCGTTGCAGTTTAGCTCTCCAAGATTTTGATTTTGAAATTCAGCACATCTCAGGAGCTTCTAACAAAGTAGCTGATGCACTCTCCCGTGAGAGTTTCCCAGAATCCAGTAGTTAAAAAGTTTTCTTAAAATGTAAAAGTCTGTTAGTTATATACTTAGTAGTATATGTAAAAAGGTGCATGTGTTGTATTAATCTGTTTATTTTAAAGTTCTAGGAGGAAATCGCCACCAGTGAGCTTCACCACTGTCTGCAATTTGGGGGGTGTGTCATAAACAGATAGCTAAGGGTTAATGTTCTTTTACCTGAAAAGGAGTAACCTGAAACACCTGACCAGAGGACCAATCAGGAAACAAGACTTTTTCAAATCTAGGTGGAGGAAAGTTTGTGTCTGAGTCCTTTGTTCTTGTCTTGTGTCTGTCCCTCTCGGCTATGGGAAGGATTTTTTCTGTCTCCTGCTTTCTAATCTTCTGTTTCCAAGTTGTGAGTTCAAAGATCATAAAACAATAGGGGTTATTGTTTTTTTTTCTTTTGTATTTACATGTGTGTAGTTGCTGGAGTGTTTTGAATTGTGTTCTTTTGAATAAGGCTGTTTATTCATATTTCTTTTAAGCAATTGACCCTGTATTTGTCACCTTAATACAGAGAGACCATTTTTATGTATTTTTCTTTCTTTTTACATAAAGCTTTCTTTTTAAGACCTGTTGGAGTTTTTCTTTAGTGGGAAACTCCAGGGAATTGAGTCTGTGCTCACCAGGGAATTGGTGGGAGGAAGAAGTCAGGGGGAAATCTGGATGTGTTAGATTTACTAGCCTGACTTTGCATTCCCTCTGGGTGAGGGGGGAAGAGAGATTAGCTCTCGGTAATTCTGTTTTCCAGGACTGGAAACGGGGAGGGTGGAGTCCCTCTGTTTAGATTCACGGAGCTTGCTTCTGTGTATCTCTCCAGGAACCCAGGGAGGGAACATTTGGAAGGGAGAAGGGGGGGGGAAGTGGTTTATTCCCCTTTGTTATAAGACTCAAGGAATTTGGGTCTTGGGATCCCCAGGGAAGGTTGTTGGGGGGACCAGAGTGCCCCAAAACACTCTAATTTTTTGCGTGGTGGCAGCTTTACCAGGGCCAAGCTGGTAACTAAGCTTGGAGGTTTTCATGCTAACACCCATATTTTGGACGCTAAGGTCCAAACCTGGGAATATGTTATGACAAAGGCACAAAACTCAGAATTGGTTACAAGAAAATAAATACAACTAATGCATTTATTGTATCTAAATACAACTAATACATCATTTAACAAGCTAAGTGAATTCAAAGCAAAGGTCTCTCTCACCACATGTTTCAGCAGTCTCACTAACTGAAACTCTTTCAGTCAGGATCCGTCCCCAGTCCAGTGATGCTTCCTTTGTCCTTCAAGTGTTGCTGATGCTGTGAGTAGAAATGAGGAGAGAGAAGATTTGGGGCCTTTGTTCTCTCTTCTTATAATTTTTTCTCTTCTTTGAGAATCATCTCCAGCTGAGGTTCAAGAGACAGAAAATCTGTGTGGATGGGAACCCCCAGCTGTTTTTTAATCAAAATGTAAATCTTTGCCCATATCCTTTTCCCTGACAAGGAATGACCACTTAACCAGGTGATAGCTCATTTGATTTTGTTGAGGCATTGGCTAGTCTTTGCGGCTTTTAACATCTTACAACTTTACATAAAATGTTGTCATACATATTTTACCAGAATAATAATGATCAGCAAATTGAGTTTTTAAATGATACCTCACAAGTCATACTTTGCACAAGATTTATCATAGTCCTATAAAAGGGGTGAACATAGGGGTACAGGCTGCCACAGTCTCTTGACTGCCCTTTTCTGTAGCCTCTTTGATTTTTATCAGCTCCATTGTTGAAACAGGGAGATTGAATCCACTATCATGCTGCAATATGTCCTGATCCCCTTTCTGCAACTTGTAGATGCTGGGTATATATGCCCTGCTCAGGGTGTCAGCTAACACTAACAGTCATCTTGGACAATATCTGATCTCTTCCCGGTAGCGCTGGAGGTGTGTTAATATGAACTTCAAATACTTTGTAATATTAAGGGGGGGCTGTGCCATGATTGTCTCTATGAGTTTATAGTCTAATTGCACTATTACTGGGTGGCCATAGGTATACCGATGGAATTGGTTCATTCCAAATACCACAGCCAGAAGCTCCTTTTCTGTTTGGACCAGTGGCATGTGAAGGAATTCAAATGTCACCACTTTTGGAAGGGCACATTCTGTGTCCCTGCCGCAGCCCCAGGGCCAGCAGAGCTGTCAGCTCCTACCATGGTCCCAGGGCTGGAGGAACTGTTAGCCTCCTCCATAGCCCCAGGGTCAGAGGAGCTCATTTTCCCTGACGTGGTCCTAAGGCTGGAGGGGGTCGCTCTCCCTACTCTGGTCCCAGGGCCAAAGGAGTTCTGTGCCCCTGCAATTTGGGGGGTGGGGTGGGCAATGTCCCTGCTTGTCCCCCCTTCGTACACATCCCTGGTTTGGATATACCTCTGTTCAGTCTCTGACATGGCTCTTCTGGCATAAACTGCAAGAGAACTACACCAAGGCCTTTCTCTGATGCATCACAGTGGAGTGTCAGTGACTCTCCTGCCTGGTAGTACATTAGGACAGGGACATCTGTTATCCTTTATAGCAGTGTGTCAAATGCTTGCTATTGGCAACTTGCCTAGTCTCACTCAACGTCCTGCCTTGTGAGCTGACATATGGGTTCTACTGCTGCAGCCAGGTGTGGACAAAATTTGCTCAGCAAATGTATCATTCCTATGAAGTGCTGTAGCCCTTTCATCCCTGTCATAACTGGCAGGTCTCTGGCTGACTTGATCTTGTAGGAATCTGCTTTCAGCCCTTCTGCTGTGAGTAGATGCCTAATGTATTTCACCTCAGGCTATTTGAATTACAATTTTTCTGGGCTGAGTTTTATGTTCTTGGCCCTGCATTGCTTTAGAAAAGCTTGTAGTTTTCTGTCATGGTCTCTTTCAGCTTCTGTATCATTGCTCCCTTCACCTAAAATAAGGATATCATCTGCAGTTATTTTCACCACAGGCAGTCCTTCCAGTGCTTGGCTGAGTCTTCTCTGGTGCTGGGCTTATGTTCATGGGCATGCACAGTCATCTGTAGCAACCAGATGACGTGGCAAAGGCCCTCAGCATGCTGGACAGTTTATCCAGACTTACGTACCAAAACCTGTTTCTCACATCACAGACCATAAACATTCCGGCTTTGGAGAGTTCTGGCAAGATGTCCTCAGTTGGGCAGTGGATAGGACTTTTTGTGTCTATTTAGATTGCTTCTTTACCTCTACTAGGCTGCTTACCCAGGCTATACTGGTCTCTGCAGTTGTAATGATACCTCTGCTGCAGACTTTCGAGCTCCTTATGTACTGGATTACACAGTTCTACTAGAATTTTCCTTTGTGGTAAGCACATGTGTTCCATTGTGGGGTCTACTTCTGGATGCAGCTTTCCTTCAAGGCATCTGTCACCTTTGAAAACATCCCCATACACTTTTAACATTGTCTCCATTGTCCACAGGACTCCCCCTTTTGTTTTTTGCATTGCAGCTATAAAACTCTGATGCTGCACCAATCAGATCTGTGACCTAAGTATTCCCTAACAGAGATCTCTGGTGCTTACGATCTACCAGCACAAACTTCAGTTGGTCCTGTCTTTTATTTTCAGGTTAGTTACTATGAGATCACATTTTCCTGTGGGCTGCATTATGCTCTTATTGTATGTTATCAGATTGCATATGCTCTTTGGAATGAGTGTGTTCGAGTCCAATTCACTCCAAGGAATCACATTGCAGGAGGCCCTGGTATCCAGCCGAAATTGCACATGGTATTTCCCTATTACCATTGTTGAATGCATGGAGGTTGGTATTGTCCAACAGCCTGAACAGATATGCTCTCAGACACAAGGAGAGAGTCATGATGTCATAACCGGCGACTGATGTGCCATCTGCCTTTTTTAAAAGTCCGTCTGAGTCTTTGAGATCTTAGAATCATAGGGTTAGAAGGGACTGCAAGGGTCATCTAGGTAGGATTTTTTGTGTGTCTAAGCCATCCAAGACAGATGGCTAGCCAGACTCCCTTGAAGACCTCAAGTGAAGGAGATTTCACTGCCTCCCTAGGCAGTCTGTTCCATTGTCCTACTGTTCTTATGGTTAGGACATTTTTCCTATAATTTAATCTTAATTTGCTATGCTTTAGTTTGAACCCATTGCCTCTTGTTCTGCCCTCTGTGGCAAGAGAAAACAGCTTTTCTCCTTTTTTATGGCAGCCTTTCAAGTATTTGAAGACCACTATCATGTCCCCCCTCAATCTCCTCTTTTCCAAACTAAACATACCCAGTTCTTTCAGCCTTTGCTCATATGGCTTGCATTCCATCCCTTTGATCTTCCTTGTCGCTCACCTCTGGATTCTTTCCAGTTTCTTCACATAGTTCCATACCAAAATTGAACACAGTACTCCAGCTGCTGCCTAACCAGCTTTTTTGCTCTTCCTCTGCTCTTGCACACTGCTAAAATAGGTTCACTTCCCACTCTTGGCAGCCCACCTAACGAAATCATGTTGTGTGCGTGCGCACGCACGCGCGCGCGCACACACACACACACACACTCTGCAGCAATAATTTTAGCAATGTGCAGACAGGCAGAATTAATCCTCTCGCTCAAGAGCATCTACCAGTGTGACCGCAGGCTGAAGTTGTAGAGTCAGTCATATATACAGCTTTCAAAGAAGAAGAAAGTGCTGGGAATATGATGCAAAATCTGGCTTAAACCCTATCAGAACAATTTGTGTATCAGTCAGTGTAAATATTTTATGTTTTGTCGTCTAATAAAGTGTCTGCTCAGTTTTGTAACAACATTTGCTGGATAAAAAATGAAATATTCATTAGTTCCATACACACTCTACATTCTGTTCATTTTGTTTATATCTATTGGACTGAAAACAGAAAATCTGTATACACAGATGAAATAGTAACAAATACTATATTAGATATAAATTACATATTAATAAATAGCCAGGAATATGACAATTTCCTTCAATTTATCCTATTGTTCATTTAAGTAGAATTTTCTAATTCACACAGTCACATGTACTAGTTTGTAATGTTAAGCCTTTAGATGCTTTTTCATTTTTGAAAGCTCATTCTTTTATCTGTTCAATTAACTCTTCACCGAAATTGTTCCAGTGCTTTACTAATGTAGCTATATCACTTAGAAGCTTTTGCAGAAAAATGTAAGAATCTAAAGAGAACCCTGCTGTTCAAAAGTGCATTAGCTCTTTGAACTCCTTTGTCCTGGAATTTATGTACAAATGGACATTCCAAAAACATACCATAGGCATTAAAATCATATTCAACGCATCACTACTCCAGCACTTGTCATTTGCTTTGATCCCTACATTAGCTATCCTGGATGCAGTCCAGTAAATTCTAAGAAGTATTTAGCCATTTTACTTCACATCCAAGAGTGTAATCCTGGTTTTCCTTATGTCAGTGGCAAAATTCCTGTTGACTTTAATGGGGCCAGGATTTCACTCTAACTCTTGAGTCTTATAGAAATAAAAGGACATCTGCTGGAAATAAAAATACAGGGGGAAGAAGGAATTTGTGAAACTAAAATTACTTAATGAATAAATACTGCACAGAGATAGTTTGCTAGTATTTAGTGAGATCATTTTAGAATTCTCAGTAAATGAGAATCTTGAGAGCAAGATCCTGCAAATAGTTAGGTATATACTTATTTTGTGCAAAGTTAAGCCTGTGCAAAAGGTTTGCAGAATCTGATATTAGTTAGTAATTCATATTGTTCAGGATTTTTTTTTAAAGCTATGTGCTAATAATTCTGCCTCCCCTACATTTATTGCCAGGCATAAAGATTATAAACAAGAAACAATTGATATTCATTGTTAAGCAGAACATTAGCCTAATGAGATTTGTACATGTAGCACAGTTTTTAACTTCTATACAAGTTGGTTCCGAAAAGAGTAACTGAAGTTGCCTTGTTCTAAATCCAGATAGATTTATAACTTGTCCTTTGGCTCAATTTTCTTCTGATGAACACTCAAATACAGGTCATTCAACCACTTGACATTTGACATCAATCAAAGCCACATCTTGACTCTGCGCAGAGGGCTGAAGGAATGTTAGATTCGTCCATGTTTGTGACTGGAAGATCAAGATGGTCGACTAATGGCTGAGTAAAGATTGATGTGCTCCAAAATGTCTGTCTAACCTATGTTGCCTATGTCTATTCCTTTGCCAGGCCAATTGGTCCATTCTTCAACTAAGTGGACGCTTCTTTGAAAATATGGTTGAATGAATACATAGTCTGAATATTTATTTTTCAAAGTTTCTTGAAAGCCATTTAGTTCCATGGGAAAGAGACTGCTTTAGCAAGCTGAATCCTGTTTTTCCTTCAGGGACCTTGTAGTTCAAAGCTACAATAAGAGAGTCCAAATAAAGCACATACAGACTTTGTCTACACTTGCAGTGACATGTAGAGTATGTGTAGTTACATCCCACAGTGAAACACAGGCTTCTAAAAATAGCAGTGTAGACGTGGGAGGCAGTGCTTGGCCATGTAGAGCCATGAGACTGGAAGGGACTTTGAGAGGTCTTCTAGTCCAGTCACCTCAAGGCTTATAACACTCCGGCTAATACTTCCCAGAATGATGTGTGCTTTTTTGAAACAGTGTTACATTGTTGACTCAGTTTTAAAGAGCAGTGTAGGGTACATACTGTAAGATTTTGGCATGTCTGTACTTGCTTAAGCTCTACACTCCTATTTATACCTGTGCTAGGTGGGCATGCAGTGTATGTACTCTCTACCCCTCTGTAAGCATATATGTAGCCACAGAGGGAGAAGCAGTGAAATTAAGGGTAAGGTTAAATGACTACAAAGCTGGTTTCTATCTCTGAAGTCAAGTTCCAAAATGAAGTTTAGAACAGTGTGAACTGGAGTAGGTATTGCTTTCCATACTACAATTAGTGTCTGGTATGTCCATTTACTGTCTTCCATCAATATATTCATTGTAAAAACATCTGGGCTAGCCCACTGGTTCAGCTTCTAACAAAAAGCCATGGATATATGTGACTTTCTGACATGTCATAAACTGGAAGTGCTCCTGTCTTCATATTGACATTGGCACTGAAACCACAGTATCAAAATAGTAAAAAGTTAGACCTAAGGGAGATAATAAAGCAAAACCAAATATTACAGCAAAATGATGAGAAAACTATTTCTAAGACATAAAGCATTAACTCTTCTAAGTTTACAGTCCTTTGAAGAATAATTAAGAGGACTATTGATGTGATCTTCCTTACCCCTCTGGGTAAAATCTCACTGGCTTCTTCAGAGATAAGACTGGCAAATAGAGCCATGTGAACTACAGATTTTTCGCTTTGCTGGCAACTCTGAAACATTGAACAAAGGTAGTTACAGACTGAACTGAAAAAGATACAATATTTTTCCAGAAATTTTGTCAAATGAAAAAGTGGAATTTTTTTTTTCAGATGAACAAGATGTTTGACTGAAAATTAAATACAGTAACTCCTCACTTAACATTGTAGTTATGTTCCTGAAAAATGCGACTTTAAGAGAAATGATGTTAAGCAAATCCAATTTCCTCATAAGAATTAGGTTAGGTTCCAGGGAATTTTTTTTTACCAGACAAAAGACTATATTATATATATATATATGTACACAGTATAAGTTTTAAACAAACAATTTAATACTGTGCACAGCAATGATGATTGTGAAGCTTGGCTGAGGTGGTGAAGTCAGAGGGTGGGAGATTTCCCAGGGAATGCCTAAATGACGAACTAGCTTTGGCTGAGCCCGCATGGGTTAACACGTTGTTAATGTAGTCTCACAATCTACAAGGCAACACTAATGGAGGGAGGGGAGACAGTATGGCAGACAGAGACAGAGACGCACACCCTGTGTGTGTGAGAGATATGCATTTCCCCTTTAAGTACGCTGACCTCATTCTAAGTATATTGCCTTTTTAAGTAGATCAGCAAGTTGAGACTGCAGCTGTGGGAGCAACCTCCCTCTGTCCTGAGCCCTGTTGTGTCCCCCCTACTCTATGGAGATTGAGTAAGTCGGAGGCAGGAGCAGCGGGGAGGGAGATACCCTGACATTAGCCCTCCTCCTCCCCCCAGCCCTGAACAACAAGCAAGAGGCTCCTGGGAGCAGCTGCAAGGCAGAGGGCAGGAGCAGCACATGGCAGTGTGGGGAGGGACAGATGAGCTGCCGGCAACTGATAGCCTGCTGGGCAGCTGCCACATAGAGAACTTAGGGGAGCAGGGAGTTGATAGGGGGAGCTGATGGGGGCTCCTGGTCCACCCTGGTTCCAAGCCCCCACCAGCTAGCTCCAACAGGCTGCTTTTCCTGGAAGCAGCGGACAAAGAAGGCAACTGCCAAACAACTTTATAAGGGAGCATTGTACAACTTTAAATGAGCATGTTCTCTAATTGATCAGCAATGTAAGAACAAAACAACGTTAACCAGGATGACTTTAAGAGAGGAGTTACTGTATTTTGTCTTAATTTTGAGCATTTTTTAACATTTTAAGATTTATAAAAAAAGGAAATTTTAAAACAAAATCATTTGGAATAAAAAAACTTGAAATGTGTCACTGAACATTTTAAAATGAAACATTCTGATTTTTTTAAAGGTTTTTTTGATTGAAACAATTTGGTAAAATGAATATGAATTGTGCCGCTGGAACTACAGTTTTTTCTCTGCAAAAGGTTTTGATTAAAACTTTTTGCCCAGCTCTATGGGCAAAACCTGTTAATCTCCCCTCCCCCAATAAAAACAAAACAAAATCCTCTCTCCTCCTCTCCTGTGACTATTATTGAGGTTTGTTGCCTACTCTGCACTTTCCCTATAACCCCATCTCCTTACATCCCTTGCTCCAGCTCCTAAACCCTCCCTTACCTTTATTTTAAATTCTCACTGTATTCTGACTCCTCACTACAAAAGCATGCTCTAGTCTTCCGCAATGTCAAATGTTATCCCTTGATCGCACCGATCTCTTCAACTACCATCCCATCTCATATCTCCATTTTTCCTTTAACTTCATAAAACGTGTGATTTACAATCATTGCATTGACTTCCTCTTTCCTAGTTTCATCTTGGATTCTCTCCAGTCTGGCTTCCCCACTGCTTCATTTGATTGAAGATGCTCTCACTAAAACTTCTAACATTTTTCTGGCCAAATTTCACAGTCTCTTTGCTCCATCCTTATCCTTCTGTCTGTACCTTTTTACACGGTTGATCATCCCCTCCATCTAAACATGTTGTCCTTGGGATTTTTATTATACTATCTTCTCTTGATTCTCTAACCTGTCTGTCCATTCCTTCACAAGTCTTTTGGCAGGTCTTCTGCCTTCTTTTCCTCTCTCCCAGTGCCTGTTTGAATATCATAGACTCATGGGTTCCTTCCTATTTTTACTTTACACTCTCTCTTTTGGTGACGTGCTTGTCTCCTCTGGCTTCAACTCCCAGATCTATGCTGATGACTCAGAAATGTTCTTATCCACTCCTGATACATTGTCTACATTCTTTCAAAACTGCATCTCACCAGTATCCCACCTCCGACTCAGAACCAGGCCATCTTTGACTCCACCCTTCCCCTTGTCCCATCCATCTAAGCAATATCCAGATCCTGCAGCTGCTTTCTCTATAATATATCTAAGACCCATTTATCTTTTTACCTCTACAGCAAAACTCTTGTTTCAACTCTCATGATGTTGCCTCTTGATTTCTGTAATCTCTTGTTCTCTGGCCTTCCTGACATCCAAATTGGCCACCTACCCCACCAGGCTACATGCAACCTCTAAGGTCATCTTCCTTGCCTCTCACTCTGACCATATAACTCCCTGCTTTGAATTCTTCCAATGGCTTCCTGTACTCCACTGCATCAAGTTCAGGCTTCAAACCCCTAGCTAATTCTTTCCTTCCCTACTTACTTGCTCTCTTTCCTCATTGTCCCATGCTCCACTAATTTGACAAACCATTTGTCTATTCTCCCACAGTTGTCTCCCTGCTTTATTCCATTCATCGATGTATGGAATGCCTTACCTGGTCTGTTTCACAAGCCCACAAATCTGTCCTTCTATAGCTACTTCTACAGTGAAGTGAAACAAGCTGGCTGCTATGCCTTTATGTCAAGGACATAACTAGGAAAGAATATAGATCTAAAAAGCCCAAACCCAACTACTGTGTTGTCAAATATTGCATTAAGAGGATCTGGCCAATCACCTCCTTGGCCACTTTCTTTTGCAACTCTTCTCCCTGCCTCCCTCTATTGTCTGTCTGTCTTGTGTTTTTAAATTGGGGCTGAGACTATACCTTTTATATTTGTACAGTATGTAGCACATTCTGGACATATAACAAAAAGTGTCTGTTACTGTAATTTCACTATCAGTTGAGTATTATGAACGGTTAATATCTCTGGACATCTTATCCAATCAAAACATCCAATCAGAATATTCTAGCAAAACCAGAAGTGAGCTTGAACAGTCTGCTTGTAATACTTAGGGCATATTCTTTTGCAGAAAAAACAAAATGGAAGCATCGTCAAAAACAGAGATTTGCAAACCTTTCCATAAGGGAACATTAATCCTCAGAAAGCATAATAAACACAGGCTTTGATTTCCCTTTCCTTCCTTATACAAGCAGGAAAAGAAGTGCTGTAGAAAATTAGGAATCCAGAAGCCAAGCAGGAAACAATATACAGAATCTAAAATACCTTGGGTCTTGTTAGCATTAGATAACCATATGGCTTAGCTGAAACCATAGAAAAACAGACATACTAATTATAGCATCAGTGATGAAAGCAAGTTTAACCCTAACCATCATTAAAACAGCAGCTGAAGAGATCTCATTGCAATGGAAAAATGGTCTAGAATATAAAGGATACCTTAGTCTGTTACCCAAGGACCACATGATAGCAATCCATATCAAATCCTTTAAAAGGATATCAAATCCATATCAAATCCTTTAAAAAGTCATGATCATTTGATTTGGTTTTAGTACATACTAGCTCTGTTGTCATGATTAATGTCATGAGACAAGACTCAGAAGCTATATGCCAGAATACAACATTCTTTAAACATAATTGTAAACTGTACTACCTTGATCTTCATAACCTTATGTTTTTAGATTTGAGGCTGGGTTCTTATTTTTACTTGCTTATGCGATCAGCCAGCTACTAAAAATTAGAGTGGGTTGGGAATTTTGGGACAAAACAGTTTTTTCATTTGAAAACACTGATCCATCAAAACCAGATCCAGACTAACACGGCTACCCTCTGATACTCTTCCTAAGTGGAGTACTTTGCATTTGTTCTTATTGAATTTCATCCTATTTACCTCAGATCATTTCTCCAATTTGTCCAGATCATTTTGAATTTTAATCCTATCCTCCAAAGCACTTGCAACCCCTCCCAGAGTGGTATCATCTGAAAACTTTATAAGTGTATTCTCTATGCCATTATTTAAATCATTGATGAAGATATTGAACAGAACTGGACCCAGACCTGATCACTGTGGGACCTGACTCAATATGCCCTTCCAGTTTGACTGTGAACCACTGATAACTACTCTCTGGGAAAGCAGCAAAGAGTCCTTATAGACTAACAGATGTTTTGGAGCATGAGCTTTTGTGGGTGAATACCCACTTCGTCGGATGCAATCTGACTCTTTGCTGCTTTTACAGATCCAGACTAACACAGCTACCCCTCTGATACTACTCTCTGGGAACAGTTTTCCAACCAGTTTTGCACTCACCTTACAATAGCTCCATCTAGGTTGTATTTCCATAGTTTTTTTTATGGGAAAGTCAGGTGAGACAGTATCAAAAGCCTTACTATAGTCAAGATATACCATATCTACTGCTTCCCCCTATCTACAAAGCTTATCCTGTGAAAGAAAGCTATTAGGTTGGTCTGACACAATTTGTTCTTGACAAATCCATGTTGACTCTTACTTATCACCTTATTATTTCTAAGTGTCTCCAAATCGATTGCTTAAGTATTTGTTCTATTATCTTTCCGGGTACAAAAATTAAGCTGACTTGTTTGTAATTCCCTGGGTTGTCCTTATTCCCCTTTTTATAGATTGGCGCTATATTTGCCCTTTTTCAGTCCTCTGGAATCTCACCTTCTTCCAGGACTTTTTGAAGATAATTGCTAATGGCTCAGATATCTCCTCAGTCAGCTTCTTGTTGTGCACCAATAAGCAAGATTCAGTTTTGATTAGTTAATGGCTCTTTGCACTGGTTCACTGTACCTGAAAGTGGACAAGACATCAGTGGTAACTCAAGAACAAATCTCTGATTTCAGGGTAACAAATTCCTCTTGTAAAACTGACTTATAATTATTATGTGAGCCAAAATATAAAGTAATAATGAGACAGTGTTTCAATAGCTGAGGGAATTATAGAAAAGTGTTTAGACCTCTGCCAGCAATACTCAGACACTAGACCTCAACTCTGATATAAGAGAATAATCTCAAGGATCTATTCCTGTCTATAATTATGTGCACCAAAATATAAAATAATAATGAGACAGTTCCCAGTAACTAGGGAAATTTCTGAAGATAATATAGTACTAGGCCACTGTCTGCCAGAATCAGTTAGAAGCAGGGGCTGGGAGGAAACATCCTCACCCCAATTTTTCCATCTACTGTACAGTAGATAAGGGAGGTCCAATAAAAGACAATTTTTCTTTCTAATAAAGTGAAAATAGCTTGTACTAAACTCAGCTGACCTTCCTAGTCACACCAAATAGGCTCTACCAGTTGAGAATACAGAGACAGTCACTATGTGACCTCTGTCATATGACTTGCACCATTTAACATCTCTCAGCTGTTGTGTTCAAACTCAAAATACACCATGAATAGCAGCTTGAAAACGGTTAGTGAATGTTCAATCGCAGCAAAACAAAAGTTCACTAATAGTTTTTATGAATGGCTTGAGGGCATGAAAGTAATGTGGGGAAACCACTGCTTGTTCTTGGAGGTTGGTGGAACTTGAATTGAAGCCAGCTTGAGTGCAGATGGTTTGTACCTATTTACTTGAAATAGAGACTAGACTGGAGGCACTAGGCTTGAAGAGTCCTGACTCTTGTTTGGGCACCTGGGGTAGTCCAAACAAGAACTGCCATTGTTCACTTTGAACTGAAATAGTTTAAGCCTCCTTAGCGAGGGTATTTGCAACCTTTCCCTTTCCTGCCAGCCATAGTGATATAACCTTTCCACAGCCATATGTCTTGGTCATTATTGGGACCTACCAAGGCTAGTGCCTGCAAGACTAGTTGCTGGAGCATCTACAAGTTGCAGTACACCTGGCACTCTACTGGCACCCTGGGGAGTAGCCCTAGTAATTACACTACCTTCCTATCCCTCCTGCTGATCACAAGGATAAGCACTGTGGTTAAGACAGCATGATGCAGAGAGCCACATTGGAAATGTGACCCAGTCTATAAAAAGTTTGTTGTTTTTTTCTTAGTCAAAAGCAGAAAAACCTGGCAAAAAGCCCTCCATACACTACGAAAAAAATTAAAAATGGAATTGAGTGAACAATTTTTTTTTGGTCTCTTCAGGAGAGATTAATTACAGATGTTGAAATTTTTCATAAATATAAACTGGAGAGAGCAGACCAGAATGACTCACTTTATCATATAAATGATACTGCAGATTAAATTTTTTTACTAAGTACAATATATACCTTTTGACCCTGTTTTCCTGAGAGACAGGAATGATTCCTTTGCTATACTAGATTTTAAAAAAAGAATTGAAGACAAATTATTTTGCCCAGTCATTATAGTATATTTCACATACAACGCTGAGTACACGTAATAATTATATTAGGTGTCAGTATATTTACACATAATAATCATATTAGGTATCAGTATATTTATGCCTTCATCTGTAATTTTCACTCCATGCATCTGAAGAAATGGGTTTTTTACCCACAAAAGCTTATGTCAAAATAAATCTGCTAGTCTTTAAGGTACCACCGGACTCCTCATTGTTTTTATAATAATGATAGAAGTGCCAGTTGCATTAACTTATGGTTGAGATGAGTTTTGCATTTAAGGCAGAGATTCAAGCATTTTATTACATATGGAGAATACAGCAGATCATCCCCAAAATTACAGCACTGAGCACAGAAAGAATTGCTTGAGAATTTACAAGTATGGGTTCCTTAAGAAATTTAATTCCCTGTTATCCAGAATAATCTTAATGGCAAAATAACAGAGTTTTCAAAATTTCCCATATTGTTAAAACTCATGGAAGTCTAATGCATTATCTGCATGTAAAGTCTTGTTTTTAGGATTAACATAATTCTTTGTTACTATTTTTCAATGCTGAAACTTCTTCTTTAGCTATGACCAGAGAATAATGATCTCTTGAAGAGATAGTCACAAAGATTTCCCCTTTTTCAAAATGGCTGCTACCTCTATACTTTTCAATGGCATTGAAGAAACAGCCTGCCCTCACAGAAGATAGTAGCCCTTCCCCACCACCCCATCCTCTCAAGGGAAACCAGGACATTGAGAGTGCAGGTTAACTTTAAGAAATTTGAACTACTTAAAGCATGGAAATGTACAGTTAATTCAACCGAACAACCTTAACTCTGCTCTGCAGTGATTCCCTGAGTGGGGAAAAACAGATGAAAACTTTAATTGGTAAAAAAAAAAAGTTTAATCTAATCTGGGACATGAGCATAATTAGGTCCTGATTATTCCATGGCATCACTACAGGACTTGGGTACTTTTTCTCCAGTAATTGCACTTTCTGTAATTTATGTATACATGTGCAAAACAGCTGTAAATACTAGTGCAGAATCTGGCTGATGCTTATTTGTTTTATATAAACACAGTTGTCCATTTTTTACATGCAGTTGGCACTCGGTTTGCCCAGATACGTGGCAATTCAAGCAGCTGATTCTCAAAGGATCTAATGTATGAAATGAGAATATCTTCCTATCATTGAATACATATGCCAAAATAATTCTTTTTGCTTAGTTTTTCTGGGAATGTCCCAAGTTTATTAGCTTATAGATAAAGGTGCCAATGTAAACCAAACATACTGTGACATCTTCCCTGTGATCCAGTGAGGATGTGGAACTCTCAGTTATGTGGAAGCTAGCTCTGACCTAGTCATCAAGTTATGTCTAAGGGGAGAAAACCTGTTAAATTCTAAGTTTAAATGGTTAGTAAAAATGCTGAGTTTTCATCCTGACCAAGAAATAAAATAAGAGAAAATATAATGATGTTAGTTCTTCCTCAGTGAAAGATATGCATAAAATTTTGAAGGGTGAACACCCTCATTGGTGCAGGTGTTTGGGCACACACTCTCAGAAACTAGACTACATACAGAACAGAAAGAAAAATCTGAATCCTTCACTTCATCTACATCTTAAAGGGGCTGCGTTGGAAAATCACCACTGTCATCCACAAATAAGTGGATTTCTCTCAAAGGATTGTGCAGACAGGAAAATGAAAGCTTCCTGCAAGAAGGAATTTGGAAGCTGCTCCAGTTTCCAGACATCAGTCTCTGCCACTTGCTTGGAAAAGCAAGATGAAAAGTTTGGAATTTACAGCTGGACCTGCTGCATTGAAGTACAAGAGATGCCAAGTTAGCAGCCATTTAATTTTCTCTACATAACGGTGAATAGAAATGACACCAAACTAAAAAAACTCTTAGAAGCTGGTATGCAACTAAATATAAATGATTTTTTCTATATATTGATTTATATATTGGAGGCAGGCCAGATTTACATGGTATTATTTCTTCCTGTTTTAATAAGAGTTACTCCTTTAGGTGTGTCCCATTGTGTTGCATGTTTCTTTACATAGAGGTCTTGATTCATCATTCCAATATTATTGTATTTCATTCTCTGCACAATTAATATTATGAAACACATCATTATATTCATGTTGCATGTCATAACTCTATGAGATCTAATCTCTCTTGCTTTGTGACTGAAAATCAGTTTTAAATGACACTAACAGGAAGTGTATTTTTCTGCCACCAAGGTCTCTCTAACATTGCTCTATCCCCCTTTCACTTCCTTCATCTCTGGGTTGAATTTCACATTTGGTTTCTACGTTTGCATGCCTGAGCCTCTTTTGTGGGACATAGCTCAGGAAATGTTACTTGCATCTTTGGCTTCCTTTCCGTTAAATGACATTCCATAGTTTTAATCAGACATTTGCCTTTATTTGACACTTAAAAATCCACATTCATTTTGCATACATTGTTTACTGCATGTTGGAACTTCTCAGAGTGAGAGACTGATTTCACCAAACACAGGACAAGAATGACAGTGTCTACTCTGAGCTTATTTTACAGACTCAATTGTCAGTGATGCTAAGTTTTGTAAAGACTATATTATCTTCTTAAGAAAGGCAGATCTTATCCGTGACTCTGCTGTACTACAGGAATTCTCACAGCTGCTTAGTAAAACATGGCTAGCTATAGCAGACACCATTAAAATGTCCACATTTACCAACATGTAGTACAACGTAGTTTCAGAGATACTGCAGTATTAACCTACCCTTGGAAAAGTAAATACAACATCATCTCAGATATTGTTTTGTGGAAACTGTTGGGAACTCCCTTTGCTTCACTTCTTTTGAAAATCCCAGGAGTAATATAGAGAGGATCTTTGCATAGGCATGTGCCTTGAAAACATTCTCTAACAGTAGAAGACACCTCTCCTGCAAGTAAGCTTGGGTCTTAGCAGTGCTGAGCACTTGCCGAACTCTCACAGTTCTTAAATTGTGTGAGAGTTGAAGGTACTCAGTCTTTCCAAGGATGTAACAGGAATATAATCATCTGAAGATTCACTTCTCTAAACATGTCCCTGGTGGGCCATAATTAATATAATTCAGATGATCTTGTTCACTTGCTCTGAGTGATTTAATGTATGAAATGCTCACAACTATTTATTGAAAAACGTTAACATTTTAAATATTTTATAGAGCAGGAACATTTGAGTAATTCATGAATATTTTTTCATACATTTTATTGTTACCAAACCTTGCGTGGCCCATTTGTTTCATCATCATTGCCTATCACATAGAGAAAACCCCAGCTGCATGCAGCAAGTCAAGAGGATTAAATCCAAAGCAGCACAGTTCTGGATTTTCATGTAGTCTGTTTCACTTGCTGTCAGACACCATGCAGTTGAAATGTCTTTTGGGATCCAGTTTCCTTTTAGATTGGTATGCAGACTAAAGCACTGAAATATATTTAGAAATATACATTGGTGCCATTAGCTCAGTCATTTTAGCACTATATATCTGAAATTGATGAAATATCTCTGAACGTTATAGAGCAGTGGTTCCCAAACTTGTTCTGCCTCTTGTGCAGGGAAAGCCCCTGGCGGTCTGGGCCGGTTTGTTTACCTGCTGCATCTGCATGTTTGGCCAATCGTGGCTCCCAGTGGCCACGGTTTGCTGCTGTAGGCCAATGGGAGCGGCTGGAAGTGGCATGGGCTGAGGGACGTACTCTCCGCCGCTTCCAGCCACTCCCATTGGCCTGGAGCAGCGAACCATGGCCACTGGGAGCCGCAATCAGCCAAACCTGCGGATGCGGCAGGTAAACAAACCAGCCCGGACAACCAGGGGCTTTCCCTGCACAAGCGACGGAACAAGTTTGGGAACCAATGTTATAGAGCATCCTGCAGTTTAACAGCCCTTTCCCCCATTTCTTATTAATACAAACATAAATCAAAAGTCTTGCCAAACAAATAGGTTTTACCCTATGATGTGAAGCTTTGTTGGATCACTGCTAAGTGTAAGTTCCAGACACACGAGCCTGCCACCAAGAATGCCCTACCACCAGTCATGGAAAGTCCTAACTCTGGAGTCAACAGCAAGAGTGATGCAGTAGATTTAACTCCCATTATGGGATATCAGGGGAGAAGTGATCTCACACATGACTGGCTCTCAGACACCGCGTAGCTTCTGCATAAAACTATTTCTATTGACATTGACTTATAGTTTTTGAATGTTTGGATGACATACCTTCTGATAGATTCCATATAGTGAGCAAATAGATCACTAAAAATATTTTCATGAGTAGTCAGCAACACTATTCTTACATTGTTCCTCAGCAGTGCTGCAAGAGTTAAAAAGTTCTCATACTGATAAAAATGTAGCTGTAAAATACAAATAAAAAATAGCTAAACAGATCCCAAAACTTAGACCATGCCTGCTGAGCTTCAGTCCAAGAAGAATGTTTATGTCCATTTTGTATAAAATCTCAATATTGCAGTGTTTATAAAGGAAAAACTAACTCCACTGGGTACAGTTAAGGAGTTATATAGCTAGTAGATAAGAGAGGACTGGTCTGAGCAGGGAATATTGCTCAAATAGCCATATCTTACAGTTTAATAAAAAGTTAAAAGGAATATTTTTTAGTACTCCCACTCTGTCTTTTGGTTAAAGCACAGGACTGGGAATCAGGAGATCAAGGTTCTATTCCCCTCTCCACCACTGATTTACTACGTGGCCTTGATCAGTTTATTTCAATCTCGCGGGGCCTCTTTTCTCAGGGGATAGTAAAATGGTGATAATAGTTCCTATGTCTCCAGAATACTGTGCGTATGTTCATTTAACTGCTTTGAATTTCTCAGATAGAAAGTACTATAGAAATGAAAGAAAATAACCACTGTAGTCAAGTGATACTTATTTGAATATGTATACTGTTTTTCTCAGCATGTGAGACTCTTCCCATTACAGAAGCAGAAGTGTTAGAGATATTAATCAGGTACTTAAATAAACATATTTAAGTGCTTAAGGACAAAACATCCCGAAGGTAAGGATAATCCAGTAGTTAGGGTGCTAGCCTGGCTGATTGGAGTTAAATTCTTTGCTCTGCCATAGACTCCCTGTGTGACCTTGGGAAAGTCACTTAGGCCTGGTCTACACTGAGGGGAGCGGGAATCAATCTAAGATACGCAACTTTAGCTACGAGAATAGTGTAGCTGAAGTTGACGTATCTTAGATCGATTTAAAATTACTTGCTTCATGTCCTCGCGGCGCTGGATTGATGGCCACGGCTTCCCCATCAACTTCACTTCTGCCTCTTGTACTGCTGGAGTTTAGCAGTTGACGGGAGAGCAATTGGGGATTGATTTATCATGTCTACACTACACTCAATCGATCAATCCCCGATAGAGCGATCGCTACCCACCAATCCGGCAGGTAGTGTAGATGTACCCTTAGAGCTAGATTTTCAAAGGTCTTTAGACACCTGCAGATGCACTAGAACACTCGGTCAAAAAGGGACCCTTCGCAGCCTGGTGAAAATGAATGAGTGAGTGAGGGTGGGGTAGAGCAAGTGATGGAGGGAGGGAGGATGGAGTAAGTGGGGAGGAGCCTCAGAGAAGGGGCGGGGCAAGGGTGTTTGGTTTTGTTCGGTTAGAAAGTTGGTGACCCTAGATGCATATAGGTTTCTAATGGTGTTTTCAGAAGTACCTGAACATATTAGGTGCCTTGCTGCCAATAGCATTTTGGTATCTAACCTGTTTAGGTGTTTTTGAAAATACTACTAGGTGACTTTTGCATCTTTAGTGCCTAAATACCTTTGAAAATCTGACCCTTAGCCTCTCTGTGCCTGAATTCCCCATCTGTAAAATAGGGATAATGGTATTTCCAAACAGGATAAATGAATTAAAAGATTGTGCTGTGCTCACAATCTGCAGTGACAGGGGTCATTTAAATACCTTAGATAGATAATGTTAATACAGCTCCTGAGAGAGAAATTTGATCTGAAGCATGTAAATCCAATGAGAGGATTTTTGAAAATTGGAATTATTCCAGATTAGACTAATTTTTTAAATTTCAGAGTAACTATTGCAAGGTCTGAAGGAGACAAATATTGAGTATGATTCCTTTTGTGAGCATGTTTTCTTTGTGGCTTGGACTCCGGTATCCAAGCAATGCAGGTGTAATGTTTCTTTGCTGCAGGATGTTTAGTCTTTTGTTCCAAAACAAGAAAGTAAATTGAGTTGTTTATGATGATTAATGCTAGTAACCAAGTATCTCTTGAAGATGGCATGGGATTCAGGAAAGTTTTTGCCTAAGAGGGCAAACAATTACAGATAGCTCTGCTGAAAAGAAAGAGACTAATGCACAAACAAAAGAACTTGAGGAACAAATTGAAATGATCTTTCTGCATATCTACTTTGTAAAGATTTTTCCTAATGAGCTGCTGAGAAGAAAGTATAAACTCATTTGGTTTTAAAAGGGCACAGTATGCTTTGCTCAGAAGTAGAGCCTCATTTTATAAACAAAGAATGTAGGAAAGCACACAGTTAAACAAAAGAAAATGGTCAGACTGTCCTGACAAATAGACCTGAAAATGTTTCTTTAGGTTCTGACCCTCTGAAGATGAATGTAATATTTATGTAAAGTTTCAGCCACTCTCATATCTCAGAGCTTCAAGGAGAGAAAATCAGGTAATTTTAAAATATACATCACAGTTTCTGACTCTTCCCTTGCAATGCTCAATGATTGATTACTCAGCTGTCTTTAGTTGAGGCAAATCAGGAGTAGCTCACTAAAGAAAATGTGGCACTTGAGGGGCACATTAGCACTTAGTGGGAAAGGTTAAATGTACTGTGCTTTGAAAAACCAGCATTGTAGCTCATGTCAAGGAAAAATTACAGTGGGTGCACTTAAAAAGTTCATTCCAGTGTTAGCAATATTTCCGGTTCCAATGATATTCCCTGTGCGTGAAAACTGGTGATATATCTGCAACTGGAGTCAACCGTAAGTGCATAACACCGCATTTTCTAGCAGCTCTGAAAACAAAGTGCTGTCCTGAGCAGATGGATGGATGCATGAGATCAAACAAACAAACAAAACACCTCATTGTTTTCATAGATTTTTAAGGCCAGTAGTAACCATTATGTTTATTTGATCTGACCTATTGCGTAACATAGGCTATAGAATTTTATCCATTGATTCCTGCATCTAGCACAACAACTTGTTGAACTAAAACACATCTTCTAGAATGGCATCTAACCTTGATTTCAAGACTCCAAATGATGGAGAACTTACCACATCCCTTAGTACTCTGTTCCAATGGTTAATTGACCTTTCTGTTAAAAATTTGCATCTTATTTCCACTTTTAACTTTGCTGATTTCAAGCCAGTGAAACTAATTCTGCCTTTGTTAGACTGAAGGTCTCTCTAGTATCAGGCTAAGAGAACACTGAGGGGTGTCCTAACTTGGGCCCTTTTTGCATCCTGTGTGGGGCATTGCAGGGGTGCAGAATTGCCCATCAGCGCAAAGTGGGCACAGCCTGGCATATGGATCTATCTGGCCTCTTTGTGGGCTAGCTGGTGTAATGGTGCCATAGAACGGGTATGAATCTGACTGACTCCCTGTTTGTGTCTTTGCCAGGAAGGAACTGATTTTCAGTAAGTGGAGGCCTAAGGTCTGTTTGAATTTCTGTACCTTTTTTATGCTTGCATTTTATTATGGTATCACATGTGAATTATCCATTTTTGCTCACAAATGGATATTTAGATCCCCTTGGACAAGTGGAGGCCTGATTTGTTCCACAATTGCACTGCTTTTACACACAAAATAGGTGTGCAAGTGCATGTGCACAAATGCAAATAGAGCTGGACCTTCAACTTTCTGACCACGGACGAAAACATAAAATCAGCACTGATAAAGTTTGCAGGTGACCCACAGGTTGAGAGAGTGATAAATGGTGAAGAGGACAGGTCACTGGTATACAGCAATCTGGATTGGTTTGTAAGATGGGCACAAACAAGCTATACATTTTAATACAGCCAGAAGTAAAATTATATATCTAGGAACAAAGAATATAGGCCATATTTACAGAGATGGGGGAATCTATCCTGGAAAGCAGAACCTCTGAAAACTTGGGGTCATGGAGGATAATCAGTGGAACTTGAGCTCCCAGTGTGATGCTATGGCCAAGAGGGCTAATGCAATCCTTGGATGCATCTTGAGTAGGAATAGAAAGGTAATATTACCTCTATTTGGCACTGGTGCAACTGCTACTAGAATATTTTCAGTTATGTCCACAGTTTCAAGATGGATGTTGATAAACTGAAGAGAGTTCAGAAAAGAGCTGCAAGAATGATTAAGTATCAGAGGGGTAGCCATGTTAGTCTGGATCTGTAAAAGCAGCAAAGAATCCTGTGGCACCTTATAGACTAACAGACGTTTTGGAGCATGAGCTTTCGTGGGTGAATACCCACTTCGTCAGATGCATGTAGTGGAAATTTCCAGGGGCAGGTATATATATGCAAGCAAGAAGCAAGCTAGAGATAACGAGGTTAGTTCAATCAAGGAGGATGAGGCCCTGTTCTAGCAGTTGAGGTGTGAAAACCAAGGGAGGAGAAACTGGTTTTGTAGTTGGCAAGCCATTCACAGTCTTGTTTAATCCTGAGCTGATGGTGTCAAATTTGCAGATGAACTGAAGCTCAGCAGTTTCTCTTTGAAGTCTGGTCCTGAAGTTTTTTTGCTGCAGGATGGCCACCTTAAGATCTGCTATTGTGTGGCCAGGGAGGTTGAAGTGTTCTCCTACAGGTTTTTGTATATTGCCATTCCTGATATCTGATTTGTGTCCATTTATCCTTTTCCGTAGAGATTGTCCAGTTTGGCCGATGTACATAGCAGAGGGGCGTTGCTGGCATATGATGGCGTATATTACATTGGTGGAGGTGCAGGTGAATGAACTGGTGATGGTGTGGCTGATCTGGTTAGGTCCTGTGATGGTGTCGCTGGTGTAGATATGTGAGCAGAGTTGGCATCGAGGTTTGTTGCATGGATTGGTTCCTGAGCTAGAGTTACTATGGTGCAGTGTGCAGTTACTGGTAAGAATATGCTTCAGGTTGGCAGGTTGTCTGTGGCGAGGACTGGCCTGCCACCCAAGGCCTGTGAAAGTGTGGGATCATTGTCCAGGATGGGTTGTAGATCCCTGATGATGCGTTGGAGGGGTTTTAGCTGGGGACTGTATGTGATGGCCAGTGGAGTCCTGTTGGTTTCTTTCTTGGGTTTGTCTTGCAGTAGGAGGCTTCTGGGTACACATCTGGCTCTGTTGATCTGTTTCCTTATTTCCTCGTGTGGGTATTGTAGTTTTGAGAATGCTTGGTGGAGATTTTGTTGGTGTTGGTCTCTGTCTGAGGGGTTAGAGCAGATGCGGTTGTATCTTGGTGCTTGGCTGTAGAGAATGGATCATGTGGTGTGCCCGGGATGGAAGCTGGAGGCCTGAAGGTAGGCATAGCAGTCGGTACGTTTTCAGTATAGGGTGGTTATTTGCACCGTGGTGTCTAGGAAATGGAATTCCCGTGTAGATTGGTCCAGGCTGAGGTTGATGGTGGGGTGGAAGCTGTTGAAATCGTGGTGGAATTTTTCCATAGTCTCCTTCCCATGGGTCCAGATGATGAAGATGTCATCAATGTAGCGTAGGTAGAGAAGGGGCGTGAGTGGACGAGAGCTGACGAAGCGTTGTTCCAGGTCGGCCATAAAAATATTGGCATATTGTGGGGCCATGCGGGTGCCCATAGCGGAGCCACTGATCTGGAGATATATATTGTCATCAAATTTGAAATAGTTGTGTGTGAGGATAAAGGCACAGAGCTCAGCAACCAGTTGTGCTGTGGCATCGTCAGAGATACTGTTCCTGACCGCTTGTATTCCATCCGTGTGTGGGATGTTCGTGTAGAGAGCCTCTACATCCATGGTGGCTAGGATTGTATTTTCTGGAAGGTCACCAATGCATTGTAGTTTCCTCAGGAAATCAGTGGTGTCACAGAGATAGCTGGGAGTGCTGGTGGCATAGGTCTGAGCAGAGAGTCGACATATCCAGACAGTCCTTCAGTGAGAGTGCCAATGCCCGAGATGATGGGGCATCCAGGATTTCCGGGTTTGTGGATCTTGGGTAGTAGATAGAATAACCCTGGTCGGGGCTCTAAGGGTATGTTGATTTGTTCCGGTGTTAGTGTAGGGAGTGTCCTGAGTAGATGGTGCAGTTTCTTAGTGTAATCCTCAGTGGGATCTGGGGGAAGTGGCCTGTAGAATTTGGTATTGGAGAGTTGTCTGGTGGCCTACGCCTTATAGTGAGACACTCCAGAAGCTCAATCAGTTTATTTTAAAAGAAAGAAAAAGGTAAAGAGGTAACTTGATCATTCTATAAATACCTACATGGGGGACAGAACTTTGGTAATGGGCTCTTCAATGTAATTGATAAAGTATAATCCAACAGCGGGAAGTTGAAGCTAGACAAATTCAGATCTGAAATAAGGCACACATTTTTAACAGTGAGGGCAATGAAGCTTTGCAACAACCTGCCAATGATTATGGTGCATTCTCCATCACAGGAAACTCTAAAAATGAAGATTAGATGTTTTTCTAAAAAATATTTCTCTAGTTCAAACAAAAAATAATTCAGGAAGTTCTATGTCCTGGGTTATACAAGAGGAAAGATTAGCTGGTCACAATGGTCCCTTCTGGCCATATAGTCTATTAATGTAAAAGGAACTTCCTTACAGTGTTGGAGGAGGGAAGGAGTGAATTATCCCTGTCCTTCTCTTCAGGAGGCTCTGCTCCCAAGGATCACTAAGCCAACAGACTGCTCTGTCATAGTGAGATAAGATACCAGGCTTGAGGGTAACATTTAATAGTTCCAGTTACTAAATTTCTCTTTCTTGTCATCGTCGTTGTTGTCGTCATCATCATCATCATCATCATCTTTGTTAAAAGGGCTTGCTCTCACGTTGACTCATTTTCTGGTCTTGTTTTACTGCCAGGTGTTCTAAAATCCCTCCAAAAATGGAAAATAAATCATTTAAAATTCTATCTTGATGCAGCCACTGTCTGAATACAAATCACTATGAAGAAGATAACAGGGCTGCCAAGCAAACAGAAAGGACAATCTTCTTGTGTCTCTCATATTACTGAGGGTATAAACAACGGAATGGAAAGTCAAATCAACCACAGGACCATATTCACTCCTGGAATAAACAGGCATCAAACCTATTGAGCTGAATTTGGAAACTCCATATGGTTGAATTTGTCCTGTCAAGTTTCAAAAATAGCAAAACAGCATGTTATGTAAATCTTTTCATTCCAGCCGTCTGATTCTGTTGGAGAGAAGTGCACCACAACTCCTGGCAATGGTAAGGAGTTGCAGTAATGATATAATTTATATGTGTAATCAATCCAAAGTTATTCCTGTCACTTCAGCTTTTACTTCCACAGAGTGAAAGAAGAGAAAACAAATGAAACTTTAGTTGGGAGACACTAGACACCTCCACTGCTGAATGCATATAATACTATATTATATATGTCTATGTATAATACATTGCACATGAAAGGTGCCAAATTGATAGCACTGAAGATAGGTCTTTAATTTAATTTATCTACTTAACAGGTATAGTCCAGGCAGTGGCAGCTAACCTACCTTAACCAACAAATGTGCTCAAGCTTGACCAGAAAGAACTACCTCTTGGGGAAAGAAACTCTAATTCAATCTATCCCTGCATTTCTGACGTGCTTGTTATACTCTAGCTAGACTCTGTATGTGTATTATAGATTTTCAGGTCTGACCACAACAGGCATTGTGTAAAAATGTAAAAGGCAATAATGTTAATCTGGAGAAAATCAAGACTTTCCTATTTAGGTCTGTAATTCCATCCTCACATCTCGCCATAAGATGGAAGTATTATTAGGATTTCAAGAATGTGTGTGATCCTAAATGCCCTGTGTGTGGTAATATCTAGGAGCACTGGAGAAAGCTACAGAGACGGTAATAGCCTTTACTAGGAATTTCCTGTGTTATGTTGGTTTAAATCAGACCCCGAGGGGTGTATTTTCAGCAAAGTGGAGGCCTTAAAAAGATGTCAAACATTTTCTTATACCCGAACATTTTCAGTGTTGCAGGTTTAACTACTCGATTGCAGCACAAATCAAATGCTTAGATTTGTGACTAGTCAGATTTGTACCTGAAAAAAAATGAGGCTGGGTCACCAGCAATTTGGTCTTTTGCATAACTGACTGTTTTTAGTGGTAACTTAACATTAAAGAGAACAAATTCCAACTGCTTCCCCCCAAAAAATATTATTTTTATTAACATACTGGTATAATGAGTCCAATCATAATTTTCACTAGGTACCGTAGGAAGTGATGGGGACAGGGGAAAGATTTTCCAGTGAGATTGGAATAGCTCCTAGACAATCTTGGCAAAAAAAATGACATATCAGCCTAGCTCACAAGTAAGTGAAAAAATATCTTACTATATACAGGTATTTCAAGCATACTGGATTTCCAATAGTGACTCTTCAGTAAAAAGTATAAGACGGTTTCCATTGCAACCCTGATTTTCACCCCTGATCCCCTGGAGAATTCTTTGAAAACTTTGAGGTTTCATAAATTGACATGCTCCTCCATTTGCCATTATGATTTGTGTTGGAGAACGTTTCCTACTACATTTGTTGTTCAGCCAGAAAGCTACATTTCTTCATTCATCATGAAGGCAGAGGTGAGATTAGCTCAAATGGTGCATGCAAAGCATCCCTCAGCAGCTATTTAAGCAAGCTGTGGCTATTTCTATAGCACCTTTAAAGTTCTTCAATCTGCCTCATTCACTATAAAATACAGTGAAGATGTAACCATGATTAAGACTGAAAGGAAGATACCCTGACCTCTGTTTCCCACTCCTGATGAAGACCTTGGTTGTAATATCCTAGAGAACACAAGTTTGAAACTTCTGCTGTAACAGTATGTATAAACCCCATGTTCATTTTGTAACTCTCAGTATTGCCAATCCCACATGTTCAGAAATCACAAGCCCATGACAATCAAGAGATTGTCTTAGATCATAAGATTTTAAAAATAATTGTTGGGTTCTTTTAATTTGCCTTTTGGATTTTGTTCCATTAGGGTCATGTTTTCAAGATCTTCTCCACAACCCTGAAGGCCAGAGACTTTGCTTTCTTTTTTTTTCAAATGAAAGCCAAGATTTGCACATAATCACAAAAACACCATCTATTGCAAGAGTGAGCAACACTACTTCCCTAATCATTCTGGCCTCATTTCTCTTACTTTCCGGTTAATTCTGCTAAAGGTTTGTGTTTTTATTTAACATATCTTTTGATGTGAGTTTTAAATAAGGCTATGTTTTAGTCACTGGTATTTTTAGTAAACGTCATGGACAGGGCACAGGCAGTAAACAAAAATTCACAGCCCATGACCTGTCCATGACTTGTACTATATACCTCTGACTAAATCTGGTGTGTGTGTGGGGTGCTCGGGGGGTGCAGTGGGTGTTGAGGGGTGGCGGTTCATGAGCCGGGACAATAGCTGGTGCTGAGGGGGAGTGTTGGCAGGGCTGGCAGGCTCCCTACTATCCCTACAGCTGCACAGGCCACGGCAGAAGTCATGGAGATCCCAGAAAGTCACAGAATCTGTGACTTCTGTGACCTTCATGACAAACTTGTAGCCTTAGTTTTAAGGTAAGAAACATTAGAGAAAAAATAAGAAAAATGTGCTGAATGTACGTTGTATCTGAAAATGACTTCCATAAGAACATAAAAAGGATCATGCTGAGTCAGACCAATGATTTATCTAGCCCAGGATCCTGTCTTCTGACCAGGTGCTTCAGAGGGAATGAACGGAACAGGGCAGTTTATCAAGTGATGCATCCTCTGTGGTTCAGCTCCAAGTCCTAGTAGTCAGAGACTTGGGGACAGTCAGAGCATGGAATTGTATCCCTGATCATGTTGGCTAATAACCACTGATGGACCTGTCCTCCATGAACTTGTCTAATTCTTTTTTGAATCCAGTTATAGTTTTGGCCTTCACAACATCCCCTGACAAAGAGTTCTACAGGTTCACTGTGCGTTGTGTGAAGAAGTAATTCCTTTTATTAAACCTGCTTCCTATTAATTTCATTGGGTAACCCTGGGTTTTTGTGTTATGTGAAGAGGCAAATAACACTGTCCCATTCAGTTTCTCCACACCATTCATAGTTTTATAGACCTCTGTCTTACTCCCCTTGTTTTTTTTTAAACTCAATAGTCCCAGTCTTTAATCTCCCCTTATATAGAAACTGTTCCCTACTCCTAATAATTTTTGTTGCCTATCTCCGTTCTTTTTCCAATGCTAATAGATCTTTTTGAGATGGGGCAACCAGAACTGCATGCAGTATTCAAGGAGTAAGCATATATAGTGGAATTATGATATTTTCTGTCTTATTGTCTATCCCTTTTCTGGTGGCTCATAGTGTTCTATTAGTTTTTTTTGACTGCCACTGTACACTGAGCAAATGTGTTCAGAGAACAATTCACAATGACTCCAAGATTTCTTTCTTGAATGGTAACAGCTAATATAGACCCTATCATTTTCTAAGTATAGTTGGGATTATGTTTTTCAATGTGCATTACTTTTGCATTTATCAGGATTGAATTTAATCTGCCATTTTGTTGCTCAGTCACCTGATTTAATGAGATCCTCTTGTAACTCTTCACAGTAAGCTTTTGGACTTAACTGTCTTGAGTAAATTTTGTATCATATGCAGACTTTGCCACCTGACTGTTTACCCCTTTTTCCATGAATTTGTTGAATAGTACAGGCTACAGTACCGATCCTTGTGGGATCCCACTATTTACTTCTTTCCATTGTGAAAACTGATGTTTTATTCCTACCTTTTGTTACCTATCTTTTAACCAGTTACTGATCCATGAGAGGACCTTCCCTCTAATTCCATGACTGCTTAAGTTTTTTTTATGAGCCTTTGGTGAGGGACCTTGCCAAAGGCTTTCTGAAAGTCTAAGTATGTGATATTGATCGGATCACCCTTGTCTGCAAGTTTGTTGATACCCTCAAAGAATTCTTATAGACTGGTGAGCCATGATTTCCCTTTACAAAAGCCATGTTGACTCTTCCACATAGTGTCTTTGTCTATATGTCTGAAAACTTTGTTCTTTACTTCAGTTTCAACCAGTTTGTCTAGTACTGAAGTTAGGCTTACTGTCTTGTAATTGCCAAGGTCACCTTTAGTGCCTTTCTTAAAATTGGCATTACTTTAGCCATCTTCCAATCTTCTGGTACAGATGCTAAGTTGATAGGTTACATACCACAGTTAGCAGTTCTGCAGTTTCATATTTAAGTTCCTTCAGAACTCTTGGGTGAATACCATCTGGTCCTGGCAACTTATTGCTGTTTAGTTTATCAATTTGTTTCAAAACTTCCTCTATGGACACGGCAATCTGATTTGCCTCAGGTTTATCACCTAAAAAGAATGGCTTAGGTGTAGAAATCTCCCTCACATCCTATGCAGTGAAGACCAGTGCAGAGAATTCATTTATCTTTTCCACAACAGCCTTGCTTCCTTGAATGCTCCTTTAGCACCTTGATTATCCAGTTGCCCCACTGATTGTTTGGCAGGCTTCCTGCTTCTGATGGACTTTTTTTTTTTTGCTGTTAGTTTTTGTGGATTTTGCAGATTGCTCATCAAATTCTTTTTTGGCCTGACACATTATATTTTTACACTTGACTTGCTGGAGTTTATGGTCCTTTCTATTTTCCTCACTAGGATTTGACTTCTAATTTTTAAAGGTTTCCCTTTTGCCTCTGTCAGCCTCTTTTACTCTGTTGTGTGGCCATGGTGGCATTTTTTTCTTCTCTTGCTGTTTTTGTTTTTAATTTGGGGGTATATATTTAATCTGAGCCTCTATTATTTTGTTTTTTAAAGGTTTCCATGCAGCTTGCAGGCATCTACTCTTGTTACTGTTCCTTTTAACTGATGTTTAACTAGCTTCCTCATTTTGTGTAGTTTCCCTTTTTGAAGTTAAATGCTACTGAGGTGGGTTTCTTTGGTATTTCCCCACTTACAAGGAAGTTGCTATTACTGAGCAGTTCAGCTATATTCATCTTTTGGAACACATGCTGTTCTCCACTTTGGACTAAATAAAGACTTGCCTCTCCCCTTGTGAGTTCTGGGACAGGGTGCTCCAAAAAGCAGTCATTAATGGTGTCTAATAATTTTATCTCTGCATCCTATCCTGAGTTGATAGGTACCCAGTCAATATGGGGATAGTTGAAATCCCCCATTATTGACTTTTTTTCTATTTTTGTAGCCTTTCTAATCTTCCTGAGTATTTCACAATTACTGTCACTGTCCTGGCCCTGTGGTTGGTAGTGTAGTCCTACTGCTATACTCTTATTAATCAAGTATGGAACTTCTATCCATAGAAATTCCATGGTTTGATTCATTTAAAATATTTACTATATTTGCTTCTATACTTTCATTCTCATATGGTGCCACTCCTCCACCAACACAACCTATTTTGTCATTCCTATATATTACATACCCTGCGTCCCATTGATTATCATGGTTCCACAAAGTTGCTATGATGTCCATTATATCAATATCCTCATTTAATACCATATACTCAAGATCACCCATCTCAATGTTTAGACTTCTAGCATTTGTATACAAGCACTTATGAAATTTGTCAATATTTAGTTGTCTGGTTTCATGTGGTGTAATTGAATGGGACTCTTTTTAATTTGACTCTATCTCTTCAGTTCGTGCCTGTACTTTATAAACTCCTATCCTCTCCACTTTACTAGGATATAGAGAATCCTCATTGTAGAGATCCTTCTTTAACGGATGTCTCTGTCTGAACTACATGCTCCTGTGTCCTTGATGATTTTCCCCCAGCCTTTAGTTTAAAAATTCTACAACTTTTAAAATTTTACAATGCCAGCAATCTGATTCTGTTTTGGTTTTGGTGGAGCCCATCTTTTCCAAAAGGTTTCCCAGTTCCTACTCAACCTCAATTCCTCCTCCTAACGTCATCTTCATCCATGCATTAAGACCTTGAAGTTCTGCCTGTCTAATAGGCCCTGTGCCTGGAACTGGAAGCATTTTAAAGAATGCTACCGTGGTGGTCCTGGAGTTTGGCCTCCCAAATTTGGCCTCCAGGACTTTTTGCCTATCCTTCCCTATATCACTGGTACCTACATGTACCACAACCACCAGCTACTGCCCAGCACTGCACATAGATCTGTCTGAATGTCTTGAGAGGTCCACAACATTAGCACCCAGAAGGCAATTTACCATACGGTTCTCTGAGCCATCAAAAACAAAACTATCTATATTTCTAAAAATTGAATCTCCCATTACTTTACCTGTCTCTTCCTAATAACTGGGGCCTACTCCTCCGGAAGGGTATCCTCAGTGGGAGAGAATACCATGACATCATCTGGAAGGAGGGTCCCAACTATGGGATCATTTCCCTCTGCTCCAGCTTGTTGTTCTCCTTCCCCAAGACTTTCATCCTCCTCAACAGTATTGTCAAGAGTTAAATTAAATTTGATTTTAGCTAGGTTTATCATCAGTGCCATAAAATAATAGGAGGAGAAAACAAAAGATGCATAATTAAAACTTACATTGTTCTTAAAAAGAATATAACAATTGTTGCAATCTATTTAGTACAAAGTAGATTAAACTATGTATTGTGACACAATCAATTTATTTGAAATAACTGTATTGCATTAGCCTGTCTGTGTCCTCCAAGATGTCTTTGAAACTGAGATGTTAGCTAGCACCCTCAAAAAAGTAAGGTACAGAAAGGGAATAGAGGGACAGTAGTGAGGGGGAAGAAAATACTATTCACTCATGGTGTTGACTTTTTTTATCCAATTTACCTGCTCCTTTCCATGTGCAAATCAAAGAATTAACAGGTGATGGAACAGGCCTCAGGCAATGCCATATACTTGTCTATAAGTTCTTGGCTATATTTAGTTCTCGACTGCAGCAGGACAACTTTTGGTCTCAATCTTTTTAATAGTCCTTTCAGGCCCAGATACAGTAAAGCACTTAATCACGTGCACACATGCTGCTTAAAGTTAAGCACATATTTAAGCGCTATGCTGAATCAGGGCCTTAGTGGAGGAGGAAGTAAGGCGTGGCATCTAGATCTTGATCCTGGAAGATGCTGAGTATCCTCAGTTCCCATTGACTCATAGACTCATAGGTCAGAAGGGACCAATATGATCATCTAGTCTGACCTCCTGCACAAGGCAGGCCACAGAACCCCACCCATCCAATTTTATAACAACCCCCAGCCCAGGACCGAGTTATTGAAATCCTCAAAATTGGTTTGAAGACCTCAAGCTGCAGAGAATCCACCAGCAAGCGACCCGGGCCCCACGCTGCAGGGGAAGGCGAAAAACCTCCAGGGCCCCTGCCAATCCGCCCTGGAGGAAAATTCCTTCCCGACCCCAAATATGGCGATCAGCTAAACCCTGAGCATGTGGGCAAGACTCACCAGCCAGCACCCAAGAAGGAATTCCCTGCAGTAACTCAGTTCCCATCCCATCCAACATCTCCCCGCAGACCATTGAGCAGACCTATCTGGTGGTAATCCAAGATCAATTGCCCAAACTAACGATCCTATCATAACATCCCTTCCATATACTTATCAAGCTTTGTCTTAAAGCCAGAAAAGTCTTTTGCCCCCACTACTTCCCTCGGAAGGCTGTTCCAGAACTTCACTCCCCTAATGGTTAGAAACCTTCGTCTAATTTCAAGTCTAAACTTCCTAATATCCAGTTTATACCCATTCGTCCTCGTGCCTACATTAGTACTAAACTTAAATAATTCCTCTCCCTCCCTAACGTTAACCCCCCTGATATATTTATATAGAGCAAGCATATCCCCCCCGCAGCCTTCTCTTGGCCAGGCTAAACAAGCCAAGCTCTTTGAGTCTCCTTTCATAAGGCAGGCTTTCCATTCCTCGGATCATCCTTGTAGCCCGTCTCTGAACCTGTTCCAGTTTGAATTCATCCTTCTTGAACATGGGACACCAGAACTGCACACAATATTCCAGATGGGGTCTCACCAACGCCTTATATAACGGTACTAACACCTCCTTATCCTTGCAGGAAATACCCCGCCTTATGCATCCCAAAATCGCATTTGCTTTTTTTACAGCCGTATCACATTGGCGACTCATAGTCATCCTGCTATCAACCAGTACCCCAAGGTCCTTCTCCTCCGTCGCTTCCAACTGATACGCCCCCAACGTATATCCAAAATTCTTATTATTAATTCCTAAGTGCATGACCTTGCACTTTTCACTATTGTATTTCATCCTATTTCTATTACTCCAGTTTACAAGGTGGTTCAAATCTTCCTGAATAGTATCCCTGTCCTTCTCCGTGTTAGCAATACCCCCCAGCTTTGTGTCATCCGCAAACTTTATTAGCACATTCCCACTCTTTGTGCCAAGGTCAGTAATAAAAAGGTTAAATAAGATCGGTCCCAAAACCGATCCTTGAGGGACTCCACTAGTGACCTCCTTCCAGCCTGACAGTTCACCTTTCAATACGACCCGCTGGAGTCTCCCCTTTAATCAGTTCCTTATCCACCTTACAACTTTCATATTCATCCCCATCTTTTCCAATTTAACTAACAGTTCCCCATGCGGAACCGTGTCGAACGCCTTACTGAAATCTAGGTAAATTATATCTACCGCATTTCCTTTATCTAAGTAATCCGTCACCTTCTCAAAGAAGGAGATCAGATTGGTTTGACACGATCTACCTTTAGTAAATCCGTGTTGCAATTCGTCCCAATTACCATTGACCTCTATGTCCTTAACTACTTTCTCCCTTAAAATTTTTTCCAAGACCTTACATACTACAGACGTCAAGCTAACAGGCCTATAATTACCCGGATCACTTTTATTCCCTTTCTTAAAAATAGGAACTACATTAGCAATCCTCCAGTCATATGGCACAACCCCTGAGTTTATCGATTGCTTAAAAATTCTCGCTAACGGGCTCGCAATTTCACGCGCCAGAGATTATCCGGCCCTCCGACTTCGTCCCATTGAGCTGTTCAAGTACGGCCTCTACCTCAGTTGCGGTAATATCCACTTCCATATCCTCATTCCCGTTTATCATTCCTCCATCATCGCTAGATTCCTCACTAGTCTTATTAAAAACTGAGGCAAGTACTTGTTTAGATGTTGGGCCATGCCTAGGTTATCCTTAACCTCCATTCCATCCTCAGTGTATAGCGGCCCCACTTCTTCTTTCTTTGTTTTCTTCTTATTTATGTGGCTGTAGAACCTTTTACTATTGGTTTTGATTCCCTTTGCAAGGTCCAGTTCAATGCGGCTTTTGGCCTTCCTCACTTTATCCCTACATGTTCTGACCTCACCAAGGTAGCTTTCCTTACTGATCCTGCCTTTCTTCCACTCCCTGTATGCTTTCTGCTTTTGTCTAATCCCCTCTCTGAGTTGCTTGCTCATCCAGTTTGGCTTACAACTCCTGCCCATGGTTTTTTTCCCCTTTCTTGGGATGCAGGCTTCCGACAGTCTCCGCAGCTGCGACTTAAAGTAATTCCAGGCCTCCTCCGCATTTAAATCCACTAATTCCTCCGTCCAATCCACTTCCCTAACTAATTTCCTTAACTCTTTAAAATTAGCCCTCGAGAAGTTGAAAACCCTAATCCCGGTTCTACATTTGTTTATCCTTCCATCTAGTTTGAACTGAATCAGCTCATGATCACTCGAACCAAGGTTGTCCCCTACCACCATTTCTTCTACGAGGTCCTCACTGCTCACCAACACCAAATCTAAAATGGCATCCCCTCTCGTAGGTACTTCAGCTACTTGATGAAGAAATCCATCCGCTATCACATCCAGAAAAATCTGACCCCTATTATTCTTGCAAGCACTCGTCCTCCAGTCTATATCCGGGAAGTTGAAGTCCCCCATAATCACACATTTCACCTTTGTGTTTACTTCATTAAAGACATTAAAGAGGTCTCTATCCATATCCCAATCAGATCCCGGCGGTCTATAGCACACCCCAAGCACTATCTCAGGGGAAGCTCTAGTTGCTTTTTTACCCAGTGTGATTTTTGCTGGAGACTTCATCAGGGCTGCGAACTCTTCGAGATACCTTTTTCTGACCACCATCATCACTTCTATCTTGCTTGGGTTCAGTTTTAGCCCATTGTTCTTAATACAAGAACTGATCTCATCCAAGCATGGGACATGTTGGGTGTAGTGGCATGGTCACATGTGGTGAAGGATGGGCAGAGTTGTGTATCATCTGCATATTGCTGGTCCTTGAGTCTATGTCATGACCACTTGACCTAGTAGCTGAATGTATGTGTAGAAAAGGACCAGAGAGATCATTGATTCTTGTGGAACTCAACAAGTGAGGGTTCTAGTGCTGGAGGTGCATTTTCCCATCATTACTTATTGAGATCAGACTTCCAGGAAGGACTCATTTTAATGCATTATCCTTGTGTTCTGTCACCTTTCTTTGGTGAGACAGCAGAATCTCATGGTCAACAGAGTCAAATGCTGCAGCAAGGTCCAGCAGGATAATATGGGTGACTGTCTTCTATTCATTGACAGGAAGAGATTCTCCATCAGTGCCACTAAAGCAGTTTTGATTCTGTGTTCTGGCCTGAATACAGATTGTGACAGGTCTAGAATGTTAGCTTCAGTTAGATGAGCTTGTAGTTGGCCTTTTGCTAGCTTGTCTAGAGCTTGCTCAAGAATGGAAGGTATGATACTGAGTGGTAGCTGGCTAGGACTGAAGCCTTATCTATGAGTTTACTTGCCCACAGCTTTTTAGGAGATATATAATCTACTTCCTTCCAGGCCTCCCTACATCCAAGGAAAGGCAAGGTTTAGATATTTCTCCTTGTTTCATAGTATGACTTGCCCTAACCTAGGGGTATAATATGGTTGATTTGGGAACTACATTTCCCAACCTGTCTTGCTTGCCTGCTTTTGAGTGAGAGACTGTCTGGCACTACAGAAGTCAGACTGAGCCTCACCACTGTGGGGAGAAAGGAGCTAATACCCACCTGCTTATAGGGCTCCAGTCTTGTGTCCTAAAGTCAGGGTCAGCAGCATGGGCATCTTTATCAACCCCTTCACCAAGACCACTTCCTCCCCACTGATGACCATGTTCCCTGTTCTTCTGATATTTTTGAGGCAACTCTGGAACTGGGTAGTTCTAGCTAGACTAGGAGACTTTCCCTTATAAGCCTTAAATTGGACTGTAGACCCCCATTATTGCAGGAAAGAATGGAACTTGTAACCGAACCTAAAGTATAACATTTACACATAACAACATGTATAGGGATCACTTCATTTATAAATGAAATGTACTCATCTCTAAGGCAGAATATTGCAGGCATAGCAGAGGACAGCAATACACCCAACAGTTAAAAACAGGAAAACAAAGTATAACTTCTCTAACTTAAACTACATAGGGAACTTTAAGTAGATAGAATGCAGTTATGCTAGTTGGTATGTAGCCAGTCCACAGGGACTAACACCTTGCCTTTGTGAAAAGGGCTATTTGAGAGATTAAATGTTCTTAAGCACCCTGGATCTCAGTTTAATATCACATCAAAAGATGGCAGACAGTGGCTAATTTACCTAGTGAGAGACACTATAGAACTTCTCAAGGTTAAAACAAATTTAGTTCTCTCTTATTCATTTACTAAATGAAAAGTATGTTCCTTTGATGTTAATGCAGTGCAACAAAAATGAAATCTGTGTCAGTTCCCACCTGCCAAATGGACTTCTCTCTAGATAGTACAGAACCATTAACCAGAGGGGAAAAATGGTTTCTTAACTTTTTAAAAATATTATTGACCTGTGGAATCTTTGCAGCAAGAATAAATGATACATGAACTGGCCATAATATACTAGTCAGGGTCATTGAGAGGATCTGAAGGTGAATGAAGACACAACCTGAGCAATAGGTGGATGGACACCATAGAAGTCCTTATGAACTTGGTGCTATGTAGACCACCTCTTGAGAGCAGGTCATATTGGAGTAAAGTCTTCTTCCTTCAGTTTCTGTGGGATCAGAGGCACCCTGGCAAGCCAAGGTCAAAAAGCAAAAGTGGCCAACGAGGCTCCAAGTGAAGAAGCCATACTGTGGTGCTACTGGAACCTCAGGCTTATGGAAAGAGCCAATAGTGCATGGCAGCTACCTGAGAACAAGATGTGCAGCCATGCAGAGTGGTAGACTTGAGAGGCTGGAGTGACCAGCAGGAGACAAACTATTCAGCAGCTTCAGGGAAAAGTTACAGTCAGTGGGTGGAGCAGGTCAAAACAAGGGCTCTGATGCTACAAATAAACATGCATGTTTAATTTTATTGAATAGTGTCATTGAAGTTAATGAGGCTACTCACATAAATAAGGGTCAATGTGTTCACAAGGGTCTGCAGAATTGGGACATAGGGCCAGAGCATTTGTCTTCCCTCTTTATACAGCGATCCACAATAAAAGTTCTGAATACTAACAGAAGCTTTTATGGCAGTACTCCTGAGTCTTGAATTCCTAGGTGTATGATATGAAAATCCATTAGTGTATATACAGTGTATATTAAGGCAGCCAATCCAGTACGTACAACATACATTTTTCTGATGTAGGAAATATATTTTCATCTCAGTGAAGAACAAACTGATTTTATTCTTAAACTTGTTTGTTTTGCACGTGACCCAAACAATTAAGGCCAAGAAGAGATTTGTGTAATACTCGCTGTAATAGTCATTCTTCTAGTTTGTATAAATCTTAAGTGTCATTACTAACAAGGGAAAGAGACTTTATTTTTTTAACAGTATATAGTTTTTAAGCAAACACCGTCCCTGTAACAAATTATATTAAATGCTGCCTGAGTGTACTGTATTTTAAGTGGTTGCTTGATAATTAATAACACTTACATTTAGACAGCAGGTTGTTATTGGAATTGGTTTTAGGGCAGGTTTCATACATAAAACCTTCCAGGGCCAAATCTGCAGTTGGTGTAAGTTGGTGTAACTTCCTTGAAATCAATGAAGCTGTACTGGTTTGCACCAGCTGCAACTGTGGCCTGAAATATGTTGGGTAGAAGATCTAGGTCAGAAAGTCCATACTGGCCTCTCTAATTAGAGAGAGAAGGGGATAATTAACACTGGAATAATTAATGACAACTAGATAGATAACTCAGATCCTTAAGCTATTTGAATAAATGAATGAAATTATGACTGATTTTACCAGTCAGAAGTGGTCCTGATCTATGTATTAGAGACAAGAACAATAGAAACTCACAGGGCCATCTTTTCTCCTTTCCAGATTAAAATGTATGGAAATGAGAATCCACCTTTCACAAAGAGCTGTGCCACTTGGATTTCACTAGATCTGCTGCATTGACCCCTTTAGGTTGCAGATCAGGTAGCAGCATGGCCTGAATGTGTAAAGAGAGTAGTTAGGGCATTTATTTGGAGCCTCATTCCAGCAGGCCCTCCTTTAAATCCCTGGAACATGTGATATGTTTCACTTATCTGGCTAAGTTCAGTGTGCCTAATATGGTATCAGCAGTCAAGGTTGATTGTGCTGGCATTTAAACAGTAACAATACAATTTCTCAATCGATGCCACAGTGAGATAAACAGGCAAGTTTACTCTGTCTTAATACAGTTCTTTCAATCAAGAATAAAGCTTGAACTCAAAGGGCATTATGAGCAGCAGCCTTCTCAAGGTGTCACCCCCCACTCTGAACTTTAGCGTACAGATGTGGGGACCTGCATGAGATAACCCCTAAGTTTATTTACCATAAGAACATAAGAACGGCCGTACCGGGTCAGACCAAAGGTCCATCTAGCCCACTATCTGTCTACCGACAGTGGCCAATGCCAGGTGACCCAGAAGGAGTGAAGCTAACAGGCAATGATCAAGTGATCTCTCTCCTGCCATCCATCTCCATCCTCTGATGAACAGAGGCTAGGGACACCATTCTTTACCCTTCCTGGCTAATAGCCATTTATGGACTTAGCCGCCATGAATTAATCCAGTTCCCTTTTAAACATTATTATAGTCCCAGCCTTCACAACCTCCTCAGGTAAGGAGTTCCACAAGTTGACTGTGCGCTGTGTGAAGCAGAACTTCCTTTTATTTGTTTTAAACCTGCTACCTATTAATTTCATTTGGTGACCCCTAGTTTTTGTATTATGGGAATAAGTAAATAACTTTTCCTTATCCACTTTCTCTACATCACTCATGATTTTATATACCTCTATCATATCCCCTCTTAGTCTCCTCTTTTCCAAGCTGAAGAGGCCTAGCCTCTTTAATCTTTCCTCATATGGGACCCTCTCCAAACCCCTAATCATTTTAGTTGCCCTTTTCTGAACCTTTTCTAGTGCTAGAATATCTTTTTTTAGGTGAGGAGACCACATCTGTACACAGTATTCGAGATGTGGGCGTATCATGGATTTATATAAGGGCAATAAGATATTCTCAGTCTTATTCTCTATCCCCCTTTTAATGATTCCTAACATCCTGTTTGCTTTTTTGACTGCCTCTGCGCACTGCGTGGACATCTTCAGAGAACTATTCACGATGACTTCAAGATCTTTTTCCTGACTCGTTGTAGCTAAATTAGCCCCCATCATATTGTATGTATAGTTGGGGATATTTTTTCCAATGTGCATTACTTTACATTTATCCACATTAAATTTCATTTGCCATTTTGTTGCCCAATCACTTAGTTTTGTGAGATCTTTTTGAAGTTCTTCACAATCTGCTTTGGTCTTAACTATCTTGAGTAGTTTAGTATCATCTGCAACCTTTGCCATTTCACTATTTACCCCTTTCTCCAGATCATTAATGAATAAATTGAATAGGATTGGTCCTAGGACTGACCCCTGGAGAACACCACTAGTTACCCTTCTCCATTCTGAGAATTTACCATTAATTCCTACCCTTTGTTCCCTGTCTTTTAATCAGTTCTCAGACCATGAATGGACCTTCCCTTTTATCCCATGACAGCTTAATTTACGTAAGAGCCTTTGGTGAGGGACCTTGTCAAAGGCTTTCTGGAAATCTAAGTACACTATGTCCACTGGATCCCCCTTGTCCACATGTTTGTTGACCCCTTCAAAGAACTCTAATAGATTAGTAAGACATGATTTCCCTTTATAGAAACCATGTTGACTATTGCTCAACAGTAAATGTTTTTCTATGTGTCTGACAATTTTATTTTTAACTATTGTTTCGACTAATTTGCCCGGTACCAACGTTAGACTTACCTGTCTGTAATTGCCGGGATCACCTCTAGAGCCCTTTTTAAATATTGGCGTTACATTAGCTAACTTCCAGTCATTGGGTACCGAAGCCGATTTAAAGGACAGGCTACAAACCTTAGTTAATAGTTCCGCAACTTCACATTTGAGTTCTTTCAGAACTCTTGGGTGAATGCCATCTGGTCCCAGTGGCTTCTTAATGTTGAGTTTATCAATTAATTCCAAAACCTCATCTACTGACACTTCAATATGTGACAGTTCCTCAGATTTGTCACCTACAAAAGCCGGCTCAGGTTTGGGAATCTCCCTAACATCCTCAGCCGTGAAGACTGAAGCAAAGAATCCATTTAGTTTCTCCGCAATGACTTTATCGACTTTAAGTACTCCTTTGTATTTCGATCGTCAAGGGGCCCCACTGGTTGTTTACCAGGCTTCCTGCTTCTGGTGTACTTAAAAAACATTTTGTTATTACCTTTGGAGTTTTTGGCTAGCCGTTCTTCAAACTCCTCTTTGGCTTTTCTTAATATACTCTTGCACTTAAGCTGGCAGTGTTTGTGCTCCTTTCTATTTGCCTCACTAGGATTTGACTTCCACTTTTTAAAGGAAGTCTTTTTATCTCTCACTGCTACTTTTACATGGTGGTTAAGCCGCGGTGGCTCTTTTTTAGTTTTTACTGTGTTTCTTAATTTGGGGTATACATTGAAGTTGGGCCTCTATTATGGTGTCTTTAAAAAGGGCCCATGCAACTTGCAGGGATTTCACTTTAGTCACTGTACCTTTTAACTTTTGTTTAACTAACTCCCTCATTTTTGTATAGTTCCCTCTTTTGAAATTGAATGCCACAGTGTTGGGCTGTTGAGGTGTTCTTCCCCCCACAGAGATGTTGAATGCTATTGTATTATGGTCACTATTTCCAAACGGTTCTGCTATAGTTACCTCTTGGACCAGCTTAGATCTAGTAGCTGCCACCACCAAATAGTTAAACAAACGTTTATGGGAGAGTCATCTGGAAACTCTGTCTTCCCCCCAAATATTTCCCCAGTCTTTATTCCCCTTCTCCTGGCAGGATTGAGACTGATTCACCTCCCACCAATTCCTGGTGAGCCCAGGTCCAATAAAGCCTTGGATCTTAATACAAGGAAAAATCAATCAGGTTCTTAAAAGAAGATTTTTAATTAAAGAAAAAAGGTGAAAGGATTACCTCTGTGAGATTAGCATGCAAGCTACTCTCACAGACAACAAATTCAAAACACAGAGGATGTTCCTCTGGGCAAAACCTTAAAGTTACACAAAAGAAACCCAATTTGATTCTCTCTCTTATGCAAAAATGAAGTCACAAAAGAAAATAAACATAATCTAATACTAAACACTTACTACTTTTAAGAAATGTTAGATGGCTGATTCCTGGATCCTTCACTCCGGCACAAACTTTTTTCTGAACAGACCAAAGACTGATTTCCCTCCTCCCTCTTTGAAAACATCTTGTCCCCCCATTGGTTCCTCTGATCAAGTGTCAGCTAGGCTATGTGAACTTCTTAACTCTTTACAGGTAAAAGAGGAATTAACCCGTAACTGTCTGTTTATGACAAGCCTGAACAAGTTGGCAGGTATCCAGATGAAGCAAGTCAGTTTTGAGAGACAGGCACTCAAAATTTCTCATGATCCAGTGCTGGTCATGGGCAATATCAGCATGGGCAGGTTGCTCCCAGGTACTTCTGTAGTTTGCACTCAACAGCAGTGTCAGACCTGACAGCTATAAGAGAGTGGTGAAAGGCATGTACGTCAGCCCTCAAATGGTGAAGGTCCTTTTCCCTAAGAACTGAAAAGAGGTTACCTCACTTTAGCTAGAGACATCTGAGTCTAACTGAGGGTTATTGGTAACCTTTAAAAACCCCTCTTGTGGGGAGAAAGAGGAAGGAGTGTTGAGAAACAAGCTGCAGCAGGGTTAGTGGTAGCAAGGACAAAAGGCTTCTCTTGGGTGGAAGCTGCTCTCCTCCCTATAGGGCACACAACCCAGTTAACTGCTGTTTGGAGAAGGACTGACAACCAGAAGCCAGCATAATAAAGCCATACCCCAGAGGTGGGGCAGGGGACATTAACTGTTTGTAGTATTTAGCAAACATTGATATTTGGTATTCTGTCAAACAGTAGGAAGACGTCTACATCACATTCACTAAACTTTATTGACAATTCAGTACGCATAAGTACTAGTCTATGCCCTGAACTCATAGCTCTGCAAAATTTCAGTTTAGAAATCAGTTGGCGTTTGGGGTTTGCAAGATAAAAAACTTACAGTGATTCATTCTGAACTGACATGGCTCTTGCAGTGCAAAAACATGGCCTGGAAACATACCTGTAAACTTCAGGGCTTGGGCTTTCCAGTACCACAACTGTGGAATTGATGTTGGATAGAACAGAGGAGTAATGGAAAGATGGTCCAATACAGAAAGGCACTTAAAAAGACAGGCTTGAGATTTAGAAGTGCATCAGATGAAATTCTGGCCCTATTGAACTCAATGGCAAAACTCTTACTGTCTCTAATAGAATTAGAATTTCACCCATCTTTTGTAGGGATTAATTTAATCTCCCTATTTTAGGTTCTTTTATTGCCTCTGTTAACTATAGCATCCAAATGCTTCACAATATTTAATATATTTCTCTTCATTACACCCCAATGAGGTAAGGAAGTGCTGTTATCCCATTTTACAGATAGAGAACACAGACACGGTGAGACTAAGTGGCTTGCCTGAGGTCACGCAGGAAGCCTGTGGCAGAGCAGGGATTTAAATCCAGGTCTCCCAAGTCCCAGGCCATTGCCCTAATCCTTGGATCATCCTTCCTCTTGTCTAGAACTTAAATAGACAATATATTAGTTTCCTGATTGAAAAAAACAATCCCCCCACAAGCATTATTTAATGTTAATTTTTTTTTAGAGGGCTGAGGGAAATTTGAGGTCTTATTTCAATGAAAAATGTCAGACTTTTAATTACATATGATAGGGAAGTAATCCTGGGATGCATTCTCTTAGCAGATACTGGGACATGACTGAGAGACATTGCGAATAAACTTTGAATTCTTTTAAACTTCACAACTAGTGCCCTGCAGTTTAAAAACATTGTTGATACAGAAGCTCGTTAATTACCAGGATAGTCTTTGTAATTGCCTAGTCTAGAAATTGATGAACAAAGTCATTTTGGAAAGCAATCAATTTGAAATCTAATTTGTTGGCGAAATGAACCATATAAACAAAATGCCACTTGCAGTTTGACTCAAATGAGATGTGCTTAACGAGCCTATCATCTGTGATACTCATTATGATGGGTCACAGTTACATAAAATGTTATAAATCTGAACCAATACACATAAAGCTGAAATATAATATTGTATTCTGAAAAGAGTAAAACATAAAACAGATGGCTGCCTCATGGAAACATCCTTAAATCTCACACTTTCTACTCATTGACTTCTGGACAGCTGTGGGTAGGAAGCTGAGCCTGTACTGAAATTGAGTAGGTGAAAAAACACACAGGTGTCCTTTCCTCACTGCATCTTACACTGTAAACTGAACAACCCAAGACCATGGGATTCTCTATTGCTGTGATAAGAATTGAACAACTGATCATAATGAACATCTACAAAGCACCAAATCTTGAATGGCCAAAGCCTGCATAACTATCTTTTCCCACCCAACTGTGTGCCCTGGTGACTTTAATAGTCACCATTTACAATGCTTAATTTCTATTATAGTAGAAATTATGCAACTGGGGAGCAAATCACAGCTTGGGCTGTTTCCACATGTAGAAAAGAAGGTGAACTCCAAAAAAACAGGGGTTTTTGCTTGGCCCGATGGAACACTGAACACAGTCTGGATGTCTGCTGTCTGATGAAAGACATTTGTGGTGCCCCTTTGCACGCTTCACAAACGTGTTTGGATATTTTCCTTGCAGCCAGTGATGTCCAACTATTCTGAATGTCAACTTCAGAGATTCACTGATTGAATCAATGCAAAATGAGCTGGGTTGAAGATGGGATATACTGTATCAAGCTGATCCCAGAAAACTATGACTACTTTTTGTCAAAGCTGCTGTGAAACATACTTCCCATGACTATTGTGAGGTCTTTACTCCTCGCTGGTAGCTGGAGACAGAAGCACTTTTCAAAGACTATGAGAAGAGTGGTGAACTGGGCATAGCAAAAGCACTAATAGTCATTGAACTCTGCCTTCCTGAAGAGATGGAATGAGACAGTGGAGGGTCTTGACTGCATTCATTCCATCACAAAGTCTGGATTCTTCTGTATAAACTTGGAGTTGCTGACCCATAAAACACTGTCAACTGAAAGTGATAGCCCATGCTGTCATTGCACATCTTCTCTGTAAGTTGAAGATCAAAATTGACAAATGGAGAGAAGTTCAGAAAGAGCTCTTTCTAAATGTCCAACAAATGCCCTCCATTTCACCTTATCATCCCCATATACTATAGAAGAAATAAATAAGGCATTTATGGCCACTAAAAGTAGAAAAGCTGCTGGCAAGGATGCATTTATCCTGAATTCCTTAAGAATTTGGGGCCAAAGGGACGCATTCCCTGTTTACTGCCATACATTCAATGGCTAAGATCCCAAAAAGCTGCGACGTGATAGCTGGCAGCATCATTTGGCAGTTTCCCATGTCTGAGGAGGGCAATAAAAAGACATATCTGGCTTCAAGACTAAGCTTGATAAGTTTATGGAGGGGATGGTATGATGGGATAGCCTAATTTTGGCAATTAATTGATCTTTGATTATTAGCAGGTAAATAGACCCAATGACCTGTGATGGGATGTTAGATGGGGTGGGTTCTGAGTTACTACAGAGAATTCTTTCCTGGGTGCTGGCTGGTGAGTCTTTCCCACATGCTCAGTGTTTAACTGATTGCCATATTTGGGATCTGGAAGGGATTTTCCTCCAGGGAAGACTGGCAGAGGCCCTGGAGGTTTTTCACCTTCCTCTGCAGCCTAGGGCATGGGTCACTTGCTGGAGGATTCTCTGCACCTTGAGGTCTTTAAATCATGATTTGAGGACTTCAGTAACTCAGACATAGGTTAGGGTTTGTTCCAGGAGTGGGTGAGTGAGATTCTGTGGCCTGCATTGTGCAGGAGGTCAGACTAGACGATCATAATGGTCCTTTCTGACCTTAAGTCTATGAATCTATGAGTAACTATCAGCAAATATCACTCCTCTCCACAATTCAGAAATTAATGGAGAGGATTTTACTGGTCCATCTCAGCCCTATCTTTGGCCTGTTCTTTGGGAAGCTTGGCCTCAGTTTCAGGCTGGGTCATAGTTGCTGCAACTAGGTTTTTGCCCTTATAACTCATATTGAGGCTGGCTTCCAGTAGAGTCTAAAACCAGAACAATGCTGATAGACTTATCCACCCCCTATGATACTGTATGGTGATATGGGCTATTGCTCAAGACATCCAGGGTCACCTAATGCCATAGCACTATGCAATTCTTGGCCACAGTGTTGAACAACTGAAGATACAGCATCCTTTAGAATGGGCAGATCAGCAGAATATGCACCTTCAACAATGGTCTTCCTCAAGGATCTGTACTGGCTCCTTTACTGTTCAACATCTACAATAAGGACTTATTTGACACAGTTTCACGTGAGTGCATTTATGCTGATGACATTGCTGTTGCAATACAAGGCAAAGACCTCACAACCATCAGGGACACCCTCTCCACTGACCTCAAGATAATGGCAGAATACTTTTAGTACTGGAAGCTCCACCCCAGTGCCTTCAAGGCTTGGTTATTGCCATCCAGTTGGCCTTTCACCTAAACAACAAAACTGGCAAGGAACCATTTATGTCACCTTTTGCAGTCAACAGGTCTGCAATGACCTATCTAAAGTACTTAAGTATAACCTTGGACAGAAATTTGACTTTTAAAGCCCATCTGGAAATGATATACCAAAAGGTAAAAGGAAGGAGTAGCCTTGTCCAAAAACTCCTGATCACTACATGGGGTGCACACACACACACACACACACACACACAGACTTCAAACAGCAACTCTAGTATTGATATACTTGACCAGTGAATATTGCGCACCTGCTTGGGCGGGCAGCTCATATACCAAATCTCTGGACGTGCAGCTTAATGCCATGTTGAGAATCATAACTAACACATTAAAATTAACACCTGTTCAGTGATTGCCCACTGTGGCACTCCCCCTGCTCAAAATCTGGAGAGAGACACAAAGATTGTGAGTACAATCAAACCACGGCCAACTTAATTACCAATTTATGAGGCCCTCTAGAACCTTTCAAAGACACATCTAAACTCTTGCAAGCTCTTAAAACATCCTCGTTCAATCCTGAAGCACACTGGAAAGAATTATGGGATAATGTTAATGACTTCAACCTACCCCGGAAACAATGGTCCTCATTAAACTATTTTAGAACACTGGATGGCAGGTGAGAGACAATGTACAATGTGTGACTATGGATATCATTCACTAACTATAAAGCATATTGTAAATCAATTCCCTCTTTGATCATTTGCTGGGGACATCTCAAACTTATGTCAAACCACTCCTGAAGCTATCCACTGGCTCCCTAACTTGGACTTAGTTATTTGAATGATGCTAATCACCTTTCTAACCATATGAAAGGAGAACTGAGTTGAAAGTTGGGGTTCTAGAAGCTGAGATCCAAGACTTGGCTCACACTGGCTGTGTACCTTCAGTGCACAGACCACTATCTTTTTCTCCCATGAGTTGTTACAGTTTTACAGTCCAGTGACCAAGTAGCAATCTTTCACAGAAAGGCAAAGTGAATAACTGTAGATGAGGTTGAAAGATAGGCACTAGTCAATTGTAGGTAATATGGTGTGTGATGAGGCAAGGCCAGATGGCTACAGTAAAGTACTGAGGAACAGGTATATTAGCCCCAGGCTAAACAAATCCCTAGGACCATGGTAACCAAATGGCAGTTGCTCCAGGTTAATCAAGGGCCAATTAAGATCTTTCTAGAAGGCAGAGGAGATAGCTACATTGATTAGAACACCTTCAGCCAATCAAGGCAGGCTTATCAGGGCACCTGGGTTTAAAAAGGAGCTTACTCCAGTCAGGTGGGGGGGAGCCAGAGGAGAGGAGGTGTGTGTGAGTTGCTGGGAGCAAGAGGTGCAAGGAACTGAGACTGAGAGGGTGTGCTACTGGAGGATTGAGGAATTATCAGACAATCAAGCATTATCAGGCACCAGGAGAAAGGCCCTGTGGTGAGGATAAAGAAGGTGTTTGGAGGAGGCCATGGGGAAGTAGCCCAGGGAGTTGTAGCTGTCATGCAGCTGTTACAGGAGGCACTATAGACAGCTGCAATCCACAGGGCCCTGGGCTGGAACCCGGAGTAGAGGGTGGGCCTGGGTTCCCCCCAAACCTTGCAACTCCTGATCAGACACAGGAGGAGTTGACCCAGACTGTGGGTTCCACCAGAGGGGAAGATCACTGAGGTGAGCAAATCTGCCAATAAGCGCAGGACCCACCAAGGTAGAGGAGGAACTTTGTCATAGGTGGAAGTCCACAGGTTTGCCAAAATGTTTTTATATGGTTAGTGGAAGTAATGAGTTAGAGTGATAATGTAGTGGTCCCTCCCTTTTGGATCCAGAGGAAGGCCACTCCGTCTCACTACAGCTGACACCAGTAGTCTGCGCTCTGGCCTCTCGAGCCAGGCAGAGCAAACAAATGCAGTCTATGGCTCTCAGCCTCCTGGCTGGAGCAGTAACCACTATGTGGTCTGATCCTTTGGGCAGGCAGAGCAATCAAAGCAGTCTATAGCCCACCACCTCCAGGATGGGGCAGACAGCAGTTAAGCAGTTTGTGGGCTCTGGCCTTCTGAGCAGGGCAGAGCAACAAACAGTCTTTGGCCCTTAGCCTTGTGCTGGTCAGACAGCAATCAACTGTACAAGACATTCTGGCTTAGGGTAAGGGTTCAGCCAAACCCTGGTATAGTGGTGGCAGCAGGAGGTAAAGGGACCTGGGCGCACCCTACTCAACAGATTTCCAGCCCAGGCCCTGTTAGTGGCAGCTGGTCCCACCACTGGGTTAATGGGGAAACACAAACATGCTGCCTCATTTCCCAGCAGCACAACTGGACCGAAGTCTGGTTCCCTGGGGCTACTTCATAGAATCTTAGAACTAGAAGGGACCTTGAGAGATCATCTAGTCCGGTCCACTGCACTCAAGGCAGGACTAAGTATTATCTAGACCATCCCTGACATGCGTTTGTCCAACCTGCTCTCTCTTAAAAATCTCCAGTAATGGAGATTCCACAACCTCCCCAGGCAATTTATTCCAGCGTTTAACGACTTTGACAGTTAGGAAGCTTTTCCTAATGTCCAACCTAAACGGCCCTTTCTGCAATTTAAGCCCATTCTTTCTTGTTCTATTCCCAGAGCTTAAGAAAAACAATTTTTCTCCTTCCTTTTTGTAACAGCCTTTTATGTACTTGAAAACTGTTATCATGTCCCCTCTCAGTCTTCTCTTCTCCAGACTAAACAAACTCAATTTTTCCAATCTTCCCTCTTGGGTCATGTTTTCTAGACTTTTAATCACTTTGTTGCTCTTCTCTGGACTATCTCCAATTTGTCCACATTTTTCCTGAAATGTGGCACCCAGAACTGGACACAATACTCCAGCTGAGGCCTAATCAGCGGAGAGTAGAGTGGAAGAATTATTTCTCGTGTCTTGCTTACAACACTCATGCTAATACATCCCAGAATGTCTGCTTTTTTTGCAATAGTGTTACACTGTTGACTCATATTTAGCTTGTGATCCATTATGACCTCCAGATCCCTTTCCACAGTACTCCTTCCTACGCAGTAATTTCCCATTTTGTATGTGTGCAATTGATTGTTCCTTCCTAAGTAGAGTACTTTCCTTTTATCCTTAGTGAATTTCATCCTATTTACTTCAGACCATTTCTCTAGTTTGTCCAGATCATTTTGATTTTTAATCCTATCCTCCAAAGCACTTGTTATCATCCACAAACTTCATAAGTGTACTTTCTATGCCATTATCTAAATCATTGAGGAAGATATTGAACAGGACCCAGAACCGATCCTGCGGGACCCCATTCATTATGCCCTTCCAGCATGACTGTGAACCACTGATAACTACTCTCTGGGAATGATTTTACAACCAGTTATGCATCCACCTCATAGAAGCTCCATCTAGGTTGTAATTCCCTAGTTTGTTTATGAGAAGGTCATGCGAGACAGTATCAAAAGCCATACTAGAGCCATACACATCTACCCCTTCCCCTCCATCTACAAGTCTTGTTACTCTGTCAAAGAAAGCTATCAGGTTGGTTTGACGTGATTTGTTCTTGACAAATTCATGCTGACTGTTACTTATCACCTCATTATCTTCTAGGTGTTTATAAATTGATTTCTCAACTATTTGCTCTATTATCTTTCCAGGTGTAGAAGTTAAGTTGACTGGTCTGTAATTCCCTGGGTTGTCCTATTTCCCTTTTTATAGATGGGCACTATATTTTCCCTTTTCCAGTCTTCTGGAATGTCTCCTGTCTTCCATGACTTTTCAAAGATAATTGCTAAAGGCTCAGATATCTCTTCAGTCAGCTCCTTGAGTATTCTAGGATGCATTTAATCAGGCCCTGGTAATTTGAAGATATCTAACTTGTCTAAGTAATCTTTGACTTGTTCTTTCCCTATTTTAGGCTTTAAACTTACCTCATTTTCACTGGCGTTCACTATGTTAGACATCCAATTGCCACCAACCTTCTTGATGAAAACTGAAACAAAGCAGTCATTAAGCACATCTGCCATTTCCACATTTTCTGTTATTATCTTAGCCCCCTCATTGAGTAATGGGCCTTCTCTGTTCTTGGTCTTCCTCTTGCTTCTAATGTACTTCCTATCCAATTCTGCCTGCGTTGCTCTGTAGGCACCAGGCTCCATCTCACTGCTTTGCAGTTGAGTGGCATCCTCTCTGGCAACTCCCTGGAGCCCTCTGTCTCTTTAGTCAGTAGGGCCCTGGTCTGCTTAGCTGCTGGTCCAGGATCCTGCAGAGGGCTCAGCTCCCTAGAAGAAATGTCCACCTCCTTCCCTGTTCCAGCACAAACTGAGCTACAAGGCCCTCCCTTTATACTTCCTGTCCTGCCCTGGTACTTCTGTTGAGGCGGGCAGGCCAGGTTGTCTCTACTCACCGGGAGAGTGTAGTGGTCCTTCCCTCTTGGGTCCAGAGGGAGGCCTGCATCACTACAGATAATAAGTTACAAGTAATAATGATGACAGTGCTTGGTACTAAAAAGGACACTCAAGAGGCTAAGGGAGCGCTCTGACAAATAGCAAAAAGCCTTAGTTTCTGTCTTTCACATCTTCCATATTTAGATCACCAGACAGCATGTCTCCTAGATTCTGACTCATGACCTTGTCTTTCTTTTGAATGGCTAAAACAAAAAAATCACCACTTAACATCTTTCTTGTTTTAATATTACATGATTAGATGTCACCCAACAAGCCCCCTTTTAGAGAATTATTTATGGAAGAAATGGACTCCAAATTACATTTACTTATTTCTCACAATCTTGTTTTAGAGATGACTGCAATATTCATCACAAAAGATGTGTGGTTTTTGTCATCAGAGAAATTTATCTGTTTTTGAGATTGAAAAATGTCCTTGGAATTGAATTAATCTTATAAACTTTCAGCTCTTTGGGACAAAATGTATAGCAAAATCTTCACCACTCTAGATATTTGTGAAAAATTGAAAAACTACTTTTGTATGAAAATGATCACTTGTAAATAATAAAGGAAAAGCTGGTGTGCAAAGAAACAATTGAAATTTTGTGCATTCCTTAGTGCAAATTAGTTTTACTCTCTAGGAAAATTTATAAAAACAGAAATATTGGAGCTGTGAAATCATGCAGAAGTAGTTGGTGAAAAATTGTGCACAAATACACTATCTTCTTTAACCTTAGTGGAAAAATAGGTAAAAGAAGGAGACAGTGAAAATATAGTCAAGGAGACGATGATATTTTTGTCACAAGCAAATGGCTGGAATATATTAACACATATTGCCAGTGTAGGTATAGGTTGTTATTGGATCTCTCTGGTAGCTGTTTAAGCTACCATTTTTTCTTTGCTTCTGCACAAGGAAATATTTTTTTCCAGTGAGGAAATATACAAAGGTTTACATACTATTCACATAATAGAATTCCTAGTCAAATAGATTTTGAAATTACCCTGTAGATATGAGAAGATATATTAACTTTTTTTGGAGAGTTTTCCTCCCCTACTGCTCACAGAGAAAGCCTATTAGATATGAGGCCTGATTCTTATCTCACTTATTATGGTGTAACTCCATGACTTTAGTGAAGTTATTTCTGATTGACACCAGTATAACTGAGAACAGACTCAGGCCTCTAATCTTGGAAATACTACCTGATGGTTCTTAAGAGATGAAGAATCTAGTGAATTTTACTCTTCTGCTCACATTTGGAGGAGAATATCCTGGAATGGTTGGTATTGTGTGTGCTAGAGAGAGAACAGTGATTGGAAAAGGATCAGCACAGGAAGGGTAAGTGGTGGAACAGTGCAGAAATGTTCTAGCTTATGCCAAAACATGTGCTTTCAAACAGTTTATGAAAAACAAAATATATAGAAAATTATTCTTTTTTCACCCATACACTCACCAAATAATCAGTTTCTCATAGTTACACTGAGCAGTCGGTGGAAGAAAAGAAGTTAGGAAGAGGAGTAGGGGGATAATGGAAAAGCATGTTTATCAACGTGCTTTTGAATGTTGAAGGGAAAGAGACAATACAAAAGGGAAAGGATAGACATAACACATTGTGGAATGCAGAAATAGTCTCACTTTTGTGACATACCTTTCGACCATTTTTTGCTCTAACGTAATTTAAAAAATATAACTTGGAAACAAATCTGCACACTGACTTCAAAGACTCACTTATAATAAACAAAGGAAGCTCAGATTTTAGGGATGGCTTTTCTTGTCCCATGACAAGGGGATACCATGAGCATGACACATTCTAATCTCTGTGGCCCTAGCACCAGGGGAGGAATGGGTACAACAATATGGGCATATCAGGGCAGACTACTGGGATTGTGGCAAATGAGACAATCAGCATTCCCTCAACGTGATGTCAGCCCCCTTTCATTTGAAATCATAAATGAGAGTGGAGGTAAGATTTTTGCCAGATGAACAAACTCTGGGTAGATGGGGAAAGGACATTTGCAAAACCAGAGAGGGACCTTTGAAAGGGTTCTAATCCCCTTTAAACCCTCCCTACTTCTCACGGGAAATGTGATTCTGCTGCCTGTGATAACAGTTGTGTCTAACACTTAATCCATTCATTCCAGGGTGCACTTGTTCATCATTTGTTGTATATTTAACTATCCCCTATGCTTGGTGTCCTTAGAGGTGATGAAGCATGTGAGTAGCTAAAACACCATACAGAGGAAAAGTTAACGAGGGCTTTGAAATGGTATGGCATGATATGGGTGCTTACCATGATAATATTACTGAGTATCCTAGGTGTTACATACATGGTTTAGGAGGACACTCTTTAAATGTTTCATAGGTCAATACATCTCTGACACTTTTAAAATAGGGCTTGCCAGGTGAGTCTTCCTATTTTTCAAGATTTAATCATAAAGCTTCAATATTTCATACTCATCTCCCAAATGTTAATGGCATTCCTCTAAAATAACAATGGTAAAACATCTCATACTAGAGAATTTCACAACAAAGTCATATGTGATTATGCACCATAGAGGTGGGTGAAAAGGATCCAGCTTGAGGAATTGAACAAATAGCATGTCAAAGGAAAATCTCCCAGTGGGAATGGGCTGAGGAGGTTTTTTTTTTTAATGGCAAAATTGGCAGGCTTAAAAACCCTTCTCCTTCACTATCACAGCTCCGAGGATCTGGATTTTCTGAGGTGCAGATGACTTCTGGGCTGCAAATCCTCAGGGATGCTGTCAGACCACTTGAGTCTCATGGGAAGTCCAACCATAAATAAATACAACTTTAAATTATTGTAGCAACAAATTCTCTCCTGCTGTGTTTTCATAATTTGGATCAATATTAAGCAATATTGCTGGGATAAGCCTGCTAATACTAAAATGAAAATGTGAAATACATAAATACAGTACATTTATTTGAAGTTAAATTAAGATGGTAAAAAACCCTGCAGCACAGAACTGATTGTTTCATATTCTTCAGATGCCTCTGGTAAAGAAATCTTGAAAATACTGTCTGACATTAGGAGCATAATTAGATGCGCTGCTGTACCTACACTCACTGGGCCAGTTCTGTCTTAATTTCCAAGTAATAAATATGCTGAAATACTGTCCTGCACAGGCTGCTTCAAAATTATAACAACTGTGGGAGTAAACAACTCAAGTTAATTTCTGCTATATGCAAGGGCATCAATGGCAGTTAGGCACATGTCACAGATACACCATACACACCAGTACAGACAATTAACGCCTTTCCTGAAATATATTAAAGCAATTAATGTGCATTTGACTATTCTTTCCTAATTTAAGGTTTATGATGCTTGTAATATCAAGATATATGAATTTCAGAGGTTATGTGTGTCCTTGGATCAAGTTTCTCAATGGTCAATGAAGTGTAACAATTAATTATAATAAATAATGCTCATAAAATACATGGTACAAGGCAGGATCAGTATCTGAACACAAGGAACAAGGCCTATACTCGGCATAGTTTAATATACCGGAATATAAGAACTTAGAACATACCATAGTGGATCAGACTATTGGTCCATCGATGTAGCCCAAGATTCTGTCTTGAGCAGGAGCCAACACCTCATGCATCAATGGAAGACATAACCCTTCACAGTACATCTAGCCAATTGGGCAATGCTGGGTATGAGGGGAAACTTTAATTTCTGATTCCTATCCTGTGATCACTATGAAGCATACGGTTCAGTTATTTTCTCACTATCTTAGCTTGCATACAGATCTAATATTATTTGGATCTTTTTAATTATCCAGACAGAATATGACTCAGTGATCTGAGAACTCCACAGATTGATTATAAGCCTCAAAGAGTATATTTTCCATTAAAAGTATTAATTCCAGTCACTCTGATCTGATTCTAAATATTGAGATTAAAAAATTAAGTGCCCACGCAGGTCTGTATGTTGATGTCCTCCATGTAGCCACAGAACAAACTGCAGTATGGGCAGTGGCAATGCAAACACAGAACTTCTCAGTGACCCACCAGTATGCTATGGCTATCCTCTATCTATTCTATTTAGATTTAAATCAATAAAAAAACACCCATCCAAAGCTCTAGGCTGTATAACATAATTCATAATAAACTAAATAAAATTAAACAGCAGCAGTATTAAAAATAATTATACCAACAAGGTCCCATCAGAATGCAGTAAATGAACTGGGATTCTCTCTGTTGAGAATGCCAGCTGGTGTTAACATTTATGATGATTTATGTTGTTTTTAGGAGATGGACTAAACTTCAGGCTCACTGTGCATAGACTACACACAGTAACTGCTAACATTTGGTGACTAATCCCCAGATGTTTCCAATGGGAGTTAGACACCTAAATACTTTGACTGCTAGATAGACATCAGCTAGCAACTTCAGGTTACTGGAGATGCTGAGCAAGTTTTAGAACACTCTTTGCTCTACCTCACTTACAGACATCCTTATTTTATTTCATTTATAATGGTATAATTCAGGGGCCTCAATGAAGACTAAGTCTCTCCTATCTATTGCTTGTGAGTGTGAGGGTCATGAACCAATTCCTGAATTACGCTGCTATATCAAAGATAAGAAATTGCAGGTAAAATAAGCTAACACTTTTTTTTTAATTACATAGCTTCTCCCTACTGCTAGATGTCAGACTGTAACTGACTTGTTACAGGAGTTCTTCAAGATGATGCTGCATATTCACACTTACAGATATTGTGCCACCTGGTGGCACCTAATGGAAAACCTTCTCCAAGCAATGCCCATTAGAGCGCACGTGTGGCCCTTCCTATTCCTCCCCTCAGTGTTTCTGCATGTTCTGAAGCTGAGGCTAAAATATGACTCTAAGAAAGAGGGGAAGGTGGTAGAAAGTGTAAATATGCAAAGTCATCTAGAAGACTCCATTTATAAGTAAGTAACCTTTGTTTCTTCTCTGAGTGGCTCTTCATATTCCCGCTTCTGGGTAGTTTGATAAGCAGTGCTGAAAACCAGGAAATGAAGGTCTGTATACCAGTGCTGTCTTGGCCAACCTGGGGAAATCAGTATGATTGTTACTTTGTCCTCGTGAACCTTCACCACTTTCTGAATTAATGGAAGGGGTGGGGAAATCATGCAGAAGGCTCCTTCCTCATTGTAGAAGGAAAAAGTCCAAGATATGTTGACATCTGTCCCTCCCTGCTTTTGAACAGAAGAGAGGCCACTTTTTGTTGATCTTTGTAGCAAACAAGTCTACACTGGGCTGACCCCACAGGAGAAGATTTCTTGTGTTACTCAGTCCTTCAGGGACCACTCATAAATCTGAGATTCTCTGTTGAGATGATCTGCTACTACATTGCTCTTCCTTGCTAAATGCCAAGCCACCAGATAGAGCTTTTGAAAAATTCACCAATCCCAAAACCTGACTTATTCAGCACATAACTAGGAAGAATGAGGACACCATTATTTATTGATAATATATTTATTGGTAATATATAGTGGTTGTGTTGTCTGTCACTACCTGAACAACCTTCCATTTTATATGAGGAAGGAAGGATCAGAGGGCCAAATGAATGGCTCTGAAATCCAGAAACTTTATGTGAAAGCTCTAGTTTTGAAAAGCCCAGTGATCCTGGATTGTAAACCAACCTAAATGAGCTCCCTATCAACTATTGGATGCATCTGACATTATCATAATCCATGGTGAAGGGACATTAAACAGGATGCCTCTGAGAACCTTTGATCTGTCTGTCTATCAACTTAGCAAATTTAGACTGTCCTAAGGTATGGTGACAAAAGACTGTCCAGGTAGGGTACGTAGAGTCAAGACATCCACTGCTGCATTGGGCTCATTCTGAGATAAGCAAATAGTTTGTTAAGTGGTAGCTGCCCAAAAATCCATGAGACCCAGGAAGAGGATCATTTTCTGGTATTGGGTGGCTTAAACTTACAAAACTTCTGGCTCTGTTTATCCTCTGGAAGAAAAGCCTTCCCTGCTACTGAGTCCAATATAACCTATGAAAGGAATTCTCTCAGTTGGACAAAGATTTTGATTTTTTTTAAAAATTCAGAAGCAGACCCAGATCCAAAAAGAGGGAGATTGTAAATGTGATGTGAAGTAATAGATCCTTGCATGTAGCAGCTTTTGGCAGCCAAGCATCCAAATATGGGTAAGCAAAAATACCCTGTTTTCTCAAATGTGCTGCTGCCACAGAAAGGCATTTTGAAAAAACTCTGGGGGCTGTGGACAGGGTGAACAGGAGCACCTTGTACTGGAAATGGCATCCTGCCACCATGAAACACCCAGTATTTTTGATGACTGTATTGGATAGCCATATGAAAATAAGCATTCTTTAAACTGAAAGTGGCAAATCAATCCATAACGCTAAGCAAGTAAATTAGGGAGGCCAGGGTCGACATATCAAACCAGAACTTCCAGATGTAACTATTCAATTTTCTCAAATCGACACTGGACAGAGACACCCACCCCCATCTTTGTTCTGTATCAGTACGTATCTTGACTAGAACCCCTGTGTAGTGGAGCGGGCACCCAAATGCCCCTTTGTGGCAGGGGTAAGATGGGGAGCCAGTGCCTCACCACTCTAGTCCTTACGTTTGCCTCACTGCAGGCGGTCTGTGACGGCCTTTTGGCCTTCTTTCTTACTATCACCCCTGTCTGGCGGAGTATCGTGCCCTAGTAGCCAGAATCTGTATAAACAGCTCAACAGCTGCCATCTGGAGCAACTTGAATACTTCCATAAGTAGAATAATCTCATGGGAAAGTTCCCAGAAAAGGGAAAGGTAGGGAGAATTGAAAGGGGGCAGTCTTTACGCCATTCAGTTTTAACCTTTCTCTACATTTTCTTGTACCCTTAATCCAATGTAATCAGCTCCATCTGTTGATGGATTGGGCAAGCCTGTCCCCAAAAGGGATGGCTTCTCATTCATTGGTCCATGTCTCTTGATCCTCACATCAAAGCAGAGGCTTGGTGCTCAAGGAAGCTGAAGAAGAGGGAGCACATTATTTTTCATCTTAGGTCTGGATCTGAAAGACCTTCTTCATGTTTGGTCTGGAATGAAGATGGAGGTTGCTGATGCTGTTGCTGATGACTCTGATTTGAGGAAAAATAAACAGAGGACTGAGGATAATATTGTCTCTGATATGGAAAAGATGGAGTATAAGGTCTCCTTCTGACTGAGGGATAAAGACCCAGAAAACAAGAAATGGATCTAGTTTACTTCAGTTTTTCCAACAATTCAGCTACAAAGACCATCCCCTTTGAAGGGCAGATCTTTCACCTTAATTCTAGTGTCTATGATTTTTCTGTTTCCTATTCAGATTTGATTATTTTTTCCCTGTCTTAATACAAATCAGACCTAATACACCTCTACCTCAATATAATGCTGTCCTTGGGAGCCAAAAGATCTTACCACGTTATAGTTGAAACTGTGTTATAATGAACTTGCTTTGATCCACCGGAGTGCACAACCCCCCCTCCCGGAGCACTGCTTTACCGCATTATATCCAAATTTGTGTTATATCAGGTGGCGTTATATCGAAGTAGTGGTGTATTCCTTTCCTCAAAATGTTGAGAGAAACAAAAAAAAATTTGACCCCAATACAAATCACAATTTGCGTATGTGAAGTAAATACACATATGGCACTAAAGTAGACCTGAGCTGCAATATCTAGATCCAAACCATCCTAAAGTTTGGGAGTCTTCAGACCCAGTTCCTTGAAAAGGTAGGACTAGCCACAAATTTCAGCTCTCAATTCTAATGTCCCCACATGTCAGGGATGTTCAGATCTATAAGTTTGGTCTGAGCTCATCGCTAAGAAGAACAAAAGACTAGAAAGCCAGTCTCAACATGTGTGAAGTATGCAGAGACTGGAAGCCTTTGCCTTCCGTAAGTTCTGTTCTTTTTATTTTATTTAAGTTTTATTATGTTTTTGATGTATTAGTTTTAAAATTGTACAGATTTTTTGCACTGATTTTGTTACAGAATAAAATTCCGTTATTTGGAACATAATTCATCTTTATTAATTCACAACATATGCTACCGAGTGCTCTGCAGATCTGAAAGGAAACAATTATCTGTTACTGCATAATGTTACACAACTCCTAGGATCAGTTACAAGCAAAATTAGTACGTGCATTCACAAAGTTATATTCCTACATGTAGAGCAATCACCACACAGTTCCTACCAGGCCATAGAAGAGCAGGGCCAGGTGGAGCATACTACAACAACATACTCTGGTTCACTGTTAAAATGATCTTTCAAAGCCTCCTTGAGTCATGTAGCTCCGTGTTGAGCTCTTCTAATGGCCCTTGTGTCTGGCTGTTCAAATCCAGTAGACAGATGCTCCACCTCTGCTCTCCTCCCTGGCAGAAACTTTCCCCACTTTGCTTCACAGATATTATGCAGGACACAGCAGGCAGTTATAACCATTGGGATATTTTTCTCTCTGAGGTCCAATCTTGTGAGTAAATATCAGTGACCATTCAAATGACCAAAAGTGCATCAACTATCATTCTCTACCGACTGCACATTTAGCTGAATTGTTCTTTGGTGGCTGGTGTATGTCTTCATGAGTCAGGGGAGCAAAGGGTAGGCTGGGTCCCTCATGATCACTGTTAGCATTTCAACATTGCCAATGGTAATCTGCTGGTCAGGAAAGAAAGTCCCTGCTTGTAGCTTTCTGAACAGTCCTGGCTTCTTAAAGATGTGAGCATCATGCATCTTCCCTGACCAGCCCACACTGATATCCGTGAAGGGTCCCCAGTGATCCACCAGTGCTTGCATAACCATAGAAAAGTAGTCCTTTCTTTTGATGTACTCAGTGGCAAGGTGGTCTGGTGCCAAAATAGGGATATGTGTGCCATCTAGCTTTCTACCGCAGTTCAGGGGCCCCAGAGCTGCAAAGCCATTCACTATGTCCTGCACATTGAAGAGAGTCACTGTCCTGCATAACAGGAGACTATTAATAGCTCCACACACTTACATGACAAAGGTTGCCAAGGTGAATCTCCCGACTCCAAATTGATTCCCAACTGACTTGTAGCAATCTGGCATTGCAAGTTTCCACAGTACAATCACTACTCGCTTTTCCACTGTCATTACAGCTCTCATTTTGGTGTCTCTGTGCTGGAGGGCTGGGATGAGCTCTGCATACAGATCAAGGAATGTGATCTTGAGCATCTGAAAGTTCTGCAGCCATTGCTCACAATCCCAAGTCAGTGCTTGTTTCTTAGGCCCAGAAGCAGTGTACCACCATTTGTGACTGCACCATGAATGCTGCCAACAATCTTGAATTGGTTCTCTCTATATCCCATAGCAATCTGCCTTCCAGGAAATTGTGATGTTCTGTGGCTTTTCTTGTGTCTCTGCAAATACCAGAGGATCGTGTGTAAAATGGGCCCCAACATAGTCACAGATCTGCTCCCAGTGTGTTTATATATAGCAAATAGTATCTATTTACTTATCTGTTTGTTACTTATGCTGGCTAACACAAATATAGGAAAGTGAGATGGAGTCTGTTCTAACCTCATGTCATTAGTAGACTGTCCATGGGTTCCAACTGCAGAGCCAGATCTGCCTTCAGGTCACATTAAACAGCAGGTATGTCTATACTTATCATGGATCAATGCAGGGGTGCTGGATCCATTGGGGTCAATTTAGTGGGTCTAGTGAAGACCTGCTAAATCGACTGCAGATCGCTCTCCCATTGACTCTAGTACTCCACTTGCATGAGAAGCATAAGGTAAATCAATGGGAGAGTTTCTCCTGTTCACCCAGTGCTGTGTAGACTCAGCAATAAGTCGACCTAATCTATGTCAACTCCAGCTACTTTATTCATGTAGCTGAAGTTGCATAACTTAGGCGACTTACTCCCATAGTGTAGACCAGACCAGTGAGAGCCCACAGGTGTCACTCAGAGTGGCTTAGGAAGATGTGGTCTTTCTTATTTCTGATCTTTCAGAATGGAATTGAGGTCATGTTGTAGTAAGCTTTAGGGTGACTGAAAATGACATTTACTTGTCCGTTTCCATTTACTATTTTCTGTTTATGTAGGTTCTTATATGGCCCCCATCATCACAGTAGTATCTCCGATTCCCAGACTCTTAACTGTGTTTTCTATCCTGTTTCTGGAGGTCCTACTCTTTTGAATGTTTTTATCCCAGATACTCAAAGTACTCCTCTTTCCTCTTCCTGGGTTTTCTAGTTATAGTCCATGTGCTTTTGTTTCCCTGTTGTCCCTTTTCTCACTTTATCCTCTGATTGTTGTTTGTTTCTCTACTCCACCTCTCCACTCTGCTTAGCCATGCTCATTCATTCCTCATCCATCCACTTATTTGCTTTAACTCTTTCCTTGCACTAACGTTAGCCTACTTTGATGGTTTCCTTTTATTGTCTCACATGCTCACAAATCCACTCTGATTCCTTCCTCTCACACCCATTCTTCATCCTTCCACTTATTCATTCTCTTTCTTACATGCAAACCCAGTCACTCATTCATTCTTCCCTCAGGATCTTGTGGAGACAGAAAGAGAAGAGCCAATGGATAGGGGAGGCATTGGGGATGGCTTTTGTGAGGAGGGTTGGGGGAGATACCAATACCAAGGAAATTGAAAAGAAGTGGTGTGTATAGGGCATAGAAAAAGAGAAACACTGGTGTAAGTTCTGGGGTAGACGGGAAAAGAGTTGGTGTCAGGATGAGTGTTTTTTTGAGGGGGTGAGGGAGGTTGTTGCTGGGAAGGGGAGGCTGTCATAAACAGATAGTTAAGGTTTAATGTCTCTTTCACCTGTAAAGGGTTAACAAACAGTGAACCTGGAACACCTGACCAGAGGACCAACCAGGAGACAAAATACTTTCAAAGCTCGGTGGAGGGAAGCCTTTGTTTGTTTTTTCTGGGTTTTGCTTTGTTCTCTCTGGGTTCTGAGAGTGACCAGACGTGCAACTAGGTTTCTTTCCAATCTCTCTGATACAGTCTCTTATATGTTCAGTATAGTAAGTACTAGATAGATAAGGCGGTTTTAGTCTTTTGATTGTTTTCTTTGTTTGCAAATGTGTATTTTGCTGGAAGGATTTTAATTTGTATTTGTGCTGGGGGGAGGCTTCTCTCTAGTGTTTATAAGCTGAAAGACCCTGTAACATTTTCCAACTTGATTTTACAGAGACAATTTTTATTTTTTCTTTCTTTTATTAAAAGCTTTTCTTTTTTAAAAGACCTGATTGATTTTTCCCCTTGTTAAGGCTCAAGGGAATTGAGTCTGCACTCACCAGGGAATTGGTGGGAGAAAGGAGGGAAGGGAGGGGGGAAGGTGGAATTCCTCTGTGTTTTAGATTCACGGAGCTTGAATCTGTATTACCTCTTGGTGAGGGGAAAGGAGGAGGGGGGAAGGTGACATTCCTCTCTATTTTTAGATTCAAGGAGTTTGAATCACAGTGATCTCCTAATGTACCCAGGGAGGGGAGTATCTGGGAGGAAGAAAGGAAGGGAGGGGGAATGGTTTATTTCCCTTTGTTGTGAGACCCAAGGAGTTTGGGGTCTTGGGGTCCCCAGAGAAGGTTTTGGGGGGACCAGAGTGTACCAGGCACTGCAAGTCCTGGTTGATGGCAGCACTACAAGATCTAAGCTGGTAATTAAGCTTAGAGGAATTCATGCTGGTACCCCATCTTTTGGACGCTAAGGTTCAGAGTGGGGGTTATACCATGACAGAGGCTGGAGGAGACAAGAAATTGTTGCTACTGGGTTGGAGTGACACTAGAGGTGGAATGGATGGTTCACTGCACTGGTGAACTGCTGTTCCAAGGAACATTAGTTTTCTCTCAGTTCTCTGGCATATTTGGTTTGCATATCACCTTTTATGAGAGTATCCCCAGGACTTTGATGCTTTACAAGAATGAGTTGAATGCCTTCTGTGCATTGTTGGGTGAGCCAAATTGACAGCCTTCCTGTGGACTGTAGAACCAACAGTGGGGATTTTTGAAAACTGTCATGAGATCAGTGAGTTTTACTGTGACACTTGCCAGGTATCTCTATTCACCATCCTATCCCGAAAGTACTTCTAACTATGGTTTCCCCCACTCTAGTACTGCTGTATTGTGTCAGTATTATATGCTCACAAATTCTGGTAAGGACTTGAACTGGTGGTGGACTTCTGTTCCAGAGTGAAACTAAATGAACCATACAATTTTATTTTGGTTAAAACAATAACAAGTCTTAGTATACAGCACATAATTATTTATTCTTGTATAATCACCAGCACAGTTACTTTGAGAAATAATATGGAGGTAGCTTTTCTATTGGAAGTTTGCTTGGTTGCATGCAAACAAGTTATACCTAGAGATCTGAATACACATTGAGTCCACTTAAATAAACACATATTAAGGACAAAAATTGAAAAGATACATTGTCCATGCACCAAAATAAAACCTATGCAGATATATACAGGTCCAATAAAATCCTGTTATAAATGAATGCTTGATAAAGGAATAAAGTATGGATGGACCCAATCCACCAAATCAGATTAGAATCTTCCCATTTTGGGGATGTTCAAGTCCAGATTGAATCAGGATATAAACTCTATGTAAAATCTCTAGAATAAACTTATTAGAAGGATAAAGTTCTAGTGAATTAACTGGTAATTTGCAGAGTAAAACTGAGCTGATCAAAGGGCTTAAGGGTGAATAGATGAACCAGGCCAGACCATATTTTTTAAACCAAAGCAAATATCTCTTTTAAAAGAACAGATTTATAAAAAGGATAACATTTGCTTAAACAAACCTGTGTACCTAGAATTTCTTTTTTTATTTACTTGCTATGTAAAGGACAACAACGCAGAAACAACTATGGCCACTAGATGGCAAAGTTCCCATTCCAACATGAGCTAGGTTTTTACACTTCTGCATAGAAAATAACAGAAGGCTTACTTCCATCGAATTACACAAAACATGGTAATTTGAGAACGATATTTTTGTATTTCAACTCTCTTTTGCGTTACTAGGCTATTCTATACACTAGTACCATGTTAATGTTTTGTTTTTCCAAATGCAAATTTTACCTGATTGGAAAGTTGTTTGAAACACAAAAGTATTTCTTCAAAATAATCAGTTATTTTAATGGGCTGAAAAATGTGGAGAAGTCACATACATTTCTTGATATTTGTACCGCACAGTACACAAAGCATTCAGCAAAGTGTCAACTGTGTGTATTGCTCTGTAAGTACCTTGCAAAATGCTAAGATAAAAAAAAAAACTCTGCTCACATCCTGGAGAAACTTGCATTCTGTATGGTAGAGAATCAATATTTTTGTTTTCATTGACTCCACTGAAAACATTTAGCTTTTTTGGACCTACTCTACTAAGGTCAGATTTTCAAAAGCACTCAGGCCCAGCTCTCCAAAAGTATTTATGCATCTAACTCCAGTTGATTTCAATGGGCAGTAGGCACTTAAATATCTTTGAGGTTCTGGGCCTCAGAGCTGGCTTAATTCTACTTCCAGTCAAGCAGTGTTGGCAACTCTTGTGATTTTTATTGCGACTCTCACTATATCTGATGTTTGTCTTAAAGGCCCTGTTCCTAGATACATGTCATTACCGGAAATCTCAGCTTTCATTCTAAATAACAGTAAGGGTCTATCCCTCTTGGTTTTGGGAAAAAGCTTGAAACTGTGAACCCTGAAGAATCAAAATCAGAAAACAAACAAAAGAACTCCCATTTTATTATTTAAAAAAAAATCTCATGTCTTTTAACACAATCTCATGATTTCTGCAGTCTGACTTATGATTTTTGGGAGTTTTGGATTGTCAGTCCTGTTGAAGTCTATGGGAGTTTTACCATTGACTTCTGATGGAGGAGACTTAGACCAGCACTGAGTGCTTTTGAAAATACCATCTCTAGTGGTTTTGTTAAATATTTTGATAGTAAGTAAAAACCTGTGGAAGAGAAAGTTACAGTACCACACATTTAGAACAATGAGAAATGTTCCTGCCTCTTGTTTATCTTTAAGAATTAGCAATTTTGTGCTGAAAAAAATTCTCTCTCTGAGGACTTTAGTGGACTTGAGGGTGATTGCATTTCACAGCATTTTGCCCTTAGAAAGGGCGAATGACCACTCTCAAGATAACATGAAGATTTCAAAGTACCTCATAGTTAACATAAATTATTAAATCTTCCTATGACTATGAACATTTATTTGGCTATGTGGAGAGTAACAAAAAATGAACAGTCTCTAAATTTACACAAAATATTGAAGGTTTGAAATGATAAACTATCCTCCCCCTTTGGGATTTTTATATTATAAACATCTGTATCATTCACATGGTCCTGATTATAAAATTATAAAGAAGGAAACGAAGTTCTAAGGGAATGGAGCAACATGCCACTTGTGTCTGATATCAACTGTGTTGTGTCTTGCAAACCAAGAATATACCTCTGGCTGATATCTTGACACGTAGCATTTTAGTATATCTTGAGGTTCATGACTAGTTGCGTAATCTCATTGTATTATAATGTATTACAGTACAAGAGAGCCATGTGCATGGTTAATTGCCATAAATGACAAACCAACACATTTATAAAGATGAATTCCCAAAGTAAACCTTTCAAAGTGAATACAATATCCTTTGATGTATGGTAGAGTAATTCCACAGGGTTAATTTTTTTTTAATAACGTAGGTGAGCTACTAGGAAAAGTGGGAACAATCTGTTTTTTCCCTGTCCCTTTTTATTTATGTTCTTGTGAGTATATAAAACTCAGTGCTTTTGAGAAACATACAAACAATTAATATATAATATATGCATCAACAACATTCTCACAGTCCCTGACCGGTAACTTTAACCTTTGTATACATGAATCAAAAGGAATCTTTTCTGCACTGAAACCTTAGCTGAGATTTTAATTCCCATAGATGATGGCAGACTCAAATTCTCACTAAGCAAGTGTTTTATAATTTTGGCATATTATTTCTTCCTGGGAAGAATTGGTAACCATTAGCTGCTAGTCAGAGAATTGATTCTGAATTTGTTTACTAATGAGTGCCTCTAGCTGAAAAATCCAAAACAGAGACAACTTATCTTGCATTCACTGCTGACTAATCATTTTGTTTGCAAATCCTAATATGATCATTTAATTTCACTCATTTGTTAGTGGCAATGTGAGTCTCTCTACAAAAACCATCATTTGCCAACATTTACCTCACAGTGGAACCTGAAACACTTAAGATACATACTAAATATAATATCTCCCCCCCTCCGCCCCAATAGGTATCCCCTACAAAAATCAAATGTCTGCTTAAAATAACCATAAACAATCTGAATGGGCTTTGCCTGATAAGTCCATCTTAATCAGCTTTCATTGTACTATGTTTTTTAAAGTGGTTGCTAAAAGTTTTTTTTAGCACAGGGATTTCACTAATTGAGATACATTAGGATTTTTTACCTGCAATTCCGCCTGTTTCGTAAAAGCTTTAGTGTAAGTACAATAGGAAATAATCTGCAACACATAGGAAAATGGGCTTAATATTTTTGTACCATATGTTTCCCTCTGCTTATGCAGAGTTATTTTTTTCAATTACATGCATATGGAGAAATAGCTCTATAGCTATATCCACATATATATAGAAAGAGGCAAAATAGATTTCCTGGGAGGCTGGGTAACTTTGAATCTCAATTTTTCTCATTGTGGCCCACAGCATTTCCAACTAAACCACATGGGGACAGCACAAGAGAGACTATAAGAAGAATGGGATTGTGAGAGGTACACTCCTATGTCTGAGTCCATCATCCTCAGAATTTCTAACATGGTATGGTGTGACTTTAAATCAGTCTCTTCCTTCCTTCCTGTACATTCTGCACCACTTAATCAGGATGTGGTTAATCAGAAAATCAGCTTACTTGGGTTATTTCCCAAGAAACCAATTCATTCTCAATGATAATAAAAGGCAAGGACTACTGCTTTATTAGGATGCTAATTCTTCTTAATTCAGATGCCAGCAGTAGATTAAGTTGTGGTTAAATTGATATGACACATTGAAATCAAGTGTTTATGATCCTCTCTCTATCATGCCCTGGCATGTTTGTTCCTCTTCTCTCAATGGGAGAAAAATAAATTATTTCGTCCTTGCTGAAAGAGTAAAATTTTATGAAGCCTTTGAAGATGTAACTTACTACTCTTACCTTCATGGGTGTTAAACTGGGGTTTCTGGAAGAATATCTGTGTTTGAAAATGAGCCAGCCAAGACTCTCAAATCCCAAAGGAAACATTTGCAGCTGCTGCATTTCTACAACAAAGTAATGTTGCAGAAGAGCTAGACAAAGGTTAACTAAGGAAAACAGAGGTGCCAGTAGGTGTGGGAGAATGTGTACTAGCAGGACGGGGCGGGGCATAAACTCTACAGTGCAACACAGAGACAGAAATTGCCATTCTAGAACAGACCAATGGATCACCCAGGCCTGTATCCATCTCTGACAGTGGCCAGTAACAATGCTTTTTTGGAAGGTGCAAGAAACTTTATGGTGAACAGTTATGGAATATCTGCCCCTAGGGGAAGTTTACTTTCTTCCTAATACTAGCAGTAAGTGGTTGATTTATCAAGTAGATTTACACCTCAGCTTGCCAAGTGCTTATATAGACCAGACCTCAGAATGTGAAGTCATCCTCAATTTTTCTAGAGAAACTCCAGGAAATCTCAGGAATGTTTATTGTGAGCTCTCACACCTTGCTGGTTGGGTGGGAGTGTTTAATCTGTAATTATTTTTTAAAGTTAATAGGTATTAAATTTTTTAAAAGATTGTTAGTTGGACTAAAACTCTATACCTCTCTCGGTTGCTCAACTTTCACTCTCTTGACTCTTGCGATGCCACTGCATCATTAGATCTTCACTCACCTTAGAATATTCCAGTGCAACCATCACTAGAATATTCTAATGTTAGAATAAAACCCAGGAAAAGAAAAACCCTCAAAATAAGTTTTACGCTTTCTTTAAACACCATCCAGAGGCTGGCTGGCTGAATAAATACGTACATACATACATACGTACATAGATACATAAATTAAATAAATAAATAAATGGCATAAGGCCAAATGCAGGAAGTAGCTATACTCCTTTTTTAACACAAGATATTTGTTGTGATTTAATGTTTAAAACAAAAGAGGAGCCTTTGGATAATTGAGATTAGCTCTTGTACCAAGACTGTAAAAAGCGACAGTCCTGTGGCACCTTATAGACTAACAGATGTATTGGAGCATGAGCTTTCGTGGGTGAATACCCACTTTGTCAGATGCATGGCGAAAAGCTTATGCTTCAATACGTCTGTTAGTCTTTAAGGTGCCACAGGACTTTTTACAGATGCAGACTAACACGGCTACCCCTCAGATACTTGTACCAAGATTGATAGGCACTCCATGTAAGCATCCTGATTAAGAGGATTCTGCTATATTATGTCTTGCTTTTGAAGACCCAGTCTTCACATTTCTCGTATAAGCTTGGTAGATTGCTTACCTGAGTCTCAATAGATATTTTAATTTAAAAGTTACTCAGTGTTATGTATGTCTGCTCCCATGCATTCCAATATCAGTATTTATTAATTGGATCATCATAGTGCATAGGGCCCCAGTCACAGAGCAGGATCCCCTTGTCTGTGTGCCCTGGAAGCCAAATTTAGCACCAAATTTAGCACCAAAACCTTTTAAGGGGAGCAGTAGCTCTACACACATTGCATTCACCTGAGATTCAGCTCAGCCTCTTGACTAAATGTCTTACTTGATGATGGGAAACAAATCTGAAAATAATGGGACAGATTCTGTGTGTTCCTGACAGTCCAGAGGGAGGAAGGGAGGAACAAAGGGCTTTAAGCCTCCTTTGCCCTGCTCCTATGGGCCAGAATAGTGCGTCGAGGCGGCAGCAGGGGGGCAGAATCAGCCCCAGAGGTTTTGGTTGGCTCTGTCAAATTGGAGAATTTTTTTTGTCAGCTTCATAATGCCTCATTAATCCAGAGGAGAGCAAAAAAAAATTATAAATGGTTTAGAAAACATGACCCATGAAGAAAGGTTTAAAGAACTGGGCATGAATCTAGAGAAGAGATGATTGACGGGGGGTCATGATAGCAATCTTCAAATATATTAAGGGCTATTTATAAAGAGGATGGTGATCAGTTCTTCTCCAGAGCTACCAAGGGTTGGACAAGAAGTAATCATTTATATTTGCAGCAAGGGAGATTAGGTTAAACATTAGGACATTTTTTCTAAGTATAGTTAAGTACTAGAATAGGTTATCAAGGGAGGTTGTGGAATCCCCTTCACTGAAGAACAGGTTGGACAAACACATACCAGTGATGGTCTGGGTATGCTTAATCTTCCCTCAGTGTAGGCGGGGGACTGGCCTAGATGACCTTTTGAGGAATATTCCAGCCGTATATTTCTATAATACCCAATTATGCTGGAATTGTAAGGTTTTGAGGTGAAAGAAAGTGAGTTAACAATCATGCATCAATTGTAAAGAACAAATTGTTTTCATGAATATACCCAGCATTCAGTCAGAGTTTCTGGAGGTCTAGTTCGTCTGGTAAATATACAGCAGTTCTAATTCTGTAAATTATCTGGGGACAATTCAGAGATTCTGCAGGAAGATCAGTTGCCCAAGTAACCAAAAGCACTTAGTTCTTGAAAGGTTGTCATATGTAAGCCAGTGTGTTTGTGTAAAACAGGGATATATCCATTGCCATATCAGTAGGGATGGAAGTGACCGGAGGGGAGAGGATGTTAAATAAGGAACAGGTCAGTGGCAACAACAAACAGCTGAACTGCCACTGGTTATGCCTGAACTGCCAACTGGTTAAGAGGCTGCTGCAGTTGTGAGACTCTGATCCTCGTGTCCATTGTATCCAGCATGAATCTGTTGCTGTTCCCAAGTGATTACCAATCCTAGTTTGCAGACTCAAGAGGCTGACATAGTTTGGATAAAGTTCTGATGAGCAGCCAAATTGGTGTTTGTGTTGGTGTTTATCCCAACAGAATCTAAAGCTCTTGGAGTGCCTCCATCACTAGGTAGCAGCATTTTGTCAGTATGTTAAAATATCCTGTGCTGTTGTAACACATGGGACATTTCTGAAGAAATTTTGTTTCGCCTTGTTTTCTGTCCTCCACCTCTCTTGTGTTCCCACCTTCTTCCCTGTCACCTCTCCCTCAGCTCAACACTTGCTGTCATTTCCTGGTATGTTGCCCTGATTTAAGGCCTGTCAGTAGGATGGCTGACGTGAGCAAGGATTTGCAGAATCAAAGCTTTATGGGCATGACATGCTTATTAGATCACTGAGCCTGTGTAAATCCCCATTGATTTCCAGCAGTATTGTGAGCTCCTTGGGGCAGAGACTATAATTTCACAAACCAGTGGTACTTTGTAAATAATCAGTAATAATACAAAATAATCTGTTCAAACAGACCTTTAATGTTTTGATGCACATAATAAATGTGCATATAGCACCAAGCACAGTCACATGAAAATAAGGCATATATGCAGAGACAGAAGAATGCACATTTTAACCTACACATTTCCAGCAGTAATACATCAGTGAAGCAAAACTGATACATGGAAGAAATAAAAGCAAACATTAAAATAAATCTGAGAATCTGAGTCAACACATCTTTTCATTGGGATATACAATTTAAAAAGACATTATTCTAATATATAGTATTTTAAAAGGTGCTAGTTTCAAAATGGGGAGTAGCTCCATGTTTTACAGATAAAAAGACTGAGTTTGGGCCATCTCCTCAGCTGGCATAAATCAGCATAGGTCCATTGAAGTCAATGGAGCTACATCAGTTTATACTAGTTCAGGATCTGGTCCCTAGCTCTATACACTGTAATAGCATGTAACTAGCTAAAATGAAATGAGATATTTGCCTTTGTCCAAAAAATGTATCAACTATGGTTTGACCAGCATATTTACAGCAACTGCCTCAAGAGTTTAGCTAAAGTACCTTGTTAAGAAACAGTTATTATAGGTTCTAGCAGGGTACTCCCTTCAGCACACCCCACCTTACTATTCAGAAAAGCCATTTGCTTTTACATTCAAGGGGTTGGAATTTCATTTCTAGGTGGAGTTTTTAAGAGTTTTCAATGGGGTTTTTCCAGTGTTCAATCTAGGCATTCTGGAGAAGAGGGTGGGTCTAACTTTGCTAACTTGTGTTGGCCATGACCCAGCCCTCTCCCACTGTAGGAGCTATCCTGGATTGGTCTTTGAACTCCTGGGTCCACAAAGACTTCCACTGTACCTGGCCCCTGAGCAAATCTGAAAGGAAGGGGAGGACACCTTGTTATGCTCTCTTCTCCCATTGTGCACCAATGCTGGGCCACACCCAACTGAGAATACAACCTACTTCACAGGCTTGGATTGGATTTTTGATTAAAGGAATATAAAACATTAAGGACTCGATTCTCCATTTTCCTGTTTCTTGTACATCACTACAAAGTGTGTGCAAAGTGGGTTCAAACTCTAATGAATCACAATGGTGGCATTTTCCATCAAGGGTGCACTGGTATATATGACCACACAAGGTGCACAACAACGGACAATCAGGCCCCATGAAGGAGTATAGAAAACTGATTTTATCTTGGTGGGGCTAGAGTTAAAAATAATAGAATAACAGCTGTTGAATATCACTTTAATGAGTAGTTTTTACCTTGACTAAATTTGCCCACTTTTAATAAAGTGAGATAAACAAGTTTCTGTTCCAAACTCCCTGCTTCCTTTACTTATTAATGCAATCTCTATTTTGGGAGGTGAGGCAAAGACTCTCCACCTCTAAGCTCCCCGTTATCTATGCACATAATGTGAATATAGGTCAGGAAGTTAAATTCAAAGCAGCTGACGGTGTTAGTTGCTGTTTCTTCTCCCACTTTATACCACTTTAATTGCTATCTTAAATGGTAAAGTTGTGGCCTTTACTACTTCCATAAACCAGACTCTCTCCTCATTGGACTCTGCCTTCTGCTGTTCCAACGGTATAGTTTACAGATATCTCAGTAAAGGCTTGAAAGAATTCCTCAAAACGTGGTTGCCAAGGCATCCAGTTAGGCTCTGGCATGGTAACCTCCTCCACCTCCCAAACATTGGTTCTGTCTGGACACAGCTCAGATGTTGGGAGCTACTTCTGCCAGGCCCCAAACTGGCAAGGGGGCTACAAATATTACAGACTCCAAGTTAAATTAGAAATCTTGCTGTGGGAGTATATTGGGACTTTTTATTACTTCCCTCCAGAAAGTAATGCCCCCAAAGTATTCATAAGTAACAATGGCTTTACAAGCATACATCAGATTAAGATGATTCATTTTAAGCAAATATGTGGAGTCCCAGGCACTTAGCTACATCGTCTGTTAGTGTAAGTAACAGCTCACTTCAGTGTAACTATGCTGATTTACACCAGCTAGTGATCTGGCCCACTTTTTTATACTGGTACTATTTTATATTGAATTGCTTCTGGTCTTAAATCAGCAAATGCTTTAAAAGTCACGTTCCAATACAATGGGATGAAGTTGTTAAATTAATATTGGTAAAGCATTTTGAAATTTCTGGATAAAAGGCACATTTTTTTGCACAATGCACTCAACTTAATTGGGAATTCCACTTAATTGGGACATCTCCCAGGGAAGCCATTTAAGTTTAATGATACTAAATGGCAATAGCAGCTGCTTAATTAAGATGCCTCCAGGTGACTTTGTAGATTCAGATTAATGTATGTATTTGTTTTGATTTATACAGAAAAGGTACTGCCCAGAGCTCGAGGCAGAAAGACAATGTATAAAAATATACACAAAAATTCAGTACTACCTTATCCTTATGAATTCCTTCTCAATAAACCCCAAACTAATACTCTCTCCCACCTTCCCACCTGATGCTCTCATCCTTCCTCCCCATTCCCAAGGGAAAGTTGGAGAATACCTTTGGACTGTGTGGCACTGCCTGTAGGTCAATAGATACAGGCCTTATTGAACCTACATGGGTAGTCAAGGACCATTCCTTGAAAACATTTCATAGACTCATAGACTCTAGGACTGGAAGGGACCTCGAGAGGTCATCGAGTCCAGTCCCCTGCCCTCATGGCAGGACCAAATACTGTCTAGACCATCCCTAATAGACATTTATCTAACCTACGCTTAAATATCTCCAGAGATGGAGATTCCACAACTTCCCTATTCTAGTGTTTAACTACCCTGACAGTTAGGAACTTTTTCCTAATGTCCAACCTAAAACTCCCTTGCTGCAGTTTAAGCCCATTGCTTCTTGTTCTATCATTGAAGGCTAAGGTGAACAAGTTTTCTCCCTCCTCCTGATGACACCTTTTTAGATACCTGAAAACTGCTATCATGTTCCCTCTCAGTCTTCTCTTTTCCAAACTAAACAAACCCAATTCCTTCAGCCTTCCTTCATAGGTCATGTTCTCAAGACCTTTAATCATTCTTGTTGCTCTTCTCTGGACCCTCTCCAATTTCTCCACATCTTTCTTGAAATGCGGTGCCCAGAACTGGACACAATACTCCAGTTGAGGCCTAACCAGCGCAGAGTAAAGCGAAGAATGACTTCTCGTGTCTTGTTTACAACACACCTGTTAATGCATCCCAGAATCACATTTGCTTTTTTTGCAACAGTATCACACTGTTGACTCATATTAAGCTTGTGGTCTACTATGACCCCTAGATCTCTTTCTGCCATACTCCTTCCTAGACAGTCTCTTCCCATTCTGTATGTTTGAAACTGATTGTTCCTTCCTAAGTGGAGCACTTTGCATTTATCTTTATTGAACTTCATCTGGTTTACCTCAGACCATTTCTCCAATTTGTCCAGATCATTTTGAATTTTGACCCTGTCCTCCAAAGCAGTTGCAATCCCTCCCAGTTTGGTATCGTCCGCAAACTTAATAAGCGTACTTTCTATGCCAACATCTAAATCGTTGATGAAGATATTGAACAGAGCCGGTCCCAAAACAGACCCCTGCGGAACCCCACTTGTTATACCTTTCCAGCAGGATTGGGAGCCATTAATAACTACTCTCTGAGTACGGTTATCCAGCCAGTTATGCACCCACCTTATAATAGCCCCATCTAAATTGTACTTTCCTAGTTTATCTATAAGAATATCATGCGAGACCGTATCAAATACCTTTCTAAAGTCTAGGTATATCACATCCACCGCTTCTCCCTTATCCACAAGGCTTGTTATCCTATCAAAGAATGCTATCAGATTAGTTTGACACGATTTGTTCTTTACAAATCCATGCTGGCTATTCCCTATCACCTTACCACCTTCCAAGTGTTTGCGGATGATTTCTTTAATTACCTGCTCCATTATCTTCCCTGGCACAGAAGTTAAACTAACTGGTCTGTAGTTTCCTGGGTTGTTTTTATTTCCCTTTTTATAGATGGGCACTATATTTGCCCCCTTCCAGTCTTCTGGAATCTCCCCCATCTCCCATGATTTCCCAAAGATAATAGCTAGAGGCTCAGATACCTCCTCTATTAACTCCTTGAGTATTCTAGGATGCATTTCATCAGGTCCTGGTGACTTGCAGGCATCTAACTTTTTTAAGTGATTTTTAACTTGCTCTTTTTTTATTTTATCTTCTAAACCTACCCCCTTCCCATAAGCATTCCCTATGTTAGACATTCCTTCAGATTTCTCAGTGAAGACCGAAACAAAGAAGTCATTAAGCATCTCTGCCATTTCCAAGTCTCCCGTTACTGTTTCCCCCTCCTCACTGAGCAGTGGGCCTACCCTGTCCTTGGTCTTCCTCTTGCTTCTAATGTATTGATAAAAAGTCTTCTTGTTTCCCTTTATTCCCATAGCTAGTTTGAACTCATTTTGTGCCTTTGCCTTTCTAATCTTGCCTCTGCATTCCTGTGTTATTTGCCTATATTCGTCCTTTGTAATCGGACCTAGTTTCCATTTTTTATTTGACGCCTTTTTATTTTGTAGATCACGCAAGATCTTGTGGTTAAGCCAAGGTGGTCTTTTGCCACATTTTCTATCTTTCCTAACCATCGGAATAGCTTGCTTTTGGGCCCTTAATAGCATCCCTTTGAAAAACTGCCAACTCTCCTCAGTTGTTTTTCCCCTCAGTCTTGATTCCCATGGGACCTTACCTATCAGCTCTCTGACCTTACCAAAATCCGCCTTCCTGAAATCCATTGTCTCTATTTTGCTGAACTCCCTTCTACCCTTCCTTAGAATTGCAAACTCTATGATTTCATGATCACTTTCACCCAAGCTTCCTTGGTTTAAGCCTGGAGTTTTCAGATCAAGCACCTGGATCAGTGCTTAATTTTTTTCAGTGCTTGCTGGGGTTGAGCAGTTCCAAGCCTCGGCACGTCTAGGCTCGGTAGTTCATAGCCTTGGTATCTCTGGGCCTATTGCATCAGTTATAAAAGTAACAAACTTGCTTGAGCCCCAGCACCTAATTGCTTGAGCCCTGGCATCTTTTTCATTACAAATTAAACACTTCCCTGGATTGATCTGAACTGCTGCCGTGTAACACAAGGAGTCAGAATCTTGAATTGCCCCCAGAAACATATTACAGACCATTGCAGATTATAGAGCATAGATACAATATGTTCTTTACAGGGTACATTGATAAATAAGCAGGCTCCCACATGAGCCTGTCCAATAACTTTATAAACTGCCTACAGCTCCCTGTACTATCATAAATTGTAACAGTGTCTCCTGTGAATTGGGAAGGACATTTAATCAGGACAAAAGGCTGTTCCACCAGGCCATCCCCACTGAGTAAGTTTTTCTGCATAATAATAATTGCTATTATTATAACAAGGTTACTTCTCTGGCCACAGATGCTATGGCTTACCTCAAAGATTGCAATACATACTCCTGATGAATCAAATTGATGGGCATCGCAATAGGTAAGTAAATAAATTAGGATTCTCATTTTAAGAAGATTTCTCTCTTGTTTGTATGACCAACCTCACTTCAATCAAAGGAAGACTTCTTTGTGATGAGAAGAACACTTAGAACACACTGTTTTGAATGATAGATGACTCGATTACAAACATATTCATGGTATATACCATATATTGGGAAGCCTAGGTACCTTAAATAGTGAGAATTGTAGCTTTGACTCATAACTGCTGGAAATACATTACTTGGTGAGCTAATTTGCTATTTTTCTAAAATCTTTGAAGGCACAAAAGTAAGAATAGAGGTACAGTGTATGCTGATTGGAAGATACGAGACCAGAGACATTTTTATAATAACCATTGTAATCATAGCAAAAGCTGGATCTAATTTTATAAGAAATGTGAATCCATTTAATTGTAGTTAGCTAGATGTCAAAAGAAGGTTCTTAACATTAGGGAACTGTTTTAATCCAATAAAGCAAAAACAAGCACATGAGTTTCTTACTTTTGCAAAGAAAAGCTGTTTTTATTCTCATAATTCATGTGATTTACTCTGACTTGGGGAGCTTTTGTTGTTCCGTAGTCTGTTCCCTGGTCCTCTATATTGTCTGTAAGAAAGATTATTATGGATATATGCAAACTAAAGATTAACTCCACAACTCACAAACACTTATAGAAAGTAAGTGTTCAAGTACAATACTACAAACATCACTCTATACCAGTCTATCCAAGTCCGCCAGGAGGAAAACATGTGTTTTATGTCTGGCAATTACATATGAGACAAATGTTGATTTCCTGGTTTTGACAAAGCCTTTAAGATAGAATTAATCATTTTTTTTTCAGAATGATTTGCTTATCTTTACAGCATTCATCCACATGATGTATGTGACTGGATTTCTATTTCTTATGCTGATTTCATTTCTACTATGCAGAGAAACATCTGAAACAATACAAGATATTGATATAAAGTGCTGTAATTGCTAATCTATCATATCCCACACATGTGATCTCTGGTAACAGGAAACAGAGACACCTTTGCTCTGCCTAGTGATAAATATCTTCAAAATGTTCTGCTTCATTTTATATCATTATGTAAATGAAATCATATTTGCATGAATAGAGGTGTTATTCTTTTATCATTCAAACCTTCTCCCAACATCAGCAAAACCGCCGTACACACCAGTAAATGACACTCTTCAACAATGATTATTAACTGCAGCTTCATTTCCAATGTCCTTATTGCAACATTCCCAAGGACTTAACTGTCAGAAACACAGGAAGTCTGTTCTCTTCTCAAAGGCAAAACTGAACTTTGCAGTTATTGAACTGATTTTTCAGTGCTTCTCTCCTTGTGCTGATGGTATGGAGAATCTAATGCTGGTCAAGGAAAATGCACTACATTCAGATGTACCCAGGAGAACAAATTGCACAGTTTGCATTGAAGAATTGACTAGAATAAAGGTAATTATCCATGCTGCCCTTAAAAGCAAATGACCATACCTAAAGAAACTGCAGTTCTTTCTTAAACAAAAACTTGGCTCCCTAGAGTTTTCCAAGGACAAATATCCACCACCTGCAAACTCTTGGCCCAGTTTTGAAATATGTCCAAATCAGGCTGAACAATGACTGTCACTTAAACCTCTAAAGCACTCTTTAGTGACCAGGGAATTTCTTCTGTCTTTACTGACTCTGTGTCACTGCATATGATGAATTAGAAATAGGAACACACTGGGAGGACAGAGATCAGGTGATCTGCTGAGCAGGAAGAGAGCTAGGAGCAAAGGAGTGCACCTAGAACCAGCCCTGACTGCTCTAATATCACCAGTGTGAATGAGAGCTTGTCAGCAGCAAGCATGCCAGCCATTTAAGTTCCCCTGAGTAAAATGTTATATCCTTTGGATGTATGAAGTGGCATAACTTACTTGTTAAGGGTATTTTTCTCTCTCTTCCTTTGCCATCTGAATGTCAGCTGAACTCCTCTCCCAGCTGCCCGTACATTAAATAGCCATGCCCACATCTTATAACAAAAATCATTCAGGTAAGGGAGTAGCAATTTTTCACTAGTCACAAATGTTCTACCACATTTCTATCAAAACCACATAAAAATCAGCAAAGTGGAGAGCACTCTGAACTAAAATAATTCCCCAAAACTCTATCAATGAAAACTATAATGTAACTTTTAAAAAGTGACAATTTTTATATATTATTCAGGTCAGCACTTAAATTTTTTGATTTTCCATTCTCAGAATGTAACCTTGATTGTGCCCCCTCCAAGGAGAGGCGAGGCCAGCATTTTAGCTCAGTTACATAAATAAAAGTAACTTTTGGAAATTGAAAATCATGCAGTTTTCAAGTCTAAATGAAGACAACACAGAAAAGCAAAGACTTCCCCCACAGATGAGCCATAGGGAAATATATGGAAACTGTGTATTTCCTATCCATCTGAAATGCCTGAGCTGTTTCATTCCTGGAAAGGGGCACATGTGGTGATAGTAACAATTTTCATTCCTTAAATCTAACAGCAGGTGCCAGAGCAATGATTTTAAATGCACATCATAAATTCCCAACAATATGTAAAAGGATGATATATTTATCTCTGTCAAACTACATCTGTAGCACAGTTATTATAGGCCAGAGACTCATTTCTTTCTATTAGAAGAGGGGAAAAGTTAGAAGTCTACAATGTATCCAAAAATAGGTTTTGTATTTACAATTCAGAGAAGTTGATAATTTGAATGTACGAAAGCTCAAGTAGAGCCCCTTAGATTATTATTAGCCCTTCCAAAGTCACAGCTTTTTTCCAGACCTCTCACTTGACTCAAGCTCCTGACTGTGTGGAAGGTCTGACCTGAACCCATCGATCCATGCCTTAGAGACCAACTTTCAGTTCTCCAGCTCTGCCTCTTTTTGGTTCAGTCAATCAGCCCTTTAACTTTCACTGGGCTTTCCTGGACATGAGGAAGTAAGGGGCCCCAATAAATGCCACCAGTGAAAATTAAGTCAGCAAATAAGAGAACAAAAAAATCCAAGGAAAACATGTTTACCCAATCACTGCAATGGGAAGTTTTCATGCTATGTTCTTGTCATCATATGACAGCTGCATCCAAAGCTTGTTTGCTTGATATAAGATGCTGTTTTCCAGTGGAATCTCCTGAATCTTCAGGAAACCCAGAATAGTAAAATGGCATGCTCTTGAGATGAGAGCTTCTGGTGTTTATTGCAGGCTAAGGTAAGGAAAAGGAAGAATTTAGTTTCTGTTCCTTCTTTACTCCATGGAGCTTCAAGTAAAGTTTTGATGCAGGTTTTTAATAAAATTGGAATACTCTACTGTGTTAATCATTTAACAGCTCTCTCCACTAGGCTGCCTCATCCTCAGATTACTTACTAATAATCAGTGGGAGAGATGTACAGGCATGGCTAATGCTAGTGGTAAATTTAAAAATAATAACATAAAGATTTCTAAGATACTTATCAAAGTTGTTCTCATAGTTAAAAAAATTATCAAACAGTGGAAATAGTTGTGGGAACACATTAGGAAAGATATAAAGTAGTGATAATTCTTTGCCACTTATTTTAATAATTTCTACTTTTGTTATCAGTTTGGATATGATTTTTAATTGCTCTGGGATTCTACTCTGAGAATACAATACAGGTTCATATGTTATTCTGCTAAGATAACATGTGAGCACATTGTCGCCCAGCACTATTTAACAATTGCATGGGAAGGTTTAAAACTGTCTTGGTGTTTGCCTGTGGATAAGTTATTGAAGGTTAGATATGTGCATTGTTTTATCCTTTTTTAAATAATGTCTTTCAAAAAACTTGTTTCAAAGTTTCACATCAAGCTATTTTGTGGTGAATACAATGGGCTTGATTCTCTGGTTCATTGCATCACCATTGGGTTTGTCCACAAAGCACATTTACTGTACTGCTAAGATGGTCCTCTGGCAGGCAAATCTGGTTTAAGGGTCTTATATCACTTTCCTGCTGCTGACAAAGCAGGGAAAAGGGGGCATGGCTATTTGAAGGGATATGTGGCAGGGATACCCAGCACCATATTGATCTTCTTTGCAGTTTCAGCCCTTGAAGACATCTGTAGTCAATGTAAGTTTGAGTAGCTTTGCCCCTGCACACACAATGAAGCAGGTTCAGGAGAGTGCAAGTTGAGCTTTAAGCATGTGCTCACACAATCTGATTTGCATGGTGGGCAGATCTGTGGCACCTGAGGATCTGGCTCAGTATGCCCATAAATTTTGTAATGTCCTGGTAAAAGTATACACAAATCTAAAAGATGTCTATTATTAATTAGTTATTTTGCTAGTGAATTAGGAATGGAATCCAAAGGGTCTGTCATTTATTGCCAACATGTGGTATATTTGTTTACAAGAACATATTTTCCTACATAAGGTTCTCCTAGTTTCTATAGTCTCTCAGATTAGAGTATCTTCCAGTTTAGCTGCCAGTGACATTGAAACACAGTGTGTCCTAATTCACAGACCTTTTCAGTGAATCAAGTCAGAAAAACTTTGACTGAATATTATAGATTGTGCTCAGACTTCTGCCAAAAACCATAGGAGCTAATTTTCTTTAGCAAACTGGATATTTGGTGTGAGTGTGAGTTGGAAGAATAGATTGTTTTCCCCCATCTCTTCAGCATAGTTATAATAATTAGCCAGTACAGCGGAGACAGTCTTTTCAAGTGTTGAAAAAATAGCTTCCATATGTAAATATTCTCGCCTTTGTATTTCTTCATTTCTAATTACAACATAGAATCTTCATGCTAAAACAAGAGCATGATTATCAAGTCTATCAGTACTAGATGTAGTTAATTAACCTTTGATAGCCAAGAAGATGAGTGAAATCCTTAAGAATGAATCTTTTCTTGCATGGACTTTTTCATGGCTATATAGACTGACATTTTAATATTTGTTTCATTTTGCTGGTGTTGGTAGATTTACTAGCATTGAAAACCAAGTGTGACATAAACATATTACTTATTAATATTACTTTCTGTGAATGCTTTCCATGGCTGTTGGATTCCATTTGGATTATGAAGAAGATCTCTGGAAGTGGCACAAGACCTGAGCAGCTGTGCTTGTGTTAAATCCAGAATGACACTGTTGCATTACTATCTGGAATTAATATTTCTTTTGTGTTTGAAGTTGTATTAGATCTATAAAACTCAATATGTCAAGTTTGTCATCTAGCAGTATGGAACTTAAAAGACTGTGTAGTTCAGGGTTAGGTGTTGCAGAAATGAGATTTTCATTAATACTGGGAAAATAGTCATATCTATTCAAGAAAAGCTGCACTGTCTTTTCCATATTATTTCAAATTGGAATATTTTGCTGGTATTCCACTTCCAAAGAGTTGTGGATGTACAGTTTCAGACTGGCATGCAATCAGTACTTGAGAGGGGACAAACAAATAAGGTTGTGATCTGGCTCCGAAGGCTTCAGGCTTGTTGGTGACATCAGTTCATTTGCTCTGTTCTCTTTGACTTATGATTTTAATAATGTTGAACTTGTGTGACAAATTGTCTAGAAAATTACATCATTTATTAGGAATTCTAGAGAGAGAATGCGTCACTGTGAAAAAATTTTTTTTTGCAATTTTATGGGTTTCAAATATATCATTTGTAGAATGGAAAGGGAAACAGAACTATGAATGAATTATTTTGCATCAAGAATAATTAAAATGAGCATTCCTCTTTTAAACATGGTATATTTAGTACTGTGTATACGATTTCAGTATTGCCATCCAGAAGAGATCAAAAAGCATGAGATTGGCCCAAGCATCATGAGATTTTTTTTTTTTAAAGATTCTACTGTGGGGTTTTGGTCTATCTTATGATTTTTTTGCTTCCTCTGCCCATCTCCAGTATTGCTCACTCTCTCAGATATATTGGCTAAGGTGATTTTGGCCCCTGCTGCAGGAGATCTTATTCCCATATCTTCTCATCCCCTGCCCAGCAATTAATCTTGTCCCAACTCAGCCCCCATCAACCCCACCCCCATCAGTTCTGTCCCCACCAGACCCCATCATTAGTTCAGACACCGATCCCTTTTCCAGGCTGTGGGGCACTTCTAGGGATTCTTCTCTCTTCTGCCACTTCTCAGGCTGTGTGCTGCAGGAGGAAGGGGGGGAGGAGCAATGGCACCATCCTGTCCATGTTTCTCACAGGAGGGGTGGAGGAGGAGGAAGCAGAGCTGTGCCAGACTACTGGACTATTTGCTACCTCCCCCGCTCCTGTGCAAATAGTGAGTGGTGGGGAAAGACTTCCAGAAGTGTTGTGAGGAGGCTGGAGCTTCCTCATGTCATCACAAGACGAGCCCCAGAATCCTCTGAAATTCTATCACTCTTGGGAAAACTCACAAGAGTTGGCTGTACTGCTATTTAGGGGCTCAGTCGTGCATTGATTACCTGAGTTCAAAGAGTTCTACCTAAGTAAGTAGTGCAAGGCTATATACTGAGAGTGAAATTCTGTAGATTAAAAATACGAATCCCTTTCTTTACAAAGGTGCTGTGAAGATTAATTAATGTTTGTACAGTACTTTGAACCTCTGAAGGTCTATGTGAGTGCCCATTAGAAATAGTAACTAATTATTTATTATTTTGTGTTTTAAGGTGCTATTGGATTAGCCAGGGAGTTCTGAGCTCCAGAACTCAAAAATAAATTAAGAGATTACAAATAATTTTAATTATTAAAAATAGTGTATCCTGACTGACAGAATCTTAAGGCTTAAGTAATAAACACCTCCCTAGGGATGCATAATGGAATATCAGCACACATTTCCCAACAGGGTAAGTGTAATGGAGAAAGTACATATAACAGAAGTCCCTATTTGGGAAAGCATTCCTATTTAGGAGAGTGCTTAAGCATGTGCTTAACTCCAAGAACGTGCTTCAGCACTGTTCTGAAGTGGAATTAGAGGGAAGTTTTATTTAGAATACTCTTCTAAAGTATTACCATTCTCATCCCTTTGTTATGCTGCATTAAAAGTGTATTATAAAAAAGTAGAGTTTTTTAAAACCAAGTTACTTGTTCAAACACGGTTTAAACTCATTTCAGGGCAAAATAGTTTAACCTGTCAATATAGATAGGGTCAAACAGTGTTAACACAGTTAATAAAAGCTGTTTTTAAGTGTAAATAGTGACCTTTGCTTCAACATGGAATTTAAGACAGTATTAGCACAGTTTGCCCCCATCCATAAGGACTGGCCAAACAGAGTTAAGCCATTTTATTCTCAAGCCACCTCTAGTAACATGGTTTGAATATACATGTAGATGTGACCTACAATATCAAGTCAGAAACCAACTACTGTTAACAGTTATTTCATTTCTTCTTCTTCTAGCTTTCGTCTCCTCTACATGGGGTCAACTCTTCAAGTTCTCTCCATTCCAGCCTGTCCTGAAGCAGTTCCTCAGAAACTCCACAGCTAATCAAATCATTTTCATGGCATCCATCCATCTAGTTTTGGGTCTTTCAAATCTTCTCTTACCCTCAACTTCTAAGTTGAACATGTTTCCTATATATTCTTCTGATTTTCTTTGCACATGACCAAATCATTTAAGCCTGGACTCCCTTAATTTTCTGTAATTGATACCAGCTTCACACTTTCCCTAACTCATTTGTTCTGAACATGGTCCATCCTAGTAACTCCAAGCATCCATCTTAACATTTTAATTTCCACTGTATTCAAGATCTGCTCCTATTGCTTTGTTAGTGCCCAGCATTTGGAACTATACAAAAATGCAAGCCTAATTACTGTCTTATATACCTTACTTTTCAATTTGATAGGCATTCTCCTATCCCAGATCACTCCACTCACGTCTCACTATTTAGTCCATGCTTTTCCTGTTCTGCTTATAAGTTTGTCATTGTCATTATCCTGTACTACTGAAACTAGGTATTTAAACGTCTGTCAGAGTTACAGCAGTTATGTAATGTCTAATGTAAAGTAGCCCAGCAGAAGCAATTCAGTGAGTCACAGAAGTAGCTTCAGGGAGCCCATAGGCCATAGAACTAATTTCAGTCTGTGAGTGAATAAAAGATGTGAAAATATAATTCCCAGTTTTGCTGTGGAATCAGAGTGACAAAGTCAATAGACACCAATTACTGAACTGCACACATTGAAAATACTGGTACTTGTTCCACATGGAGTATAAATACACTAATTCTCACCTCCCCATCACTCATATGAGAACTACATGGTTTACAAAATACTAGTATAACATTTCAGAGAAAAGCAGCATCCTTGCCATTGTGTTACTATGAACACTTTTTTCAAACTAATTTTGAAATACATCTCTTTGTAATAACTATGGAAAATCTGCTCTTCACTTGATACATTAGGGTGGGAAAAATATCTGGGATTTATAGATAAGTTTCCAGTAAATTATGCAGGACAAAATTCCATACAATTTCCTATTTTTGTCAGCATTTTGCTGCTGGTTTCTTTAAAAAAAGAAAGCTCAATAAACATTATGAACACCAGCAACAAAAAAGAAAAGTCAAAGAGACTGCATACTTTCTTAACATACTTAGATCTGGGCAGTTCTGGTGTCTGTTGCTGTCTCAGTCATGACAGAGTCCCTTGGAGTGTTCAGGTGAAATATTTGTGGTAATCTCCTTTTTTTTATAATCCAAGAATTTGAATATTATGAGCATGCACCTTAGAACAAATTCATCCCTAGTGTATTTTTTCTGAAGCCACGAGTTACACTAGGGATAAGATTTGCCATGGCGTCTTAGTTTGTTCTATACCTAAACTAATGGTCTTGTCTTTTAGGAAAGTTTCAAATGTATTCATACAATTTTTTTTATGTTTCTTTAAAGGTGTATCACCTGGACCCCATTCTTAATTAGGCTGTCCACCCACCCGACACAGAGTCCATGCAAAATTTTATAGACTCCAGTTTCTTATTTAGGCTTTGGCTACACTAGGACTTTTGCTTTTCACTGACAAATGTGCCTGTGTAGACTGCAGAAGAGCTCTCTCCCACCAGCACAGAGTGGCTACACAGGCTGTAAAGTCTGTAGTGTAGACATAGCCTTAGGATGTTGATAGCTATTAGACCCCTATATGTGACTTTCTCTTATGTCCCTCTAAGTTCTTAAAATAAATGTCATTCAAATTTTTACTCAGAGGACTTGTTGGGCATGAGATCACCAAAAAGATTCAGGCATCATAGAGGTGTGAGGTTTTCAATTTTGTTGGCTTTATTTCTTAGTCTCCTAGCCATCATACAAAGGCCAATGATATGTTTGCAAGAGCCAGCTCCATTTGGCAATTGAAAAAAACACCATATGTTAAGGTTTATTGCACTTGGGTGGCACCCTTAGTACCATACTTCTTCTTACGTCTCAGTCACCCCACTTTCTCTTTCTCACAGGTACCTTGTTTCCTACCTCCTTTCAGCCACCGCTACTTCTGATCTTCTGCAGGCCTCCCTGTGGAGAGAAATGTTACACAATTTTGTTAGATTTTATTGGACTTGTAAGAAAGTGAGTGATGCATAAAATGTATAAAATGTAAAAAACTTAATGGGTTGCTAGCTCCTATCACAAATGATTCTCCTCCCATCAATTAAGTCTTAACATTGAAAAAATTAAAGAAAGTGTACACAGTCTAAAATGAAAGACAGTGTGTGATGGCTCCTAGCAATGGAAAAACAAACAAACAATAAAAAGGTTTCAGTCACCAGGAGTCAAAGCAGCTTCCATAATTTTCAAACACCAACCAGCAGCATCAGATACCTTATATAAATATAGATCATGTGCACCTAGCATTTCTGAGTTGCATGCCATATCATTGTTTTGATAGTAGGCCTCTTATTTATGTACGCACCATCAGATAGAAGAAACCACTCCTTCTAAAACCAAAAGCCCTCTTAAAGGTATAGATTAAGATTTTCTAAAGTGACTAATTTTGGGTGCTGACTTGAGATTCTTTAATGTGGTCAGATTTTCAGAAGTGCTGAGCCGCCATGCTGTGCAAATCAGGTATCTCAGGTTGGGAACCTAAAATCACTATTCATTGGCCACAGAGCATTTTAAATATCTTTCATACTGGGTATACGCCTCCTTGATGCAGGCTAGTACTTGAAGAGCTCAGGGTTTCTATAGGACACACTGAAAACAAAAGCAAGTTTCCCCTCTCCTCAAAACAAAACTAAAAGCACATACCAAAACATTCCCTCTACCCAAATTAAAAGAGAAAATTTCAAAGCTTCTGGCCAGCAAGAAGAACAAACTATATCCATTCCCCGCAACTAATTCATATATATCCCCAACCTACACTGGCAGTGATCTTCATTTCTTGTCACATGCATTTCTATTAATTTTATCCAGGCAGTTATCAGACACAAGCCACAGAAACCATATCTTGCTATCTCCTCAGGTTCTGATGTCTCGCACACACTTGGGCAATGACATCAAAAGATTAGACTGTAATAAGTTACAACCTTCACACTCACCCTATTTTGCCTAAGTACAGGGCTGATAAGATCATTTAATTGCATTTCCCTCATGAAATCTTGTGACAGGAATACATATTAACATTGGTTACCTTGCAAGCCCATTAATGCTTATGAGAAATCTTGTGATGGATTACAAATTAACCCCTATGTCACTATAGTATGTATCTCATAGAGAAAAATATCCATTCCATATATCATATTCTTTGTAAAATGCATGCTATTTAGTGATGCACACAATACATTGAACTCAGTAGCCCATTTATATTCACATTTTAAAATGTGCAAATCTGGTTCACACAATAGTGACAAGTGAAAGCTACTGGTAGTACCAAGTAATGGAGCTCTAGATGAATATAGAGCAGAGGCACTGGCGAGGTGAAATCAACCCCTGAATCCCGGCCAGTGAGCAGGGCTCCTGCATCCCTCTCGTCTAAGCTAGTGTGGCTCGTCTAAACTAGTGTGGATCACTTAATAATTGCCCTGTTCTGTTCATTCCCTCTGAAACATCTGGCACTGGTACCGTTGGAGACAGGATACTGGGCTACATGGACCATTGGACTGCCCTGGTGTGACATACCAGAATACAGTCCAGACCTATGAGCAGCTGTGTCACCCTACCTTGCAACTTTGGGTGCCTTACAATGCCCGGTTGAAATAGCTTCCACCTGGGCCGCTAACAAACAGCCTTCCAGCATACAAGCCACACCCTGAATGTGTGTAAAACTTGGGTTACACTCTGGATCTCATCAGCCCTGGTTATTCTGCAAGTAACCCCAATACAGCCCCAGTCCCAGATTTTTCTCTTAGAAACGTATGTCCTGTACTGTCTAGCTCTCTCCTGTACAGTACAAGTTATATTAAGAGAATAATATGTACACAGCTTGTCATCCCAAATGGAGTTATCTAAACACATCAATTTAAAGAAACTGGATTAGATAAAACAATTAAACAAGTGTAATAATGATAAAGAGAGAGATTTTAAGTGAGTACAAGTAACGAGGCATAAAAGTCATAAATGATTGCAAGAAAAATAAATATAAGATGTTTATAGATGACATTCTGTATAAACAAAACGTGTTAATGTCATCATGCATGTTATGGGTTGTTGACGTATGGGTTGCTAGAGGGCTTTCCCTTCACCCCCTCTCTTCCCTGGTACTTGTCACGCAGACAGCGAGCAGCAAAAGACCAGAAGTCCAAAGTGCGGACAGTGTGGTGTTTATTGGGGTTCGTTTCCAAGCAAGCATATTCTGAAGCCCTTCACACCAGTCAGACTTAATGCTATATGCCGATAGAGCCTGGGTTGTGCTGCATATTAATTTGTCTTATTTGTATTTGGCCTTTCTTATAGGATTTTTTCCTTTTGCTCTTTTCTATTCCCCCTTTCTCTTTTTTTTTTGGGGGGGGGGATGAAGAGTAATGTTCACTTTCTAATATAATGAATTAAATTTCTTTATTTAGAGATAAAAAAAATTACAAATAAATTATTTGAAAAAGTCTTGTGCCCTGGCTAAGCCAAAACAGAGCTAGACTAACTTTACCGAGTTCAGTCTCAATGGACTTCACGAAGCAGACAATTCAGAGTCCATTTCTTTGGATTTGAAACCAATCAACTCCTACAGGTGTGCTTGAAGAATTGGCCTTAGGGAATGCCCATGGCCATCTTTCTTGCCTCAATACCTGGACTCCTTTAACCCTACCTCATTGGTGTGAGAGAGGCTGCTCACCTTTTTTCCTTCAGAGTTTCTTCAGGAAGCACAGGCAGCTGCAACTCCAGAAGGATCTTGATGGAATCATAGAAATGTGGAGCTGAAACAGATCTGGAGAGGTCCTCTAGTCCATCCCCCATGCTGAGTTAGGACCAAGAGAACCTAGACAACCCCTGACAGGTGTTAGTCTAATTTGTTCATAAAAACCTCCGATAATGGGGATTGCACAACCTCCCTTGGAAGCATATTCCAGTGTTTACCCATCCTTATACTAAGAAAGTTTTTCCTAATATCTAATCTAAATCTCCCTTGCTGCAGATTAAGACAATTACTTTTTGTCCTATCTTCAGTGGACATGGAAAACAATTGATTACTATCCCCTCTGTAACAGCCTTTACATATGAGAAGACTGTTATTAGATCCCCACTCAGTCTTCTTTTCTCAGGACTAAACATGCCAAGTTTTTTAAATCTGTCTTCACAGGTCAGGTTTTTTAAATCTTTTCATCACTTTTGTTGCCCTTCTCTGGACTCTCTGCAGCTCACCCACATCTTTCTTTAAGTCTGGTGCTCAAAACTGGGCTTCTCAAGTAGAAGCTACACCAGTGCCAAGTAGAGCAGAACAAATACTTCCAATATTTTACATATGCCGTTCCTGATATTACACCCCAGAATTATATTTTCCCTTTTGCAACTGCATCACATTGTTCGGTGACTTCCAGTTTATGATCCACTGTACCCGCCAGATCATTTTCTACAATACTGCTGCCTAGCTAGTTATTCTCCATTTGTAGTTGTTCATTTAGTTTTCCTTCCAACTTGTAGTACTTTGCACTCGTCTTTATTGAATTTTGTCTTGTTCATTTCAGATCAGTTCTCCAGTTTATCAAGGTCCTTTTGAATTCTAATCCAGTCCTCCAAAGTGCTTGCAACCCTTCCCAGCTGGTCATTTGCACATTTTATAAGCATACACTTCACTCCATTATTTTAATCCTCAATTAAAATATTGAATAGCACTCATGAGGCACCTAGATGAGTGCAATTATTTCCATCCGTTCACATAGTCTTTTGGCAGCACAAAAATGACTGATCCCCCAGAAAGTGTCAGAGGTGTGGAAAAAACTCCCTTGCTATGAATTCTACTGCGCTGGCTGAAGACAGTACATCACCCTCATTAGCACAGTCACTGAGGGCTTCTCCAGGCTGCCTAGCAATTCTGGATTAGACAAGGAGGAATCTTTTCCCATTTTTGCTTTCAAATTTTTGTGCATGTCATTTTCAGAAATGCTGTTTCCAGTGTTTAAATCAGGCAGTTAGATGTCTAATTCTCCAACTGAAAATGCAAATCCAGTTTTGTACACATATTTTTTTTTAGAAAAATTCAATGATACCATCTTGACTTAACAGAGTATGGTTGTTTGTCTGGTATAAATCTGCATATTGCTCAGCAACTGAAGGCTGTCAACTTTAGCAAGGGCAATTCCCATATGCGCTAATGCATCTTGTCTTATCTTATAATCTATTTATGGCAGGGACCATCATTTATTCTATGTGTGATCCGCATTGGTGGTCTTTAGGCACTACCACAATACAAATAATAACTAGTAATAATAATCTGGGTAACACCATTTAAAAATGTCTCTCATTAGGAACTCATTGGTATTACTTTCATTATAGAATAATGTGTTCATTTAATACATATGTGAACATCATAGTTGCTTCCCTCAGTGTTGTTTTTTTTGTTGTTTTGGCTAAAGCTAGTTAATACTTAAAATGCTTCTAAGTACAGCTGTTGAAGAAAATCTTTTTCTTTTTCTTTTTCATATAACATGCCTTCTCCTGGACCCTAAACAAACAGAACACATGAAACACTGGTAAGAAATGCATAAAACCTAGCTATAGCATTGGCAACACATTTTTTCCCAGTGCCCTGTCATTACTGATTCATTTGCCATGCTCAGTACTAACACTCATCACATAAAAGCATTTGGCATAACATGAGTCTCGATTGTGCATTTAGAGGGAAATAACTCATAGCTAAAGAAGTAGGCCAGCCATTCTTCAAAATTATTCCTTATAACACAGCTGGTTGTTGTTTCTTATACTTTCGTTATGTGAGCATAACAACCCACACATGCCAGTCACACAGTGATTCCAATTAGAGTACATGACTGGAAAAGCACTTATGAAGAGTACCATTTCACATGATGTGTCAAAAAAAATCTTATTTCTTGTTAGAACTAGTAGTGAAATATTATCCCAAACAATCTATACAAGCAAAAGTCTTAGTAGACTAATTGCTAATATTTTAGGTCTTTTGTAACAACTATTAGGAAGATAGCATCTTTTTAAACAGCCTTTTAATCTCTGACTCAGTGTTGCTCTGCTTTTACATGTGTCCCTGAATTTGTGTGCTTATGATTTAAAATTTTTGATTAAAGGGACTTGCAACCAAATTAGGACTGGATGGATGATAAAGAGATGAAAATAATGCCCAAGTATTCACATCAAACGTACATTTTTTTAAAAAACGGAGGTAATTAATAGTCTCCTTTCTGAAAACAAGATTTTTTTCTTGATTTTACATTTTTTTTAAAGACTGTTCTTGAGCACTGGTTCTCAATCCCTGACATGCCTATCAGTGCTGGGGTTTCAAGCAGTTGTGGCTTGTCTGCTACTTGATGGCGTTACATAAAGCTCTTTAGAATTTAGACTCTCTATGTATTTGCTTTGTGTCCTTGTCAGGCAGTTACAGTGATATGGGACCAATCTGCTCTCAGTCTTTAAGTGAAGTCAGTACTGGGCTGGGAACATGACTTTGCAATTCAAATGTCCTCAGTTGGGAAAGTTGACCAGAGTTCCTTTTTAGCTAACTTTAGGACCTGCCACAAGTCCCAATTACTTTGTTGGTTTATTTAGCCTTTGTGGGGCCCTTGATTTTTCTTCTTCCTCATAGTCCATTTCTTTCTTTTCTTTGTAAGATTGAGGAACTAACATATTTGGTAATGAAATGGATTGCCTGATGGCCACTGGGTTTGCTGCTCTTGTCCTATTATTACTTTATTTTCACATGTTTAGTGACACTTTTAACGAACAACATATACCAAACCCTATTGGTTTAATCTTAACAAAACACAGAAAAGGGGGGAAAAAAGAAATACAGTAATTTTCTTTTAGTTTCTTAACTCAGTGTACATCTACCTCAAATATTTGCCAGTCTATTTCACTGTTACATTCACCCTTTTCTTTTGCTATAACTTAGAAATTGTCCCAACATTACTATAGTGTTATCTACTGATTTACTTTCCAGACCAAAGGACAGATCCTTGGGACCCATTATTTTGCACCCAGCTCAACTAAGTCCACGTATCAGCCAGAAAACAAGGACATTGGGCCTTATTCTCATTTACAGTAAGGAACCATTACACTGCTCTAGTGACTGTAAATGTAATTTTGGCCAATTTAAGGTCCTTTTACATGGCCAGAGAGGGGAAAAATGTCTTAATATCAATGAGACTCTTGCCCTCCATTTTTAATTTATTTTTGTAAAGCACATTGTCTCTAAATTAAAAGATAAAGTGACAATTTGTTGTAATTTCTAATTGTTATCTGTTCATTTTACTAGTGCCATAGAAAAGCAAAAATAATATTTGGTTTCCTATTAGTTTGTCCAGTTGAGAAATATTTTATGCACTGGTGTACTTGTCAACATAACATGCCTGCCTTTGGTTCACATCACTGACAAAGGAATAGACACATGTATGGGGTATCCAACGGTGAGTTAATTCCTGTCACAGAATGCTCCAGGGAGCTCAGGTGTTCCCACCAACAAGGCGTGAATTTTTAAAACTGTTTTCTCAGGGACAGATTGGCAAACCATCATTAAAGGTGAACTGCAAAGCTAAAATGGGAACCAGTGCATTTGAAACTAAAGATGACACTTTTATAATATCACAGATTGAAAGCCCATCACTTCCTTCTTTCCCCTGCAAACCTCCAATTTTGCCCTTAAACATAGAGAAATCCTAGAAAAAGTAGAACATGAGCTGACAACTTCACTTCATCCATGCTTTAGGACAGAATACTACAGCATGTAACAGCACTATTTCTTGAGCCATTTCTGTAGTTCTTTGAAGATATATAGGTAAGGAATGATACTTATCCTTCTCGTAAGTCATGTATCAAGTGAAATTGCTCACAGAGTCTTCCTGTTCTAGCAGTCTACTGAGTCTGAGGACGGCAGAGATGGTGAGGTTTCCATCTGTGTGATAACAGTAATGCGTCCTTGTGTTTCAAACTCTCTTTACATTTTTTCCAGAGATGTTTATGTGGTATTTACACAGCAACACAAGGCTCATGCTTGTATAATCACCACTTATTTGAACCAGCCACATGGAAAATAAATGGATTAACTAAACTGGTAACAAGAAATAGTAGATAATGACAACCTTTGCATTCTTGAGCATTGGCTTACCATCACAGTGTACTCTCACCACAAATCATGATTTAGAGTAATATTAATAAAATATGCATCTGCAAATTAGTGTTGCTAAACTATCATGGAAATAAATGGAAATAAATGAAATAAAGCTGCAGTGCTTACATCACACTGGCATTTAGCGTTATAATGTTTGAATGTATGACTGGTGGGCCTGATCCTACTGTCATGAAAATCTCTGGGATTTTTGCTATTGAAATCCACAGAAGCAGGATCAAGCCCAGTATATCTAAATATAACATACACATGTTAAAAATACCTTTATTCTATCCCCAGCGTAATGATGACAGATACATGAAATAGAGAACTAATATTAAGCCTACTGAATGAAAAGGATGTCTTCTAAGGGTATGTGGTGTGTGTGTATGTATATATCTATATCTATATCTATATCTATATGTATGAGCAATCTATTTCTGTGTGAAATACTGAGAAGAGTATTCCTGAGGCTGCAGTGTGTTGAGGGGAAGTGACAAATGCAGACATTTTGAAGTCACTAGGGCTCTTCTTTGGCACAGGGATCTGCCTGTGTGGACCCTGCCTGCAGGGTCCGAGCCTTGGATCCTGCAGTTAGATCAATGTGAAAGGATACTGACACCATTAACTCAAATGGATCTCCGTATTCACTGCCTGCATTGAGTTCTATACAAGATTGGGGACTAAGGCAGTGACACACTTGAGCACATGCTTAACTATAGGCATAGGATTACTCACACGCTTAAAATTAAACATGCTTAAGTGCTTCGTTGGATCAGGATCTAAGATAGCACATTTCTCCATTGTTTGTAAGAATCTTTCACACCGGAACAAAGTAGAGCAACACATTTAAAAAAAAAAGGAAATTATGATTGTAAAAGCACAAAAACTGACAGGAGGAATTGGGAGCTGGTTTAGAACCCGAAACTACTTTAAACTCATAGTCTGAAATTGACTGGATTTCTCTCTATTAACTTCCAGTAATAGGGTTTTTGTTTGTTTTTATGGAACTAATTATTGAAAACAGATCATCTCCTTTGCTGGGATAACTGTTACATATTTGTATTTGTGTGTTCTTTCAAAAGGATAGAATAGCTGGAAAATTGCCAATATTTATTTCATTACAATGAAATTCCTAAGACATTAAATCCAAATTAATATTGAAAAAGCTCATGTTAATTTGTTGTTGCAGTTAATGCCAAAGTAGTTAATTTCTTTTGAATGTATTGTAATTTATTGTAATAATGTTTAACTCAATCCAATAAGAAACAAAAAAAACCATAAAAACCTCCCTACAAAACAAAACAAAATCTGTCACAATGCAAGAAAATACTTTACAAATTTACCATAAGCTGTATCATGGTGAAGAATACTTACAAATAACTGGCTGGTTCCTCAGCTAAAAATCGACACAGACCCATTTACTTCAACTGAATTATACTGTTTTATGACAGCAGAAGTATGGCCGTTGCTTGAAAATGTAAATCTGTTCTCAGAAAAACTTTCAGAAGACCTCCAAGCTGCTCTAAAATCTGAAACCTACTCAAATGGGATGTGGCCCTAAAACCATAAAAATGTTGTAAGGGTTGTCTTGTGAATTCTGAATATTCATATTTAGAAATCCATCTATTTATCACCAAGAGAATAATACTAATATATAATCATCACCTGATTTAACACTGACACACATATAAAACTACATTAAAAGGACACTATTAAGGTTTCAAAGTCAAGCACACAAAAGTTAGAAAATGCCAGAAGGAAGGTTCCCTGTGCGAGCTTAACTTGTTCTTTTGTGCATATGTATTATGATACAGTCTTTAATTACATGAACACATTCTATTTTTCCACAGGACGCTAGCCTCAGTCAGTGCACAGCATGGATGGGTCTCATTTAATGAGGAGCTCTTTGATATTTTGTTTTAGTCTTATTGCTCAGTGTGTGGCCCCATGCCTTTTACTGTAAACTATTGAAATATTGCTCCGAAGACAGAATTTTTCATTTCCTTATTGAGCTTCCCATCACTTCATCTCTGCCCTCATAGCCAAACTGTCTCTTCTTCTGATGAATACAAGTTTCCTTGAAGACAGGCTCAACTCCTAAGTTTCCTGCCATTTCTTAGGTAGCAGCAATGGCATCTTCAAATCCGTTGTCTCTGAAGGCCACAACAAAATCAAGGCAGCTCCTCATCAAAGTAGTAGCAGTTATGATGTCCGCTGACTGAGTTTGTAATGCCTTGCTTACAACATTTACTTGGAACAAGATATTGTGCCAAACCATAATTGAGACTAGAAATTTGAAGTGAGTGATCTAGTTTGCCAGGTTTTGCACCTTGTGTTGGATTCTGGCCTCGGCTTTACTCGACTGTGTCAGTTCCATCAGGGCATCATAAACTTCAGTGACTTGGTACCTCACTGGCTGTACACGGTCAATATGGCTCTCTCAGAGAGTGTCACTTAGCAGCTTCATGATTAGATTTGAAACATTGTCCGTGAGTGTCATAAACAAATAAGTAAGAGTTAATAGAACAAAAGTACTTCATATCTCTTTTGCCTGTAAAAGGTTAACAAGATCAGTGAGCCTGGCTGTCACGTGACCAGAGGACCAATCAGGGGACAGGATACTTTCAAATCTTGAGGGAGGGAAGTTTTTGTGTGTGCTGTTAGTGTTTGGTTGTTGTTCTCTCTGGGTTCTGAGAGCGACCAGATGTGCAACCAGGTTTCTCTCCAATCTCTCTGATACAGTCTTTTATATGTCCAGAATAGTAAGTACTAGGTAGATAAAGCGAGTTCGGCTTATGTTTGTTTTCTTTATTTGCAAATGTGTATTTGGCTGGAAGGAGTTCAAATTTGTATTTTGCTGAAAGGATTTTAATTTGTACTTGTATACTTAGGCTGAGAGGTTATTCCCAGTGTCTATAGCTGAAAGACCCTGTAACATATTCCATCTTAAATTTACAAAGATAATTTTTACTGTTTTTTTCTTTTTTTTAATTAAAAGCTTTTCTTGTTTAAGAACCTGATTTTTTTTTATTCTGGTAAGACCCCAGGGGACTGGGTCTGGATCCACCAGGGAATTGGTGGGGAGAAAGGAGGGAAGGGGGAGAGAAAGGTTAATTTTCTCTCTGTGTTAGGATTACTTTCTCTCTCAAGGAGAGTCTGGGAGCGGGAGAGAGAAGGAAGGGGGGAAGGTGGATTTTCCTCTCTGTTTTAAGATTCAAGGAGTTTGAATCACAGTGATCTTCCAGGGAAACCCGGGAGAGGAAGTCTGGGAGAGGCAATGGTGAGGGAAAGGGTTTACTTTCCTTGTGTTAAGATCCAGAGGGACTGGGTCTTGGGGGTCCCCGGGCCAGGTTTTTGGGGGCCCAGAGTGTACCAAGCACTGGAATTCCTGGTTGGTGGCAGCGCTACAAGTACTAAGCTGGTAATTGAGCTTAGAGGAATTCATGCTGGTACCCCATCCTTTGGACGCTAAGGTTCAGAGTGGGGGGTTTATACCATGACAGTGAGGATTTTACCCAGGCAGTTGAAGTCAAAAAAAGGTTACATATATTTTACAGTACTCCAAGGACAGATACTGAATCTAAAGAATATGACAGTGCATCTGACACAACCCGATTGAGGGAATGGCAGTCACGACGCACAAAGAAAACTCTTGGATTTAGTACAAGGATCCTTGCCTGGACATCACTGTTTCTTTGTTTCATGTTTGCGCTGTTATAATCTTGACTGTGGCAGTTCTGAAGCATTATTTTATTCTCATTCAAAATCTTCATAACCAGTTCTGTTAGGCCTTTTCCGGTAGAGTCATCCACAGACTGGAAACAGATAAAGTGGTCCTTTACTTGGATACAGAGGATAAGGTTATGATGGCACTTTATAGACTAACAGATGTTTTGGAGCATGAGCTTTCGTGGGTGAATACCCACTTCGACAGATGCATGTAGTGGAAATTTCCAGGGGCAGGTATATATGTGCAAGCAAGCTAGAGATAATGAAGTTAGTTCAATGGGGGAGGATGAGGCCCTGTTCTAGCAGTTGAGGTGTGAAAACCAAGGGAGGAGAAACTGGTTCTGTAGTTGGCAAGCCATTCACAGTTTTTGTTTAATCCTGAGCTGATGGTGTCAAATTTGCAGATGAACTGAAGCTCAGCAGTTTCTCTTTCAAGTCTGGTCCTGAAGTTTTTTTGCTGCAGGATGGCCATCTTAAGGTCTGCTATAGTGTGGCCAGGGAGGTTGAAGTATTCTCCTTTGTATATTGCCATTCCTAATATCTGATTTGTGTCCATTTATCCCTTTCCGTAGAGACTGTCCAGTTTGGCCGATGTACATAGCAGAGGGGCATTGCTGGCATATGATGGCATATATTACATTGGTGGACTTGCAGGTGAATGAACCGGTGATGGTGTGGCTGATCTGGTTAGGTCCTGTGATGGTGTCGCTGGTGTAGATATGTGGGCAGAGTTGGCATCAAGGTTTGTTTCATGGATTGGTTCCTGAGCTAGAGTTACTATGGTGTGGTGTGCAGTTCCTGGTGAGAATATGTTTCAGGTTGGCAGGTTGTCTGTGGGCGAGGACTAACCTGCCACCCAAGGCCTGTGAAAGTGTGGGATCATTGTCCAGGATGGGTTGTAGATCCCTGATGATGCGTTGGAGGGGTTTTAGCTGGGGACTGTATGTGATGGCCAGTGGAGTCCTGTTGGTTTCTTTCTTGGGTTTGTCTTGCAGTAGGAGGCTTCTGGGTACACGTTTGGTTCTGTTGATCTGTTTCCTTATTTCCTCATGCGGGTATTGTAGTTTTGAGAATGCTTGGTGGAGATTTTGTTGGTGTTGGTCTCTGTCTGAGGGGTTAGAGCAGACGCGGTTGTACCTCAGTGCTTGGCTGTAGACAATGGATCGTGTGATGTGCCCGGGATGGAAGCTGGAGGCATGAAGGTAGGCATAGCGGTTGGTAGGTTTTCGGTATAGGGTGGTGGTAATGTGACCATCACTTATTTGCACCGTGGTGTCTAGGAAGTGGACCTCCTGTTTAGACTGGTCCAGGCTGAGGTTGATGGTTGGGTGGAAGCTGTTGAAATCGTGGTGGAATCATCAACAAATCTTACTGTAAATGGCATCTTTTCACTGTGACTAATGCTGGGAGTGAAGTCCATTATTACAATATAGTACTTCACTTTGCTGAGCCACATCAATATGTTATCAAGCACCTTCTTTGCCATAAGTTCAATCAATTTGTTTTGAGTTGTTTTGCTGCACTAATGGTCCATAGCTTCTTTATGAACTACTCGATATAGGTGCTCATGCATGACATCATCATATTTCCCAAGAAGCTCTGCGAAACGGAGAAAATGACCATTATGTTCAATGAACAACTTATCTGATGAGTCACAGAAAGCCAAATTATTATTTGCAAGGAAAAGGGTAATTGAGATCAGACGCTTGAGCTCGTTCATTTAATGGTGTGTTTCTACATTAATAATGCACTGGTTTTCTACATCTGTGCATTTATTCAACTTGAGCCTGGACTTGACCTCCATCCATTTGGAGTAGGCCATAAAATGGCCAGGTGACTTTTCATGTTGCTTCAGAGCATCAACTAAGTTATGCTGGTAATTGTACCCAGAAAACACAAGCAACGATTTGGCATTCTTGTCAAATATTTTGCAACCAAACCAGAACACTTTTCAGTTGGCTTTGAGTAACTAGCAACACCGATTCAGTTTCTCACCATTCTCAAGTACTCTTTCACAGTGTGACTTTGAGAAGTGTCACTTCTGCTCATTATCGGAAACATCATATCCTCAGTTTTTCCTGGTCCATTCAAAATTGTATGATGACTATCGGCAGAGTTTAGGATCTCTGGTCATAAAGCAGGATTTGAAATATTGATTTGTGGTGCGCAATTTTTCTTACTAGTGTTTCTGTCATCATGCAAGGCTAATTTTTCTTTATCATTTTTCTCTCCGTTTCATGTAAACCAAATTTTTCATTGTCATTACTTTGTTTTTCATGTGAGCCACATTCTTCCTTATCATCACTCTCCTTTACGCCGCCAGGAAAACTGGATGATTCTCCATCACTTTCCTCACATTTTCATTCCTTATCTTCAGGTAAATATGCTAATACTTTCCTAATAGTATTTCCATCATTTACGCTTCACTCCTCAATTTCTTCTGCACTGGAATAATCACTATTGCCTACAGTAAACTCTGTAGCTGATTGTTCTGAAGTTAAACCGGACTCCATTTGGCAATGGATTGTCTTTTGGGTGCTCATCTTTCAAATCTGTCCATCTGGGTTGTCACTGCAAATATTCATCATTATGGACTATGGTTTTTCTGATATTGTTACTGTCCTTGTATCCAGAATAAGGATTAATCAAATGTGATCACATCTTCTTCATTCAGACATATATTTATTTTTCTGCTATGATGTCTGCAGCCTTTTTAAAAAAATCATCCCTTCTCCCTTACAGTTTATATGGCTTACCTTATATCCTGAACACCTCTTACTATACCTAACAGGCTTGCTACTGACGTTATAGCACAGCAAAGTCCCTAAGCTAGATTGCATCTGAGGTATTTTATTTTGTCTGTGTTTTCTTTTGTTGTTTCTCATATAGTTCTTTATTTGCCACTGAGCGGCTGATGTGTATTTTTTCATTTGCATTTTTGCTAGGTCACTGCTTCTATATGTCTACAGCACATGATAATTTAGTTTAGGCTCTCTCAACATCTTAGTTCTTGCACCTGCATCTTTGATGCCCAGCAGTGCATGTTGACATATCTGCATGCTGCTCACTGCTCAAAGTCCAAACTATGCCTGGGGCTGTAGGCTCTGCTAGCTTTGTGAAATATTGATCTGTGGGCTCTGTGTGTCCTTGATCTGCTGTATTATATTCAGAGGGGAAAAAATCATCCCTGGGATAACTCCAGTGACTTCAGAGGAGTTACCATAGGGGTAATTTGGCTGGTAGTGTGCAGATACAATATTCTAGGATTGCTGAGAGTGTGTTTCTTCAGCCTGTCAAGTATCTGTAACATCCTATTTTTCTGAGTCTGACTATATGAGTTGCAAAGTGCACAATTACTAGATGTAAGTAAGAAATTCCAGTCTCTCTTCTATAATTCAAGTGCAAATGCGTACCTTCGTTAAGGTGTCTGGATGTTCAATTAGCAACCAGGTCTCTTTTGCATGTTACAGGGGATGGAACTAGAAAGCCATTGTTTTTCCTTCTGAGGTTTCCCAACAGAGCCCAGCTATTAGTCATTTCAGTTCTTAGTGATTTCAGTAGGTAGTGGGGAACCTCACTGCTAGTGCAGCCTCTGCATTATCTTTCACTGCAACGCTGTCTGCACATCATATGTAAGGCTTAGCCCCTAGACCTGTTCATCAATGATTTCATTGATTCATCATTCCAGTAATCCCTGGACAGAAACAAGAACTTTCAGTTGAGTCTGATCAGCTCTGTTCTTAAACACTGGAGAGGGGAGAGTCAAATGGTGTCTAGGATTTTTTAAGCAGAGTCCACACCACCTACTAGAAACACCTATCTTGCCCTTCTCCAATGTTCACTGGGATTTGGCATTCCTACCCCCCTGCTTAGCAAGTTCAGTTTAGGGGGGACCCCCCCCTCAATCAGGGCATGCTTGGTACAGTTTTGTGGCCCTTCATTAATACAATAAGGATAACAACATTTTATTACCCTGACATTCAATACTACAGTGAATTGTAACACAAAAGCCAGACAAAATTGATCACTGTTTGCTGTATACCTAGACAGAGTAGGTGTATATATGCAAATATCGTGTGAAGTTTTGTCCCCTAGTTCATCTAGAGACCTGGCTTACACATGTTCAGAGTCCATGATTTGTGCACGCACAATTTACTGAAAAATAAAGACACTGATTTAAGTGAAATTAGATGAGGGAGGAGCTGAACTAAGTAATAGATCATGAGCAACAATCAGCATGTGTTTATGAAGAGTGAGTCTTGTCTGGCAAACATGATTGTTTAATTTTGATAGAATTACGAAATTAGTGGATGGAAAGGAGGCAGTAATTGTAATATTTTTCATGTCATTATAAATTATTGCTTGAATAATTATTCCAAATTGGCTTGGCTTGGAAGGCTGTCATGTAGACTGAAAACTATAAACAAATAGGGTACTCCAGGGACTGGCTTTAGGATTGATCATATCTATCATCTTTGCTCTGGAATAGGATATAAAGCAGTGGTGGGCAACCTGCAGCCCACAGGTTGCCCACCACTGATGTAAAGAGTAAGGTAATGAAATTTACAGATGAGTTGTGACCAGCAATTAGGACAGAGGAATAAAACAAAAGGGTCTAAAGAAACTGGAAAAATGGACAGAACTAACAAAATGCAATTTAGCCTAGAAAAATTACAGTTAATACGTCTGGTGGAAATACATAGAGCTAGTAAGAAGAAGAAAACCAGTAAAGGGAAATCATACCTCATCAATCTTAGAATTCTTTGAGGGGGTCAATAAACAAGAGGACAAAGGTGATCAAGTGGATATAGCATATTTGGACTTTCAGAAAGCCTTTGACAAGATCCCTCACAAAAAGCTCTTAAGCAAAGTAGACAGTCATGGGTAAGACTACAATTTTGCCACGGAGGCCACGGAAGTCACAGAATCTGTGACTTTCAGAGCTCTCCATGACTTCAGTCCCAGCAGCTGGGAGTTGTAGGGTCCCACTGCCTCCCACAGCAGCAGAGAGCTGTGAGGGAACCCCGCCACCTGAGGCAGTGGAGTCCCCAAGCTCCCAGCCACCATGGGCAGCAGGGAGATCTCTGCATCTCCCCAGCTATTGTGGTGGCAGGGGAGTCCTCACAGCTCCCTGGCTACCACGGTGGGGCAGGGAGACCCGCACAGCTCCCAACCCTCATGGGGAGCAGGGGGCCCCCACAACCACCAGCCACTACAGGGGAATCCCTGCAGCTCCCTGGGGCATACCTGAAACTCCCGGCCCTCTTGACGAAGGGACAGGGGAACCCCCACAGTTCCCCACCCCCATGGCTGGACAGGGGGATGTCTGTAGCCCCTGGCTACATGTATGTGGGAGAAGATAGGGGGATCTCCATAGCTTCCCACCACCATGGGTGGCAGGGGGACCCCAGCAGCTCCCTTCCATGGCAGGGGGCAGGGGACGCTGCAACTCTGAGCTGCTACTGGTGGTGGGGGCCCTGAGAGCTCCCAGCCACCCCACAGCTGCCCACCCCTGTCCCATTTTACCATGGATATTTTTAGTAAAAGTCAAGGATAGGTCACGAGCTTCTGTGAATTTTTCTTTATTGACTGTGACCTGTCCATGACTTTTACTAAAAAAAATCAGACTAAGTCTTAGCCTTAGTGATGAGATAAGAGGGAAGGTTCTCTCATGGCTCAGTAACTGGTTAAAAGATAGGAAATAAAGGGTAGGAATAAATGTTTAGGTTTCAAAATGGAAAAAGGTAAATAGTGTGGCCTCCCAAAGATCTGTACTGGGATCAGTGCTGTTCAACATATTCATAAATGATCTGGAAAAAGGTGTAAACAGTAAGGTGGCAAAGTTTGCAGATGATACAAAATTACTCAAGATAGTTAAGTCCAAAGCTGACTGTGAAGAGCGACAAAGGGATCTCACAAAATTGGGAGACTAGGCAACAAAATGGTAGATGAAATTCAAAGTTGAGAGTGCTAAATAATGCACATTGGAAAAAAAATAATGCCAACTATGCATACAAAATGATGGGGTCTAAATTAGCTGTTACCACTCAAGAAAGAGATCTTGGAGTCACTGTTCTCTGAAACGTCTGCAGTCAAAAAAGCTAACAAAATGTTAGGAACCATTAGGAAAGGGATAGATAATAAGACCGTAAATAGCATAATTCCACTACATAAATCCATAGTATGCCCACCTTGAATACTGTGTGCAGTCCTGGTCACTCGATCTCAAAAAGATCTATTAAATTGTAAACAGTGTAGAGAAGGGCATAAAAAAAGATTAAGAGTATGGAACAGTTTCCATTTGAGGACAGATTAAAAAGACTAGGACTGATGAGTGTAGAAAAGAGGACCACGAGAGGATATGACAGAGGCCTATAAAATTACGAACGCTCTGGAGAAAGTGAATAAGGAAATGCTGTTTACCACTTCACATAGAACCAGGGGTCACCCAATAAATTGATAGGCAGCATGTTTAAAGAAGTAGTTCTTCACATAACACGCTGTGAACCTGTGGAACTCATTGCCAGGGGATGTTTTGAAAGCCCAAAGTATAGGTTCAAAAAAGAATTAGATAAGTTAATGGAGGATAGGTACATCAATGGCTATTGGCCAAGATGTCCATGAATGCAACCCCATCCTCTGGGTGTCCCTAAACCTCTCACTGCCAGAATCTGGGACTAGATGACAGGGGATGGATCACTTGATACATTGCCTTGTTCTGTTAATTCCTTCTGAAGCATCTAGCACTAGCCACTGTCAGAAGTCAGGATACTGGGCTAGATGGATCATTGGTCTGAACCCCCCCCCATTGCCATTCTTATGTTCTTATGTTAAAGAATCATTTGAAAGAGATCTAGAACTGATAGCAGTCAACCAATTACATATGAGCTTTCAATTTGTTCTGGGTGTAAAATTGACTAGTGTAGTTTTGGGCTGAGTATATATATGGAGTATGTACATGACTGTATGGACAAAATTGCATTGAATTCTAGGCAACACATACTATTGACAAGTTAGGTCGGAGAAGAGCAACAAAAACTATAAAGACTGAAGAAATGGGCTCTAAGGAAAGCTTAAAATACCTACATATTTGAAACTTAGCTAAATGATGACACAATCTACAAAGTCTACAAAGAGAGTAAACACTGTGGCTGGAGAAGAAATATTTAATTATAAGAAGGTGCAACTAGGAGTAATGAAGTGAAGTTAAGATGGAATTTCTTAGGTTCTATAGCAGGAAATCTTCCTGACCTTAAAATCTATAGGTTATTGTGGAATAATTTCCTAGAGAAGTGGTGGAAGTCCCCAGTACCTGACACTTGTAACTCTAAACTGGACAAAACTATAGAAAAAGTCCTGTATAGAACAACCCTGCAATGGCAGGGAGATAAGATTGGATGATCTAATAGAGTGTAATGACTCCATCTCAAAAGCCTATGATTCTAGGAAGCTTCAGGAGAACAACATCTTTCACTTCATATGAGGCAGTTCTTGTGCCAAAGAATACTAGAGAAACAAGGAAAGGGGATTGTTTTAATACCCCAAAGCACAGTGGTAACTGCTCTGCAGTTTCTCTGCACATTCTCTATCATTACTTTTTTTCTTCTTTTCTTTTTCTATCAATCTACTTTTATTCTTTACTAATGTTGCCAACTCACCCCCACCACCTTTTAAATCTTTTCTTCCCTTTCTTTTCACAATTATCCCTTTGTTAAATTATAGACAATGGGCCAAAATTTATCCCTAGCGCAAAACTACTGACATAAATTGAATTACATCAGGGATGAATTTGGTCCAAAGTTCTTAGAAAAGATTGAAGGAAGCTTAAGGTCATTCAAATTCTAAAGACAGGGGATAGGGGCAGCTTTCTAAAATGTCTGCAAATGAAGACGGGAGTGCCATTAGAGGGAGTTGCAACTCAGTACACAGACTGAATAGAGTCAATCAAAAAAAAGGTTTATTCAGAAATGTTATAAATTAGGCACTACCTTGGATTCCTTCAGTCTTCTTTTCTTGTATTTCATCTCTTGTCTTGACATTCAGTCTGAAGTATTTCCTCTAACAGTATAGAGAGATTTTCCAAACTTGAGAGCCTAATTAGGAAAAAGGTTCTCCTGCCTTTCACCCCTGCATTATAAATACCGATTCTCTCCAGAGCACCTTCTACAATGAAGGCATTTATAACTGAGAGTGTCGCACTAGGAAACTGTACGCATTTATTGTATAAAAAAATGAAAACTACAGACTGAAAATAGGCATAGTTCAAGTACTGCAGTGTACCTGCTTTGTGTCTGTTTTATGACTATGGCAGTATGTAATAGCTGCAGGAAAACACAGGCTAGAGATGGGCTTAAAGGATTGGGAAAATGTAGGGTACTGTGTATCTGAACGGGCCACTTCCAATAGGTTCTGTAGTGATAAGTACCCATTCTAAATCACAGTGGGGAACTAACTTAGTAGATTTTGTTTTAAGGATTCTTTTTACTTCTGAAGCTGCCCCCTTTATCATGCTTTCAGTTATCACAACTGCTATGTCAGAGTTTGGCAAAACTCTGTGCATTACAAAAAGTAGTGAACAAACACAAAAATGTAAACGCATTCACTAGGGTCAACTCTCCTCATGTCGGTTGCAGACTACATGGCTCTCATTAATGCAGGTAAGTTTTCAGTCTGATTCTGTCCTGTATGTCTGCTACCCTTCCCTCACTTCTGTTCTTGTCTGCACACTTGATCATGGGTGACACCAAAGAACAACCTGATGAAGAAATACTTGAAGAGCCCAAGGTGGATTATTTACTCATTTATGTATTTATTTATTTAAAAGCTTGGTTGGTCAAAAAACTCTTTGGAAACATAAAAGAGCTTTCAACTGAGCTATAGCCTGCTGGAAGAGCCAGCGTTTGGAGATTAGCAAATGCTTCACCAGGGTAGTTGAAACAACTCTGCAGGTCACATGAAGGGTCTGCAAACCAGCCGTGGTCCACATGCAACAGGTTGATAGCCCTGCTTTAGTTCTCTGTCCTACTGGAATTAAGTGGCAAAACTCCCACTGTTAGGAGACTGCATTATCTTGTAGTCAAGCATTATCAAACAGACACAGCCAACTTCTTTCCCGTATTCTTTTAGATAAACCTGTTAAAAGCTTAAATTCACTAAAAGGTAAAATACAATATTTAAAAGACCTATTAAAGAGTAAATATTCTGGAGACTGGTTTATTCTATGCCTTTTGCAGCTCCTGGTGTGTGCAAGAGGAGCGTGTGCCGTAGGGTGGTTCTTTGAGCCAGTGCTGGTCCAGTTCCTAGAAGCAACTTAGACTCTATCATAATTTTGTATTAGAACAGAACCTACATTTCTAGCAGCTACAGTATAGTCTAGCGTTTGGTGTGCCACCATCTAAGCTATATCAAGAGTTTGAGGCTCAGGCCTCTTCTCCATTTAAGTCAACTAGAGTTTTGCTATTGTTTTCAATGAGAGCACGATCTGACCCCAGTTAGGTGAAGCATTTGCAAGTCTTCAAGGACTTCTTTGAAGCAGAGTTGCGTGCAACCTCCAGAATCAGAAGAATACAATTGCTGTCATGTGGAATAGCTCTTTAAGAAACTATATTATCATATAATGTACTGTATGTGCTGCTTTCTGGCTGGAGCTTCCTTCTAATTGTTAATTAATAAACATAGACAAGATCTTCCTCTCTTGTATCCTTCCAGTTTATCTTTAACTGTTATATTAGTGCTCTCCAGCTCTCCCATCACTGTAGTTTCATTTGTTTTCTTTATGACAGCTGATGTCTATATTTATCATCTTGTGTTAAATATTTGCTGGGGTATGCCACAATTAGAACATCAGACATTTTAGTCTATGCAGAACCAGACTTATATTGTGTTTGTTGTTCGTGGGCTATCTGGCTTGCTCCTATCCATAAAAAGGTCATTTGTCCAGTCTAACTTCAGTGCACTTCTGTGTTCTGTGCAGCCACAGTGTACAACTGAGTTTGGCTCCTAATCTTGATCTTTAGCTGGCTACACTAGCACATACTGAAAATGTGGAAGTGGCAGCAGAGTACAGTTGTGCCAATAATGGATTTATAGATTCACTGGCAATTAAAAATTGTTTCAAGTCAAACTGAAAATGAAATTTTTAGAAATTTTTGGTGAATCTAAAAGTTGATTTTTTAAAATATGGGTGGAACAAAATGTTTCAGTTTTATTTTGAGCATTTTTCAATGTTTTTGATTTGTTTATTAAAATTGAAGGAGATTTTGAAATGAAAAGTTGTTTAGAATTGAAAATTCATAACATTTAATTTAAAAAATATCAAAATGAGAAACTATGATTTTTTCAGGGGTTTTTTTTCAGTGAAAACTATTAAACAAAACCAACATGAATTAGCAAATATTTGTGTCACCAAATATGTATTTTTTTCCAAAAAAGTTTCATATGAAAAAATTTTGCTCAGTTGAGCAAAGGAGCTGAGAGAGAGAGAGAAGGTGTCCTATGGAAATATGTCACAGGGCCACAGCGGGAAGTCCGGGCAATTTCTGCTAGACTAATTGCTGGTGTTGAGTCTTCTGAATTGTGGCCCTTCCAGTGGATTGGAAGATGGAGCAATGCATTGTGGGATATCACTGACCTGGGGAAACCACAAAGAAAGCAAAATCTGATTATATCAGCTGGCCAGCACTCAGAGTATTAAACTTGATACAGTCCAGTGAGGAGAGGAGGGGTAAATATCAGTGAGGTGAGATGGGGGTTCAGTAGGGGACATTGTAGGAATACAGGAGTCAGGGAGATAAAAGTTAGGGGATATGGGAAAGGAATAAAGAGCTCAGAAGAAGGTAGATATCCCAGTGGCAAAACTTCCACTGGCTTCAATAGGGTCAGACTTTTACAATTTGGAAGAAGAATGGCTGTAATTTGGGATTTGGAGACTGGGGAAGGAAATTTAACCAAAATGATGTTTTAATAACTCCAGATAAGCTTTGGATAAGGATCTGAAACTTGAGTTTACCTGAACTTTGAATTGAACCTTTTGATGTTCACCCCTCACTAGTTTAAATGGATCATCAGTGTATATGTCACATTGCCTTATATTTTATCCAGTCACATTGTGTCAGATGGCATTTTTTACACTAGGCCTGATGGATGGAACAGATTGTGACAAGGCATAACTTTGATGTAAATTGACGCAATGTGCTACAATATTGGGAAAATACCCTCAACATGTTAAAGTATTCATGACACATGAAAAACTCTGGAAGCAAATATCTGATTCTTTACATAGATTATCCTTGGTCTAGGTAGCAGTTCTATTTTTACAGTGCCTTTCCTTGCAGTACGTTTGGAAGCACTTTTGTTTTAAAATGTTTAAACCAGTAGGTAGATTTTATAATAATGACTGTCTGAGTTGGAAGTGGATCAGCTGATTCAGTGGCCAGTGAAGTGACAATTAGTAAGGTCTCCTCCTTTGGGGATTAGAGTGTGGGGTTTGCACCTATAGGTAAACAAAAAATGGGTTATCGTAACCAGAAAGTAAGCAAAAATCTCCTCAGCATGGGGTACAACCCAATCCTCCTGACCATTGGGCATGAGACACTGCCTCCTCACAGTCATTCCCCCTCTTTTAGTTGCTAAGGAACAACTCTGACAGAGTTTCCTGCATTCCCTCTGAGAGCTTAACTGGGCCTTCAATTCCCAGCCCTGTCTAGTCTCCCCTGAGAACCCACAAGACTTCTCAACTGGGAGTTGATTTTCTGTTTGCTTAAAAACAAGTATAGTTACAACCCCCAGATTATATTGAACCCAACATCAAATGTTGTCTCTTGCTTTACTTTCATAGAGAAGATTTATATGTGTGTGGTGAAGCATCTCTTTGAATCCTTTAATCTGGTTTTGGATCTAGGAATACTGATCTCATTGGTCGGTATCTCCTTTTGGTGATATAATTGGTATCCATGCTGATTCTTTTAGAGCTATCAACTTGCCTTTGATACTGGTAATCAACAGGTAGGGTTGACTAGAAATGACTAGAAAATAAGAATTCCATTTCACAAAAAAGTTTGAGGTTTTGATATTTGGTTTTGTTTCACATTAGAATAAAAACTAGACCTTTGAGAAAGAGAGAGACAGAGCGAGAGAGAGACTCCTCAATAGTCAATAACCCAGTAGTTAGGGCACTGACTTATGAGATGGGAAACGTGTCTGCAAATGGAATTATTTGATTTTTTCCATTCTCAAACTGGCTCTTGAGCTGCAGTCCCCATGTGCTAGGTATGATTACCTCAGCAGGTCTGTCCTGGGTTTAGTATCTGCTATTCAGTCCCTTCTGTGAGGAAAAAAAAGTGGTACTCAGCAAAGCTCAGTGAATTTTTTTGGATGAATAGCTTATTCGTTAAAAAATGCAGTTTCAATACATCTGAAACTGTTTGCCAATTTGAGTCAAATTTAGTGACTGGTTTTAGCCAAAAAAACAGATTTTTTGAAAAATCAAAATATTTCACTTCTACATTTTTCAAATGATATAAAAAAAATTAAAAAATGAGTTTTGGTCAAAATTTGTTTTTTGTTTTGTTTTTTTCTTCATTTTTTTTTTACTTTTCCAGTTTGGCCACCAAATTATTCACTTAGCTTTACTTCCCAGTAACCAAATAGTTGTCTTAAAGCAAAGTAACATTTATTTAGAACAAATCATTTAAAATAAACCAAGTCCTAAAACAATAAACAGACTACATACATGTCTAGCTTCCTAGGTGTCTATCTGTCTTCCTCATGGGAATCCTGATAGGTTTAAGCTTCCCATAGACCTCCCCCCAAAACTGCTTTCCTGTGGGTGGCATAATCTGTTCTCTTAACTCACAAATGCAGCTGGCTGAAATTTTTAAGATGAATAGTTTATTCAATGAAAAATGCAGTTGTCATTGAGCCAAAACTATTTGAGAATTTGGCATGAACGGTTTCAGACGTTCATCAAATAGCCAGAAGAGAAGGAGGAGGAAGAAGCTGTGCTGCTGCTCCCATCTCTGGCCCTCTATTATTAATTATACTTGTGTTATCATTAGCACCTAGGAGTCAGAGTCATGGACCAGTACCCCAGTGTGCTTAGCACCACTACAAATAACCTTTAGTCTGGTGGTTAGGTGCTCACCTGAGATACAGAAAACCCAGATTTGAATCCTTGCTCTGAAACAGGCTTTTTAAATTCACCAGAAATTCTGAAAAAAAATATAGATTTGGTTCACTGTTGTTGTTTTTGAAACTTACTGAACCGAAAAATTAGTTTTTCACCCAGTTCTAATCACAAGCCATTTCTTTCCTGGTTTCCTTCAGAGAGAAGGTCTTTAAAAACTACTCAGTATTTTTGATCACCCCCTTTCTCAGAGAACACATCATTTTTTAAAATGTTTACTAGTAGTTGAAAGCCCTTGCAGTCACAGAGATGTGGCAGTTGGACCAAGTAAGTCACCACCTGTCCAGTCTCCCTTATACAACAAAGAAACTGTTGCAGACAAAATAACTATTAGGTAAGGGTGATGATTAGTTGAGTTACCTCTGATTACACAATGGTCTAGGACTCTTGGAATTGCATAGCTACATGCCTTGCTGCTGCTGTAGACTGCACAGATATCATTTGTAAAGTCTAAATGGCTGAGAATTTAAAAACTGGATGGTAACCGACTGAATCTCAGTGATGGTTGAATTTGGTGATATTCTAAACAAAGAGGGCTCTCAACCATGCTCGTAGCTGTTTCTATCATTTCACACTGACTCAACAGACATTCTAGGTTTCAGAGTGAGACATAGAGTGACAATCCTGGAATTTTATTATATAGATAGACATTTGATCTGTTAACTTCCAGCAGTGGCAAAACAAAGCTTGTAGCTTCAGGAGAAAGGATCCACAAAGGTAATCCCTTTCTCTGTTGTTTTTCAAGTGTGTGCCAATGTGTTTTTATCTAGGAGCCATTGTGTTTCTTCCTGCTTGTTTTTCTAACAGCCCCCTACTAAATAGAAAAGTTTAATGACTGAATATAAATATGCAGTAACTTTACCTCCTTGACCAGATCACATATCATATTCATAACTTTATTACATACCAGTATTCTTAGATTATTACACAGGCAGTTACATATCTGCCACAATTTTATCTCTGTCCCATAGACTTCACTACCTTCTAATTCATTACTGGGAGATTTCAAGGTGTTGGATTTAATAATACTTTTATTGTTTGGGCTCTGCTTATTTTCTAGATCATGTCTCCTTCCTCCAGCCCAGCAGCTGAGACCATCTGGGATGCCTGAGTTATCTGAAATTTAGAGCAGCACTCAGGACAGACATTTAGGGCTAGATATTGAAAGAATATCATGCAATTCATCATAGCTGAATATGTATATCAGATGCAAAATTGTGCCCATCCAAATAAGTTGCCATATTTTCAAGGGACTATCAGTCAGAAATGGTGATAAAAATCTGAGCAACTCCCTGGATAATTTTTTTTAGCCATTAATTACAATAGCAACCTGGAATTCCCTGCATCTTTAGTGTTTCATGGAATATTAAAAGATTTGTAATGGCATATTTTAGGCATCCACCCTTCCTTCCAAGTCTGGTTATATTCTTGTTTTAAAATTCTAAATTTAATTACTTAATGTTTCATAATAAAGAGTGCTATCTAAGTGGTAAGTATTAATATTATTGCAGGCACATTATGCCATACATCTTCCTGTCTCTGTAAATCTGCAATGGGGAAGAGTATCTGAGGGAGAGGAATGTTTCTCAGGAGGGCACCTGGGAGTTTGGGAAGGAACCAGAAGCTGCTGTCTCTATTCAAGGCTTGGTTTTGGAGTTCTAGTATGCAAGGTGGATTGATTTTTCTCCTCTCAGTACTCTTGGGACTACTAGGCGAACATGGCTTCTCCTGGCAGCTAAGAATTTGGCTTCGAATCTGGCAGGACATGCTGGGAAAGGGGTAGGTCCTTCCAGCTTCTTCCCCTCAGGTCAGGGAGATATTTTCTGGGAGCTGGAAGGGCCTGCCACACTGACTTTGGGAAGAAATGTTTTATTTATCTTTTGAAGAGGATTTCACTGGCATGGCCTCTAGTTTGCTTCATCCTGACACAGATAGAAAAAAACATGTAAATTAAGGGATTTGAGGGGACAGACACCACCTGCTTGAGAAGAAGAAATAAAATGGGTTAGTGTATTTGTTGATGGAAAGGACTTACTTGAGTAAGAATACTTTAATCCTATTTTTTAAAATCTGTAAAGCTTATTTTCAACACATAGTAATCTCACAGGATACAAATGAAACTTTTCACCAGTTGCCACTGCGGTCCGATCCTGGATGTTCAGTGGGTGTTCTCAGGGAGACTGGGAAGAGGTTTGGGGCAAGTATGCACTCAGAAGTCTGGATGCTTCTCATTTGAACTATCCAAAATTCATGCATCTGCAGAATTGGGCTAGATTCCCTCAAGAGCCAGATTTTTCCATGAGATTTCTGTTATTTCCTGCTTTCTGTTGGCCCTTGCCACAAGTTTTAGCTATAATACTTCTTCTTTCTATTCCTATCCAAAACTCCCAGTGCAGAGACTCAAAAAAAACCCCAAAAAGCTAATGAAAATTAGAGAAAGCTGAAGTTTTCTGAACCTCAGGAAAATCTCTTGATTTTTGTATAAAGGTTTTTTGTGATTGTTGAGGGTTGTCTTGTTTTAGCTGAATTTCTTTACTCAATCAATGTATTCAGCTAATAATAGGAATGGGACATGCTTTTTAAATGATCTGTTGGTATGGGGGTTTTGATTAATTAAGGACATATATTTTAGTTGTATCATAACATAAATATAAATGTATTTTAGTGATTAATGACTCTTAAAAGTTTGTATTGTTCGGATATATATCCAAACCAGATTTTTCTCCCTTCCCTGATCCAGTCTTTCCCTTGATCTCCCAAGTTACTCTTTCTGGCCTAAAAAATGCCATCTGATCCTCCAGTTAGCTTTTCTTGACCTTCATGGACAGTTGCCAATATCTGACACTCTGTCTTCTGTGGCCAATTACAGGATTTGAAAAATTTGGCCTTACCGTCCATGGGCCTCCTTTCCCACAAGCTCCGCAGCTTCTGCTGAGAGACGCTGCTGCACACCTGCTGATGCAGGGGAAACTCTGATACTTGGGATTTTTGAAGACGGCAGGTAGTCCAGCAGCGATTTCTAGATCTTGTGTATAATTACATTAGCAAAGGTAGGAAATTTAGTGGGTTTTTTACCTGAAGTAAAAAAAAATATTTTGGTTTGAGATTTGGATTGAGATTTTTATACTATTGGTATTTATATTTTATTAAAAGATCACCTATTCCTGATTATATTTGCATACAGATTGAATTTTTTTCACATATACATTTGTCTTGGAAAAAGATCATGGGGCCAGGTTCTGATCTCACTTTCACAGTGAGTCACTCTGCATTTACATTGTGCAACTAAGATCAGAAATGGCCAATAACCCCACAAAACTATTTATGTTTTTTAATTTTTTTATTTTGAAGGTACCTGACCTCTGTGAATTGTAATGCTCACAACTGTGAAATTAAGACACACATCTGATTAAAGTTATCTATATCTTCTTGACACATGGATTTAGAAAAATGTCTACTAGCATGTGCTTATTGTTTAGTGCTGAATTGTATAATACCAGGTCATTAATCATCACTAGAAAGAGTAAAGGTCCCAATTTAGTGCCCTGGGGAGACATCTCCATTAATCGCTTGCCAGTTGTAGGGAACACAATTGACTTTAACCTGCTGGCTATGATCCATAGGAAAAGCTCTGACCCATTTAATCAGCCTGGAATGTGTTCCATAACCTTTCAAGTTGGATCATAGAATGTCAAGTTATGTCGAAGGCTTTATTTAGTCAACCATGACTGGTAACCTCCTTATCTTCTGCATTTTATGTCAGAGGTACAACAGTTTTATCAACATATGTGTGACTAATTTTTTCTAAAGCTGCCAAATTGTTGTTTTTCCAGATGGACTTGAAAGATTTACCATAACTGTGTCTGTTTTATATTTTATCCACTGTACGAATGAAATAGTGAAATTTGCAATTCCGGTTTTCTCTCTACCATCTAATCTGCTCTGAGAAATAGTAATCACATTTAGTGTCTTTCATTCCATAGAAGCTTCCTCAGAGAGATGAATCTATGAATAAAAGGACAGACAGGTTCAGAGGCACAGTGTATTCTTTCTCTAATTACCTCACTGCATGTTTGTATATTAACGTTTTAGTTATCATTTAAGTCATAGTGTTCCAGAGCTATATATGAACTATGAACTTAACAGAACAGTGAGTTAAACAGAGAAATATTGGTGTAGTTATCCCTTTGAGGTGGGCTTATTGCTTTGCTCTTATTTGAATTGCTTGCTTTCTTCTCTGAATCAGAATGCAAGACTAAGTAAATCATTTTGGGCTGGATCAGAACCATTACACCTAAAATGTTGGAAAATATAAATCTAGAAGTTTTATTTCTGTAGGAGTTCTGTACTAATTTGGCATGTTTGGTTATTAAGAAGCAACAAACCAAATACAATCACAAAACAGCTGTAGTTGCAACAATGACACTTCTGAGTTTGTCCTGTCTAATGAAACAGCTATCTGACATCTTCTACACCTTCACTTTGTGAAATAAGACCAGATTGATGAGCTGAAGTTATTGTCAGATATTTGATTCTCTGGGCATTTCAGAGCTTTCTTTCTTTCTTTCTTTCTTTCTTTCTTTCTTTCTTTCTTTCTTCTTTCTTTCTTTCTTTCTTTCTTTCTTTCTTTCCGTTTTCAGCCTTTTCACTTTGCAGACTGATCTGTAAAAATGCCATGCTCTCTGGTGATAACTATAGGATTATTATAATCATTCTCTCTGGGCACGCACTCCTGAGCATGACACAGTTAACACAGGAGAGTGCTGTACCTTTAATCGGCAGTAGTGGTTTTGATTTTCTAAACTAAGTACAGCAGTAGTTTGTCACTCGGTATGAAAATGGTTAGATTTGAATAATAACAGCCTAAAACATATCAATGATAAGGAGTATGCAAAATGTTCTATTTAAAAAAAATCTGACAAGCATGAATAGTGACTGATGATGGCCAGAATTTTCAAAATTTATGATCATTACAATGCAAAAAAGTAATTATGAAGAATAAAAATCTGTTACAATAATTAGCTGTAATGAATGCTCATAGCAAATGAAATGAACTGGAACAATTTAAGGCACTAACACACAATTTGCATTTTGTACTATGTCAGATCATTTTATCATTATAGAAAGCTGCTATATACTCCCATATTACTAACATGCTAAATTTTTAAATTATACACTACATATTGAAATCTGTTCCTAAATTGTGATTTGTACACAAAGAAAAGTGGGACACAAAGAAATTAATGACCTTAACATGATATATTCCTCTGTAAGTGAATTAAATATTATTTTTGTGAATGTTAGTTTTACATTCGTTTATTAAATCTGGTTGTAGTACAGGACTTTCCTATTTTCTTAAACTAGAGTGTGTGAAACAGTAATCCAGCTATCTAAGTTGTCAATGTATATTTTTGTACAAACTAACACATCTGCGAGTTGTCTTTTTTAATACTCCCCCCCCATCAAGTATAATCTGCAAAAAAGCTGTTTAAAATATTCAGGTTCCATTTTCCTGGAATTGGACTTTTACCATGTGAATATATGTAAATGCTTAGGGAATTCAGCAGTCCAGGGAGAGCTTTGGAATTGTTTTAAAGTTTTCAACTGTCTCTCTTTAAAATTCTTTCCAGCAGTGACCCATAAATTTCAGAATGATAAGATTACAACAGAATGGCTCTCACTGTTGGAATGAAGTAGTCACTCCCGGGTGGACTGTCATCACCAGTGCTCAAGGTCACTTTTTTCATTACCGTGGACCTTTTTGAAGGGCTGCAGTTCATCATTCCTTAGACATATGATGCACCATATTCAGGGCATTTCTATGATTTACTTCGCTCATAAGTTTACTGGTATTCTGCTTCTTTTGTGCCATCGGTGTGCCAAAGCACGAGCTGGCAGAACTTGTAGAAACCCATCTGGGCAGATTCTCCCTTCTCTGTTGTTCTGCTGTTTAAAGAAAACAACTGAGAGATCTCTCAGCTTGTAATCTTTCTTTACCCTTCTCTCTACATACCCAACTAACTGCTGGGTTGGCAGGCAGACTGTTCCGCCTCAGATGGGCTGACGGCTATTGGAATAACGTATGCCTAGATCCCTACTATTACTCTGGCTACTCATTGTTTTTATCCTTTAGTCATTGATTCTCCTCACAATTTGCTCTATCTCTATTGTTGTCTCATTCCCATGGCCTTATGGTTGAATGGGCATGTGACAAATAGCTTTCCCTCACAAGGGACTGATCTGATGACCATTGAAATCAGTGGAGGTCTTTCCACTAACTTCAATCAGCATTGGATCAGACCTTCAATAGACATGTGGTGAATACCTTTCTTTTTTTCATGAGGACACTGAATCTGGCATAGAGTCTCATAATCATACAATGCCAGAAAGGTGAGTAGAGACTTTCAAGACCCAGATTTTATAATGGTGCATTGGCCGAGACTGTTGGCAAATAGCTGAAGGCTAACCTCATTGATGTCAGGTGTTGGGATTCCCTTCAAGACCTCTTTCCATTGGCTTCCTAAGAAATCAGTTTGACTCCAGTTTTTGACTCCATACACTCAGGTATCTTTATTTGGCATATTGCAAAACTACACTGAGTTGTTTAGACTCAAGCATATGGGGTAGGTGTAGGGTACACCACACATCCAAAATTACACAGAAAACCTCTTCCTTTATATACATTTACACATTACATAGCATTTACTATACCTTGCGGTGCATATTTTGGGATTGGCTTGGTTACTTTGTAAGAACCAATCCCTGTACAGCATGCTCTGTCCAGGCACTGTTCACGTACGACTTAATCTTTACCTCCTCTTACGATCCAGCCTTATCTTGTCCAATGCAAATGGTTCCCTGGGTGTTCTGCCTTATCTTAGCTGGTATAGACATTCTGGTTCTTAGCTTACTGATCCATTTAGCACATTGTTTCCAGCCTACTGATCTCTTTTTCTCTCTCTAAGCCTGTTCCCCAGGAAATGAGATCTCACCAATGTTTAATTACTCATGTCAAGCCAGGGTATACATCAGGGTGTCCAGTAACTTTATAAAATAAATAATCATTTTTGTTCTCTTTTAGAATTAAGATCAGATACAATAAAGACCATTTAAATTATTTGCTTTGATATGATCTGTTAATTCTCTCTCTTTTTTTCAGTCCCGGTTAAATGCTTATGATTGTGTTTTAATATGGCAAGAAATTATGGATCTGGTCCTGCTCTCACACCAGTTTTACACTGGTGAACTCCACTGCAAATCAATGGAGTTTCTCCAGATAAATCCAGGCATATCTTCTTTTGGAAAGTTTGTGTCAAATGTATGAAACCTGGGCAAAATCTGCCCATAGTAACAACCAATGCAAACCCATTTGAGGCAGTTGGGAGTTGGTAACCTCTGGGTTTATAGCACAGAAGGCTGTATGTGGATAGTCATGTAGGACCAAAGGGACATATTTAAATTACTCATTACAGTTTCTTTTTAATCTACTTCAATCACAGAATCCAATGCATCTTAGTCCCAGTCCTAGTTCTGTTCTTTTTACATTAACTCTGAACATTTGTTATTTCTGGGTCAAATGAATTTCTAGAAAGACCAAATACTTTCATGTGTGACAAGGACAGTAGGACATCAAAACATATATACCCCAGGGAATGGCTTTAAACTCCTTCTTTTGATAATACTCTTCCTGACATGTTCAGTGCATCCGTCACATCAAAGCTTATACTGGTTAAAAAAAGCAGTTTAATTCTGTTTTTCTTGGAGAATGTAAGTTTCATATTTAAATAAAAAAAATCAATTATGTACTTTCAAAACAGGAATTTCAATAACTTTGGGCAGATACAGCTGTTGTTTTTATTTTGAAAACTGAGGGAATGTATATATCTTGTAAAAGGTAATTAAAGAAGGTCATTTACTGGAAAATTCTGCACAGTTGGGAATGTTGACCAATGACCATAGAGCTAAATAAACACAACAGTATGATTTGGGCCTAAAGCAGAACTGAGCAAGTTCAGTCAGGAGCCAACCTTTGTTATTTCCACTTATCAGTGTAATGAACTCAAAATAGAATTCCATTTTAGACACCTCTTATATTGAGGAAAGTACTGATCTAGATCTTGATATGAATTGGAACTTTGTGAGTTGGAATCTTCTCTGTTTTAAATACTCACTTTCCTGCTGATGCCATATATGCTTACCACCTCTCATTAATCATAGAATCATAGAAATTTACATTTGGAAGGGACTTTCACTTACTAGATAATCATTTATGATAAAACAAGTATTGGTAGCACATGGCATGATGGAAAGGAGGAAAAGAGCAACATCACCACAACTTATGGTTTTCTGTGCAGGTTCTATACAACAATTATTAAAAGATAACATCACTGGTGATAAATTATTTTGATGAAATACTATATGTGTTAAAATTCTATAACTTCATTTTTATAATTTAATGTAAAGAGATCTTATTGCTGGGATCCTTCTGACATTCCTTATAAAGAAGTATGACATAGCATTTGTACATGCTAGTTCAGTAATAGATAGCATTGGCTGTCTACATACAGGTTAATGTCTCACATGTATCATATTAACTACTAGGTGAGAGCCTGAGTTGTTGTACTGGTGTAATCTGTAAAGTGTAAAAAGCTGAAAATGGTTGAAAACTTAAAAACTGTACTGTAAACAGACCACAGATCCAAGTGATGATTGAAACTCAGGATATTTTAAAAAGAGCATTCAGCAATGCTTGTAGATGTTTGCCATTGCTCCACAGTGAATCAGACATTTTAGGCTTTAGGATGAAACACAAGTAGTGACAATCCTGGAACTGTATTATATAGATTACAGCATTTCCAGTAATAAACACTACAGTTCTGGTGGAGATGGGCATGCTTTCTCTAAAATTTTCTTGTGTGAGTAAATCTGTAGATGCCCAATCTCAGCCCAGAGAGAAATTTTTGGTTGGGAAGTGGGAGAGGTGGGAAATACATTAAGTAAATAACTGAGAGTAAATAAAAATGTGCCACCCAAATATATTATCTCTTTATATCTCATCTATGTCTTAGATTGTTCACATCATGTCACATTCTGACTACTTGGAAGCTGTAACATCACATAAGCCAGTGCAGGATTTGTCATAACTGAGTGACCACAAAATGATGAAACTTTAACTACATTTTATGTACTTCAAAGCAGATGAGCAGCTTGAATAGATGAAACAGCTCTGCTAAATTTGTCTCCACATTAGTTTCATGTAAACATTGTTTCCTTACTCCATTACATTCTCCTGACTGGGTTGAACAGAGGACACAAACTTCATGAGAAACTTTAAAGAAATAAAAACGACTTTAGAAACAGTCCTTAATATGTAGGGTCAGGACTTTGTCATTTGCATGAAATGATAATTTGCATTTCTATCACACTACCTATCCAAGAATCTCCCTGGCTTTGTGTGTGTGTGTGTGTGTGTGTGTGTGTGTGTAATATGTATATATATAAAAAACTTAGGCTTTTATGGTGTATGTCATTATGCTACCGGAATCCCGAATTAAGTCTCATAACACCCCTATTGGATAGATTAAGCATTATCCACCTTATCTATATGGGTAAAATGAAGTACACAAGGACAGTAAAGTTGATCTTGATATTTCCTAACCTGGGTGCTTAGTGCTAAGCATTTAAACCCAGAGCTAGGCACCTAAATAAATGTGGGCAGATTTTCAAATGTGCTGGGCACCCACAGCTCCCACTGATGTCAAATGTTGTGAAAGGCAGAATCCCATTGAAGTCAACAGAAAGAACTACAAGTGCTCAGCACATTTAAAAATTAGGGCTCTTCTATTTGGGTGCCTAAATCTGGATTTTAGTACCTACTTATCCCACTGATGTTTTCCTCCCTTTATAGATATAATAAATACAAGCACCTTAATATTTGTTTTGCACATCCATCTGGTTTAAACGCATCTGTTAATGGTTGTGCAGTGACCTTGTATTTAAAGAGAAGGGCATGAAAAACTTTGGCTGTTACATAATGCCTCTCAAAGGGGCAGGAGACTAACTAATATTTAGAAAACCAATGTGGCACTAGTTTTTGGTGTATTAATGGCACTTCTATATAAAGCAATAGAATCCTTCTCTGGGTTATTGGGTGAGACTTTTTCACAAGATAGGTGTGCAGGGAATTCATTCTGTGCTGGGGCAAATATTTCAGGTACTTACTTTGCTTTTCTAAATTACTGGCATTGCTTTCTTTCTACCTACCTACCTATTTAAAATAAATACATACATGCAATCCTGGCCATCACTGTGTCCTCACAAGTACCGTGCATGCAAACACTTGAATAAGGACACAGCAGAGGGAGGAGCAAACTATTTTTTATTATTCTTAATGCAGTGCCAGTGAAATACATGATTCTTTACAGACAAGTTAGAAGCTAAGTTCTCAGCCCCAAATGTCTGACCCTTCAAGGCCCTGATCCTGCAGTTGACTCCACGAAGGTGCGTCATTGAAGTCAGTAGTGGTTCCATGTTGATGCCAGCATCTGATTGCATGCAGATAATTGCAAGGACTGTCACCAAATAAATAAATTTCTCTCTGAAAGAGAAACTGAACTTTGTGTGATCAAAACAGGACCCTGGCCTATTCTTTCTTTAAACTCATTTTCAAATTGAACCTAATGTAAGATCCTCAGTATTATTTATGCACTGGAGAGGGGCTTTGCAAAAGAGAGATATGTGTAGAATAGCTTTGCAGGGGACCTTCTATATCTTCTCTGCTACGGAGGGGTAAGACAGTGGAAAAACAATGAAACCCAGAAGCTCATTGACACAGAGGGACTGTGTCTGCTCTTCAAGCCCGTGCACTTGACCCACATAAAGCCTCATTGCTCAGGTTTTATGGGTATGATCCAAAGCCCAGCAATGTCCATGGAAAGTTGCCCATTGACTTCACTGGGCTTTGTATCAGGGCCAATGTGGATGGTATGAATTTTACCCTTAACTGTATGCTCAGCAGAATGAAAAGCAAATCCTAACAGGTTTGAAATTGGCATCAGTTTGCAAGGTTATAAATCTTCATATTCCAAATGAAAAGCAAGTTTCACATGTGTACCTAACATGGATGCTTGCCAAAGAGAGAGGAGAAGGGGCGGAAAAGAGGAATAGTTGGACATTATTTCTTTGGAATCCAACCCTCCCCCCGCCCCTGTTTTGAGTTTTAAAGCTCTTGTGCCATGGAGGGTCATGGACTTAGCTTCAGTGCCTGACCTTGCTGTTTAGCACCAAGATTGCACTCACCTCAGAAGTGTACTTCCCCCCCCTCAGATCCATGGGTGTCTGCCACAGCAAGTTGAATGGGATGAAGCTCATGCAGTCCCCCAGGAAACTTAAATCCTGATTAAGGAGAACCTAAAATTGACTTTTTGCAGCTGTAGAGCATATTTTCCCCTGAAGAGAGCCATTAGAGTTTAAGGAGCCAATTTTTTTAGATGGCTGGGAAATTTTTATTTGATCAGCACCCCCAAGATTTGAAGAGGATTGCTTAGCCCTCTCCTTGTTTCCAGAACTAGCATAAATAATGCATTTTGTGATAATGTGGTGCCTTCCAGAGTATTTGTTTATCAGGAGAGAACTCTTTCTTTCCATGGGCTAGTACAGTCTGCTTCTTCACTGAATTTATGAAGCAAATCTTAGGCAGGAACTCTGTCCTTTTGTTTTAAGCTAAAGTGCTTTATTTTTACAACACTGGAATTGATTTATATATATGAAAATATTAAAATTGTCTTCCCATAATAAAATCAGGATATGGAGGCTTGGGGAATGGAAAGTTAAATATGCCTCTGGAAATATTTTGATGCTCACAAGCTGTCACTGAATCAATAATCATTGTTTTATGTTAATCTTTTAGAAACTTTCCCTAAGGAATGACATTATATATATATAATGTCATTCCTTAGGAAAAGTTTATATTAAAGTATATATTAAAAATACATGGTTAACCTTTCATTGATCTGTAATCTCTTTTTCATGACTTTATCTGGTTGATCTTTCATGACTAATAAAATTTAAAAAGCTGTTTATAAATTACATTGTAGGTTGCAAGACATTATTCAGAGAATGAACACATCAGCAATAGTGAATGGTAAGAAAAGAATAACTAAGGAAAAAGAGAAATTCTGCCCTCATTAATAATGTGATTGCATGGGAGTAACTGAAGGCACAACTTTGCCCCTAAATTTATTTTTAAGATGCCAAGTTGCTCAACATAGATTAGTTAGAATGTTACAAAATTAACATGGCATGGATTAAAAACTGGTTAACTGACAGGGTAATTGTAAATGGGGAATCATTATTAAACAGGTCTGTTTCTAGTTGGTACATCAGGGATCAGTTCTTGGCCCTGTGCTATTTAATATTTTTCATCAATGACCTGAAAGAAAGCATAAAATCATTACTCATAAAGTTTGCAGATGCCAGAAAGAACAGGGAAGTGGTAAATAACAAACAGGATGGATCATTGATACAGAGTGAGCTGGATTGCATCATAAACTATGCACAAGCAAACTATTCATTTTAATATGGTCAACTGTAAAGTCATATATCTAGGAACAAAGACTATAGGCCATAATTATAGGATGGGAGCCTCTATCTTGGGAAGTAGTGACTCTGAAAAGGACTTAGGGGTCAGATAATCAGATGAATGTGAGCTCTCAACGCAACATTGTGGCCCAAAGTTAATATGTGATCCTTCACTCTAGAAACAGGGGAATATTGAGTGGGAGTAGGGAGGTTATATTACCTCTGTATTTGGCAATAGTCTGACTGCTATTGGAATAGTGTGGCCAGTTCTGGTGTCCACAATTCAAGAAGGATGTTGATAAATTGGAGAGGGTTCAGAGAAGAGCCATGAGAATGATTAAATGATTGAAAAACATGCCTTAAAGCAAAATACTTAAGGAACACATTCTGTTTAGTTTGACCAAGAGAAGGGTAAGAGGTGATTTAATCCTGGTTTATAAGTACCTAAATGAGGAAGAGAAATTTAAGAGAAGAGGGCTCTTCAGTCTAACAAAGATATAACAAGATCCAGTGGCAGGAAGTTGAAACTAGAAAAAATTCAGACTAGAAATAAGGTGCACATTTTTAGTAGTGAGGGAAATTAACATTTCCCCAGGGACACGGTGGAGTCTCCATCACTGGAAATTTTAAAATCATGACTGGAAAGTGTTTCTAAAAGATATGCTTTAGTTCAGCTAGGAATTAATCCGGGTACTGTTTTAAACAGGAGGTGAGACTAGATGATCAGAATGGCCCCTTCTGGCCTTATAATTTATGAAGAAAAAAAAACATAGTTAGTGTCTGTCAGATTTCCTCACAAAAATGTCATTTTCAGATGCTTTGTATCAATGCTTATTTCATTTTCTACTTGAAGAAAGTGTTCATACAATGAGAAAAAAAGCAGACTTGGGCTCAGACAAAACAGCCTTGACATCCTGGTGTAGAGGTCTGGCTTTGCTTCATCAAGTAGAATGTTTTTGCATTAAGATCCTGCAAGATGCAGAATGCTTTCAGCTCCCATTAATTTCAATGAGCTTTGTGGATGTTCAGAACTGCATGGAATCGATTTGGGATTAATGAGCTGTTGCTCTGCACATTAAACCCATGCAATGTGGGTGTAAAATGTTGGCAAATCAGAATGACAGTGTGTTACACCCAATTAACACTGGTGAGACATGTAAACGACTGCACAGGTTGCAGGACAACAATGAGTTGGGCCCTTGGTATGTTTGATAGTTATTATTTTTATTGCAGTTGTCCAGTTGTTACATATTACAATAAAAATAGACTCTTATATTTGGAAAGGTTTTCTAGGTAATGGCTCTGGAGTTTACCTTTGGCTTAAGGAGGCGCCAAAGTCCTTTTATTGACTTGAAAAATAAGAATTTACAAACTAGTTTGGATAAAGTGAGAACCAGCTCAAAACTTTTGCATGAAACTTGAACCAAAATTCAATGTAGCTGATTTTGAGGTTAAAAATATTCTGGATAATTTATTTAATATACAGTTAATTGTAGTGCAATGCTACACTTCCTAGTTCATGCCAAAATGGAAGTGGAAATGCCTGTGAGAAAGGCTATTGACATCATATTTCTGCCATGAGAGCAAGTAGGAATTAGAGAAAGCTGACAAGAAAGGCTAAGCAAGTGAGATTTCAGTGCAGCTGTGCAGACACAATTGGTTTGGAGATGGTTAGGTAAACATCCAGTGTCAAATTGTTATAATTTGTATGTGCATAAATCAATGTCGAGTTACTACAATGTTATGTGTAATCGTAACATATTTCCAGGCAGGCACTTTTCTGGCCAGCTATAGAAACAAAGGATCACAATTGCTCACAAGTAATTCTGAAAATGTAGACCCCCAAATGTTGGTTCCCTTTTTCAATCCTAACCTGACAGTGTTTGGATTTCAAACATCAGCAAAATGAAATTATGTATATTCCCTTAAGTAAATTCTTAGAGAGGGGGTGTTAAGAAGAGAAAGGCTTAAGCCATCTTCCTAAATGATACATTGGGACAGAGAATTCACAGTTACATTACCTTCTTAGGTATTTTGGCATTGGCACTAGACAGGGCAATATAACTCATAAAATAATTAACCAACCTGCAGCAATAATTTTTACAGATATCTAAAGAGGAGATACATGTTATTTAAGACTAAGGAACTTTGTAGACTGTTGAAAAGCGAGTATTTTGTGTACGGTCTTTGTAAGTTATTTATTTCAAGTGTGAGGCAAATGATAAATATTGTTTAAACTCAAGGTCAGCTTTCTGTCTGTGAATCTGTTGATATTTTATGAAAGTATGGTCCTATATAGAATTATATGCATTATTTTTAGACCGAGGATCCAAATTCTACAACTTTTAAGGTGCCTCCAGGGAAGTGCTGAGTGTCCTTAACTCCTGTGGCAGTCAATAGAAATTAGAGGTGACCTGCACTTTACTGGAAGCTCACAGCACCTCTTAGGATCAGATCCAAAAATCTGCAGATGTTTTCTTTTCATGATAGGCACGTTGAGGATTTTGTAATCCATTTATCCTCTTGTCTTGGTGAGGGGAATGAGCTGCGACTGAAGTCTGTATAGTATTTGTCCTTCATCAAAATCCAGATCACCCATAGCTGACATGATAGCTCCATGCAGATCTATCTTAATTAGTTTTTATAGAAGTATTAAAAAAACCCTCTCATTAGAGAACAAATTATGATCTTTCTTCATCATTATAGATACATCTCAGGAGCTGCTTGTATGCAAACTCAAATCTGCTATGGGCTTGTGTAAAGTCAGTTTTTTGATGACTCTACTAAAATAAGAAGGAGCAGATAGTGTATTAAAAGGCTGAAATGGCATTGCCTCTTTTTATACTGAGGTCAGTCCAAAAGAGACCCAGTGAAGGCCATAAAATGAAATCCATTTTTCTTTAGACTGAAATCAATTTTTTAAATTTTATTCTCAAAGCTGCAAAATTAATTACAATTATAGTAAGTTTGAGATGTTGAAATAAAGATGAATGAACTTACAATGGCCTCTTTTATATAGTTTGTTGGGAGAGAAGTGAGCCTCCCCAGCTGTAGTAATTTGTCACTTGTATTGACAGATGAAGTGCAATAAATTCTAATCTAGAGTGAGACACACAGTCTCAGATCATTCAGCAAATGTCAGTAAGGCTTCTTCTCCATGGCCTTTGCAGTGACCTGAAATATAGATTGTTGGATGATCACTACATCTTTACTAGAATCCATCATGCTCTTAATCTTCTTTAGCATAGAGTTGCAAACAGATATTAGGGAAGGACTGGGAAATGGTTGAAAGTAGTATTAGTTATCTTTAAAAACTGCTCTTAAGTTGGCACTGAAATGCCAGGATACAGATCACGCGAGAAATGCTTGCACTTGATTATGGCAACAACTCTTGTTGGACCAGACGGCTAGAGCAAAGAAACTGTACGTGATTAAAAGTGTTATGAAAAATTATGTTGTGTATTATATGATTGTAATATACAAATCAAATAAATAACAGTGCTGGTACATAATGTTAGGGTGAGCAATAAAAAATTGCATATGCAAATTCTAAGGGAAAGATTCTGTCACCAACTATCATCACATTCTCTGGACCTGATTCTGCTTTCAGCTGTACAGATGTACATCAGGAACACTTCTAATGAGATCAGTAGAGTTACACCAGTGTAGGTTGGTGTAGATGAGACAGAATTAGTCTCAGTTTCTCTATTTTTTTTGTTGCATCTTCAGTTAAAGCATTTATGAAAATAGCTCTGTCATTTATTTTATGGTCTATAAAAATAGCACTGTCCCAAACATGCAACTCTTAGAATATGTCTGTTCTCTCTGTATGTGGAAGTAGACCTCCCAAAAGGAGTAAAAAAATGGACACAATGACTTAAACAACGTTCCTGGTTTGATGTAATCATGTTCAATTGGTTAGGGACCAGCTGAGAACTCATAAATTACCAGTGATATTTGCTGAATTTACTTATGAATTTATTCATTCTAATATGTATAGTTAATAAGGAGCTGTTTGGCTAAACATTTTAATAAATATCTTGAAGGTGATTCAGAAATACAGAATTGAAATCTAAGACTGAGAGATATCATGTAGATTGTAATGGGGGGAGTTTTATAACTCATGTATACAAATTGCACTCAGTAGCAGATTAATTCATGGGCCCATGGGACCTGTGCCCAGGTGACCTGGCCAGTTTGGGGACTCCCACCTCTGGCTCCCACTGGGGCACGTGGCTAGCAGATGAGGCGGCCTGTGCCACAGCGGTGCCACCACGTTGGATGTTGGGCCAAGCCTAGGTCATCTCTACCATGGGCAGCCTCTGTGTTTCCATCTTGGGGTCCCTGGACCAGCAGCTGAAACCAGAGACATGAGGCCAGGCCAGGCTGGACAGGAGGTTGGGGAAACCTGAAGTGGGGAGTTCAGAGAGGAGCTGGGGTGGGGCTGGGGGAGAAAACCTGGAGCCAGGAATGTGGTGGTGCTAGGGGCTCCCTGGAGCACTGGGGCTAGAGCTGAGCCTGGGGTGGAGGAGGGGAGGGTAGATGCGGCGGGGCTCTGGCGGCTATTTAAGGGATCCGGGGCTGTGGCAGCTGCTACTGCCCTAGCCCTCAAAATAGACGCCGGAGACCTGCCGCCGCCTCCCTAGGGCTCCGGCAACAGGGCTCCAGGGATGATTTAAAGGGCCCAGGGTGGTAGCGGCAGCCGGAGCTCCAGGCCCTTTAAATCACCGCCCAAGCCACCAGCTGCTGCTGCTACCCTGGGGCTCTGGCAGCATGGCTCGGGTGGTGATTTAAAGGGCTTGGGTCTCCCATTGTGGCTACCCTCTGGGGCCCTTTAAATTGCCACCCGAGCCCCGCTGCTGGAGCCCTGGGGTAGCGGCGGCAGGGCTCTGGTGGTGATTTAAAGGGCCAGGGGCTCCCGGCTGCCACTACTGCAGTACAGCCCCAGGCCCTTTAAAGCTCCGCCAGAGGCCGGGAGCCCCCTCTGATGGTGATTTAAAGTGCCTGGGGCTCCACTGTGGTAGCAACAGCTGGAGCCTCAGGCTCTTTAAATCACCCCGGGGCTCCCAGCAGCCTCTGCAGCTGGTAGCTCCGGGGGTGATTTAAAGGTCCCGAAGCTCCCAGCTGCTGCTACTACAGTCCCGGGGATTTAAAGGCCCTGCCTCTTCTGGTAGAGGCCCCGCACCCACCTAAGGACTCGGGAGTACTGGTAAATCCTTTAAGTTACTTTCACCCCTGCTGTCCTGTCTCTTTTGCAAATGGCTAACTTTAAGCATGTGTGTTTCAATGGGTTTCAAGGCCATTGGTCTTTTACCCAGGCCCTTAAGAGCAATGAGTAAATAGGAAATGCCAGGACAAGATTTCAAAGAATAACTATGTACAAATGCAGGTGAGAGGTTAGGAGCCTGCACAGGGTCACATCACTATTGGCTTATTGTTACTACATCGTCACTCTTTCTTGCTTCTCAGTGTAGACTCAGCCTGTCTTTCAAAGGTGAATCAAAACCCTGAATCCAAACACACCTGAAGGTCAGATTCAGACAGGACCACAGTGGCTTTTTGACTCAAGCCGCTTTCTCATCATATTGTGCTTGCCCACATTTGTTGTTTCTTGCCCACATTTGTAAGTCATGTTGTATTTTGACAGGTTGAACCTTTGCTTATTTATATTCTTATATTTACTAAAATAAAATGTCAACCAAAACATGCCTACTGTACATTGAAGGGACCAGACCTTCCAGTCAGTGTCGATTAGGCTATGGTTAAAGCAGATACCTAAAGAACAAGAAAGCTGGATTCTCTTTTTATCTCTGCCACAGACTTGCTGTGTGATGCTCTGCAAGTCATTTCTTCTCTCTGTGCTTCAGTTCCCACGTCCAAAAAATGAAGATAGTAGTGTTTACTATTACACTCAGATAAAACCACTTCATATTACTGCTTCATATACACACAGCTATAATGAAGTTGACTTAATAATTTCTCTGCAGTGCTGTTGTAGCTATGTTGGTACCAGGATATAAGAGAGACAAGGTAGGTGAAGTAATATAATTTATTGGACCAACTTCTGTTGGTGGAAGGGACAAGATTTTCAGCTTCACAGAGGTTTTCCTCATGTCTGGGGAAGGTAACCAGAGTGTGTAAGCTAAATACAAATTGGGACAGATTGTTAAGCTTAAGGGCTCACAAATGCTGTAGGAGATCACTTTAAATGAAGTGGGCAATGGAGGGATAGCAAGCAGTAGGGTACGTTACAAATTGTTGCAATGAGCCATAAAACCAGTGTTGCTGTTAAGACTAGAGTTATGAGTTAAGTTCCCAGGCTCATCTTTTGAAGGTGTTGTGCAGGTTTCCTTTGAGGACAGGGACTGAGAAATCAGATATAGATATTATTAATAATTTCTGTCAGTTTAAAGATAAACGGGTGGAGATGTTTATGACCCCGTTCTGCAAAGTAATAGAACAATTTACATGCTTCAAATTAAGCACATGTGCAAAATTGGGGCTTTTGAGATGAATTGATGGCCCCACTCAAATCAATGTGAGTTTTGACAATATTCCCCCATAGTTTTTACTAGTGAGAGGTTAATATTTGAACTAATTGTGGCTTATGTTTTAAAGGCAAAATCCTCTATAATACATGAATTTAATTCTGTAGATTATTTATACTGCAATGTAGTATGGTTACATTTTCTCAGGGTAAAAAACCAGCTTTTAATTTTGTAAAGAACTTGACAATATGACCCTATATGGGTCAATTTGTGCCATTAACATGACTGAAACCGGGTTTAATTTTCATTTTGTTGGACCTTTTTAATTCAGAATCCTGAAAAATTTACAATGTCATTCATTTTTTAAAAACTCAGATCTTTTCACCCGGTGCCTTTGAAGAGTACTATGGGAGTTTGAGCAGTGTGGCTCCAAAGAATACTGAATAGTGGTTGTGACTACAAAACAAAGATAAGCTGAGCCTTTTCTCCTTCTTCTTGCTAACAAACCTGGAAAAATAGTTGCGTGTCACAGGCTCACATTTTCTTCCTCAAACTTTTCTTTTTCATTCCAATTGTTTTTGTCAGTTAGTGACCAAAACACAGAACGTAACTACAGTTATTCAGGTATAGCAAACAACTGTACGTTTAACAGTAAAGACAGACAAGAATAATAAAATAAACCAATCTTTTCTCAGATAGCAATAGTGGACCAGATTCTCTCCTGTACTCAGTGCTTTCTGATTCTAAAACTGCAGCCCCTCCAACATTAGTCTCAGCATGTTATAGCAAGTGATGGGCTGCCCCCTTTGTTTCTCCCCTCACTTTAGACCCCTACAATAAGGTGTGGGGGCAATTGGAGCAGGAGTTGGCTCTGCCAGCTTTATGCCAATCTGTGAGATTTCCCCCACTGGTCAAAATCTCACTTGGCGAATTTTGACCAGTTTCTGTTTCCTTTGCGTTACCCGAACTTCTATATTTTACATAGGGTGACCAGACAGCAAAAATGAAAAATCGGGACGGGGCTGGGGGGTAATAGGAGCCTATATAAGAAAAAGACCCAAAAATCTGGACTGTCTCTATAAAATCAGGACATCTGGTCACCTTAATTTTACACCATCTGAGGTTTAACCCAAGCCAGATTTAATGAATAAATGAATGATTCCATCTAGCTATACCATTCCATGCACCATTGTATTTGAGTGTTCAGTTTTGACCACTCTCTCTAATTTTAATGACACATTTTCTGAAGTAGTTGCCATGCATTATAGCATTAATTATGCCTTAATGAAGTTCTGCATTTGGGGAATCATAATCTGTGATTAGTAGCCAAGGATATATTTTCAGAAATCCAGTCTGATACAAATTTTGATTATGTAAAATTCTTTCCAAAAATCAGTTAACGTGATTTGGTTTCAGGCATGTTCAAAAGCATCTTGTCTCTGCTCCAATGGCACTATTAGGGCAGCTAATGGGTCTGATTTCTGTGTCTGCATCCTGCTTTTGGGAGTGAAAGACTGAGTGGAATAAGGCCATGCCTTCTAGGCTGCAGATTCTATACAGTGTTTGGGAATTGAGCTAAACAAAGAATACATGGTACATTATATCCTGCATTGTGTAATTACATATACCTGCTCTGATTTTGCAGCAACTGATACCTCCATGTGAGTTTTAATTTCCTCAGCACTGATAGATGGGTGGGTCAAAGTTACCACTATGACCAAAGCCTGACTGTGTTTCAAAGAGTACATTTCCCTAATATTCATTACAGGAAATGGCAGGATACACTACAGACTAACCAAAGAGCAGAGTGCCTTTATCTTATAGAAAACATTTGAAATATCAGAGCCCTGGGGAAGTTTAGGAAACAAAATTCCAAATTAAGTATTTTTTTTTAAAATAAATAAATTACATTTAGGACAACCAATTATTTAGTAATGAACTATTGATCCCACATGGGGAAAAATAAAATACATAGGAAAACACTATAGTAAGTAGAAATTAAGTAAAATAAGATCACTAGCTGTTACAGAACTGTTGCTGCGTATTCTTGACGCATGGGCTGCAGGAATGATTTGCAGAGTGCAAACAAAATGATACAGGAAGTAAAAGACAAACACATTGCACTAGCCTCAAATAAGAACATTAAAATTTGTATGGGTCTGACACTCAGTTATGTAAATCCCTTTTTATGCTGCTCTGGCAGCATCAAGAGACTTTAAGTGTGAGAAAACAGCTCCTGAGAACGTCCAGTGTGCATACGGACTCTGTGATTGGAACTGGAGTGAGGGGTCTATATGTGTTCAACTCTGAAAGGGGGAAGATCAGGAGTGTGCCAAGAGCGTGTGAGGAGTGTGGCCAGAGTGTAGTGCACTATAGCTATTCTCTGCTACTCAGGACCCATAAGGGGTCATAGGAAGCTGAACATACATTCAAGTGGCCTTGAGGCTGCTCTAACTTACATAGTAGGCCAGGCTGGCCTGTGCCCTGAATATGGTGAGTGCAAAGGTGAGTGAAGACACCTCTGCTTTCCTCTTCCATCCCCATGCCAAACATAAGAATGGAATTGTTAGACCCCCAAGTTGGGCCCCAGGGCCAGACAACAGGTGCTCCGGCCTCCACCCCCCAACGGAATTTTCCCCCAGCCCCCAGAACTGCCACTGATCACGTAGCTGCTCAGAAAGCAGAACTTGTAACAGGAAACAGCACCTTGCGGTCGGCCGACCTGAGGAGGGGAAGTTCCCCCACGACAGTCGCTTCCTGGGTAGAGATGCTGGGGCCCGATTGCCTCCCTTGTATGGGCATGAGCCACTCGCAACCCCGCAATTGGCTTATCATAAATTATGACGAAAAATTCGTTATATATTGTCGGCCCCCTCCCGGGGACGGGTGGAGAGAACACGAATTTCCGTCGAACCGTATCCAGGCCTGATCACCCTGAAGCTCTCTCCAGGCTCACGCGTTTCCTGAAGCCTGACTGCTTGCCGGCCGTAATGAAACTTTCGTGGTTTGTGTGTGTAAGTAGAATTAGCTGTTAAGTATAACTGTGCTGTTAGATAAGAGGCAAAGACTGGTTCCAGCCGCCCCAAGGCTCCTGCTAGGGGAAACCCGTTGACCAGGAAGCCTTGAAAGCAAGGGGGGCCAGTCAAGCCTCACGACCTGTGTTTAGTGAGATTAGCTGCTACATTTATGGTTACTAATAGTACCAATATCACTTTTACTAACCCCTGGGACGACCTGCATAATTACTGGGACTTAGAAAAATACCAGGGCCAGCTTCTATTTGTAATTGTAGTGTTTGTGTTATTTGTTCTAGTATTATATTGTAAGCCCAAGCTGTAACTAATTGTGTTATCCCTTATCCTTATCTGTGTCTCACTTAATAAATCCTTAATCTTTAACACTACGACTGATTGCTTGCGTTATCCCCGTCACTACCCTTGGGCACTTGTCACCCCCCCCAGGGCATCCAGTGATCGAACCTCCTCCCTACCCCAACGCTCATTACCCGGTAGATAACGGGCACCTGGTGGCCATATCGGTGGAGCGAGGGGTGAGAGCAATCTGTAATCAACAGGAATAACTGCGAAACAAGACCTATATATTTTGTTTTGAATTTTTTGAAGTTCAGTGTTAATTAAAATCAGGGTTTTAGAGCTGTGCTCCAGCTCCATGCAAAAGCCTGCATCTCCACTGCTCTGGAGCTGCTCCACGCTCCAGCTCTGGGCTCCGCTCCAAAGCCCTGATTATAATGAGAACAGAGATGTATTCTGTTATTGCTTCAGTGCTGGGTCTCCATCTCACTGGGCACCTCATGTTCTATTTCCAAACTTATAGGGAAACTGTAGCAAGGGGGCGTGGCCTCCCAACCTAATGGAAGGGAGAGACCCACAACTGCCCCTTGGTGGTCAGAGCCAAGAAACCCACAGCTGCCATACCAGAAGCAGAGGGGCAGGACAGGAACCAGAAATATAAAAGGCAGGCCCTCCAGCTCACTTGAAGGAGAGTTGCCAGAGGAGCCCAGACCCAACGGATGCCACTACAGTGCCAGAGACCCAGAAGGACTGCCAGAGCCCCCAGACACAGGGAACGCCAAGGAGCTGTTGGGGCGCCACTAGCCATTTACCCCAGTCAGACGAATGACAACCCTGGAACCCCAGTACTCCCTGACTGGGAGTGTAGAAAGGAGCCCGGGGAAGCCAAACAGGGGGCAGCTGTGTTATTAACTGTAAGCCAGCCAGTGTGTTATGGATGAATTTCCCTGCTGTGGTGGACCACTCTGCCACTGTTAGAACCCTGGGCTGGGACAAAGTGGAGTGAGTGGGCCTGCATCCCCCTACCCTCTGCCACCACACTCTTGGGGGTGGCAGCCTCCCCATCTGCAGGCTAAGAAGCCTGCATTGGTCTGTCACCCACCCGAACTAGATGCCTGACGGTTTTGCTGACTGTCCTGCCAGGGAGCTGATTCCCCCAGACTGCCATATTGCTTTGCTGGGCTGCAGGCCAGAGTGATTAAGGGTCAGCTAATTTCCCCCTGAACTGAGTCACTCCAGAAACATTGTAGCGAGGGGGCATGGTCTCCCCCAGATAGGGAGAGAGCCACAACTGCCTTACAGGAACTAACAGACAGAGTGCAGTACTTCACTGAAGGGGAGGTAGAAAGACCAGATTTCTGAACTTGGGCTTTCCTGGAACTGTATGGGAATAGGTCAAAGTAATAGGTAAAAAAAAAAAGAGATAAAAGGTTATAAAATATTTGTTTCCTTAATTTAATAAGCAGCCAGTAAAACCCCATGGATAAAACAGGAAGGTGCAGTTGTGTATTTGTGCTTCTGGGAATATGCTAACTTTGAACTGATAGAGATTAGGGAAAAAACTTTCCCCGTGGGCATGTTATTCTATAATTGCCTATTATGGGATTTATCTTACTTTCTCCTGAAGCCCCTGGTACTGGACTATAGGGGACAGTGTGAGGACACGGGACTACATAGGACACTGGTGTGAATGAGTCCGATAAATCCTATATGTCTGAGAAGGCAGAAAAGCGGAGGGGGAAGTCCCATTCTTACCCTCAGGCTATCCCCACATGTCTGATTATTTTGGTGACTGCTAATGGTTCAGCAGCAAAGCCTGCGATTCTTTGAAAAATCCATTCATTTGCATAGCATCTAAATCATGTCAAATTTACCAGGAAACACTTGATGTTGGCTTTTCTTCTGGGTTTACCTTTGCTAATGGCATCTTAGGCTTAGTTAAGGCCTGATCCAAAGCCCATTGGTCTTGGTGTAAAGATTACCATTGAATTCAATGGACCTAGGATCAGGCTTTTACTCTATACAGAGAGATATTTATGGATTATGGTAACCTGAACCTATGTATTTCCTTTGTGGTTGGCCTGACAAGAATTTCCTATTCTTTTGTCTTTGTTATCAGCAGGTGGTTTTATTTAGGTGGCTAATAAATCTGAGGAATAGAAGCTTGTCAAGACAAGAATGCTCAAACAGTATGCATTATGCTAACGTAAGTATAGCAGCCGTATATAAATCAGAAAATGTATCAAAACTAGTTGCCCTGCTAGATGCAATTCTATTAGTATTAAACATTTATACTCTAATATAAATGATTTATTGGGAATTAGGAGGGGAACTTCTTATAATGATACTAGGATTTGGGCATCTATTTTCTAGCATGCTGCACTGAACATTTACCTGTAATATCTAAATTCCTATCTTGTTTGAGGACTTAATTTAAGGTTTCAACCTCTGCAGTAAAAGGAATAAAATGTTTATAATTTATGGCATGATTTTTTTGCGACAGTAATTTAATTCCAGGTTAAATCCAATAAACATACCGTACTCTCTTCATTGCATTCCATTGCAGTACAATGCAATGCAAACATTTAATGTTGATAGTATGTCCTGCACAAAATAGAAGGTTTGTTAGTTCAAGCAGCAAAAGCCAATCTCATATTTTTTTAAACATTTTATACCAACTGCAGAAATAGCTGTATCAGAAATAAAAAAGATAAGGCCATAATTTATGTAAAAGTAACTCAAATACAGCTGAGGTTTGTTCATTCAATAATGAGGTAATAGTTTGTCTAATCTAATCTCAGAGTGTTTTCTGACACTTCAGTAATAGGCTAACATGACCTTAGAGGTTAATGATGACATTGCTCATATCACATGACAGGCTATTCCATGCCATCCTGAGTTAATCTTAAATTTTTTTATTTAGCTAATAGAGCCCCGTGTTTGCTAGTGTTGCAAAATGTAGCATGCCAGCCCCTAAAGGTGTGAAATTTTACTTATCTTCAAATGGAATGCACTTGCAATGGAGAGAATGTAATTAAAGGGTTCAGATTGCCATTGGTCAGAAATTGCAATTGTACCAAGCATTGGAAATGAAATAAAATTGACAGAACAAACTCAATGTAATAATCCTATTGGAAGCGGGAGTTTTCAAAATTTGCTCGCTTTCATTAATAAACAGTCTAAATATTATTTTGCACATATATATTTTTACCTATGGGAAGCACCAGAACAAGCATATAGCAAACCTGTTATTCTCCTTGGTCCTTTTATCTTCCCAAATTTTGCTCTCATAAATTGCATCAGGTCTAGAATGAGATTTTTAGCTTTTCAGGTAGGAACTAGGAGTAATCTAGAAGTTTTAAACCAGGGATTTAGGTGCTTAAAACCTTTTCTACGCATGTGGTGGTCTATAGGGTATGTGTAGTTGCACATTAGAGAGAAAGGCTCTGGTAGGAGCAGCGTAGATGAGGGAGGCATAGCTTGGGCATGTAGAGAGTTGTGTAGGGTATATACCCTAAGGTTCTGACTTGTCTTTACTCTACTGTGCTTTATAGGGTTCAGAGGATAGAGAAGATAGTACCATGCAGGCAGCTGAGACGCCTTTTATCACACATGGAAGTTCAGCTCAGTGTACACATCTTGTTTTTGGTGGTGCTGATCACATTGACTTCAGAATGGGTGAGTGTCTGGGAAGGAGTTAATCACTCATTCAGTAAGATTTGTGAATGTTTTTCTATAGCACATGCTTCTACAATGAGTCATAGGCACCCCTTAAAAATGAAAATAAAATTATTCTATGAGAGTACTTGCATTTGTCAGCTCTAACACTGTATTCCATCTCCATTCCATTCCTTTTCTTTTTGTGCTATAGGTCAACACTTTATAGATGAAAACACAGTAATGCATGGCACTGAGAGGCAATAAGTGACTAAAGAAATCAACTAGTGATGCACGGCTTTGGCTGAGTTGAAATATACACTGGTTTGAAATATGCACGGTATAGTGTCCTGAATTTCTTAATGAACAATTACATTTATATTAGAAAAATGTAATTGGTTCCAGGACAATATACTCTGAGGAGAAACTAATCACTTCTATTGTGCTTAAAGTGGTTTATTGGAATGTACAGTGGTTGTAAATGATATAGGCTAGGCTCTCAGGGTTAATCAAAGTAGTTGTATTGAAGTCTACATTATTATAATGGGGCTACATTATTTTATACTGGCTGAGGCAACCAGTCCTATACCTCCAATGGTTAAAAAAGGTATTGGTCTGATTGATTATAGGATGATTAGAGCAACAACATACCAAATTACAGCTCTAATCACTGTTTATTAGTGCTAGACTGAGCCAATAGGCTCAGCCCAGAGAAAGAGGCAGAATAGAGCTGCACTGTTCTGAGGAGGTACAGCTTTCGTCTTCAGTACACCTAGCCAGTACACCTAGACAGGTCTTCAGACAGGTCTGTTGCTGTGTGTGGAGCCAAGACCAGAGCTGATTCAAAATTTTTGTGGAAACGTGCAAACTCAATGACATTTTTGATAGGAGAAAGACAGGACATTGCAACTTTCAATAGTGTTGAAACGTTCCATTTTGAAAAGGCAAAAACAGTGTTTCAGCTTTATTTTATTTAATTTTGACTTGTATTCTAAAAATGTTTTAAATGAATCACTAATATAAACATTATCAAAATGAAATGATGCAATGTTTCCAAACTGAAATTTGAGAATTTTCATTTTGCCAGAAATTTTCGAAAAGTTAAACATTGACCTTGTCTGATTAAGAATTAAAACAAATTTCAAAATATTAGAGATTCTTGTGGAATGGAAATTCTGTTTTCCAATCAGCTCTGGCCAGGACTGCCCTAGCTTACATCTCCATAGTCCAGGAGGCACAAAGCCCTTGTTGCCTCTCTCTCCTGGTGCTACAACAAGCTCAGCTTGCCCATTGTCCCGAACTGGAACAGAGCACAGAGCATTGAAAGTAAATCAAGTTTTGGACAGCATGACAGAAAGTTCAATAAGTCTTTGAACTGGAGAGGGAGTCAATGAAGGTGGTAGATAACAAGGATGACGTGGTGATATGATAATGTTATTATTGATCAAATCATATGACAGTACTGCCTTAGGGATGAGAGCTTTATGCTCTTCATTCCAGCTGTGAGTTCTAGTGAGTGAAGAACAACTTTCCACATACTACAGCAATTGTTGGTGATCCATTTTCTGAAAATTCTGAGAAGACTAAGCTGTATGAGTGCTAAACTGCTGTAGTAAAATATGCAATAGTGTTGCAAGTTCTGAATTTGTGTTTCTAAAAAAAGTTGTAAAGTACATTCTCTAAACTGCTTGTTCAGTGCAGATGAGAACAAGAACAAGTTGTTGTAGGAGAATAACCCCTCTCTTCATAGGACTATTGGGTCAAATACAATATCTTCTGATTCTGAGCTCAATAGTTGATTCTTATTCTTCAAAAGAAGATTTTTTGATCTGACAGACTGGAACACCCATTTAAACCTTGTCTTTCAACATCCCTGTTGGTTCTGATCTAGTACTTTGCACATAAGAAATGAGGAGAGATTTAGTTCTTGGTGAAATCTGAGAACTATTTCAGTTCAATGTTGACCCAGTCAATAACTATACCCAGAGGAAGAAAGTAGGCTTAATTCTTATGAATGTATTAACATTTCTTCCTTTCTCCCAATAATCTGTGCAATTCTGCCAACTTAATTTCGTAAAGCTATCTAGAGAGCAGTAGATACTTTATATACCCGTAGCAATATTTGTTTTTACATGCTGCTATAATTTTCTACATAGTAGATATGGAATCCCATCTTGTTTTTCATTACTGGCATTTTCTAAATATCTGTATCCTTTCCGTAATTGGTGTCAGTTGCAGAGTTCTTTGCTCCATGGAGGCTAGAGTTACTATTTAATACATTTTAAACAAATGCAGACTTTGTGGCTGGACTGGAATCCTAATGGTACAGTATTAGCATGGGGTTTGTGAAACCTCGTGCAATCCAGCAAAGTGGAGGGTAGTGAAAAGTAAATAAAAGTAAATATCCATATTGTTGCTTTAAAAAAATTGAAAGCCAGAAGATTAGATGAAAGGGTACCCTCATGTTATTTGTGGTGCAAGAGCTATAGCACTCCAGCAACACTCAACTGAGTGAGTGACCTCAGCCTCATATATTGCCTTCAGAAACAATAAAATTTTTGTTTTTCATATGCATTAAAGTGTTGAAACACTTCCTTAAATTTCTAAAGGTGTGAAGTAATACAGAATATAGGGATGACATATGTGAAGATTGAGAAATATAATTTTCCAGAAGCTGCTTGAATATAGGTTGTGCTGCTAGTAAATCATGCTTATCAAAGACTATTAAGACACAGGAGTACCTTAAATGACCTTACTTTCAGCCTGAAATTTCCTCTCTATATAGCATATCTCAAGATAGCCTTTTATTGTTCATTTTTTTTAATGCAGGCAGTTAAAGAGCAACCAGGTAACAACCTTCTGCAATATTCCTTAAAGCAATGGTGACTATTGAGAAATAAAGTCATTAGTACTGATAGAAAGTATAGAGTATTAATAGCAAAAGGTAGTGGTGGGTGGAATTTATATCTATTCTTAATCATTTTAACACTAATGAATTATCACTCTTATGGATTGCAGCCCACATCATCTCACTGTCCCTCGCAACAGATTTGCATATATGTGAGTTAACAAAATAAATGAAAGCCTCTGTGTCAACAAGCAATTGCATGGAATCATCTTTTGTGATCTGCGGGAGAGGAAAAAGACAGACCACTTAGAGCATTACCATTTACTGAGCCAGGAAATGCAAGCATGTTAAAACCTTATGTTTAATGATATCAAAATGTACTTAACTGCTGCTAACAAGCAATAATCAAGCAACATGTAGTATCTGCATGATACAGCTGAAGTACACCAAGGAAACCTGAGGGCTCTGGCTGACACCAAAATTGCCTTGCCACAACTTTCTCAATTATCTTCCCCAAAGAGGAGACCTCTTACGGCCAGTGGACAAAAACTGCTAAGTATGATGGTTCTATTCTAAATATGTAAGTTACCATCAGGCCCTCTCAAAGGTCCAGAGAGGTCTGGGCCATTTTCAGCTTTTGAGGCCCCTAGCCATAATAAAAATAAAAATGATGACACATGAAAACCTATTAAAGGCACCAAAAAAAGAATTAGATATAATTTGAATATTTTATTTAACAAATGCTTTTCTAGCCTTTCTGTGCAAATGCACTAATTATTGAGGGAAAAAAATCTAGCTTTTGTGCAATGTCACAGTTGATATTAATCATGGCGAGCCCATTCAAATGCTCTTGTCCCATAGTTGAATGGTGATAGTTCTTTACCTGCTTCAATATGTTAAAGGTGTATTCACCTGAAGCCATTGATGCAGGCAAACTCACAAAAATCCACAATGCAACTGTGATATTTGGAAACACCCCAGAAAGTGCTAGTTCAAGTGTTTCTTGAAGCAATTCCTTTGGCTTGCGATCCAATTTAAAGTTTGTGGAATATATTCGTTTGAGAAAGTTGACCTCATTGAAATCTTTTGAGATTCTTTTTGTTGTACTGTTGCTGAAATTGAGTGGTGAAGATCTACTTTCTGCAGCTGAACAGTCTGTTGAACTGCCAAAGAAAGCTAAAAAGGGTACAAATTAGTCACAGTTACTCGAAATCGGTGTGTAAGACCTGATTTAATAGCGTCAATGATGAAAAGGAAGACATTAACCCTATAATGCTGCTTGGCATCGGATTCAGTAGATAAGTTGTGATTGGTGAAGAACTCAGATGAAATGCCAATATTCTGTGCTACTAATATGGACTCAGTGAGGATCACATCCCATTGTTCATGAATCTGTTGAATGTCATTGATAAGACTTTCAATCACTCTCAACATCAGGTGTAGCATTGTGTGCTTTAATTACCAGATTAATTTGGTGGATCATTGTAAGTAGCTTCATCCACAAAGATGACATCGGGGGGGGGGGGGCCAGGAGGGCCATTTGGCCTGGGCCTCAAGCACAAAGGGGGCCTCAAATTTAGATACTTGTTAATTTTTTGGCATTTGATAAGTTTCACAACTTGTCTTTATGTGCATCCCTATCAGACCAAAATGTGAAACACTCTCATTCACCCTGCTTGCTCTACAAATGAAAAAGTCTATCACTGGGAGAAAGTGAAACAAGAATCAAGTACTTCTACCTACAGTAGAAAGACTACGGGTAAAACCATTAGGGAGTGATTGCAGAAAAAAGTATCTGTAAAAATGTGGTGCTCAGCCTAGATAAAAGTTGTCTCACATGGAACACTGCTGCAGACTCTCCATTTCGTAATATAGCCAACTCTGGTTACACTATGTGGAAAGCAGGTGGACATTTTAGGAGCAGAAAAGTGTGCAGTGATATTTTTAGGTTGTAAGTGTACGAGTGTCAATCATAGAAGACAAGGCCACAGGGGAGTATTGTGATCATCTAATCTGACTTCCTGTCTAGTACAGCCATAGAACTTCCCCAGAATAATTCCTTTTGAAGTAGAGCACATCTTTTAACAAAATATCCAATTTGATTTAAAAATTGACAGCAATGGAGAATCCACCACAATCCTTGATACATTGTTGCAATGGCTAATTTGCCCTCACTGTTAAAAAGTATACCTTATTTTCAATATGACTGTCTAGTTTCAGCATCCAGTCATTGGAATTTGTTAGATTAAACAGACTATTACCAAATATTCCGCCCCCCCCCGCATCTAGATACTAATAGAGTATGATCAAGTCACCCCTTAATCATCTCTTTGTTAAGCTAATTAGATTGAGCTCTTCATTATAAGGCATTTTCTAATCCTTTAATCATTCCCATTGCTCTTTTCTGAATTTATCAACATCCTTTTTGAACTGTGGGCACCAGACATGAACACAGCATTCCAGGAGTGATTGCCCAAATGCCAAATACAGAGGAAAAATAACTTCTCTACTCTTAGTTGAGATTTCCCTGTTTATGCTTCTAAGGATCACATTAACAATCTTTGTCACAGCACTACACTGGGAGCTAATGGTCAACTGATTATCCATTATGACCCCTCCAAAAATATCTTTTTCAGAGTCACTGCTTCCCAGGATAGAGTTCCCCATCTTGTAAGCATGGACTATATTATTTGATCATAGATGTGCACATTTACATTTAGCTGGATTAAAAACTCAGTTTGCCTGAGCACAGCAAGCGATATTTTGTTACACTGGGCTATATCCATTGGCTTCATTTTTCAGATGGTCAAGTACTATGTGATTGGCTGGTGGGGGCAGATATTTTCCATCTTGTAACAGCTAAAACTCTAGGAGTATCACCATCTACAGTTCATCACTCTGGGTACCTTTTCTATGGTCTTGTAACCCAATAATAGATTCATAGACTCTAGGACTGGAAGGGACCTCGAGAGGTCATTGAGTCCAGTCCCCTGCCCTCATGGCAGGACCAAATACTGTCTAGACCATCCCTGATAGACATTTATCTAACCTACTCTTAAATATCTCCAGAGATGGAGATTCCACAATCTCTCTAGGCAATTTATTCCAGTGTTTAACTACCCTGACAGTTAGGAACTTTCTCCTAATGTCCAACCTAAATCTCCCTTGCTGCAGTTTAAGCCCATTGCTTCTTGTTCTATCATTAGAGGCTAAGGTGAACAAGTTTTCTCCCTCCTCCTGATGACACCCTTTTAGATACCTGAAAACTGCTATCATGTCCCCTCTCAGTCTTCTCATTTCCAAACTAAATAAACCCAATTCTTTCAGCCTTCCTTCAGAGGTCATGTTCTCAAGACCTTTAATCATTCTTGTTGCTCTTCTCTGGACCCTCTCCAATTTCTCCACATCTTTCTTGAAATGCGGTGCCCAGAACTGGACACAATACTCCAGTTGAGGGCTAACCAGCGCAGAGTAGAGCAGAAGGATGACTTCTCGTGTCTTGTTTACAACATACCTGTTAATGCATCCCAGAATCACGTTTGCTTTTTTTGCAACAGTATCACACTGTTGACTCATATTCAGCTTGTGGCCCACTATGACTCCTAGATCTTTTTCTGCCATACTCCTTCCTAGACAGTCTCTTCCCATTCTGTATATGTGAAACTGATTGTTCCTTCCTAAGTGGAGCACTTTGCATTTGTCTTTATTGAACTTTATCCTGTTTAACTCAGACCATTTCTCCAACTTGTCCAGATCATTTTGAATTTTGACCCTGTCCTCCAAAGCAGTTGCAATCCCTCCCAGTTTGGTATCGTCTGCAAACTTAATAAGCGTACTTTCTATGCCAACATCTAAGTTGTTGATGAAGATATTGAACAGAGCCGGTCCCAAAACAGACCCCTGCGGAACCCCACTTGTTATACCTTTCCAGCAGGATTGGGAGCCATTAATAACTACTCTCTGAGTATGGTTATCTAGCCAGTTATGCACCCACCTTATAGTAGCCCCATCTAAATTGTATTTGCCTAGTTTATCAATAAGGATATCATGCGAGACCGTACCAAATGCCTTACTAAAGTCTAGGTATACCACATCCACCGCTTCTCCCTTATCCACAAGACTCGTTATCCTATCAAAGAAAGCTATCAGATTGGTTTGACACGATTTGTTCTTTACAAATCCATGCTGGCTATTCCCTATCACCTTACCACCTTCCAAGTGTTTGCAGATGATTTCTTTAATTACTTCCTCCATTATCTTCCTTGGCACAGAAGTTAAACTAACTGGTCTGTAGTTTCCTGGGTTGTTTTCATTTCCCTTTTTATAGATGGGCACTATATTTGCCCTTTTCCAGTCTTCTGGAATCTCTCCCGTCTCCCATGACTTTCCAAAGATAATAGTTAGAGGCTCAGATACCTCCTCTATTAACTCCTTGAGTATTCTAGGATGCATTTCATCAGGTCCTGGTGACTTGCAGGCATCTAACTTTTTTAAGTGATTTTTAAACTTGCTCTTTTTTTATTTTATCTTCTAAACCTACCCCCTTCCCATAAGCATTCCCTATGTTAGACATTCCTTCAGACTTCTCAGTGAAGACCAAAACAAAGAAGTCATTAAGCATCTCTGCCATTTCCAAGTTTCCTGTTACTGTTTCTCCCTCCTCACTGAGCAGTGGGCCTACTCTGTCCTTGGTCTTCCTCTTGCTTCTAATGTATTGATAAAAAGTCTTCTTGTTTCCCTTTATTCCCATAGCTAGTTTGAGCTCATTTTGTGCCTTTGCCTTTCTAATCTTTCCCCTGCATTCCTGTGTTATTTGCCTATATTCATCCTTTGTAATCGGACCTAGTTTCCATTTTTATATGACTCCTTTTTATTTTGTAGGTCATGCAAGATCTCATGGTTAAGCCAAGGTGGTCTTTTGCCACATTTTCTATCTTTCCTACCCATTGGAATAGCTTGCTTTTGGGCCCTAATAGTGTCCCTTTGAAAAACTGCCAACTCTCCTCAGTTTTTCCCCTCAGTCTTGATTCCCATGGGACCTTACCTATCAGCTCTCTGACCTTACCAAAATCCGCCTTCCTGAAATCCATTGTCTCTATTTTGCTATACTCCCTTCTACCCTTCCTTAGAATTGCAAACTCTATGATTTCATGATCACTTTCACCCAAGCTTCTTTCTACTTTCAAATTCTCAACGAGTTCCTCCCTATTTGTTAAAATCAAGTCTAGAACAGCTTCCCTTCTAGCAGCTTTTTCAACCTTCTGAAATTAAAAGTTGTCTGCAATGCAGTCCAGGAACTTATTGGATAGTCTGTGCCCCGCGGTGTTATTTTCCCAACATATATCTGGATAGTTGAAGTCCCCCATCACCACCAAATCTTGGGCTTTGGATGATTTTGTTAGTCGTTTAAAAAAAGCCTCATCCACCTCTTCCACCAGGTTAGGTGGCCTGTAGTAGACTCCTAGCATGACATCACCCTTGTTTTTTACCCCTTTTATCCTAACCCAGAGACACTCAACACTTCCATCTCCTATGTCCATCTCCACCTCAGTCCAAGTGTGTACATTTTTAATACATAAGGCAACACCTCCTCCCTTTTTCCCCTGTCTATCCTTCCTGAGCAAACTATACCCATCCACACCAACATTCCAGTCATGTATTATCCCACCAAGTTTCAGTGATGCCAACAATGTCATAGTTGTATTTATTTATTAGCACTTCCAGTTCTTCCTGCTTATTACCCATACTTCTCGCATTTGTATATAGGCATCTAAGATACTGGTTTGATCTTGCCTCCCAGTTTTGCCCTGACCCTCCTTTCTCTCTGCCATTATAGCCCACGCTCCCTCTTGTTTCCGACCCATCTCCCAGGTCTTCATGTTCCCCACTTAACTGTGGGCTTTGCTCACCTGTCCCCGCCGAACCTAGTTTAAAGCCCTCCTCACTAGGTTAGCCAGTCTGTGTGCAAATAGGGTAGTTTAATAGTTTAATGCAATTAGCTAAATTTTTCCAGAAGTGACTGAGTGGAAAGGAACTTGGTAAGTTAATCCTAAAAGAGTCTTTTTGGACAACCATGAGTTACTGAAAACAGGCGTTTATAACGGGAACCATTTTGTGATCTTCTTTAAGCATTCATTATAAAGTGAACTTCAGGAGCCATAGGAAAATACCAAAATCCTGCTTCCCCCAAAGATCATCACAGCCCTGATCCACTTAAAGAATGAAAATCACTTCTGCAGTATGGCTGACCTTTCTGCCGAGTAGGTCAGCCTGCCCTGGAGCTGAGCTCAGTGACTTTCCATGGATCATTAAGACTGGATAGAGATGATAATGATTAGCTAAATTATTCCTTCTTTAAATCTAATGATCTGTGAGGTGAGAAGTCTGGAGCTATGGTAAGAGAAATTAAACTAGATGGAGTGATTGGACTTCACATTGAAAAAAATTGCATCTCTCTAGAATTTAGGCAGCACAGGATCCTTTGATACGGGACTAAGAAAAGCTGGTAAATATTCAGTCCCAGGCCAGGGAAAAGAAAGTAAGTATTTGAATTGCCAGCAAAGGAAAAAGAATAACACAATCTTGTTTCTGAAATTACTGGAAGGTGAGAGTTTCAAGTGGGAGAAAATTGTATATAGCTGCAAATTCTAATTCTACTTTGTAGATTGCTGTCTGGATAGAATCACTGGCAACTTAATCTTAGACTTAAGTAACTTGAAAAGGCACCTACCTCTCTGACTTCCATATATGACAGAGAAGAAGAAAGACGCTTAATGTTTTTTTCAGGCCGTGTGTGAAGAAGGTAGGGGAGACCCAGCAAATAGAATTTGTTTGGCACTTTGTCATTCTGTAAATTATGTGATCTTGGTTTTGTTGTTCTGAGTTGGAGACTGACGGTCTTCATAGTGGCTGAGAAACAGAGTTAAGAAATCCTCCTGAGAGTCTTTCAGTCACTGTGTCTTTTAAATTAAATTAGAAATGAAAGGAGGTGGCAGAATCCTGGGGGAAAGTGGGGAAAGAAAGAAAAAAATTTCTTCATTAAGTAAAGTCTTATGCATGTGCACAAATTAAAATTCATAGGGCTGCCTCCTTGTGCAAAGTGCCCCAGCATTTCACATCAATAGTCAGTAAATCTAGCTGTGGGTTTCTGAAAAATAGCAGATTTTATATATAAAACACTAAATTTGTGTCGCTGGAAAGTTATTCTAGGTGGGAAAGCCTCACCTGGGCAATAGGCCTCTAGAATTAATATATCTTGGTTCAAAACAGATTGGAGTAGGAATGCTGATGCAGTTTAAGATGTTTAGATATTGATCTTATAAGATGAATTCATCTTGAATTCACATATAAACCCACCTGTTTTTCTTTTTCCTATTGTCTGGTAATATGTGGCTATATTTCATTTTCAGAGAGAGCTTTTTAGAGATGAGACACTGGGAGGTAGCAGATGAAATCTATTTATTCAAAGCCTAGACACACTATTTATTCACAATTTGGGTGCCAGACTTTCCTTCATGCCACCTTAGCCCTGACCTGGAAAGACCTAACTCTAGTCATGCAAAGAAGTCTTTCTTCATCCCAGCTTCTTCAGTCCTTTGAACAAATGTTGTCAATTATGTCATTTAAATATGATAGGGAAAGTGAGCAACCACCCACTAGAACTGTTTTTTTGAGGTGAAAAATAGTCATCTCTCAACCAAGGACAGAGAAAGCCAGACTCCCAGTCCCAAACTTTTTGAATTTATTATCTTTTTCTGCCACAAAAAGGGTTTTCAGACACATCATCAGGACATGCATACTTCAGGCAGTGAAAGGTCATTGATTAATTTATTCTGTAACACAACACTCTGTACTTTTGAGATGTAAATTCTGTGTCACGCTTGTTGAAGAACACATAACTGGAAAACATAAACCCAAGCCAGGATAAACCATCCATGTAAGAGGGCTGAGAAACAATAGCTGTTTCAGCAAACCGCACTAATTAGATAAGTGAAATTAATTAATGAAGGACCTGATCTGGCATGTTGCTGAGCACCTGCTTGCAAAGCCCTGACAGCCTCCATTGTCATTGCCTTCTCTTGGCCTTGAGTGCATTATGTTTTCCACACACAGAGAGCTGCACGTTTGTCTGGTTGATTTTTTTTTCAGACAACGGAAAACAACAAAGAGAGAACAAATGTAAGTCTCCAGAAGAGAGATTGAGAACAAGAGCACAAAGCGTTACCCACTTTATAACAGTCACATTGAATTGTCTCCCAGACCTCCTTTTCAGCAGACAGGCGAAGAGATGTCATTAATTTAAAGATGCAATACACTGAAAACAGAATCAGAGTATTCCCTCTACAATTACATATTATGCAGGGTGGAACCTGTATTATTGTAAAGGGACTCTCATATGGTCCCCATGAAAGTTGCTTGTAATAACAACCATTTTGATGGTGAGAAACTGTCCTTGGGATCCTCAGACAAAGTTTTGGCAAGAAGGACAAACTTGAAATGGAAGAAGATAAGGAGCCAATCCCCAAAGAGCAAATATATATGTAACTAACTCAGGAATGAATATGTTTTACCTATTGGACTTATGTGAGGGCTGAATTGACTTGGAGAGTGGTTCACATACATATTTAAAACTCACATGGATCCACAACCAACTCTCTCAAGACTTACTTTACCGTGACACCTAGAAAAAACCCAAACAATTAGCCAACCAATGATAGCTGGGTTTTACCACAAATGGGACAAGATGATTTTATTCATTTTAATTAAGATGCTTTGACAACATCAGGACATGAACACTATGTAACTGCTACTCTATGAAACAATATAATTGTATGTTCAATAACATTGGCCTCCCCTTTTCCTTCCCTCCTTTTATTTCTCACACTCTTGGTTCAGCTTGTCTCAAGTTAGACTGTCTCTTACTACATGTATGTATAGCTAGAACAATGGGAGCCCTGATACAAAGCGGAGTGGAGGGGGGTGGGGAGTGGTCACATACAAATAAATAATAATAATAGAGTTAAAGGGGAAAAGTTCAATTTGGGCCAGCTACTCACTGTCTGGGCTGAACATGATAAAGCACAGTTCATGACTCTGATGAAAGATTGTGTCCTGTGGAGAGGGAGCAAGTTGTGATGTAGGGTGAAGTCAAGGATTTCAGAATAGCCCTATAGCAACTTAAGTTTAAATAGGTAGGACCTAACAAAGCATTTCTGGATCCTGTTACTCCATAATAGGAGTTAGATAGTTCAGCAACCTCCAGAAGATGCTAGCACTGGGGATTTGAAAAGCCTCCCTTGGAAGACTATCGAGAAAAAGGCACTAGCCACCCAGTGTCCCCTTAACCCCTCCCTCCCTCCCAAACAGGCCTCTAGGCTATCCCCTTTGGTAGATAGTAGACTATCATTGTCCCACACAAGAAGACTTAACAAATGATTAGACTGACCTTTCTTCTCTCCCTGAAGAAGAGGACCTTTTACTAAACATTTCAGAACCCCAACTAAGCTGGTTGTTCTACTTTCTTTCAGGGGTGGTATAATGGGAGGCACACCTCTTGAGCACCTTTTAGTGGCTGGGTATGGTACTACAGTTCATTTATCTCCCTGGGCACCCACTAGAGGTGGGTCGTCCACTGCTTGGCCCTCCAGCCAAGTCACAAAATCAAAGAGAACCCTTTTTGAGGTAGCAAAGAGTGTTCAGCAGCAACTCTGGGCCTTTTAAATTCAGCCCCTTTTCAGGATCTCAAATAAGTTCCGTCCACTTCTTGGGGTTTGTGCCACTATGGCCAGCAGAGGAACCCAGGCCAACCAGGTCCCAACCCAGGGACCCTACAAACAGAAGTTACTTCCTGCTTGATTTCAGTTCATTACTACTTCTTCCCTGGCAGGGCCAGCTTTAGGAAGTGCGTGGCCCAATTCGAACACTTTCAGTGGGGCCCTGGCAGGGATGACTTAAAAAGAAAAAAGTGTAAAAAAAAGCCTTCCATTTCTTCCATGTATTATTTATTTTCCATAGCTATATAAATAATAAAATTGTATATTATGTACATTGCATCATATATGCTGTTGATTGGTTATTAATGACTGCTGTTTCACATGTGTGGGTCCCTGCCACTCCCTGGGGGTGTGCACATGTGTGGGTCCCCGCTGCTTCCTGCCCCCCTCATTGAAGCAGGTGTGCAGGTTACCGGCCTGGGAACTGCAGGGCAGCAGTGGCCATAGGGCTGGTTCAAGGCAGTGCAGGGGCAGACTGGAGGTAGGGTCTGGCTGCAGGCAGGGCAAGGGGTGCGGGGCTGGCTGGAGACAGGGGAGTGTGGGGCGGGCTGGCTTCAGGCAGGGCCACAGGGGGGTGCAGCAGGGGTTGGCAGGGCTGGAGACAGGAGTATGGGACTGGCTGGCTTCAGGCAGGGGGGTGCAGCAGGGGTTGCCTGGAGACAGGGCAGGGCGGGCAGTGCGGGGCTGGTGCAGGCAGGGGTGTGTGGCAGGGGTTGGCTGGAGATAGGGCAGGGGGGTTGGTAGGGGCTGGCTGTGGGCAGGGGGTGCAGAGCTGGCTGCAGGCAGCGGGGGGCAGGGCTGGTGCGGGCAGGGCAGGGGATGCAGCAGAGGCAGCTGGAGCCCCAGCCCTTTAAAAACCTCCAAATCCCCCGCTATCCCAGGGGTCTGAGGGCTATTTAAAGGGCCCAGGGCTCCCCTGCTTCTACCCCGCCCGGACCTTTTAAATAGCTGTGGAAGCCCTGGAGAATGCATGGGGGCAGCGGGGCTCCGGCGGCTATTTAAAGGACCGGGGTGGCAGAAGCAGCTGGAGCCCTGGCCCTTTAAATAGCCCCCCGAGCCCCCTGCTACCCCAGGGCTCTGGAGGTTATTTAAAGGGCCAGGAGCTCCAGCCAGGGCCGCGGGGCTTATCGCGTTTCAGCCGGAGCTCCAGCCGGGGCCGCAGGGCTTGTCGCGCTCCAGCCGGAGCTCCAGCTGAGAGAATGGGGCTGTGGGGCAGCCGCGCTCCCGCCGGCGCTTTGGTCAGGGGAGCAGGGCCATGGAAGACCCTAGACCAGACAGCAGCCAGGGTAAGTAAAAAAATTTAAAAGGCGCCTAAAGCGCGGGGCCCGATTCCCAGGAATCGGGCCAATCGGCCTAAAGCCAGCCCTGTTCCCTGGGCCTCTTCCTACCTGGCTTTTAGCTTCTCTCTTACCTCAGGGTTAAGGTTCTTAGGTCTTCTCTCTCCCTCCAAAGCTAGCTAAAGCAAATGAAGCTAGAAACATACTCTGGCTATCCCCCATGCTCCTTTGCCAGAGCACCCTTCCTTGTCCCTCTGGTCCCAGCCAGAAACTGACCGGCTGAGCCCAGACAGCTCCTTTTATCTGAACTTGCTGTGCTCTGATTGGCTGCTTCCATGAGGCCTCTCTAGGCAGGTCTGGAAAACCCACCTTCACTTTTCCATTCCAGGGCAAGGTGCAACAGAGAGCTGCCAAGGCCAGGTATGCCCAGGCACATATAGGCAGAGATTTGGAGAATGAGAGTGGTACAATAAAATACCACTGTGCATATAAATTACATATCAATTCTCTGCAACTGAGCACCTTCCAGTGTGGTTAAAAAAAATCTGTATGAGAGAGTGTAGTGCTGGAATCCATCCCTCTAGTTTTGTTCAACCATCTTTTAGAATTCTGAGTTCTATGAAACTTCTCTTCAGCTGTTTGTATTGTCCTGTTCTAGTTGACTTCAGAACACTTTTGTGACTTAAACAAACCACAAACGTAATATGCAGCACATGCAAAATGTTGTGAAGTGTTAGGAACAGTTGTAATGAAAATTGACTGCAAGTGTCATAACAACAGGTGACATTATTCATAACCTACACTTGTAACAAGTTTATGATGTAAACTCAATGATCATAGATGAAATAAGCCAGCTACAAGTGTGAAAATATCCTGCACTGTAGCAGTAATACAACCAAATATAATAAATCTTGCCTGCAAATGTAATAAGGCTCTTAACTGCAAATGTAATAAAATCTATCAACAGCTGCAATGTATGTAGAACGTATTATATAGCTTTACAAAGAATTATACCCCCTGCTGTTTATGGACTCAATAAAGTCATGCTTTGTCTTCTTCCAGAAAATCAAGTACTACAGCCCTAAGTGTTTTTCCAATGTATATTAAATATGACAGCGTGTTAATACAAAAATGTTAAAGGTGAAAATGAAATTTTGAATCCAGATGTGCTCTTTAGTCATCGCACTAGCATAATAGAAAGGATGTGGTGTACCACCAGGGCCTGAAACATTTCCTGAGCCAGACAAGGTAGGAATCAAAAATAGAGGCTCTTAATAATTAATCTGTTCCTGAGCTGCTTTCAGCATGAATCCTTGTTCAGTGAGAGAAGTAATTTTGGCGAGTGACAAATGGAAAGTTCAATCTGCCTGATCTCCTTATCTCTGTGTGTCTCTCTACTGGCTTCTGAGAGCCCATTTGGTGATTGGGTGTGTCACTTCCTGGCATATTGCCGCTTGGTTTCTTTAGCCCAGTGTTGTAGGACCAAGTTATCATCAAGGACAGATGTGATGTAACTGACTTCTCTTGTTATCTATTTGTGATTCCTGTATATATCAGCATAGTTTTAAAACAGCATCCTTCCAGTGTTGTAATGGAGAGGAATCCAGAAACCTCTTGTTAAAATTCCACTTCCATTTTGAAGGGAGGGTTCTGTGATGGAGCTCACCCCCTATCTGGAGAGTGATAAATCATCTCCCATAGATGACTTATGTTTAGGTCTCATAAAAATGCTTTACTGGTCCATTCCAAACCCAGATGTTAGCATTTAGAATGGACCAGATTAAGTCAAGCATTATGCATTTTCAAGAGCTTTTCATAGTGGGATGATACTGCCCGCTATGTGGCTGTTTAACTTCATATTATACATGATCAGCATGGTATTATACTAGTTATATATACAAAAGTATAAAATTTTACAATACAGTGCAAGTTAATATAAGTATTAACATGTCAAGCAGTGGAGAAGTTTTGATTATTAGGAAATGTTTTTATTTAAAAGGTAAAAATTAAAATGGAGCCTCCAGTGCCTCATCATTCCACTCTATAATGAGCTATATGTTGTGTACCTACCATATATTTCTATTTTCATAAATTAAGGGGGGTGGGATTTCTTTTGTGGGAGCTGTAATGGTGCAAGACTCACCACTGTGGTGGTGGCTCCTGCTGGTCATTCTGGAATTAGCTCAAGTCCTTCTGCAGGGCACTCTCCTCTGGTGGTGTCTCACTCGCCGTTATTCCTACTTCGTTGTCTCTACCACTCTGGGACCTGTGCTGCTCCCCAGAACGCAGCATTCTCTTCTGGGTTCAGCCCTCCAGCTGCACCCCACTCCACTGTCTCCTCCGCCTTCAGGGGCACCGGCAGTCTATAGTCCAGCCACTCGCCCCAATGGCCTGCTGCAGTCACCAGTCTAGTCCCTTGCTCCAGGGGCTAACTATACTCTTTGTTGTCCACTTCCCCCAGGGCAAGTGGGGGCAGCCCTAGCATCTTATCTGCGCTTCCTCCAGGGCCTCAGCCAGAAGCTCCTTCTGCGCTGTGCTGCTACTCTGCTCAGCACTGCCCTAGCCCTGGTGCTCCTATGCAGCCAGTCCTTCTCCCTAGCAGACCAAGGAGAGACTATCCTTTGCTCTGCTGAGCAGCCCATTATATATGGCCCCTGCTGGCCCTGATTGGCTGCTGCAACAAGCCACCTCCTGATTGACTTACTTAGTGAGCCCTCTTCTAATTGGAGGGTTCTGCACAAGCTCCCTCTGGCTTGCTTTAACCTTTCCTCTTCCTGGTGTGGGACAACTGTGCCATTACAGGAACTGTTTTCTTAAATGTTGGCAATAGTTTGGATATTTTGGAGGGAAAGTCCTGTTACTCTGAACATAAAAGGTGGTGAGCACCTCTTGGCAGCTTGCTGGAGTGAATTGTGCATAAATGTGAATTTGTACATTGATGAGAATAAGTTCACCCTTTCCTATAACAGCTATTTGTCAGTGAACAAGAGTCTTTCAACATGATCATGCCATTGTCATAATTTTAGTCTTGATTGGTTTTTTTTCACATTTTGAATTCTTTCTGACCTTATACTAAGTGTAATGTTTGAAAGCGTTAATTGTTACATTAACATTTAAATCTTTGTGACAAAGTCCACCTTTTCTAGTCCTTTAAAGAAATTTCATACTGGATATATGGTATACTGCTACTCTTTCCTTCTAAAAGTACATGTATTAATAACCTCATATAGAATGCTTCATTGTAAACTGAGATGAGCAACTCATAATGGTGGATAAAACATTTTATTGATTCAACCTAATATGTTGTTTACTATAAATTTAAATATCACTATTGTAGCTGCAATGAAGCTATTTCAGATTAAAAGGGATCTGACTACAGAGAAAAATGAATTTTTGTTTAACAAATAAATCAAATTAATAAAAGCTCTAAGGTCCATTTTGACTGATCAAATAAAATGGCCACTATCAAATTAAAAAAAGCAGATGTAATGATGCCTGTAAATCTTAAATGTAGCCTCAAGTAAAATGCCTTCATTTTCCCATCTGTAAAATGGAAATAGTAATACTTCAGAGATTCTAAAGCCAGAAGAGACAACCATAGCTACTTGCCACACCTATCTGACAGGAATGTTATGAGGAATATATAGTTAATATCTGTACATCTCTTCAAATATGTGGGGCCAAATTTTATGCTGATGTAACTCTGCACAAATCAGTGGAGTTAGCCAGCATAGAATTTGACCCACCAGCTGCTATAAGAAGTTCCTAAAAATGGAAATCAGGATAATAAAAACATTCTTTTAAGACCTTGGTCCTGCGAACATTTACATGTGTGCACAAATGTTATATTAAACTATAACTGAGGAAACAGGGAAGATAACTATACATCTGAGAAATGTACAAAGCAGACAAACTGAAAAAAGAGAAACATTTTCTACTCTAATTTCTTTCAGTTAAAAAAAATCTAAGTTGTTACTTGTAATAATAGTAGGCAAAACAGTTTCAGTGTGAGTTTTTGTTCTTTAAATTGCCATTGCCCCTCTAATGCTGCCATTAACATAGGCCCTACTTTCATTCAAAAATCCATCTGGTTTTCATAAGAGTTCATTTTATTTGTGTTGCCTGTTTTCAAGCTCTGGAGGACAAATGACTGCTACTAATTTAAGCCCATGTCTTTAATTCTACAGCTCATCTTCGGAGATAACGCTAAATCATTTGTTAGCCTGGCTAATACACTATGTGGATTGTTTGGATATTTCAATGAAAAATTGCTCACTTGTTTTAGTATAGTTCCTTAGTTTTAATATGTATTCAATGATGAAGAATATTTAAATAGTCTGTGTCATAGGTTTCACCCCCACTCTGAACTTTAGGGTACAGATGTAGGGACCTGCATGAACACCTCTAAGCTTAACTACTAGCTTAGATCTGGTCTCACTGCCACCATCCAGATTTCTGAGTTATCTGGAAAACTCTCTTCCCCCGCAAAACCTTCCCCTCCCTGGGTAGCCTTAAGAGACTCCTCCACCAATTCCCTGGTGAGTCCAGATCCAATTCCCTTGGATCTCAAAAACAAGGAAGAATTACTCCTTCCCCATCCCTTTCCCCCCACACCAATCCCTGGTGAGTCCAGATCCAATTCCCTTGGATCTGAAAAACAGAGAAAAAATCAATCAGGTTCTTAAAAAGAAGGCTTTTAATTAAAGAAATGGAAGGTAGAAGAAAAAAAAACTCTGGGAGACAGCATAGAAGCTGATCTCACAGACAACAGATTTAAAACACAGGATGTTCCCCTGGGCAAAAACCTTAATACACACAAAATTACCCAATTTGATAATTCCCCTAATTGCACAAAGACAAGTTACAAAAGAAAAGAAACATAAACCTATTTATTCCTTTCTAAAACTCTGATAAGAGGCTGGCTCCTTGATCTTTTCCACTCCGGCTGAAAACTGAAACTGACTCTAAACAAAGGAAACTTCCCTCCTTCCCTTTGAAAACATCTAGTTCCCCCATTGGTTCCTCTGGTCAGGTGTCAGCTAGGCTAGGTGAACTTCTTAACCCTTTGCAGGTAAAAGAGGCATTAACCCTTAACTATCTGTTTATGACAGTCTGCGTTAGGGCTAGGAAGATAGGGATTTTTGTTTTTTTACAGATGCAGACAGGATTATCTATGGGGTGGAAGACACATGAGCTCAGTGAAATCATCTGTCAAAAGTTCAGGCCTGAAGGTCATATCATTACAAATTCTAGGGTTTTCCTATCTGTATTGCTTCACCAAAGCACAGAGGTAGCCTGTACTAGTTGTATTCATTTCTACTTAGCACCTGTCAAACAAAGTTCTCGGTGTGTTTGAACAAGATTTAAACACCAGAGCACTTTCGGTGAGGTAACATAGGTGTTTGTTATACTTATTTTACAGATTGATAAAGATCAGCGACATTATGACCTTGATCCAAAGTTCATTAAAGTCAGTGGAAAGGCTCCCATTGATTCCATAGGGCTTTGGGTGCCTTAAGCGAGCTTTATGAAGTCACACACCAAGACAGAGGATAGCACAAACCAGAATCTAGGACTGCTGACTTCCAAATCTCATGTTCTAACCACTAGAGACACTGGATCAGATTCACAATGACCTCTTAGTGCTGCTCAGATAGTATGAAGGATCCAGATTTTATACGGCCACTTAGATTTCACTCAGATATCAGGTTTGTTTCCCCATTCCCAATCTCTGTATAGCTGCTACTCCTTTCTATCCGTAAGCAATGGCACACAGAAGGGAGGAGAAGGAATGGAGAGGAGTAGGTGGGGCATGAGATAGGGAGTATGATGCCACTATGATGAACTGATGCAGCATACTTTCCTCTGGAGCAAAACAGGAGCTCTGGAGGAATTGTGACCCAGAGGGATCTATTAAGAGTTTTCTCTCAGTCCTTAGTAAGAGATAGTGCACAGCTAGACCACCACAAGAGAAGCTACAGAAAAATCAGACACCCTTCTGAAAAAACAACTCTTCTCTGGATCTCCTCTTGGGGCAATGCAGCTATGTACAGCCCCTTATTCAGAGCTGAGAGGAAACTCAATGTATCCCAAAATAAAATGAGCAGCAGTGATATTTCAATTACTTCTTCATGACTGATAATGAAACAGCTTCACTAGACAACTAGAAAATAGAAAGTTAGACTAATACAAAAAGTTAGCAATAACAGTATTTTAAGGATGAAGTTTTCTTAAAGAAAAACCTGAGAATTAAGTTAATTTAGCCTTTGCTTTAGTAAATTAGATATTGTGGTGGTGAGAGCCTCATAAGAACCTAGATAAACAGGTCACTCCTAAAACTGGTCCACATACCCATTTAAATAGGGATTATGGTTATTTTGAAGCCTGCTGAATTTTGCTGAATATTTACAGATTTTTCAAATGAGGTGGAATATAAAAATCATGGTTAAAAAGTGTTCCCATGTAAAATGTTACTTACACATCATAGAAAAGGAGGGATTATGGCAAGGCCCTTTTGCTGGAGTTTCTACATATACTGTTCATAACAACTGATGAACTATTACATTTCAAAAATTTAAGTTTAACATAGAAATCCCCAAACACATATATTAATAATGAACACTCTAAAATGAAATTTGATGAATATCATTGTCAAGGAGTAACACAAGAGACATACATTTTACTCAACAAGTGACATAGAGAAATGATAACAATATCCTAATAATGAATGACTTGGTAAATGTTGAGTTTTATTAGCTAAGATTTTAGTCACTGAAGATCTGTTGAGCTATGGTGTAATATTCCCATGGATTTTTCTTTGCTTCACAAACTATCCACTCTTCAGTATTATAAATGATATACACACAAACTATACAATCTTTCGTATTATAAATTATTCTTCGTGTGTTTGTTTTGGGGCTATAGAAGGAGTTTCAAACACTGGAGAATTGTTATTCTTTTTAGGTTATACACACACCTGCTAGCAAAGATAAAATAACAGTCTCTTAGCATTTATGTTATCCTTAAGCATTTATAACTCAGCTCCCACTGTTTATTACATGTTATTTCAGGTATAATGGCAAAGATCTATTTAATAACTTCCCCATGGTACAGGTTGACTGAATGCCTTCTAATAGCTTCAAACAAATACATAGCTACATCGTTTTACAGAGTAATTCATTAAGTACATTCAGGTGTACTAGAAAAGAAATTCAGAGCCCAGTTATGCCTCTTTCAAGGCTGGAGGGGTTCATAGCCTGAGCAGCATTCCTGATCTCATTCTGCCTTTCAGACATATAATGTGGCCACTGGTGTGTGCATGTCTGAGTGTGTACATGCACAGTGGGACACAGAAAACATGCTAGGAGGTTGCTCTTTCTTTGCTTTGTTGTACCCAGTATGTCCCCCAGCTGAATTCTGCCACTGCCCCGACCATTCACATTGCTTTTTATACTTGCATTAGCTTGAAGAGAACTCACGTGAGTATATATACATGAGCAGGGATCACACCTCTAGCTCATAGTGTAACATAGCCATAGCAAAGTGAGATCATAAATTATTTTTACAGATCCTACCCAGCTCCTATACATTTCAAGTCTGTAACCCAATGAGTGGTGGTGATGGTGATCCACTGTAGTTAATTCTTAACTTCTGCATTCAGTGTCCAGATATCATGGTGATAGGTACATAGAATGTTGACCCTTCTTCCAACACCAGAATCCCTTTCTGACACCAGCAGTGACCCTCTCCTGAGCAGTAACCCTCTCCTGAGCAGTAACAAATGCCTGGAGCCTTGAAGGTTGGTTTCCCAGTGGAGGAGAAATCAGTGACAAAGTCCAGATATAGCCTTAGTGTAATGTAGACATGTAACAGATATACAACAGGTTTGGAAGACATGAGGTCAAACAGCATACAGACAATCACTTCTTTAAGGAATCACAGCATGTACACCAGGTCCTGGTTCCCAGAGGACAACTCTGCCTCAAGAATTAATTCTTATCAGACACTAAGGCAGAGAACAACTTCTCTTGCTGCTCTCCAACAACCTCAATACAGAACCTGGCATTGCAAAAACTAGTAACAACACAGCATGTCTTCCCAAGACCGAACATTTGCTTACATGCTAAAAAAAAGGGAATGTGGATGACTGTGTGTAACAGTGTCACCTGGTGACACCTGCTATAACAATAAGTATCTTAGAAGGTAGATTAGTGAGATGTGGATCAATAATGAAAATAAATCCATTTCATGTAGGACATTACACAAGAAAGTTGGTGAAGCTGATGAGACATCTCTACTGATGGAAATCTAAGCCAAACTGTCTCAATCTCTATATCCTCTCTATGACCATCACTCGCTCTCCCCCAGCATTTCTGATTCTGTCTTCCTCCCTAGTCATATAACTCTTTCCCTGTGATCACTACAGAAGTTGGCTTTGCTATTAAACCTTCCTCCTGCCACGTGGAGCCAGCAGCACCCAGGGCTGGATTCAATATCTAGGGGTTCCTTTTCAACAATACAACACAGAACCAGCTCGAGCCCCCACCCAGTAACCTGGGAAAATTACATACCACCAGGGCACCTGTGAGAGGCAACACTTCCCTACTTGCAAGCACAGAGGCTGAGTGTAGAAAAAAACTTTTAATGAAAGGAAGTCACCCAACATTAATTAGGGAAAATGGCACAAGCAGGATTCATAATCATAAAATGGTGAGCAGAGTGCATGGGGCAGTGTCTTCTGCCTCATGTTCTTGAGTTCTACAATGAAGAGTTCCTTTTCTGTGCCCCCCCTGTGCTTCCTCTCCATACCCCACTCACAGTGATTGTCCACAGTGATCAGTAAGGACCCAGAGTTCACCTCCCACCTGGGGAAGACAGCACCTTGCTCACTCTGCCATCTGAGCACTTATGCTGCCTGGCTGCCCTGCCTGCCACTTGTTCCTCTCTGCCTGCCATCTCACCAACCACTCATTTGCTGGCCAACTATCAGTCACCATTTGCTGCTCCCCGCCTCTCTGCTGTGACTTCTGCAGGTAAGTCTCAGTGATTTTCAGTTCTTTGCAGAGTGGGCAGAAATGCTGTCTCACAAGTGATTTCAGCTCTCATTTAAGCACTTTAACATAACAAAAAAGCTCCTAATGAAACCTATTTAGTTCTATCTTTGAACAGCAAGGAGGAACAGGTTAAACCAGACTAGGGACCCTTAGGGAGAGTCCCTACCCCTCTTAATTTCACATGGCTATGGCATTTGAGGCCCTGGCTTAACAAGGTCTTTTCAGCTGAGGGTGACCACCTCATTTGGACAGATTAAGCGCAGTTCTGCTCCCCTTTATTCATACAGTAAAGACACCAATATTGATAACATTTCACTACCCCTGCAGTCAGTGCTAAAGTGATTTGTAACTCAACACTAGCCAAAGTTGATCACTTTGAGAACACAGCTCTATCTACTGGATGTCTTGGCAGAGCAGTGTGTTCGTGTAAATACAGTTTGCTCCTGAAGTCTCTCCCCATCACCAACTAGCTGTCAGAGGAGAGTTCATTCAGACCATCTTTACATTTGTTTTTATCCCCTATGTTTATTGTCAGAGTCTGTACTTTCAGCCTTTCCCATCTTTACTTGATGCCAGAGTCTGTACTTTCAGTCTTCCCACCTCTGTGCTCTGAATCCTTCATTCCCCTGTCACTCAGTACTCTCCACCAGAATAATCTCCAACCTTGGCTTCTCAGCAGATTTGCTACTTCCATTCCTACTCTCATGCTGCCAAACACATCTGGACTAAGCTCACTTCTTTCCACTTGAAGATATTTCTCTCTCTCAGCTCTCTTCTTGTCTAAAGATTTTTACTTCTCAAATGAACACATAGGAAGCGAATTTCCCCTAACTCTTCTCTACCTTAAATTCCATCTTTAACCCTTCTTCTCAGCCCATCCTGTTTTCCCCTTGCTCTACCCCAGACGTCATCCAGGATCCTGTCAACTTCTTACAAAATAAAATTAACACCATCCAGGAAGAGCTCATAACCCAGAGCCAAGGTGCAGTGTTGCCATGCCCCTGTTCACTGCTGTTATTCCAGCCTTTGCGCTGGAATAATGCCCACAGACCTTCTATCCCTCTGTTTCAGTTCCATGAAGTACTAGGCACATTGGCTTCACCTAAACACAGCTCTACAGCCTCTTCCTTTGATGTACTTATGTCCATTCCCAATGTATAATTCTGCACCAGTTTATGTGAGATCAGTGGAGAGCCCCTCCCCATGATGCACAGTGGGGCATAGGAACATCTCTGAAGCTGCATAGTCATTAAACCCCCTATGCAGCCCCTATGCCAGGTTTGGGTTTGCACCAGCCCTTTGTACCACTGGTGATTTTAGCAAATAAAGTCCAGTGACCAGAGTTTAGAGTGTCTGACAAAAAGAAGATATGAATATGAATCCATGAATTCACATATAACATCCCTTACCACTTTCTACAGGTTTAATTCTTTATTAAGAATGAATAATTCTAAACCACAAAATATTCCAGTTAAATTATCTTTAAGTGTTCAGATATCATCTGCTTTTCTTTTACAGGAGACATAACAACAGAGCTCTTAAAACCTGTTTTTACTAGGAGAAGGTAATTGAAACCACTTCAAAGCAAAGTGTTAGGAAAAGTTAAGCTAGATGATGAACATCAACTACAATTTCATTCAAGCTAAAAGCCTAAATTTGTTGTTACACACATCGAGCTGATCTTTCTAACCCGACAGCAGATTTTTTTGAATATAATTTTTATCTGTTTTTTCTCAGCTACCTTGGTTTCCAACTTAATGCTATGCTTTTTCCAGAATGGTAAATTTACTTAACACAAAGTATGTTGCGGTCAGGAACTTACAGACTGAACACACTTTATGAGCACAGTGGGTTCTAGCTATTTAAATCAATTACATATCTCAAGGAGAATAAAAACATTGATCCAAAGAAATTTCAGTACAAAAATAATCTTTATTTCCTCTATGTACATTATTATGAAGATGCTGACTCCATAGCTAGGGTTGCACTCTACAATGGCTTTTAAAAATGGGCCAAAAAGTCTTTATTTTTCTCTGAAGGTAGGTGGCCAATCAGTGTGGAATTTCACACAGTATTAATTTTTATGTCCTATGATTTTTTCTGCATTTTTGTTTAGTTTCCGTTCATAAATTTTTAATAGTAAGCCTTTGAAATGTGGCTCTAGTTGAAAGTTGTCCTTGCAGTCTGTTCTAGATTTCACTGCTGACTGACATCTCTTAAAAATATTTATCTGCACAAATCATGGTAGAGAGGTGAATTCTGAAGTGATCTGGGGCACTGGTACTTTTTTTTTTTAAGTTGGATTTAGGATCATTTTCATGTTATAAGCAATGTTTATATGCTGTTAATACAAAACTAAATGATAAAATCCAAGTGCACAGAAACCTGACAGATTGGGGCTGGGCACTAACTGGTTGGGGTCAGGTGCACCCAAGCTTGACTGTGTGCTGGGAGCTAGATTTGCACAAAAACCTTCTCGGTCAGGAGCCCTTTTCTGTCAGATTTTATCCTACAACAGAGGATAAGGGTTCATGACAACCTACTGACAGGTAAGATATTCTCTGTCAGCAGCTGTGCTTCTAATGAATCTACCCGCCCTATATGCACCTTGTCCTTCCCCACCCTCAGTTAAGGATTTAAAAAACCTAGGAAATTGATATGCATAAAACTTCATTGTGAATAATTTAGGGTTGTCAGAATTTCATTGCCCATTTTAACCACTCTTCTGCACCTAACTCTTTACCAAAGTACTTTTCCTCCAACACAAACTACTACATCAAAGATCCACAAGTACCAGTACTAGGAAGGGGTATGTGAATAAGAGGGGCACAACCAGAATATTACTAAGAAGGGGGCCCAGGTTACCTGCCAAATAGCAGAGGTAACTACAAAAGATGTTCTGAGAAGTGCATGTGTATATATGCAGTTCCCCTTGCCCACTTTGCATGGTCGCATGTCCTTGCTGAGCCACCATCTATCCTTCGAGGGCAGGCCTGGAAATGGAAGAGGTGGAGGAGGCAGCAAGAGGAGATGGCTGCCCCAGGTTCTGGGAACTGGAGAACTGGGTCCAAGGTCTCTTCCACATTTCCCTCATCTCCCTTCCCACCAGAGATACCAGCCGGGACCTCTCCACATGTCCCCTCCCTTTCAACTGGAAAGACTGGCACCAGCCAGGACCTACCCCTTCTTCTTCCATCTCCTCCCACCAGAGAGATTGGGACCGGCCAGGACCTCTCCCTCCATTGGAGACACGGGGACCATGAATTTTTAGTAGCATCAATCTAAGGCCAAGGGGGAGAGCTTGGGGCTGCCCCCCTTTGTTGTGTCCAGGGTGAATAATCTGGTAAAAGAGTGTATTTGGTAGGGTGAAAATGGAACAGATGGTCTGATGTACAGTAGCTGTAATGGCAAAGTATGTGCTTGTGAATAGAAGGTCTAGTATCAACTATTACATGTTGTTTTGCACCCAGAAAATCCTGCAAACAGCATGAGGAAATATCATGAATTGACATTACTCAGTTTAAAAGGTACAGTTGAATTCAGTCTGAACTTTAAAGTCTTGACACCAGACACTGAATTATACATTTTTGTCACTGCCTTCTCTAAATTGAACCTAGCAATGATCCCCCTGGACTGATGCCTTTCAAATATCACGTGTGGTTTTTGTATCCTGGGAATTTTGCCAGCAGCATGGGAAAAATAGTTTCCTAGTCCTTAATTTAAAAAGGTAAAGTTCAATTCAATTTGAACTTCAGAGTCTTGACATCTGACACTAACTTTACATTTTTATCAACCTCTTTCTCTGCACAAAAGCTTGGAATTATTTTTTTCTAGGAGATGAAATTTGAGGATTGTGAACAAAGAACAGAAGGGCTGAACTTTATGAAAAAAAAGCCATTCAGAACAAGGGTATGGTTTTGACTTTTTCTTTACTCTTTAAGCAGCAGAGCTAAAATTGGTCTCATACTAAGCTATTTTTTTAATGGAAAATCATAATTAACCTTTGCATCTGGAATAAGCAAATAGGAAAATATAAGATGATTTATGTTTTCATGTCAACTAGGTTTGAATAGAACAAGAAAAAATATCTACATGTAAGTCTCCAAGGATATTGCTTATTTGAATGGTTGATTTCAAAATTTAATATTTTGCATAACAGCTTATCAAAACAATTTAGTTTTTTTCTCCGATTAAAATTCAGGTTGCATTTTTCCATTTAGCTTCATTTCTTGGGGGTGAATTTATATCACAAGTATTTTGTCACCTCTACTTTTTCTACCCAGCAGGGCTATCAACAGTCCCAATTAGAACTAGTTGAAAGTTGGGATTTCCATTCCATGGGAAATTGTGACTTTTTTTTAAAAATGTCTGATTTAGAATGAAAACTATACATTTTGAAATTTCTCACAGAAAGGAAATTCTAAAAAAACTGTTCTTTCAGAAAATTCAGAACATTTCCATTTGATTTTTCTGAAATGAAACGGAGCAGCTTGATGCCTCAGCTACCAGGGACTCCTCATACTGGACCTCTGGAAGTGGAGGGCAGCCTAGGGAGTTCCTCAGAGTCAATGGAATCCCCAAAAGTTGGGAGCAGCCTTGGGAATCCCACACTATAGACCGGGGAGCCTTGAAGCCCAGAGCTAGGGCTTGCAGGCTCCCTACTGTGGAGTGAGGAGCCTGGAAGCCCAAATGCAGTCAGCCTGATGGAGCTGCTCTGGAGTCATGGAACCAGGAAGTTTTGGCTCCTCACCGGCCTGCCATGTGAGCTGGCAGAAAGTTTGCTGAAACTGAAACAGAGCCTAAACATTTTGGCTTTGATGAATTTCCATTTGCAGATGAAAATGTTTCACCAGAAAATTCTCAACCAGCTCAAGTTCCAATTTACCCACAGCTATCCCAAGTTTTGGAAATCACTTCTGGGAATTTTGGTTATGGCCAATGTCCCAGGACTATTTAGATTGTATTTTCCTTGAAGCAGGGACTATCTTTTTGTTATTCTTTGAACAGTGCCTAGAAGAATTAGGCCCCAAACTTGATGCTACTGCAAGGCAAATAGTAAACACGTGGCAAAAAGAGGGAATTAAAGTACTGCTGTACTTTTTGTGCATGCACCCACACCCACTGCCTCCTAAGATGCAGCTTCCAGTCCCACCAACCTGCAGCTTAGAGAAATGGTAATTTCAGCTAAGGTTGAGCGGTATGATCCTGGTGCAATTAGCTAGCTGGAAAATGGAGTTGGCAGTAGACTGAGGTACATCTTGATGACTCTGGGCAGATCCTACTCTGAAGGATCATCAATAGGCCTACCACCAGATAGGTAGAATCCTCCTCCCTCTAGTGAAGTGAAGATGAAGGGAAGATAGATGTGAATGAACATGGGAGACAAAAAGGAAAGGAGAAACCTGGTGGGGGACAGAAGTGAGGAAAATACCCTAAAATTCACCAGAATGTATGCAAGCTGCTGATAGGGCTTGAGACAATCAGCTCTTGGGCTTAAATGTTACTAGGAGTTTGATGATCATATCCAAGTGCAGAACTGAACACTTGTCTATAACCAGAAGAATAAACACAGGCACAAATTACTGTAGTGTGAAATTAATGGTAATTACAAGGTAACTATAATTGTTTGTATTATCATAGCACCTAGGAGGCCTAGTCATAAAGTTTGATTTATTAAATAAGCCTGATCTATAGTTTTAAATCATATCCATTGTGCACAATAGCCTCAAATCACCTTGGCATCATTCCGTTGATATCAGAAATGGTGATTCCATCCCTATTGGCCAGCTGTGTCCCTACTGGAAGTATATACTCTGCAACTTTGCTCCCCTCTCCACTGACTCATGCAGAGATAGGGTTTAGGTGGGTATGGATGTCGCAAGAGGTGTGGAAATCACCTAGGCAATACTTGATTTGCTACGCAGCACTGGAGTTTTACAAGGGCTGGTCACTTTATGGTGAGCATTTCAGCTCTGAGGCAGTCAGCAGTAGAACTCGTCTTCACATCTTGCCACCATTGTTTTAGTGGTTTGTCTCTGGCCACTGAGAATGTTAAAGCTTATACAAATTCACCTGTTGCACAACTAATTTGAGATTAAATCCAGTGATCAGAGATTTAAGGGCCCCAAGATAATGGTACAAACTTGACATCTCATCACTTTCAACAGGTATATTTCTTAAGAATGAATCATTCTACACCACAAATGACACTATCAGTTCATGTAAGGGCAGGTAGGGTTGGCACTTTACATTTTGGGATGGATGTAGCCATACTAATTTAGACCTGATGAGGATCTGGCCCTGTGCTGTGGTCTCAGCTTTATGGTTCATGTGACACTAATCACCAGATTTGTGTTTGGGAGGGAATACTCTCTCCTTGATCAAGATGAGGTGGGGTTTCACACTCCTGCATACACTATATCACCACTCTACTTTCTTTGGTAAGTGGCACCTCATGGGCAGGCACAATTATGTCAAGTTGAATTCTGCTTTCAGGAGACTGGATGTGAAAATGGTTAGAAGATTATTTGTTACAACTGAATTGGTGGGGTCCCTGCAGTTGAGTAGATATTACATTTCCAAGCCAGCCATGGAGGGGATAGATTCAAGAGTCAGCATTAGGTGTTGATATTAAGAGCACCGGTGTTCGAAGATAACCATTAATACTAAGCACAGGTATGGGGTCACCCTGTTTATAGTGCCTGGTTCCTTTCACAAGGATAGTGCCTAAGAGCAAGAGCCATCTGAGGCCACCAACCCTCATTGCACTGAGGAGATGTGTACAACCCGAGAGTGAATGTAGGGACAGAGTGGACATATGGAAGTAAACAGTTTGAATTCCTGGTTTCAAGATGAATTTAAATTGAAGGGTGAATTTAAATTGTGGCCAGGGCCTCTGGCCATATCTCTTTGCTCTTGTGGTTATTCCATTGGGAGGGGAATAAGAGTGCTGCAGTGGATGGCACAGTCAACAAATAGTTAAGGGAGCTGGGTAACAATGGAAATACTTGTTCATTTCCAGTTCATCAGAGCCTCACCTTACACCATTGAAATAAGAGGGGATAAATAACCTGGAATCAAAACACCCAGAGATAAAATGGAATTGTAGGATGCTCCTTTCACTGCCACCCTCCATGCCCAGTATATTTTATTTTGGGGCCAGATTCTATGCTGTCCTTACTCAGCCATGCTGGGACAGAGGGCAAGGAAGAAACTTTGCTCCTACCCTGCACAGCTGCTCAAGAGCAGCTTACAATCACCCGGTGCTCTGGGGAGTTCAGGGACTGCCTGGTTCTGCACCTGCTGGGGAGCTAGGTGCATAAAAGGGATCTGGAAGGTATCCATGGCCCTACGCTTCCCCTGCCTCAGCTGGTGAAACAGGACTAACATGCTGTGGGGAGTATTCTGTGCCATTGTAGTAGCTGCTGCAAAACAAGTACCCCTTTTATGCACAAGGAACAGCACTGGAAGACACTGTGCTTGCCTGATGCACAGTCTCTCCAGCACTTGCTCTTGGGGCAGCATGGCTCCTCACCACCCACTACTGAGGGCTTGCAGCTAAATGGCATAATCTAGCCTTCCTTTCATCTTTGGGGCTGCAATAGCATTATGCAAATCCTACTTATGTCCCTAGCAACCATGTGCATAAGCAATTTTGTGTGGCTTTTTTTCCCCTGGTGACAGCATTTCATCCCCAAAGAGACGAGTCCAGTGGAGGACAGAGCATAGTTCCTCGAGTACAGTGTGTGTCTGGTTTTGAATGTAATGAGTCAACTGCTGCTGCCCAAGGCACCAGTGTGATTTTGTTTAAACAAACATATGCCAATTAAAAATACAAAGAGATCCAAGGAAAAGATGCTCTTAGCTGAAAGCCTCATGGGAGAATAATTTAAAGCACAGATCAATAGAAGTGGCAGAGATTTGTTCCCATAAGACCAAAAGCCAGCATGTGACAAATCTCAAGAAAAGGCATTTGTAGGATTGTATTTTGTTATATATTGTGGCATGAAAAAATAGTGCTTTACCACAATTATAGTTAAATATTTACAGAGTTTTAGCTATTTCATGGAGAGCAAATATCCCTGCAAAGATATTTTTTCCCATCAAATAAATAACTAAAATTGTTTTGAATATCTTTATTACAACCATAATAATTGCATAAATATGCACTGGAACAAAAGTGAAGTTAGAATTCTTGGCTTGTTAAAAACACAACTATTTATGTAATTATATTTGCTGTAAAACATCCTCCTGTTCTAATACTGAGTGGTGAATTTGGACTGCTGATCTCTTTCTCACACAGTTACAATGAGTCCCAATGTATAGAGTGTAGTGGAGAGACAAAACAAATATAACTAACACACATTTCTGAAATTACCTAAAATTGCTTTTACAAACAAACAAATCTCAAATCTTACAATATCTTGGAAACTCCCAGTGCTAGAAACAAGGTTGAGTCTTATGAGAAAGCTGCAAATGGGAAAATCCCTTTACCAAAAATATAACCATCTTGTTTCTAGTCCTTGGAAGTCATGAGATATCAGATCTTAAACATGTGGTTGGTGCAAGTGTGAATGTCAACCACCCTGCATGTTGCACCGGAATAATTTGGGAGGAAAATTGCAGAAAAATGAGAAAGTTTTTTTTTTTGTGTGACACATTGATTTTTAAAATTTGGTGTAGATCCTCAGTTGGTGTAATTTGGTGTTACTCCATTGACTTTACTGAGTCTTTACTAACTCAATGGGTGTAACTCCATTTACATCAGGTAAGGATCTGTTCCATGGTGATTGCTGGTCACAGGGTGAAATGTGGGGAGTAGATTAGTGGTCAGAGCACAGATGAGATAGTTAAAGGTGCATGCTAAATGCAGTTAGTCACATGGATATCACCATCGCATGAATTTGTGGGGTGTTAAGCCTGCACAGTTGGACTCAAGTACCCAGATCCACAAAAGTATTTAGGCTTGATATCACTCCCGGTTAAGAACCTAAATACCTTTGAGGATCTGGGCTAAGGAACCTAGCCTTTATATTCATTTATAAACATTTTTCAGGATTGCTAAGTGAAAACTGTATAGCCCTGTGGTGAAATAGCAGCTCTTTTAGACAGAATTTGCTTTCCACTGAGGCTTTCGCTGGAAAGGGTGAACATAAATTTTAAATGAAAGCTTAGCATGTGGCTTTATCTCATGTGTTCTCTGCTTGTCTTTTAGATTATTGATGTTAGTGGTCAGGCTCTCCCTAATGATTAATGTCACAGGTGCAAATATCACTTGGAGAGCTCCTACTTGAGAATGAGAATCCAAGGAATGTTTAGTCCCCAACTGTAACCACTTAAGAAAGCACAGAACTTTAGAGACAAGAAGTAAAGCTACATGATACACTGTTCGATTACTTAATATAATTACTGGTTGCCAGGAAAAATAAAAATAATAGAAAAGTAAAATGGTTTTAACCTTCAAAAAGCCCTAATGTAACTATTTAAAAAAAAGAGGAAGATAAAAAGATAATGAGAAATACTAAAAATTACAGATAATCCTTTTGTTAGCCAAGAAGTAAAATATTACAATGTATTTTTATATAACATAGTTATGCTATTGCAGAGCTTTTGCTTTTCCAGGGCTTGATGCAAATCTCAAAGGCATTGAAGGAGCATCTTTCCATCAGAGATTTCCATAGGCTTTGGATCACCCAAGTGAGACAACAAAATAGGAAAGGATGCAAACTGGGTTATAAAACCCCAAACCTGTAGTTATGCATGTAGGCTGAATTTGATTCAGCATCTCCAACAAAACAAAGTTAGCCTCAGTTTAAAAAAGAAAAAAAGAAAAACAAACACACGCACACCCTCCAGCACCACAACTCGGCTTGATAAATCAAACACATGCCTTAACAGTCGGAATCTGAAAGAAAATCTAATCTCCCAGACTGTGTCAATTTGAAAACAAAATATAGGATTATTAGTGCACAAAGATTTATTTTTTCTATCATAATAAATGTCCAGATAATTAATTAAAAAATAACCATGGAAACAATAATAAAATTAACCAATTTTTGAAGTATTAGCACACTGGAATTCTCCTGGCACTAAAAGTTATCACTAACACATCCAAGTGCACAGTTCACTGCACTTTTTGATACAAGAAAAACCTTTTACTTGTCAATAAAGGAATTGATATTTTTTAAACCTATGAACATAATCTGGTATGTTTATGGCAGAACTGCATACAAGGATTTTGTGGAGGGTTAACCATCAAAGACAAATGCTGCAAACAGGGAGTTTCAGTTCCATTTACATTATTCCTTTTTATAGGACCATATAAACAATTAATCAAATTAGTGCATTAAAAAAAGGCTCTGATATTTGTGTGCCACAAAGATCGGAAAATTCTGTGCTGCTGTCTTCCTGTACTCACGGTGATCTTTGGTCGGTAGTTTGGTCAATAATTGTTTGTTGGAGGGTTAAGTAATTGTCTGAAGGGCTATGTGGCAAAGGAATAATGTAACTGCACAAACGCCATGCACATAAAGATCCCTTTGTCATTTCAGAGGAAGATTGTTTTTTGTTGGTTATGGATAAGACCATGCATCAGAAGATTTGATTTCCAAGCTCTTTTCAACTGCAGATTTCCTGCTCTACTTTGGTCAAGTCATTTAATCTTGCTGTGCCTCGATTTACCCATCTTGAAAAAAGCAGATGGTGATAATTAAATATTGTCAAAAGCCTTAGTAAAAGTCCCTTAGCTGGACACTCACCAGGCTGCTCTGTTTGGGTCACAGCATGCTAGACCTTTGTGACCTTAAGCTTTCCTTGGTCTGAGTAGGTTACAGCACTGTCTCTTTCCTGGGCCTCTCTGGAACACTTCTGGGGCTTTCTGTATGTTACCTCTTTATGGAAATGGATCTTACAGCCCATCTGCCCTAGCTCCCAGGATTGGTGCTGACCCTCCAGAATCCTCAGTAGCCTAAGCATAACCTTTCCCAGATCTCCAACCTTGTGGGCCCTTTAATTTACAGTTGAACTCTGCAGGGACATGCAATAGCTGAAGCCATAATTCCCAGACTTTGCAGAAAGGGATTCTAAAACAATTACTTTTTACTTTCAGAAGCACAAAAGATATACAGAACTCAAGAGGTTCAAACAAAATAATAAACACCAACCGCATTTCACTGTCCCAGTTGGCTCACCATTTTTGAGCACTCTTTTGGTTTAGGTCGGAGTCCTCTAAGGAACCCAGAATCCTTCCTCTCCTGTACATGGTTGCTGCTCCAGATCATGTGTTTTAAGATTCCCAGATACAAGACACAGGAAAAACAGGGCAGAAAAGAGCCAAATTTCTTATGTAGAAAAGTACAAATGAGTATGAAAAAAAACCAATAACTCTCCCCCGCCCACCCCCCCCGACTAAGAATAACAACTTAAGGACAGGTGCCTGAATAGAGGATATCCTGCCTATGAGTGTTTCAGTGAAACAACAATCTATGTCGTTTGTTTTATAGCTTTAAAATATCTCAGCATTATAGGGAGATAACTGTTAAAATGCAGTTAAGCTTCCTCCCCTCCCTCATGGCTGAATGACTGGCAGACACTGGGGAGAATGCATTACCGTCCTCAACTTGTAACTTAACTTCTCCTTTTGTCGTTCTGCATAATTGCTGTCACCCAAGTAAAACTAGATTGTTTTTTCCATGTAAATTCTCCTCCACACAACCCTTTGACCTTCAGGAATGGGAAGCAGCAGGGTTCCTCATCTCGCAATTTAACTGGAGAAAATAGCTACCTGAAGAGGAAGTGCTTTGAAATAAACAATGTCTCTGAAACAGGAAACCAAATCACTTTTGTTTTACCACAAACTGGGACCCACCGGACTATTTTGCATGGGTTTGGTGAAAGCTACTATATTTAAAGAATTGAGGTGTTTAGTCTCTACTCAGTCTTTTCCCTGGAAAATATATACAGTGTATGCTTCCTATACAAACACAAGTATTTACAGAGAGCGAGAGAAAGAGAACTTTAACACAATCACTTGTAGAAAGCCAAAAGACAGTGAAAAATCATTATAATTCCTTCTTCACCTTTCACAGTGCACTAAATCTTATAGTAATAAGCCAGAGAGCACCATCTTTTGCAGCCATGGCAAGTATTTTCTGAGTTTTCCAGGTTACTTCTGCCAAATGGCACAACCTTGTAACAACAGGCAGTTGCCCTAATACCTGTGAAGAAAGTGGTTTGCACAGTCCTGGCTAGCGCTTCTGCTCTCCTCAACCAAAACATAAGACTCACATTATTCTGGTTCCCTATACTCATTCCCATGTGTTCAGTTGGCATTGTGACGGCTCTGAAAATGTTCCGGTAGTTTGACTACAATAAGGAACAATTTTGATGGGTGGTTTTCATGCTGATTGTATTGCCGCCTTCTGTTCCATTGCCCATCTCTTTCATGCCAAGCCTTATGACTATCAACTATTTAAAAAGATGATAGTAACGTAAACAACTTACACTTCTTCTTAGAAAGGACTAAAATTGTTCCTGGAAAAATTTACTGAGATAGAGCCAATAAAACTTGAAATGTTGCGGTACTTTTTTGTGTGCATGTAAGCATGAATGGCCCTGGCTGGTCCTTTTCCCACCTGTAACCAGCTCTCCCCTATTTCTTTACCACCACCATCAGTCCAGCTGTGTCTCACAAGTGATGCTGTGGGTTGTATATGTGCAGGGTCCCAATGTGCTGTGCAAAGGTCACCTTGGGCCCAAAGCTGCCCACTACAGTTAACTGCATTATAAAGTCTCTCTGACAGTGTACATGTTTTGTTGCAATGCAGATGAAAAACTCAGTATCAATAAATAAATGTGTCCTAGAATGCAATGTAATAAGCAAGATGGGATATTAATGTGTCATTAATTTCCTTTGTAAGATATCAGCCAGCCTCAGATTTATACAAATGTCTTCAAGTGAAATATTATCAATTTATTTTCTTTAGGCAGGTTGCAAAAATAAAGAAGCAATCTAATTGTCATACTATCAATTATTATTGATTGGGGGGGAAGGATAGCTCAGTGGTTTGAGCATTAGCCTGCTAAACCCAGGGTTGTGAGTTCAACCCTCAAGCGGGCCACTTAGGAATTTGGGGCAAAATTGGTCCTGCTAGTGAAGGCAGGGGGCTGGACTCAATGACCTTTCAAGGTCCCTTCCAGCTCTAGGAGATTGGAATATCTCTTATTAAGAGACAACAACTTGCTCAGCACTGTACTAAACACAAAACACAAGAAGTCCTCCCCAGAAGTCTAAGCAAGGTACAGCTAGGGCCTAATTTCCACAAGGGCTGCGCACTCAAATCTCTAGTTGAAGTCAATAGGAGCAGTCAGAGATCAGCACCCAGAAAAACAGGGCACCCTGAGAGGCCCAGAAGAGTGAATGTTTAGGATTTTCATTTAATTATTATTAACATAAATGCCAGCTCACTTCTTGTGGGTTGCCATAGTCATACATCAAAACTATTTAGCATAGCCAGCCATTTTATTGTGAGTTATGATATACCCATGAGGAGAAATGTTTCACTTTGATTCTTCTCACCTTTCTAGTGCACTGCATAATAAATGGGCCTAATAAAAATCATGAAACTCGATTCTTGTATTGGCTAGACTCATTACTGAGAACAGTCTGCCTGAGGGTACTGCATTAGTTAAGGCCCCCGTTAAATTCTTTGAAGGCTAAGTTATTGCCAGTGGTGTCATTGTGGGAGAGGAACAATTAACTCAGACTATCAGTTGGTGGTGACTACTGCCATTTTTTCATTGTCCAGATTTACAAGCTGTAAGGGTCAAATGCTTCACACCTGTCAACTGCAGACACCAGACACACAGAGGGCCCCGTGGTCTAAAACTCAGCACACTAGCCTACAATTCTTTATCTGGCAAAAGATTTCAGAAATAACTCAGTGTTACTGCTCCCTGGAGTGACAGTCTATGCTTGTCGTTATGATTTTGCTAAGTGAGAGCTCTAAATATTCTCTGAGGAAAAACAGTTGTAGTCTTGTTTCCAAAGCACTGGAATAAAGAGGCAAAGTGTGAAACCATTTGGAATCCTTCTTCCTTGCTGTTGTCTTTTATCAGTACTTCTGTGCACTGGAGGCACAAGAGCTAATATTGCTTCTTGTTGCATTGAGTGCCACCTTGAGTGTTCTCTGGGTTTAAAAATTAGATACAGAGGAAGCTACTTGTCAGAGATTTCAAATCCAGTGAACAACAAAGATGTGAGCTCAACACTGGACCATGTTGCACAGGTCCACCAGCGTTACTCTGAAACAGCTTCATCAAAGTCAGTGGGTTACATAGTCAGATTTATGTTGTTATAAGTGAGATCAGAATTGTGCTTCTGGGGGTATCTGCTAGTTTCAGCTGGATGGATCTGATGGTTTCAGTGGGATGAGTACTGACATAATGGGTCTGATCATTTTCCCATTAAAGTGGCTGTAACAAATCCCATTGACTTAAATAGGAGCACCATAATCTCTGATTGCTTTACCATGGTTCAGCACTACAGTAGTCATTTGAAATTGGTGTGAAAGGCCAGTATTCAGTCCAGACAAAGAACTCTGACTCATTGGCTATTTAGATATTATGCTTTCCTCTGAGATTAGCAGTGAAAACTGGAGAAAGGTGAGACTATAGCTAAGAAACAGAGGGCAAAGGAAGGTCACTATATTTTGCATTTTAAATAAATCAATGTTTTGAGCAGAATAGGATTGTTTTTATAGAGGAAGAGGAGGATCACAAAAGGAAATCTATCATTTGCAGTGATGTTTACCTCCTACCTGATAACAGGCATATTTTACAGTATAAGTAAAGAACCTTGTCAGCTGGGAAGGCTTAATACATGACTTTTTAGGGAAAAGCCAGATTGCTTGGCTGACAATTTTTGTAATCTGTCTCTACTCTGCTTAAAACTATCTTCATTTCTGTTTTCTTTTTGGGCATGGTTATATTGGATATTACCTAGAAACATAGCCGATGGGAAATCAGGTTGGCTACCGGAACGTGCACTCAGATGGATTATGATAAAAAAAATCACATGCCAAATACACTACACTGTGATCCACATGAGTTTATGACCATATTCCTCAGCGCCATTATTACATGCTTCATTCCTAAGTGATTTGCATTTTATTGCATTACTGATGGTCTGTATTAAGTGATGTACCAACACACATTATTTTTGTGAGCCCTTTAGGAACAATGGACCACCAGGGCTAAGTAATACAATGTAATGCATGTTAGCTGGATAAACCCAGATGGCACCAACCTCATTCTGTGTCAGTTTTTTGATGGATAAATTTGCTAGTGGTACCTCTTTTTTTTTGTGTAGGGATGCAACTAAGCGAAGTCGGGGGGAGGGAAAGAGAAATCAAAACCAGCACACACACATTTTTTTTGGTAGTTTGTTTCATGCCATTTCCATCATGGCATGAAAAGTATAACATGTCTGCAAACAAAATCAGGCCTCCATAATACAGTTGCCCGAATAAGACCCCAAATATTTTGTTTAGTTTGAATGGGGTTGGAATAAAGGTGACATTCTTCTTGTCAATAAATTACCATCTTAAACCTTAGCAACAGACAGTAATCAGTTCTAGGGGATTTCCACTAGGGCACAACAAATATGTTGATACAAGGGTTGCTAATAACATTACTAGTTAATTTGACCATTAAGTAAATTGTAATTTGGGTAATAATATCTTGTGTGTAAATATTACTTTGTTCTGTGATGTAAATGAAACAGAAGCCCAGCTAAGGGAAAAGATTGACGTGCCACTGACTCTTAAGAAAGAGAAATTATCATTTTGGCAGTACTATCCAGAGGGATAGGAACCAAATGTAACATTATGCTTGCAAGCTTGTAAGGAGAAGGTTATTAAGGAGGCAGCAGGGTTCCTTTTAAAAGGTCTGTACTTTACAATCAAATTGAAGGATACTGAAAACATGTAACTGAAGATCTGTAAGCAATTGTTAACAAAAATCAATGCTACATTTTGACATGATATCAGCAGGAGGGAGTATGGCTATATCAGTGGTGTCAAACTCAATCTGTGAAGAGGGACACATTCCATTTTAAATTATAGTCCACACAGTGGGGTATAAATTTAAGATTCCATACTACCCTCAGTCCAAAGGGGCTCTCTCACTGATTTCAATGAGAAATTTGCACAAAGATTGAGGTTAGAATATAACCTTTATATAGTAGCTAACTTTTAGTTAGTAGCTGTAATGATTATTTGTTTAATGCTTTACTGAAAATTCAGAATCGCTCAGTGGGAAAGTGGGATCTCCTTTAGGAATGTCACTGTTGCTGTGATTTGCTTCTCTTCTTTCCTCTTTCACCTTTTTCTGTTTTTTACCCCCTTTTCCTGTCTTTGTATCTCTCCTCCTTCCTTAATTCTGCATTTTATTTCCTGCAGCAAGTCCAGAACCCTTTGCCATTCCGTCCACTAAAAATGACCAGAGATTAAATAGTTCTTATGCTCGTGTGTCATCATTAGGAGTTAGCTTTAGCAACACAATAAGATTAATAACAGTGGAAAAATTCACACCTCTCAGAGTCATTGTTTCAGTCTGTCTGCAGACTCAGAATCATTGCATTGATTACACTTGGTTTACATTTGGCAGATTTCTTTCACAGCCACGAGGAGTAGAAATGTCCTTTTCAAACAAAAGCTGAGATTCTGCAGAAGAAGAATATGCAACAAAAATCACACGAATACATCAAGGGCAGGAGCCAGTCTATGGGTTGGGTATTTGGCTGTTCTATTAGGTAAAACAAGAGATGAAGAGTCAAGACTCCTGAGCTAAGATCCACAAAGCTACTTTGGTGCCTAAACCACAGAATTTGGTGCCTAAATCCCAGATTCAGGCACCACTGTGATCCACAAAACCCTTATTCAGCTGCTGCCTAACCCTGTAGACACATAAATTCACTGAATGTGTAAATTTTCACTGTAAAAGTTCCATATGTGCCTAAATTTCTGGCTCTGGGTATGCACACTACTGCCTGTCTCTGGGCATCTGGATGCGTATCTCCTAAGCCCCAGAGTGATCAATGAGTTGGGAAGAATGGGAGAAGAGCATGTGTCTCATCTGTGGACGAGAAGCTGGATATGAGTCAACAGTGTGCCCTTGTTGCCAAGAAAGCTAGTGGCATTTTGGGCTGTATAAGTAGGGGCATTGCCAGCAGATCAAGGGATGTGATCATTCCTCTCTATTCGACATTGGTGAGGCCTCATCTGGAGTACTGTGTCCTGTTTTGGGCCCCACACTACAAGAAGTAGGAGGAAAATTTGGAAAGAGTCCAGCGGAGGGCAACAAAAATGATTAGGGGGCTGGAGCACATGACTTATGAGGAGAGGCTGAGGGAACTGGGGTTGTTTAGTCTGCAGAGGAGAAGAATTAGGGGGGATTTGATAGCTGCTTTCAACTACCTGAAAGGGGGTGCCAAAGAGGATGGATCTAGACTGTTCTCAGTGGTACCTGATGACGGAACAAGGAGTAATTGTCTAAAGTTGCAGTGGGGGAGGTTTAAGTTGGATATTAGGAAAAACTTTTTCACTCAGAACGTGGTGAAGCACTGGAATGGGTTACCTAGGGAGGTGGTGGAATCTCCTTCCTTAGAGGTTTTTAAGGTCAGGCTAGACAAAGCCCTGGCTGGATGATTTAGTTGGGAATTGGTCCTGCTTTGAGCAGGGGGTTGGACTAGATGACCTCCTGAGGTCCCTTCCAACCCTGATATTCTATGATTCTATGATCTGTAGGGCCCAATCCAGTAGGTATATTCAGAGGCTGCCAGAGGAGGAGGGAGTGGTGGTCCCATTCAAAATGTGGCCACTGGTGGTGGTGCTCACTTTATAACTTTTAGACCAGTAGTTAGAGAACTCACCCGGGAGGTGGAAGACCCAGCTTCAGTTCTCCCTCATGAGGAGAAAGGCTTTGAACATCGGCCACCCATGAGATGTCTTAACAACCGAGCTATGAGTTAGTCCAATCTGAGATTCTCTCAGTCTCTCCTGTTGAAGGTGTTCCACTTTGGATATCTACTTAGGCTGTCATTGGGCCAGAGAGAGCTGAAGAGAGGCTGACTCTATAGCCTGGTAGTTAGGTTAATGAACCAATGTCAAGTTCCCCATCTCCAATGACTCATATTATTTGTTCAAGGTGAAAAAGCTTCAACAGGACAGATTGAGGGAGTCCCCCCCACAAGAATATTCCATAGCTCTGTGGTTAACATGATCTTTTGAATGTTGGGAGACCCCTGTTTAAATCCAGGCAGTGGGAGCAATTAAAGCTGAGCCTCCCCATCTCCTGTGAGTGTTCTAACCACTGGGCTAAAAGTGAAAAGGTAAGAGGTGCAGCACCACCTCCTCCACCAGCAGTTTGGTGTGGCATTAGGTACCTGCCTCACTCCTTCACACAAAAAAAGACTCAGGATCATAAGCAGCCTGACGGCTGCAGATTCCCAACTGTGGATTGCCAAGCAGAGATAGGTGCCAAACTCCATGAGAAGGTAGTTTTTAGGACAAACCCCTCCCTCAGCATCTCCCAATGTGTTGCCTTTTGTTATTCTTAGGCTCCTATCTTTCCCCAGGCATTGAATAGGGAGCCCAGATGCCTAGCCCAGGCTTTATGGATCACAGTGTTCCTGTGATATTCTAGATGCTTAAAAATTAGGCATTGTGATACTAAGAGTCACGATGCCTACAACTCTTTGTAGTCCCAAGTCCTACTGCCTATTCCAGACACAGACATTGGCTCACTGTATTAACATGGATCAGTGGTTCCCAAACATGTTCTGCTGCTTGTGCAGGGAAAGCCCCTGGCGGTCCAGGCCAGTTTGTGTAACTGCCGCATCTGCAGGTCTGGCCGATCGGGGCTCCCACTGGCTGTGGTTCGCTGCTCCAGCCCAATGGGAGCTGCTGGAAGTGGCGGCCAGTACATCCCTTGGCCCATGCTGCTTCCAGCAGCCTCTATTGGCCTGGAGGAGCGAACTGTGGCCACTGGGAGCCATGATTGGGCAAACCTGCAGATGCAGCAGGTAAACAAACTGGCCTGGACTGCAGGGGCTTTCCCTACACAAGCGGCAGAAGAAGTTTGGGAACCACTGACATAGATACATCACTCAATCACACTGTGACTCCTTTGACCTATTTGTGAAACTGGTGCCATAATATTTACTTAATTCACATGGGTATTTAGAGAATTAATTAAGGATTGTGAAGTGCTTTGAGATATTCAAATAAAAGACATTGTACAAGACAATGTAAAATAATGATAACATGAAGAGATAATAATATTTAACTTTTATATAGTGCTTTTTCTTCCATAGATTTCAAAGCACTTTACAACAGAATTGTTATCCTCATTCTACAGAGAGGGAAACTGAGGTATGAAGTAGTGAAGGGACACAGCAAATAAGTAGCAGAGGTGGGATAGACCCCCATTCACTTAACATGCTTCTCTAAGCACAATCTGCTATACTATATCCTGTTTTTTTTCTTATAAAGTCACATGGGTGAACTTCTCTGCAATAGAGCTCTTCAGTGATGCTTAGAGAGCTCGGGGGGTGGGGAAGAGACATAGAAGAATAGCAATGCCCTGATTCAAATAGCAGAAAAGGAATAGAAAGAAAATCCTTTTTTCCCCAGCTGCAAACTGCTAGCTGTGACTTTCAAAATAACACTTACCCAGGACCCTGTCAGCTTTTAACTTTCACTTTTTATTTTCGAAAGGACAGATGATTAACAGACATTACTCAGCCCATGATTTAGATTTTCCATTAAGGGGAGGGAGGGATAGCTCAGTGGTTTAGAGCATTAGCCTGCTAAACCCAGGGTTGCAAGTTCAATCCTTGAGGAGACCACTTAGGGATCTGGAGCAAAAATCAGTACTTAGCCCTGCAAGTGAAGGCATGGGGCTGGACCCAATGACCTTTCAAGGTCCCTTCCAGTCCTAGGAGATAGGTATATCTCCTATCATTATAAGTGAGAGTTAGTCTGTTGCTGCTGCTTGTGGTAAGTGCTATTGAAAGCCATAAGTTTCAACAATAAGACAAATCAGGTGGGAACAGAAGAGCATGATAGGAAGGCCTGGAAGCCTTATTTCTTTATTATCTTTTTGTTGACATTTTAATATTGTGCAGCAGAATATTCACATACTGTATGTATAGAAGCCCATGTTAAAGAATGAGGTGGTTTTGCTTACACAGGAAAAGGTCAGAACTTACTTCAGAACTAAAGATCTTTCACAAGATCTTTCAAAAATATCCTACATGTAAACCCACTAAAAGCTCCCCTAACAGAGGCTAAATATACAGCAGACAATGATCCATGTGACATATTTCTTGGGAACATACTAGTAAACAGTTAAATATTCAAGGCTAGGGCTAGAAGGGAAAACCCCTCCCTTTAATTGCACTGCTTGGCTGATAATAAGGTACAGCTGATGCTTCCTAAATGGTGCATGGATGGTATGCAGCAGTCTTGGCCTCAAGTACAATGCACCTGGAAAAGGATTATTGAACCTATATATACATACATACTGCTGCTCTTCTCTTTTCACTATTTTTTAGGAAGCAGAATTGGAATGGTTTCCTCAAAAATGTGTTTCCTCTGACACCCAATTGAGCTAAAGCTATAGGGTTGCTTATACTTACCATTTGGCTAGTTAGAACATTTATGCTTAATGAATACAGTAAGTCTAGGATTTATATATGTTTCCTGACAAAAGGTCAGCTTGCAGGTTTCAGGTCTTTCAAACTGTGATACAATGGGGTGAATTAAGGCAGACACACACCAGTGCAAAGTTAAAAAGAAGAGAAGATGTAGAAGCAAATAAAAAAATGTAGCTAGTATTTTCATTTGACGTTACTGAAGATATAACAGTTTGAATGAGCAATCTCCTCACAACTCAGCTTTTTTTCTTTTGCTTGTTACTATTATGAAATGTTTAATCCTTAGCAAGTGATACTAGAGCCTGTTTGTAATTGTGATGTCACAATGTAGGATGCTGACTCAAAGGAGGATCCAAGTAGTAAGGGATGGACCAGTTCAGATTGATTATAAACAGCCCCAACTACTACCTGTGCTTTACATTAAAAATACAACATAGTGCACATGAAAGGAACTGAACTGAAGCCGAAGGGCTCTATCTAGTCCTAAAATAGGTACAATGGTGTATGTGTCAGTTCTTCAAATAGCTGGTAGAAAGGGGAATAAAACTTAGCTGTGATGTGGTATTCAGTCTTCAGACTCATTCAGCTATTTAGCCTCTCTACAGAGACTGCAATTAGTACTTGCTGGTAGTTTTGGCAATACTGACACTTGCCCACCAGAAAGTAGACTGAGACTACACATTCTTTTCACTTTAGGCCACTCAACAGCCACCAAAGGTTCCCTGTGACCAGTATTACCAACCAATGAATGATCTAAAAAACAAAAGTTTTTGTTCTAACATCGTTCCTCTGAACTTACCCAGGTCTCCAGAAATGTGACTTTAAAGCTAGGCTAGCACTTCAAAATGCCTGCATGGCTCAGTAATTTCTGGGTGTTCTTGGAACAAATTGGGCTCAGAAATCCCTTGAGACAGCCTGTTTTAGCCAGATTTCCACCCCAACTTTGCAGACAAAAGAAGTTCAAATTAGATCTCATAATATTCCTGACTCCTCCTGGGTGTTTTTTCTAAGCAAAACAAACCTTTCACCTTTCCTTTGTTTACATATCACTAGGTCAAATAGAACGAGATGATGGGCTACAAGGGAGCAAGACCTTATTTAAACATTGATAGTGTAGTGATTGACATATATGGCAAGAAAGAGTGTGAACATTCTGTGACAGATATATGGGGAAAAAACATCCCCAGACTTAAGGTCCATTTTTGAGGATAAAATTAAAACTTTGGTGTTTGATTTTTTTTTCATATTTGTTGATTAAGTCACACTGTGGCTATGACTACAAAATAACAAGCTATTGTTTAATCTTTTTGCGCATCTCAAACAAATCATTCATGATAGGGTGTTTTATCACAATAATTCTGTAAGTGAGCCATTACTTTGAGAGTAGCTGCTGTGAGAATTATTGCAGGTGTTGCTACACTTGATAGATGGGTGTCAAATTACAGCACAAGTTGTAATTCTTGTTACAACACAAATTGTAATTCCTACTTGAGAACCCTTTTGATTTTTAAGTAGAGCTATTGTAATGTAACTTTATTTAAAGATAAACACAAACTAAACAGATAAATGCCCCATGTATAAAACTATTTCAGCCCAAGTATGCTATGGTCTGTGCATGTTTCATGTTCTGTAACGTATTTTTTAAAAGATTCTTTTCCTTACTTCAGTAAATACTGATATATATATATACACACACACACAGAGATAGGCATTTTAAAAGTTTATATCCTGGCAGGGTTGCCCAGAAGATTCAGGGGGCCCAGGGCAAAGCAATTTTGGGGGCCCCTTCCATTAAAAAAGTTGCAATACTATAGAATACTATATTCTCATAGGGGCCCTTAGGGGCCTGGGGCAAATTGCCCCACTTGCCCCCCCCCCCCGGGCGGCCCTGTATCCTAGTGTCCAGGAAATGGGTAAAAAGAATTAATTTTACTTTCACTTCTGCTCATCCTTTTTCCTCTGTGTTTTGCTTGTTCTTCTTCTTGATGTCACTCTACAGTCATGGGCTGTATATATACCTGTGCAATCAGAGATAGCCCAGAGGGGTGATGTTTAGATCATATATAGATGCAGGCAGTGGTTCCGATTCAGACTCTGAGTATTGGCTGGACTGTTGCAAACCTTGCTTTCTGTTTCCTGACCCTATAGGGTGGGAATCTCCTGAAATTACAGGCTCTTTTGAGATTTCTGCCAATGTGGGCTGAACTCTTCTTAGATTGATACTTTTCACAAGATTGCAGCCATAGTCAAACTGGCACGGAAATAGAAGTCCCAATTTGGATGCGATCTTTACGGTGGATTCGTATCTGGTCATGTCCGCCAGCAGCTCTTCCCCTGAAATATGAAGGGACTTGGAACTATGTTTCATTTTGGCTCTTCTCTATTTGCAATATTTAGCCAAACAAACATTATTGTGAAATATCCTGAGCTCATGAAAACTTGATCTCTGGACATTGGAAACTTACCATACTGTGTTCAGTAATAAAGAAGAACGTTTCTTTTCACCCAGAATCAGAAAGAAAATGAATAGGAGCACTGCTCTATTGATGCTAATTTTGAGAATCCGTGGGGCAAAGGCAATGTTATGCTTTTTATTGTTTCAGTGTATGTTGTTCTTAACATTAGATAGCATTCTTCTTTCTGGGTGAATGGTGGCTAAGTGCAAAGTGCCTTTTCTATATTTGAGCTTGCACCGCTGGGAGCAGAAGGGATTGAGAGATTAATGAGATTTAGAACTTGTTTATACTACCTAATGACTCTAACTCAAATTTCATAATAAAAAGAAAGGGTGTTGAAAGACCAAAGCTATTTCTCACTGCCTAGAGTGTCTCAAGTTGGGGTAAGCTTCTGTAGAGAACAGAAAACAAATGTGACCAAACAAAACCAGAGGTTGTTTCAACTTCAAACATTGTGCATGTCCATTCTACATGTTTTATTGAGGTTTCATTTCCTTTTTCCTTTTCTTATAATTTTTCAATTCTCATTTAGTTCGAGTAACATTAGAATATTCTTTTTCTGTAATCTATGCCAATGTAAAAATAGTTCCTGTTTTATAGCTCCACATCCCAAAGGAGCTTTGGTATTTATATTGCTTAGCAGCAGGGTCTAAATAACATGAGACAGTACAGTATCTTTGGATCATGTCAAATTTTCTATACAGACCTATAACAGAAATATAGGTTGACAATTGACGTATTTTCATTTGCCCCACCATAAATTTAAATAAATAAAAAGAAATGATCAAGATCAGATCCTACTGGTTATTATTTATTTACAGAAGTTTGTTGTATGTATGCTTGAAAAAACCTTAAACACAGAATATAATGCTCCCTCGAAGAACTGCAATTTGAATGTATTTTAAAACTTCTATTTTATGTATATTCTGGTACTATCTCTTTAAGAGACAAATGCCTCATATTATGTTGAGGCTTCCCTGCAGTTGCTCTTAACTCCCAATTTTAAATATTTATGTGGGTCTGGCCTGGTAGGTCATGTTCTATAATAGCTTTTATAACTTGGTTATTAAATTGAAATCCAGCAATCAAACAAACATTTTTGCACTGTACCCAACAGTATTTATGGCAGCAAATCATAATTTGTTAATAAATGAGGCCCATTGTATAAGTTTGACACTGTCAAGAGGACTGGGTGGCTTAATGGAGAGAGGATTGGTCATTAACATGTATATGTTTCAAGTCCAAAGTGAAATCCTAAGTGAAACAAAACCCATAGTCTCTGCACAATTCCTCCATAATGGATAACCACACCATCTAGGCCTATAAATCTTTACCTGGGAGTTAGAAATATGAAAACTTCCCTATAAAACAAGTGTTTATTTTATATTCCTCTTTAATAATACATTATTAGTTTAGGATTAAAAAAGAATAACATCAACATTTTCCCTGAGTGAATACATGTTGTGATCAATATTAAATAAACACAGTAACTAGTATTTTTGTCAAGGATAACCAGATAGCGCCAGTTCCAAGTTTAAAGCATTTAAATCTTTAAATCCACAGAAGAATCAGAAACAATCAATCCAACGCACTCATTATCTCATGAGCTGTATTCTTTTTGGAACAGGATTTGACTAGGGTCTCAGCTCTGCAAAATGCTAAGCACCCTCAACTCCCATTAAAGTTAATTGGAGTTCCAAGAACTCAGCACCTGACAGGAAAGCTCAGCACCTTGCAGGATCAATATCTAAAGAAATATTTTTATAGTGTTAGGCTGAGTATGGCACTTGGAAGGATTCTCACACATTCCTGTCATTCATTCTTTTGGTACCATGGTGGACTGATTAGCAGCTTAGTGCTTTAAAGTGAACCATCAATCAGTGCTGACTATTCTTAGTCTGATTCCATGTTTATTAGTGAGCTGAGGAAGTAAAGTGTTGGTGCAGTGTAATGAAAGGTGTACTATTCTGTATATTTCTTTCTGTAAGTTCAGTTACTGTGTTTGACAGGCAAGACCTTCTGGAAACCAACCAACACCATCACAAAAGTTCTCTGGCAAGGTACTGTTGAACCCCATATGTTTGCATATGCTTGGAGACTGAATGTCCTTCCTCTCTGTAAAAATTCTGACTCAACAGGTCTGCTCTCTGCAGATTTTCACTGTTGTATCTGTTTACGATAGTGATAAAATGAGAGTTTGGTACTGTTTGTGCCACTGCAGAGCCCAGCCTGATAGAGGGTGAGCTGGGCTCTATTCCAGTTCATGTACTCAAGAAAGTATTATTATATCAGTTCCAATTGCATAGCCATATTCTGCAGAGTCCAAAGACAAAGTGATTGCAAAGGTACAACTGAAGGCAGATTGAGTGAGCGAAAACACAACTTGACTTGTATAATCTATATTGAGTTTGTGCTTCTGACAGTTAGAAAAAACATATTTTTAGCTGTAAACTAAGCAGATTTGATTTGGAAATCTTTGTGTAACAAGAAGCATGGAACTGTACTAGGTTATTTTTGCAGTCATTTGTAGAAAACATTTTTTTAAACGATAAGGTGCCACAGGTATATATTTGATCATGTTTTGCTTATTTGCTTTGTCAGTAAATGGATATATTTTATATAATAATAAAAGAGCTACAGATCTTTCCTCAGACACATTTATCATTGGTATTAAATGTCTAACATCACTTTTGAGTAGAAATATAATAGCAAGTGAACAGAAATTGCTTTGTCGACTAAAATGTCATTTCTTTCTCTAGTGATTATTGATGTTTAAAGAGCTAATCAGACACTAAGACAGACTAGATTAATATGCAAAACATATAAACAGGAATTTGTGCTCCAAAAATAGGAATTGTTCACATTTGTGTAGACATACAGTAACTTCACATACAATGCTTAAAGCTACCTGGCAAGCAGTCATTTCAACTACTAAGGAAATACAGATATGACTTTGAAAATAACTAGGACTAACATGCTTATTGTGCTGATTTAACTGCATGTATTACCTGAAAATTTACTGTTTAAGTAAGTGATCTTGGTGGATGGACTTCTTGAGTGAAAGATTCCCATCAACAAATCTGCCACATATGTATTAAGCATGAGAAGAGAATGTAATCCCCTAAACATTTTCCCCCAAATCTGACCATGTTCTTGTCCTGCTTAGCTAGAGTAACACAACATTTATATCATATCTTGGGGAATTCGGCCATATTTTCACAACTAACTTATGTCTTCACCCTTTAAGTCCATCAGATGTGATGTATGAAGCCAAGGTTGAGCACAAAAGAACTTATGTAAACAGGGTTTATCTTGCAGTCTTATTTGATTTCTTCACTTTGGAGCCCTTCTAAGTGGACACAAAGAGGATTCATGTGGCACCCACCGTGGCATACTTAATCAGCTTCCCTGGGCAGATGTAGGAGGAAATTGTCTTTGTCTTTGACCCAGACTCCCTACTTGACTGCTTCTCCGATAATCAGGCAAGAAGACTTTTGGACATGCTGGAGGCTAAGATGGCTTTTGCCCCATCTTCATAATCCTTTCACTGGAGGTTCAGGAACAAATTAGAAGATACAATTGGTAGAGACAGAGGACAGAGAATTTTTACCACAGATGCCATAAATTACTCTGTCCTTTAGAGGAAGGATTTTCCTCACTGGTTTGAAATTCTGGGGTCCTTCAAAGATGTGTACTAGTTTGGGGGTCCTCCGAATGCCCACAAAAGTTATAAATATGACTGACAACTTTTGGCCTAATGGAGAGCCCTCTTCAGAGATAAGCACATGATTGTTCATACCAGAGGCCATGTTACAGGAATGGTGCAAAGCAGACTCAATCCCATTTATCCTGCTAATTCACCCTAATTAGAGGTAAATATTGAAATATTAGAAAACCTGAATTTGACATTGTTTTGCTTGAGTTTGTCCAGCCCTTGATTAAAACAACACCATCAGGTTAAAAATAATTGAAAAAGTGTCCTTAACTACATTAATGACTTATTACACTAGAGACCCTTTCATAGTGGGAGAAAATCCTTCAAATGCACCTCACTGTGTTATTTTTGCTAACTAAGCAATTTAAAGGGGCAATATGATCATTTAGACATATCTGAAGGGCGTAAACATCAAAGATGTAGAGGATTTACTGGGGCATTTCAATGGGACATAGACTTATTGGATTGGAAGGGACCTCGAGAAGTCATCTAGTCCAGTCCCCTGCACTCATGGCAAGATTAAGTATTATCTGGACCATCCCTGGCAGTTTGTCTAATCTGCTCTTAAAAATCTGCAATGATGAAGATTCCACAGCCTCCCTAGGCAATTTATTCCAGTGCTTACCCTGACAAGAAGTTTTTTCCTGATGTCTAACCTAAACCTCTCTTGCTGCAATTTAAACTCATTGCTTCTTGTCCTATCCTCAGAGGTTAAGAAGAACAATTCTTCTCCTTCCTCCTTGTGACAAACTTTTATGTACTTGAAAACTGTTATCATGTCCCCTCTCAGTCTTCTCTTTTCCAGACTAAACAAACCTAGATTTTTTCAATCTTCCCTAATTGGTCATGTTTTAGACCTTTAATTTTTATTGATCTTCTCTGGACTTTCTTCAATTTGTCCACATCTTTGGACACAATACTCCAGTTATGGTCTAATCAGCGTGGAGTATAGCGGAAGAATGACTTATTGTGTCTTGCCTACAAAATGCCTTCTAATACATCGCAGAATGACTTTCACTTTTTTTGCAACACTGTTAACTCTGACTCATATTTAGCTTGTTGTCCACTGTGACCCCCAGATCCCTTTCTGTAGTACTCCTTACCAGGGTTATTTCCTATTTTTGTATGTGTGCAACTAATTGTTCCTTCCTAAATGGAGTACTTTGTATTTGTCCTTATTGAATTTTATCCTATTTACTACACACCATTTTTCCAGTTTGTCCAGTTCATTTTGAATTTTAATCCTATCCTCCAAAGAACTTGTCACCCCTCCCAGCTTGGTATCAATCCACAAACTTTAAAAGTTTATTCTCTATACCATTATCTAAATCGATGAAGGTATTGAACATACCTGGTCACAGAATTGATTTCTACGAGACCCCCGTTATGCCCTTCCAGCATGATTATGAACCACTGATAGCTACTCTCTGGAATGGTTTTCCAACCAGTTTTGCACCCACCTGATAGTAGCTCCATCTACGTTGCATTTCCCTAGTTTGTCTATGAAACGATCATGTGAGACAGTATCAAAAGCTTTACTAAATTCAAGATAAACCACATCTACCACTTCCACCCATTCACAAGGCTTGTTACCCTGTCAAAGATAGCTCTTAGATTGGTTTGACACTATTTGTTCTTAACAAATGAATGAGAGTGTCACGATATAATGTAGAAAAGGAAATTTTAGACTGAATATTAACTCCATCTTTTGAATCATTTAAATCTAGAATACATAAACCTCTTAAGAACTTGTTATAATTCTACAGTGGAATGGACTGACTAAATCAGTGGGGGTTTTTTTCTGCATCTTCTCTTTCCTCTGATTTTATGACCATCAAGAGATGAATGATAATACTTTGATCCAGTCAAACTATCAAAAGTATTTATTTGGGGCTTTTAAAGTAGTGTTTAAAAAAACATGTTTTTGAAAAGAAAAAGTGACCAAAATATGCTTATGTACAAACTTTTATTTTATAGATTTAGTATATATTTTAACAGTATCTCATCCCATTTTAGAAATTACAAACTGACCATTAGTCTTTGAGCACAAACAGGTATACGGGGATTGATCAGACAAACTGCTTCAGGTTTGGACAGTTTTCCAAGTGACTCAGATCTTAACATATGGAGAGATAATGTTTAATTATGTTATCACTTAGTTTACCCTTATATATAGTCATCTTGAAGTTTGGTTTGAATAAACAGATGCAGTTGAACATTCTTGTCAGTTGTAGTGACCAGTATTATATATTTGCACACAGTAATCACTACCACCTAAAAGGAAAAACTTTGGTATCCTGGTCATTTATGGGTGATAACTACTGGGAAATGCTGATGGTTGAATGGTGATGACTCACCACAAATTGAAAGATTTACTGCTTTGAATTATAAAACTACATTTCGTAAATAAAGACCCAGACTAAACCAAAGTGCTGTAAAATAGTCACATTGGGAAAACAACATTGGCCTCAGTTTTCAGGAATATTATTATTACTTCTACTCTAGCCTTGTTAGCATCTCTTGTAGTGTTGATATTGTGATAGTTGTAAATATAGAGTAAAAGTAAAATTAGTTGGAAAATGGCAAGTAAAATTGCAAAGACATTTGAAATACATTTTTTCTCAAAATGTTTGCAAACATGATTTTTTATGATTTTATGATAAAAATTAAAGTTGAAAAAATGATTTTTTGTCTTTACAATTTGTTTCTTTCACCTTATTCTGTTTTTCCCTTTTCTCCATTTGTCTCCCTCTTTTTTTTTTTTTTTTAATTTTGCCACTGTGAAGGGTGATGGTGGTGGTGATGATGGAGTGAAGAGAAAGGGGAGAGAGAGAGAATGAATAAATCAATAAGGTGAAAAACAAAACTTTTTTTTTCATTTAGGAAAAAAAGTCATTTCTTAGTCAAGAGAGGTTTTAAATGAAATATTTCAGTCAGCTCTAGTCAAAAGTATAACAATGTATCTTTTCCTACAGTCTTTGCTGTTTCTAGTATTTTAATTATTTATTTCATTCACTGCCTTACTGCACCTTCAAATATGGAAGATCATACATATTTAATTTACTCTAGCATATCTTTGTTCACTAGGGGCCTGATCAAAAGCCTATTGAAGTCAATGGAAAGACTCCCTTTGACTTTAATAGATCAGGCCCTGTGAAATCTTTGAAACCAAGACTGGTATTGCAATGTAACTTTACTGAAGAGAAGCTATAATCTTTCCCCCGCAGGGGAATGATTTGGGAGAATTGTGGTTTAGCTAGCTATATTTCACCCACAGCAGTAAATGATCAAGTTAGTTAATAAATATAGAGTGGGGGAGGGGGAAAAGGATGAGAAGTTGGAACAGTGTAAAATCATACGGGATTGATGAACTTTTTAAACTATAGGACCTGGAGCCTTTCCCTGTTGTCAGAGTCTTTAATTATGGTTGGCAAAGGCTCTAGCAGCAGAGAGGAATGTAGGGTATATACCCTAAGGATCTGTCCTGTTTACTTTTCCTCACCTAAACAGTGCCTCATTCTCTACACTGCTATTTTTAACATACCACCACCAGGAGTGTGCATTGTGGACATACCCTTTGTTTGGGAATGTTCCCTGCAGGCTCTGAAGATCTTTAGAGGAAGAAGGGCCTGTATGGGATATGGAGAAGTAACCCTGATAGGGGCAGCAGCTTTTTCTTTCCTTATCCTGGCAGAAGTGGAGCACAAGTATGGGAAGGCTCAACTATAAGGAAGACAGGCCCAAGGAGGAGAATAGCCACTGGTACAAGGAAGGCACATGTGCAGACACAAAGAAGAGACAGCTATGTGGGAAATCTGGGGAATAGGAGAGAGGATTGCCGGATTTGTAGGAGGAGGAGAAAGAGACAACATGGAGAAGAGACAAGAAGTAGTTCTGGGGTGAGGCGAGAATGCAGCAAATTTGGGGAAGGAAGAAGAGAGTGACTGGAGTTCTGGTAGAGGAAAGTCTGGGATTTGGGTGGAGGATTTTGGGAGAAGTAGTAGACCACTGGAGGAATTTGTGGGAACTAGGGGAGTCTGGAAAGACGTCACTTGGAGGGAAGCCTAGGGAAAGAGGAGAGATGAAGTTTAGTGTGAGGGTGGAAACTCATCAGCACACCCTCTGAAGACAGTTACAGCATAGGATAGGAGCCAGCCAAAGACAGCATCATAGGAAGAGAAGTGGGAGGAGGCTAAAGAGGTGTTACCTGTCACCGCTGTGTTCTTGGGGAACCAGGGTGCAGTATCCAGCCTGTCTGACTCATGAAAGACCTCCCCCTGTCCTCAGCCTCTGCTTGAACGAAAGCTGATCAGAAGAAAGACTTACAAAAATAAATTAAAAGACACTGGAAGACACACCTCAATCCCTTCGGACAAGGGTGACAGATTAAGGAAACTCCTCTAGCCTCATTTGTGTCAGAGATGGGACAGGGAGGCATCTCCATTAGCATACGGAATGGAGAACAGTGATTCCAAGGAAAGAACCTCATGGAACTCTGGGACCAGAAAAGCAGGGAAGCACTGCATGATGGGGAATCTCTGATCCAGATGTTAATGACCCCATGCCTGCACACACCCAGCTCAGTAATTATCAGACCAATTCTAGTAATAAATCCTTTATTGGTATCCAAAATACTAAAGCTCCCTAACTGCACTGTGAGCTACCTCCAAGAAACACCACCCATAACCAGGAATGATCAGTTCCGATTGTCTACCTTGAACAAAACAGCTGTGTTATACTCCCTTGAGCCATCAGTTTACCACAAACAAATCTAGTGTTATCTCTGGAACCGTTGTTGTTTCCCTACAAAAACCCCTACCCATGCTCAAGTAAGTGTTCTGATGCCTGGATCCAAAATCTGCATCAGTTCCACTGAGACTTCATCTTCTCCTTACTGATTGTGCTGGGGGCTCTGTCTGACTCCAGACCCTCAGCTACCACCACCACCTGGGACCCACAATTGATTCAAGCTTCATGAACTGGTGAGAACCCAGCTCTCTCTCTCACTCTCTCTCTCTCGGTATAGCCTTCTGACCCTGACTTGCGTGATCAGTTATAGTTTTCTAAACCTGACTATTATAATCAAGTTTAAGTTAGATTTAATATTATAACTGTGTTGTTTGTTTGGCTCCCCTATGGTTATTACCTGGCAAGAAATAACTTTAATGGTTAAGCTGGTTGCTTCTCCTCCCTCCCCGCCCACCCCGTGGGTGTTTTTTGGCTTCCTTATTCGTTCTGCAGCAACGCTCCTTGTACCTAAGCTAAAAATCCTTGCAGTCCCCAAAAATCCTGTGGAGTTTGCTCATAAAGTGGGTTACTACCAGAACAATTGTAACATGAAAGTGGGGATAGGTACGTGCTGAACCTGGGACATATGAGGGTGGCAGCTTGGAAGTGTTGCTCGACCCAGCCTGCTCAGGCATGCTCTATTCCAGTGCAGTTCCCATGGCATATGAGGGTGACAGCTTAGAGGTGCTGTTCAACCCAGCCTGCTGAATCCAAGGGCCTATGAGGGTGACTGCTTGGAAATGCTGCTCAACCCAGCCTACTGAGTCCATAAAGGGTGAGCTTGGGCGTGCTGATTAATCCAGTTCTCTCAGATGAGCTCTGTTAATGTGTGTGTATGTGTTTGTCTGATTCTGGGGCTGGAAGAACCCATCCCTGGGGAACCTACATCCTGCAGGATAGCTCCATTGGGAGGGAACCTGCAGAAGGGAGAAGTAGAGCTCTATATGAGAACACAAGTGACACAAGCAGTACATTGATAGAATTATAGAACCCCCTTCCCCAGAAGAGTAACCCTAATAAATGAGCATACCTCAAAGTAATGGGCAAATCTGGTAACATACATTTTCTTTATTTTTTAAGGACATATGGGAAAAAGAACTCATATTGGAATCTTTTTAGGTTTCCACTGAAGGATGCTGTGTTTTTGGCACTTCAACGCAATGTCTTTTTTCTCACCCTTTCCCCAACTTTTAAGCAAGAATTACTCCATTGTTTCTGAACAAGCCCATTTTTATTTTTGATGCCCTGAAGCTCTTGCATTCCTAGAATTCTTCTAATGCTTTTTTTGATTTTAAGTAAAAAATCAATCTACTGTGTTCCAGAAAGCAATGTACATGATTAACAAAAGGCTTCTTTCTTTGAGAGATTCTATCAATTAAGATTTAAATTTAGATTTTAAAGTAGCCATACTTGAACAAAAAAACTACAGAAACTGACTTCAAAGAGAAACTGCAGAACTAAAATTTATTTGCAAATTTAACACCACTAATTTGGGCTTGAATAGGGACTGGGAGTGGCTGGTTCGTTACAGAAGCAACTATTCCTCTCCTGTATCAGAGGGGTAGCCATGTTAGTGTGGATCTGTAAAAAGCGACGAAGAGTCCTGTGGCACCTTATAGACTAACAAGTATTGGAGCATGAGCTTTCGTGGGTGAATACCCACTTCGTCAGACACATGTGTCTGATGAAGAGGGTATTCCCCCATGAAAGCTTATGCACCAATACTTCTGTTAGTCTATTAGGTGCCACAGGACTCTTTGTCGCTTATTCCTCTCCTGGAATTGACACCTCATCATCAATTATTGGGAGTGAACTACATCCACCCTAATTGTATTGGCCCTGTCAACACTGGTTCTCCATTTGTGAGATAACTCCCTTCTCTTCATGTGTCAGTATAACAATGCCTGCATCTGTAATTTTCACTCCATGCATCTGAAGAAGTGGGGTTTTTTACCCATGAAAGCTTATGTCCAAATAAATCTGTTAGTCTTTAAGGTGCCACCGGACTCCTTGTTGTTTTTATCAGTTAAGTGCCTCTTTTAACAGAGATGTTTAATTCTGGTGAATTTTGTTTTGTTGATTGGTTTTATATTTCTAGCACCAGCCATCATCGGGGAGTGAAAGGGGAAGGTTAAAAATGAACCAGGTATCACAGCACGTATGTGTTTAAATAATGAACCACAGATTTAAGAAGTTAGCCTTTGGTTTCTAGATATTTTCTCCTTTCTAAATAGAAAAGGGTAATAGAGTAGGAAGATGGTATTTTGTCTATATACAGCATTAGTGAGAGCATTTCTGGAATATTATGTCCAGTTCTAGTGTCTAAACTTCAAAAAGGATGTTAAAAGTTGGAAGAATTCAGAAAATAACTACAAGAAGGATTCAAGGTCTATAAAACCTGCCTTACATGGAAAGACTAAAGATCGATCTATTTATTAACCCCAAAAATGTGTTAAAGAAACATTCACATTGCAAAGTCAAGCCCTCAAAAATTTAGCAAATGCTTGAATTATGGTTCCCTGTATCAGAGGCATAGCCGTTTTAGTCTGGATCTGTAAAAAGCAACAGAGTCCTGTGGCACCTTTATAGACTAACAGACATATTGGAGCATAAGTTTTCATGGGTGAATACCCACTTCGTCAGATGCATGTTCCCTTTGCAACCCTAACTTGACCCCTTTGTGAGTATGCATTATGACAGTTTTTAACTAAATAGCATGTGACTATTTTTTCCAGTTTATTCTTGCCTAACTAGTCCAAGTCTCCACTGCTCAGGTGTTTAATCCCATTCCTGGTCTCTTGGCCCAGTCAGTGCTAGTCTGTTCATTGGGGATCGCTGTCAAAGTCCAGCCCCTTGTCTAAATCTCCCCCCCCCAACACCCAATCCCAGTCTCTTTGCCCAATCAGTTCCAATTCCCTCCAGCCCCAACTTTTTGTTCCCCTCAGTTCTCCTATCCCAGCTCCTTGTCCAATTTGTCTCTCTTCCCACTGGCTCTCAGTCTCTTCCCTGAGTTCCTCATTCAATCTCATTTTCCCATATATCCAGCCCTTCCCACGTTCCCACTCTCCCCACAGATCTCTTGGTTATTTCCACATGTGAACAACTGCAGAAGTTTTCTTCCTGTGCTGTTTATCTGTATTTTTTTTAAAAAAGAAGACATTATCTGGTGATATAGTAGATAAACCAAGTGGCTATCAGTTTATAAACTGTCTTTCAGATTAACTGTTCCTTCTCAGCAATAGCCCTCTCTGTGTCAGTACTTTATGTTGCGGTGATCTGCTCTGGATCTTCAGCCATTTTCACTAGCTCAAGCTGAGGGGGGCTGTTGCTGGAACATACCAGAGCACAAGTAGACTCACCCTCTCCAAGATTCCCAAGGGACGGGTGAGCTAGAATGAAGGGTGTTGCATTCAGGGTGTTTGTACCCTCTTGTGGTTTACCTAATTGAGTTAGGAAACTTTTGCTAAGACTGTGCCTATTTGCTTTTACTATAATTTGAAGAGAGTAACTATAAACCAGAAGAATCACCCTTTAGATGGGATTCTGCGGATTGTTCCAGAACTGCTGGTGAATCTTGGGAGAGCCAGCAGTAGTGGCAGGGACTATGCAAGTGCATTGCTGGGTCCCCACTGCCAAGAGCGGTGTCAGACACAATGTCTGGACCTGGAATGAGTGGCTAGAGGAGCAAAGCCAGGAACAGTGTCTAAACTCTGCCCAGCCCCAGGAAGCTAAAGGCATGTGGGATTCTGCATTTGGGTCCCCTCACAGCAGTCTGGTGAGTGTCCAGCAGGGGGAGTATGACCAGAACTGTGACATGCCTAGTCCCCAAACCTAATACAAATGCCCTGGCATTATCATGTTCAAGAGTGTGTCTTGCTAAATTAGTTGACTCTACAATTAACTAGGATAGTCCAGTAGTTGTCTTGGTGGCAATGGAATCCTTAGCTGCTGATCATGACAAGCACAAACTACTGTAGTGGCCAAAATCTGTATTTCCATTGCATTGCTTAAGTGAGTAAAGTGAACAAGAATTCGTCTATAACTTGAAACAGTTGACACTGTTATTAGCACTCACAGTCAACAGGCCTAGGACTTAGAACTTAAATGAAGACCCAACAAGTTATTTTGTGTATAAACAGATTATTTCTATCTCTAGCGCTATTACTGAGCATCACCATCTTCATTTTCAAAGCAAACAAGAGAATTATCCGAATCCAGTGCAGTTTCCACTCTCTGATCCTAGAGGAGCTGACTGAGTCTTCTTTAGGTCCTGATCCAGGTTTTAATGTCTGAATCCTCGTTCAGGTTCACATTGACATAAGATTTATCTTGACCCCAGGATCACTAAAGACGAATATTTTATACAAGGTTTCAGTTGTATGTTGACTTGAAAATTGACAGACTCTGAGAAGTTAAGTCTTTAGGGTATTTAAAATATGTAGTGCTGGCTGCTGCTTTTCATGCTGGCTAGACTATGAGATTTATCAATGAAGAAAACAGATATTGGCAAACTGTGTACCAAACTTTTTAACAGGATGTGTGATTTATAATGCAACTGAAAAAGGGCTGTAAATGGGAAAGAGCCTTCTCTGATGCACATTGTGGTTTCATTTGACATTGAGCAGATTCTAGTATCTCTTTCCAAAACAGTTTTCCAGCAAATTTCTGTAAGACACTACTGCAGGTCAACTGACTTCCCTTCTGATGTATTACCAGACTTCTAGAATTACCCTGAATTTCAACTATTGCATCTTAAGACCCTACTTACCCGAAATAATATTTATTGTAGAGTGAAGATGCGGGGGTGGAGGGATAATTGCGTCTCTTATAAGCTATTTAATAAACATCTTTTCCAATGAAACATTCCAAAGTTCCTTTGAAGCACAGAAACACAGAGCTTGCATATTATATATCATAAATCTAGCTTTGTGGTTTCTCCTAATTTTTATATAAGGGAGTGAAGGAGCCTGTTTTTGATCTTATTTATACTGGATTTACAGCAATTTAATTCCATTGCATTCAGTAGACTTACTCCTTATCTAAACCAGAGTACATGAAAAAAGAATCTGGATGGTTGTGTAGGAGGTGTGCAACATATTATGAAAAACAATATGCTTTACTTTCACACGTACTGTCAAGTAATCAATTATCTTGTTTGTGGGCATTAAGTGACCGTGGAATATATAAAACTAAGGGTTATTTTTTTCTAACCTTATAAAGTAGCTCTACTGGTTATTATTTTATTAAAGATGATTAAACTTAGGTAAGGATTAAAATATTTTTATTGCATTATTACAATTTTTTGTGGGCAGTATTTGCAAATGTTATTGATTTTCACATTCCCGGGGTATTTGAATTAGTATTTTCAATTTTTTTTAAGTGTTTGCCTCACTCTGCTTGTCCCCAAAACAACAGTCACAGAGCCCCCCAACCACTGGGTAACAGTATATATAGGCTTGACAGAACTGTAATTTTATTTTTTAGAATTTTGGTATCAATAGTAATCTTTATTTAAAGCATTTTAAAAATTTTTATCAGTGTAAATTTTCAGAATTGTGGCAAATTATGGGGGGGATCAGACAGTTATCTAATTGCAGTAGACATTGAGATTTAAAAAGTTAAAGCTTTATAAACCATTAACAGAAATTATCAACATCACCAGGGCACGCCTTACCATGAGGTGAGCTAAGGTGGCCGCCTTAGGTGCCAGACTGGCGGAGGGGCACCAGTAGCACCCAGAGTGTAGAAAATTATGTCTGCTGCTGATGCATATGTATTCTATCTGCTCTAGATGCACAGAGATGGAGGAGTGGAGTGCTGTGCTGGAGGAAGGAGGGCCCAAGACACATAGCAGGCAGGCAGGAGAAAAGGTGAGAGGGAACAGGGCCCCCCAGAGGATTCAGGGGGCCAGGGGCAAAGCAATTTTTGGGGCCCCTTCCACAAAAAAAGTTGCGATACTATAGAATGCTGTATTCTCATGGGGGCCCCTCTGGGGCCCGGGGAAAATTGCCCCACTTGCCCCCCCACCCCTCCCAAGTGGCCCTGGGAAAAATAAACATTTTAAAACCTTCCACATCTTAGCACAAACCCAGTTTTGAGAAAATTTATTTTCAAGTCACCTTTACAAGGTATCACTGGTTCTCAGCATCAGCTAGTGCTAAAAGGCACTAAAGCTCATTAAAAGGTTTGGACAAATATATTTTGCAAAACTTTTTTTAGATCAAAAACTAGGGGTTTTTAAAAAGCAGAAAAAATCACAGACAATGTCTGCAGAGGTGAAAGTAAGCAGGTATGGTCTGGTACAGTGTACTGGCAAGAGCTAGTACGCCGTGCTGGACCGCATCGACTTCCACAGCGGGGACTGAAAGGGCTTTGGGCTGCCCGCGGCTGCGGGCAGCTCAGAACCCTTTAAATACTGGCCGCGGCTCTGGCAGCCTGGCTGGGGCTGGGATTTAAAGGGCTCAGAGCTCCCCGCGGCTGCGGGCAGCCCAGAGCTCTTTGAATCCCGGCCACAGTTCTGGCAGCAGGGCTGGGGCCAGGATTTAACGGGCTCTGGGCTTCCCTCAGCGGCAGGAGCTCTGTACCCTTTAAATCCCTGCCCCAGCCCCGCAGAGCTCAGGGTTCCCTCTGGTGGCCAGAGCCCCAGGCTCTTAAATTTGCCCTTGAGCCCCGGGGGGCTCCCAGCCACCTCTGCAGCTGGGAGCCCTTGGTTGATTTAAAGGCTCTGGGTCTCCTAGCCACAGCTGGTTCCCCAGGGCCTTTAAATCTTGAGAAACCACGTCTCTTCCGGATGAGGCCATGCCCCCCTCAGGACTCCAGCAGTACCAGTAAGTCCTGTAAGTTACTTTCATCCCTGAATGTCTGCTTTCATTTAAAATTTGTTGTGGTTTTTTTAATTGAAAAGCTGAAATAAGTCTGCCAAAACCTGAGCATGATTTGGGTTTCAGAAGTGTGTGGCCAAATATTTGCTGCTTGCTGTGTTTGATTGTTTAAAGAAACAATAAAAAAATTCTGCTTAAAAAAATCCAAAACTTTTGAATTTTAATGGAGTTAGATGGCTTGCCCCCTTGATCTTCTCCGGCAAAAGCACACACAATGACAGACAAAGACTTTCCTCCCTCCCAGATTTGAAAGTATCTTGTCTCCTTATTGGTCCTGTTGGTCAGGTGTCAGGTAGGTTATATGAGCTTCTTAACCTTTTGCAAGTAAAAGAGGAATTAACCCTTAACTGTATGTTTATGACACACTCTAAAAGCTTATCAGATTTCACCGCTCAATCTGATGGTGGGCCCTAGTAAGCCAAAGTCCTTCCAGCTCTTCTGGAAGGGTTGCCTCTTTGGTCAGAAGGACTTATCTGCTTGCTGAATCAAAAGAAGGCCCTGAGTCAGTTTAAATGCAGACTTTTTATGCCAAACATCCTTTCTTAGTCCGTTGGTCTCTGGAAAACCTAGTTTGAACTGGTTTATGCAAGCATCCCAGGCATGGTACCTCTCTGGTGGTCTTTACAACCTGAGTGATTCACCTTAAATCACCATCCACTGCTTTTAGTTCCTGGAGGAGCTGTAGTATCATTCCCCCTCACTCTCCTCCACTGTCCCAAGTTGCATACAGTCCCTGGCCCACAGTGATACATAAACCATTCATAAGCTTAATACAGTATGTATCCCCAGAGATTCTGCACAAGGTTGCATCATATGTCAAAACAACCTAGTATGATATTAGTCTCTTTTGTAGCTGCATCATATTGTTGACACATTCCCTTTGTGATTCACTATAATCCCCAGATCCTTTCCAGCAGTACTATTGCCTAGCTAGTTATTCCCCATTTTGTAGTTATGCATTTGATTTTTGATTCCTAAGTGTAGTACCTTGCACTTGTTTTTACTGAATTTCATCTGCTGATTTCAGATCAATCCTCCAGTTTATCAAGGGCATTTCAAATTCTAATCCTGTCCTCCAAAGTGCTTTCAACCCCTCCCAACGGTGTCATCTGCAAATTGCAAACGTTAACTTTCGACTCCATTATCCAATTGACTTATGAAAATATTGAATAGTACTGGACCCCTGTGGGACCTGCTGGACACTTTTCCGCAGTTTGAAAGTGTATCATTGATAACCATTCCTTGATTACTGTCCTTCAACCAGTTTTTCACCCACTATTTCACCTACCTGCACATGACTGAGCCACAGAAGGCAGGCCATGCACATACTTGGCTAAAATAATGTAGAAATATCTTGTGGTTAATCTGAAGAGCAGAAATACACTATTTTTCTTCTTTGCCCAAGGAGTGACTCAGTTATAGGTCAGAGGAGGAATGTGGTCATGCCATCCAGCAAAAGTAACAGTTTCAGCCAGATATATAGGCACTGGGACAGAGACTGGGTAAGAAGCTGAGAGTTAAGGTAAGCAAGCCATATTTAGCAGATGCCCCCTATGAGACTGAATTCAGGCCAGTCGGCCATTCAGGCTAGGCAAAAGGAACATACAGAAGCCTGTGCGGTTAAGGCTAAAGCTGGGTGATTTTTTGGTTCAATCAAAACAACATTTAAGAAAAAATGTGTAGAAAAATGTTGTTTCATTCAACTTTTGTTTTCCACTTAAATTAAAGTCTTTAAAAATGGTTTTCATTGAGCTTTTCCTCTCTTGGGCTTTCCTTCTTTTCACCTCCTTTTCCCTATCTGGGCGGAGAGAGAAAAAAGTAAAGAGGGAAAGAAAGGAGGCGAGGTAGAGGGGTAACAACAAATTGAAAACCTTGGAGGATTTTTTGGTTCTTGTTTCACCAAGAAGCAGAAAAACAAAAACAAACAAACAAATAAAAACCCTGCTAAACATTTCAAATGAAATGAGATTTTTTTAGAATCCCTGACCAATCCTGCTCCTTGTCCCCTGACCACCACCCTCCCCAAGACCCCCTCAGTCCAACTCCCCCTTTCCTGTCCCCTGATCACACCCCCCAGGACCTCTGCCCCATCCAACCCCCCTTCCCTGCCCCTGACTGTCCCCAGGATACCCTGCCCCTTATCCAACCCCTCCAGCCCCAGCTGCTTATCCCCTCTTGGCGCCTCAGCGCGCGCGTCCAGGAGCGGCTCTGGACAGCGCTGCAGCCGCGTCTCTCCTGGGGGGCCTGAGCTCCTCCCTGCTCAGAGCAGCATGGTAAGGGGAGGAGCTGCTCGGCCTGGAGCTCGCAGCCCCACCCCCATATCACACGGCTCTGAGCTGGGAGGAGCTCAGTCCCGCTGGAGCCCTGTGGCTGCAGCGCTGTCCAGGACACACTGAGGGGCTGGAGGAAGGTGGGAGTGAGCCTCAGCCATTCTCATGGGGGCCCCCGCGGTGCCCAGGGCCTGGGGAAAATTGCCCATTTGTCCCCTGGGTGGCCCTGAGGGGGAATAACAGAAAGCAGTAGGAGATGCAGGGAGAAAGAGGAGGAGGAAAAGCCTCTTATGTACCTGTCTAGCATCCCCAGGAGCCTGGACTGATTAACACCAACTTCTCACCACCTGTTTCCTGCTGCTTCCCTGAACCCACTTGAAGAGAACAGGCAGTCAACTGAAGTAGTAGGAGCCAGTTAGGCCCTTAAGACACTGATATCCTCCCTCACTCAGGCCCCGCTACCAGTCTGCTTATTTGTCCCCTTCAACTGAGTGTTGAGAGCCACTATGGCTGGCACAGAATAGCAGTCATGAGTGAAAGAAGAAAACACTCCTCTGGGGCAGCATTCAGAAAAAGAAAGCAAGCAAAGGAAGCTTTTCTGTCTAAGACGAAAGGAGCTCTCCTGAGATGGATAGACACAAATGTTCACGGTGAGCCTTCCAGCCCCAGTGAAGATGTGAGTGGAAGATCAGCATCTCCTCACCAGTTAGTCAGAGTGCAGGTGATCTGGCAGCTACTGCAGCATCCATATCTCCATCTCAAATGCATGTAACCATGCACATTCCTGAAGAAAAGTGTAGATCAGAGAAGAGTGTGGTGGAGGTGCAAGAAACAGCTGCTGCTGAGTTTAGTCCCTTAAGTCTAGATGATCCAGGACTGTGGACCCACTTGAGCAGTAGCCTGAGGGACTTCCTTTTACTGCATGGGCCACAGCAAGTGAAAAACTTCATGTTCCCCAAAGACAATGAAAACAGAAGTTTCCACCCAACACATTACTGGTGTGAAATCACCCATGGTGACAAAGTGGAAAGGCCATGGCCTATATACTAAAAAACCCGGAATGCAGCATACTGTTTTTGTTGCAAACTCTTCTAGTCTAATGTTCCAGCCACATTGGGTTCTACAGGAACAAAGGACTGGAAAATCTGGCAAGAAATCTGGTCTGCCATGAAAAGGCAGCAAATTACCACAGAGCATTCCATAGGTGGAAAAAGCTTGATATGAGACTAAGGTTAAAGGCCACCTTGATAAGCATCAAGAGAAGATTGCATCAGAGTCTCTTTACTGACAAAATGTTCTGAAAAGGCTCACTGCCATTGTGAGAATGCTTGCTACCTAGAACCTAGCACTGCGTGGCACTTCAGATCAGTTGTATATGCCAAACAATGGAAACCTAGTGGAAATGTCCCTGCATTGGTGACTGTCAGAAAGCATTTTCTAGAATTTATTGGCATTGATGATACTACAGGAGCTTGTACGACAATGTGCTTCTTAATAAGCTGGAAGATATGAGAATTGTGATAGCTGACATGAGAGATCACGGCTACGGCTACAATAATGGTGCCAACATGAGAGGAAAGAATAGAGGAGTTAAACCCTTGAGCTTTTTATTGTCCCATGCAGTTCTCATTCATTGAACTTTGTGGTCAGTGATGCACTGAGTATATAACTATAGTTTATAGGGGCAGAATATCCTGAGAACCGCAGCCACAGTTTTCTATAGACAAATGTGAAGGGATATATAAAATGAGAAGATCAAAGGAGAACACATTTCCTAATTTCAGAGAGAACTGCTAAATAACAGCACTTCCAGGTGTTATCATGGCTCCCCTAATCATAAAGGTTTGCAAATAGCCAGGCAACTAGTATGTGGTGACCACGACTTATTACAGTAATCACCTATTGTCTTACTATCCCTTGCATATATCCTCTGTCTGCTTGTTATATCTGTCTGTTGTCATATACTTCAATTGTTAACTCTTTGGGGCAGGCACTGTCTTTCCATTATGTGTGTCTACAGTGCACATTGCCGCTCCATCCAGAATGCAACCTGCAGGCGCTAACACAATAACAAACAAATAAGCATAACTATATGGCCACATCTACGTATTTTCTTCCTTGTTTCCCCAGATCAACTTTTTTAACTGGCGATTAAGTTGATTTCAGAGATAAACAGAGTGTAGTCAGACAGAGAACTCTCTGTGCTCCAAACAACTGTGGAGTTAGAGGTTAGCCTGGCAGTCATCTCACCAGTTTTATATTAATCTAAATGACCATTTTAATACACTAATAAAATAGGATATGGAAACATTAATTTAACATAAATGCTTATCACTGAATGCAGCAACAAAAAAACGAAGAGGTAACCGATCTGATTCAGTGAGGGATTACTGTATTGTCCTATGTCATAGAACTCTAGGGAGGTCTGTGCTGCTGCTCAAAAGTGAATGAAAAGAAAAATCGGGTCATACTATAATCATAAAGAAGATAATAAAGAATTGCACAAAAGGGAGCTGCTGATAACCCTTATGTCATCCAGTATTTGGAAGGGTATTTTTCAAGTCTACATAGAAAAGGGACAAAGTTTGAGTGTCTAGGGGCCCTATCCAATATCACTTGTATCAATGATAAGCACAACATAAAGTCATTTCTTGATCACCAGTTCAGGCGAGAAATTTATTTCTTTGTTGTTTTTCTTTCTTTCTTGTAAAGTTTCCTTGAGGAAAGTATACATTTACATTTTAAATAAATGTCTACCACTTCTGCCAATAAATAACTATTACTTTCTTGCACAAGCGCTGTTGCCACTCTTCACTGGCCTTTTGCTCCTTCTTATTCTGCATATCGCTTTACATTATTATACAATTTCTGATTTTCATTCCCCACCATCAGTGTTCTGTGTAATTTTCCTTTCACTCTCAGCTTTTGCCTTTCTTATTATTGCACATGCTTTTTAATTCTTTAGTACTCACAATTGATAATTTGTAATTGCAGTGCAGCCCTCTCTTCTTTGCTTTTGCTTACATTTTATACTTCCACATTCATCTGCATTGTCCTTATTTTACTCTTTGTCTTTATTGCTTGATGGAATGTACAACCCCTGAGAATACATTCACTCATCTAACCCATCTCCTTTTTCTATCTCTTCCCTCTCCTGATTTATTCCATTCAGTTTCACCTAACCCTTCTGTCAGTCTTTTTTTAGACTGTGGTTTTCGGAAATTCAACATGCTTATTTTTCCCTTTTTAATCTCAATTTAGTTCTCATTATAAATCTCAATTAGATTATAGTTCCTTCTACGTAGGTGCTTTCTCACTGCTACAACTCTACTTTCTTTTGTATTTAAAAAGTCACAATTTTTCTTTTTTGGCTCTGCTGTGTAATAGCACATCAGAGCCTTCATTATTCTATCAGCAGAGCCACTGTGTATTGTTAAGATGTGATATCCCAGGATGTTTTTTTTCACAGTCTCAGAAATTTATTCCATTACATATCTAAATCTAAGCAACATGGGCTAGATCTTGGCCTGTTCCAACTGCTTTGCCCTGTTTTAACAGGCTAGTGGAGGATTCCCTTGGCATATAGATTAAATGGTGCACCGTGGTTGGTTGTGAACTATAAACAAAAGAGATTTTATTGTGGCACTAAGAAGCCTGTTAATTGATATGGTGCCCAGGATATTATATATTTATTAAGCAGCGACAGCTCTTGAAGCTGTACAAGTCATATGGGTAATGTTCTGCAAGATCAGGGTCTGAATAGACAGGCTTGTATGATAAAATGAGCCATTAATTATATTAAACATATATTAGAACATAGGAAAAAAAAGTGAGAAACTTTTAAAATCTGTAACGTGATTTCTCATTGCCCTATGTCCCATACGTTGAGCCTGATCCAAAGTCCAAATAAGTCAATGTAAAGACTCCCACTGAGTTCAATGAACGTTGTATCAGACCCTCTATAACTATGTCTGCTGTAGACAGCACACTCCTCGAGCAAGGATCTATTGGGTTTAGTTGTCAGTAAAGCCTTGTGCACAGCAATGGTGAGATGTAGATAATAAATAAAAGAAAAAGAGGCGCCTTGCATTTGAGAGAGAGAGGGCTAAGCTGCAAAGAGTTATGCCGGCTGAGGGGTTGAGACATGAGCTTTCAAGAGACAGGAAAAACGCAGACTGGGTTTCTGGAGATACAGAGAGTGAGAGTAGGCTCTGAAATCAGATAAGAGCTTTACATCATGAAACTCAAGGTCTAAAAGCATAGTTAAGGAGCTCAACCTATTATTTTCTGTACTGCTAAAGGGAGTTGTGTGTCTTACTTTTCATGCTATGAGATGTAGAGGCTTGCACCTAGCGCAATAGGTGGCTGGGTTTTTTTTTTATTAATAATTTCTAGTAGATAAAATTTGCATTTAAAAAATCCAGATTGGTTTGTTCCTTCTGTGGAATGTTTTGGAAAAGTTATGAAGTCATCGTAACTGCCCACTACACTCCAAACCTCTCTGGATTCTCCAGTTCCTTGTTACAAATTGTAATTATTATCATAATCCCTTGAAGGCATTGAACTGTCTTCACCTGAATATGCAATCTTGTTTTATCAGTGAACTTTCCCCTGTTTTATTATGAAGAAGAGCCTTTGGCTACTTTCTAATTAGATGGAACCAGGTTGTGTAGTCTGGGCCGCACTCTATTGCCTGTAGCTAGAAAGTATAGAGTTCAGTGGGAGGTGTAAAAAAAAAAATCCCAAAACTAGCAGCTCTAACCTTCTTAACCTTCTTTTAAAACCTTGAATGGTGACTATGTATGATACTAATTTGAACAACAAAAAAAAAAAGAACTGAACACCTAGACTCCTCCCTTGGGGCACAATTTTTATCCTTTGCTTTTTGATATCTATCCGGTGATCGGTAAGCGCTACAAATCTTCATCAAAATAGCCCAGTGATACTGTGTACTGTTTCTTGCACTAAAATGTCAGCTTCCAGCATTTGGACATGGGGAGACATTTGAATTGGTATCTGTATCTTAATGGACAATTATTGGAGCATGCTGATGAAAACAATGTGGCTCCCTGGGAGGATGGCTGTGAATAATTGGAAGAATTCTGTACTTCTGGTTTGCAGCTGCAAAATCAGTTGCTTATGCAGTATTACTTCAGTGTAAAGTTGCACTTCAGTCTTTGACATTGGTAAGTTACTGCATTTCTATGTATTATAAAGTATGGCCAGCATTGTTATCTGGTTTTTGCTGCTTATAAATCACTTACAGCTAGAAAATCCCTGATAGACTGAAGTGAGGCATCTTTCAGCAGTTTGGAATCTCTTTCCAGTTCATTTTCACAAACTGAGTACCAAGTGTCACAGAGTCACCGGGTGATGCTCTGGAACTGCTCCCCACCAAGCTAGGCAGGACTTTGGGGAGCCTCCTCTCCCTTGGAGCAGACTTGTTCAGGGCAAGAAGCTCACACGTTTTCACCTTCTGGGTCTCTCCTTGGAGCATTTAGCATCCTCTGCCCCTCCGTGCGCTTTCCACAGCGAGCCCGCCTCAGTGGGGTCCTGGGGAAGCCACCAGGTCCTGCACCCCCACTTCGCAGTCAGACATGACTCTTAGCCAGCCAGTAAAACAGAGGTTTATTTGATGACAGGAACAGGGTTTAAAACAGAGCTTGTAGAAACAGCGAACCGGACCCCTCGGCCGGGTCCATTCTGGGGGGCCGTGAACCAGACCCCCCACGTTTGCACTTCCCTCCTCGACCCCCGCCAGCTCCAGACTAACCACCCCTTCCAGCCCCACCTCTCTGATCAGCTCCTTTCCAGGGCCAGGAGGTCACCTGATTCCTTTGTCTCCAACACCTTCAGCTGGCACCTTTGCAGAGGAGAGGCCCAGGCCATCAGTTGCTAGGAGACAGAGGGTCAGGCATTTAGGTGCACTGGCCCTTTGCTCTGCCAGATACTTAAGAACTGCCATGGGGACACTGAGGCACCAACACAGTATTCAGAGCAAACATTAAGAACATTCCTAGTTCGTCACACCAAGTTGACTCCATTCCCAGGCTATAGAACCTAGTGATAGATTTCAGTGTTACTCACTTACCTGATCATCATGAGGTATAGCACATATATAATGGGGAAGGAGAGGGGTTTTTTTGTACTTCTCCTTGAAAAACCAAGCACACAACAAACAGCATGATTTGAAGACAATTGTCAATGCTCAAAAATGTGTTACTGTCCCACCCTGGAAATTCTAGCCCAAGGGTCAGATCCTCAGCCAGCATAAACTGGTTTTGTTCTATGGAAGCCAGTGCAGCTCTGCTGATTCACACTAATCGAGGCTCCAACTCAACACATTTTCACAGTGCTAGTACACAAATGCCCCTGAAAGTGGTTTAGGTTCAGACTAATCTTTGGTCTGAGTGCTTTACATGCTGTCTCTTCTACCACGATCATTCATAAGCTCTCACTGTTGACTCTAGTAATGGATATCAGATAGCAGTGCTTATCAACAACCCGTCTGTAGACTAGTGTTGGTCTCTGAGATCTCCCTGACACAGTTTAGGAAGGCAGGAAGCTGGTCCCTGGTATCAACAAGATTGAGAGAAACTGTCATATATCATAGGTTCAGATCATGCCACAATGATCTATCTGTGCAGATCTCCCCTTACCTGGGTGGCAAAGGGTCACTGTCTCCTAACTTCCTATCCTTGACCTGCACTTTGGGAGGAAACGGCATTACATAGAAGAAAGCCCAATTCACGTCCCATCATCATTCAAAGGGAAAATCTGCTCAAAAGGTAATACAGACGTATGGAACCCTTCCACACTCTGGAACCACCTCAAGAGGCTCCAGAACAGCTGGGAAATTGGAGGCTGTGGTGATGGAGGAAAGGGAAAGTTGCAGGAGGGACAACAATTAGTACAAAGCCATGAGATCTCTGTGAAGAGCCCTGTCATCTGGTAGATCCATCAGGGTCTACAAATCTATGATCTGAACATGCATGCATATTATGTGGGTAGTTAACCTCTGCTAGAATGACTGTGACAGGGACCTTTCTGAGTTTTCCTCCCTCCTGGTCTTGATGTATGGGCTCCTCTGATCCATTGCTAACTCTAAGTCACACATTATATTTGATCACATTATTATACACAGGAAGCCAGCATGGCATATCAGAGTCAAATTTTATATAAGATAACATGTTATTTGATAAATGCTATGAGTTTAACATCAATGCCTTATATTTATCATGTTAATGAATAAATGTCTCACAAAAGTAATAATGGTCAAGATTTGTGTCTAATGTAAATAGATGAAATTATTATAAACTGGGTACATAACCAGTTGAAAACAGTACTCATAACAAGCTAAAGCAAGAAGGATGGGCCAACGGCTAGGGCAGTCATCTAGGATGTGGGAGACCTGAGTTTAGTCTTCTGCTCTTCCATGGATTTCTTGCATGTAGCCCCTCTGTGCTTTAGTTCCTTATCAGCAAAATGAGGACAGTAATACTTCCCTGCCTCACAGGGGTTGTGAGCATAAATATCTTCAAAAGATTATGAAGTGGTTTGAGTTCTATTGATGAAAAGCACTATATAAATTTGACATACTAGCGTACAGTCCAGACTAATGAGTAGCTCTGTCACCCCTGCCCTGTAACTTGGGATGTCATTTACAATGCTTTCCTGCTATAGTCTCCAACCTGGACTGCTCACAAATAGCCTCCAGCATGTAAGTCACTCCCAGCTACATCTCTGTGTGTGCTGCAGCCAGCAAGCCAAAGTTTGGCTTTTTCCAGCCTAAAAATCACTGCAGAGTGACTTCCAATGCACTCATACCCATATTACCCAGCCCTTTCCTAGACAGTACAAATATAATAAGTCTGGTATTCCTTTAAGGGAATAATATGCATGCAACTTGTTACCTCAAGTGGAATTATCCACACACTTCAACTTGAACATGTTGGATTAGATAAAACTATAAAACAAGTTTATTAACTACAAATAGTTAGATTTTAAGTGAGTACAAGGAATGAGGCATAAAAGTCAGAAATGGTTACAAGAAAAATAAAGATAAAATGCTTACTGATGCCTAACTTAAACATTAGATTCAAAGCAAAGGTTCTTAACACATGCTTTTAGCAGTCTTACTGACCAAACTCTTTAGGTCAGGACCCCTCTCCCAGAATCCAGAAACTGCTTCCTTTGTCTCTTCATGTGCAGCGCATGCAGTGGGCAGGGAGCAAGGGAGGCCTGCATTGGGGTGTTTGTCCCTCCTTTTTATAGTTTCAGTTCCCCTCTTGAAAAACATTTTCAGCTGAGAAACATGAGTCAAAGAGTCTATGTGGAAGGATACTTCCTGCTGGTTGTTTCTTCTGTTTGAACTTCCTTTGTTTTTCCTTAATGCCTCTTTACTGCTAACATGCATATTAAGCAGAGCACACATTCCTTTGTTTAGGACATACCTATTTGGGCAGGGCTGTGAGGTTTGTAACATGTATTAATAACACCATGCAGGAGAATCTTATAACTTCACAGCCAATGTTGCCACACATATTTTACCAGGATAATACTGACCAGCAAAGGATAAGTTTTCAAATGATACCTTATAAGGCATACTTTGTACAAAGATTATTACAATAGTGTGTAAGATCTGAATATAGGGGCATATTCCATCACAATAAGAAAGAGGCATTATTATCAGCAGTGGTTTGCTGTCAGATTGGGGTGACATATCAAGTGAAGTCCCATGGGAATCTGTCCTGGGTATGATACTATTCCATACTTTTATTAACAACTTGGATGACGGAGTAGAGAGAGTCCGCTTATAACATTTGCTGATGACACCAAGCTGGCAGAAGTTGCAAGTATTCTGGCCCAATGATTAGAACTCAAAGTGATCTTGATAAATTGGAGAATTGGTCTAAAATCAATAAGATGAAATTCAATGGAGGCAAATGCAAAATAATACACTTAGGAAGAAAAAGTCAAATACACAAATCCTGTAAGAAAAGATCTGGCAGTTACAGTGGATCACGAATTGAGAATAAGCCAGCTCTTGCAAATAAAACAAGTGTCATTCTGGGATGTATTAACAGCAATTGTATGTAAGACATGGGAGTCAATTGTTCCACTCTACTTGGTGCTGCTGAGGCCTCAGCTAAATGCTTTGTCCATTATGGGTGCCATACTTTTAGAAAGATGTGGACAAATTGGAGAGAGTCCAGAGGAGAGCAAGAAACATGATAAAAGGTTTAAAAAACCTGAACTTTCAACTGAGGTTGAAAGAATTTAGCATGTTTATTCTAGAGACGAGAATACTGAGGGAGGACAGAACAGTCTTAAAATATGTAAAAGGACATTATAAAGATAGTGGTGACCAATGTTGCCCATCTCCACCAAGGGTAGGCCAAGAAGTAATTGGCTTAGTTTTCAACAAGACAGATTCAGGTTAGATATTAGAAAAAAAACTAACTGTAAAGATTCAACTGGAACAAGTTATTTAGGGAGGTTGTGAAATCCCTATCATTTGAGGTTTTTAGGAATAAGCTAGAGAAACATCTATCAGGGATGGTCTAGGTTTACTTAGTCCTGCCTCAATGCAGGAGGAGGAACTATGTGATTTCTTGAGGTCCCTGTTAGTCCTATGTTTCTATGATTTCTATGGCACCCTTTTATCCAAGGATCTCAAGGCTCATGAACTAAGATTAATATCTGAGGAGTATAACATTAGGTTTTACAATCAATATTCAGTGATGATTGCATTCAAGCGCGTGTCTTGAAATGCCATTACTGATCACTTGATCAGAAAAGAAAAAAGAATGGGTAAAAAGCTCATAATATGCCAATCAAAGGGACTTATCCTGGTCACATTATCAAGGCATTTATTTCACTAGAAGTCTCACCATGAAAGTTTCCATTTTAAGACAATTTTGTTCTCATTACTAAGTTCCTAAGTATTTACATATAGATTTTTGGGGTACATGGCATTTTTTTCCAATGCATAAACACTAGTATCTATTGTCACTGAGATGGACTCTTCATAAATACTTTAAACTATTTTGCACTACAATAACCTTTCCTCAGGAAGGTCTGTGCTGAAACCAGCAAGAGACATTAATCCCTTTTAAATGGTGATAACCACACCCAAACTACTTATTCTAAGAGACCATTTGAAAAATACCCAAACATTCTACCCTACTAAAACCGTAATGGGAAGGGTCCATTTTTGGCATACCAATTTTTGTGTGTCTTACCTTAGGACTTCGAGTATTTCTACAGACTATTAGAGTGCCAGTAACTGTGTAAAAGAGGCTGTTTCTCCTCTATTTTGTAGGAATACCACTGATACCAGATTGCTTCCCATAAAAGCTAACTTAAGTAAACTTATTTTACTGTCTGAAAATCTAATTATGGCAAAAGGTAATAAGAAAATGGACTTGATGTTTTATATCTGAGACAGGATTGTCCATAAGTAGCCCAATAATTAACAAGTCTTTGTGTGAAATGTTTGTAATCCACAATAGGAGAGAATGGATCTTTGATCCCTGTTAGTGGCTTATCCTTTAATTCAAGCAGTAGAAGCTCATGCTTTTGCCTCTTATGATCTTGGATTCAAACCCCACTGTTATCCCAAATGGGCTTTGTCACAAAAATGGCATTGAACATGGGTCTTGCACTCGTTTAGTCCTCTTATGCTTCGGACAGACTTCTCAATGAAGGAAGGCTGTAACCTACATGAGATGAGTGATGGTCAGGATCTGTCCTTCTCTAATTGTAGGTCTACATAAAAGATTTGAGTCTTCCACAGCTCCAAACAAGTGTATCTAGTGCTTTAATGCAAATGGTAGAGATATGTCCTTTAAAATCTGAAGCTTCCATCTTCAAACCGCACGGTTAGCCTGAGTGTGGGTCAGTAATACTTACTAAACCGTTAAAATCTTTGTGTAAAAGGTAGAGGTTCTTTTTGCTTGTGCTGGGTGTCAGAGCTTTCTTTGGTCTGGCTGGAGAAAAAGGGAAACTCCACTACATCTCCTACTCCTGACTGAAAGATGAGTGTGAGTGATAACTTTAACCCCCACAGTGGCATGGGTTAGTGTGCCCTGGGGACTTTTAAGTATCATGGCTAACCTCAGCTTTCATATTAAAAAACTACTTCCTATCCCTTTTCATTGTGGAGACATTTCAAATATAAATGAATTACAAGGGTTGAAAGTTTTTTCAGTCCCCCCAAAATCACCCCCCTGTAGATTCCAACTGTTTACCCATGTTGGTCAACTCTGGTTAGCAAATATAAACACATACCCAAAAGCCTATATCCTGAACATATTGTGACAAAGTCCCTCCTCTACCTTAGTGGGTCCTGCGCTTATTGGTGGATTTGCTCACCTCAGTGATCTTCCCCTCTGGTGGAACCCACAGTCTGGGTCATCTCTTCCTGTGTCTAATCAGGAGTTGCAAGGTTTGGGGGAAACCCAGGCCCGTCCTCTACTCCAGGTTCCAGCCCAGGGCCCTGTGGATTGCAGCTGTCTATAGTGCCTCCTGTAACAGCTGCATGACAGCTACAACTCCCTGGGCTACTTCCCCATGGCCTCCTCCAAATACCTTCTTTATCCTCACCACAGGACCTTCCTCCTGGTGTCTTATAATGCTTGATTGTCTGATAATTCCTCAATCCTCCAGTAGCACAACCTCTCAGTCTCAGCTCCTTGCGTCTCTTGCTCCCAGCTCCTCTCACACACTTCCTCTCCTCTGACTCCTCCCCAGCCTGACTGGGGTGAGCTCCTTTTCAAACCCAGGTGCTCTGATTAGCCTGCCTTGATTGGCTGCAGGTGTTATAATCAATGTAGCTATCTCCACTGCCTTCTAGAAAGATCTTAATTGGCCCTTGATTAACCTGGAGCAACTGCCATTTGGTTACCACGGTACTAGGGATTTGTTTAGCCTGGGGCTAACATACCTGTTGCTCAGTACTTTATTGTAGCCATCTGTCCTTGCCCCATCACAATATATAGACCTCATTTAATGCATAAAACATAATAATGGGAATTCTCTATAGGAACCCTAAGAATTCTGTATCATTCACACACTTTTCACTTGTCTTTTTTTGGGTACAAACTGTACTGTTGATGTCAATGGAGTTTCTGTAGCTAGAACAAAGACTGTATGTGGTCCTGAATTAACAACTACAAAGATTTTTTAGACTTCGTGTTTTGGAATGATGGAGAATTATACTGGTTAGTTGTGTAACTATATTCACTGCAAAGCAGAACAATCAAGAACTTGGTTTTTCATCTTAATTTTGTTTTATATTTCATTGAATGCAATTATGAATACACAATGGGTCAAATTCTCAACTCGTGAATAGGCACAGCTCAACAAAGGTCATTGGCACTCCACTTATGCAACTAAGTATTTTATAAAACTCCATGTAATAATAATCTCAGCATTTTTAGCATTTTTCATCTGAGAATCTTAATGAACTTTACAAAAGATTGGTAAATATAACTATCCTTATTTAACAGATGAGGAGACAGTCACAGAGACGTTAAGGTAGCGATCCTGCAAATACATACACACCACATGCTTGATTTTACTTGTGTAGTTCTATTTAAATCACTTAGACTATTCACATGGGTGAAGACAAGCACATGCATAAGTGTTTGTTTGCAGGATCAGAGTTTAAGTGACTTGTCCAAGGTTACACAGCAACCCCATCACAAAAATGGAACCACAAATAGGTCTCTGGCACAATCTAGGTTCCTTGCTCTACTCTTTAGACATACTGCCTCCTATTACATAAATATGCAGAGCAAACAAAACAGTTGTTTTCCATTTTCAGAGAACATGTAAATGGCTTTATTTAAATTTCTTTGGGGCTGAAACACAAAGAAAAAGTGGGACTTGGATTTTTTTAATACAAATTTTTTTTTGTAATCTGAAATCTATTTTAGGTTAAATAAATGAAAAAAGAGGCATTAGTGACACTTCTTTTTCCATTCCTTACAGCACAAAAAGCATGTTCTCTAAAATGGAAACTTGAAGGCTGTTTTGTTAATATTTTTCCTTTAAAGGATGATTTTTTTAACATCTGCAATTTGACTGTTGCACATAAGAATTAACTTGATCCTAATGCTTTTATATCTTAATTCTTTAATGGGTCCATACTGTGGATTGGCATGATATCATCGATCATTAAGGTCTATCAGGTATTTAATGTGTGGTTCTAAACTGCCTAAATTCTATTATAAAGACTTCTCCCAACTAAAATCCCTCAAAGGGAATTAAACCATTATAACTACATTAAAGTAACAGCAATGATCTGACAAAAGCAAGAACTTTTAAAAAAAGTCTTAAATGTTATAGTGCATGTGATGTGGAGACTGCTGTGAGTCTTCTACAATACAAACAATGGAACTAGTGATGGATAGAGAACAAAAGTTCAACTTAAATCAAAATTGCCTTTTTCTGGGGACCAAATCAGATGTTTTAATGTTATTTACTCTTTCATTACATTATCCATTGAAATAAACAGATCATTAGACTGTGCCTGATGCACAATTCCAAACATGCACAGCCTGATTCTTATTTACATTAATCCCACTTTATACCACCCTGGGCTTAATATAGTGTAAAGTGGCCTTAATGTGGGAGTAAGTTAGCCCAAGGCAACTGAGACAGTGTGAATAAGAATCAGGTCCACATTACCGTCTACAGTCAATCATACTCATGTCATTTAATTCTGTATTTTCCCAGAAGAATCCCAAACCTGCAAACACTGATGCAGTCCCATAACTTCACGTCAGTGGAACTGTTTATGTGCATAAAATTCCTTTGCAGGATTGAGCCCTAAAGCATGTATTGATAGATATAAAAACACCCAATTTAAATCACATTTCTTGATTGGTTTTGGTCTAGTTTTGCACAGATATAGCCCCAGTCTAGCAACGCTAGCATTAAAATTAGAGACAGGTCTGGACCATAGAGTTCAGATCTGATCCCCATATGTTTGAAGAGTCTTAGATCTGTTTCATTTTACATAGGCTTCAGCAGGGAAGCTGAGATCCGTTTCTAAACATTATCAAAATTTGAGTGGAGTTGTATCCAAATGTTCCATTTTGGACCTGTCTGTATTTGGAAAGTTCAGGCCAGATCCTGAATTGGTGTAAATGAGACTGGTGACATTGGTTTCAGTGAAAATATGCCTAATTACACAGCTAAGGAATTGGATCATTATTTCTAATTAGAAAAATAATGGGCAACAACACATTTATTATCATCTCTGCGTACAGATTTATTTTTAGTTTTCTTCTTAAGGCAAAATTCCAGTGTCCTTTATTTATTACTTGGCTGATGAAATCTGGTGGTGCAAAATGAATGATAGCTACATTGCATTTAGAAAAAAATGCTGTAACAAATCTTGTCAGCAGATAATTCATCATATGTACTGTATCTGTGCTACTGAAAACACAGGTATATTAAGTGGAATCTGGTATGTATGCAAATGTACAATTAAAAACAAATGAGACTTTAGTGCAATACTGCATAAATAGTATATGGTCTGTTATAAATGGAAATGCACATGTGATTATCATAAAAAACAAAAACAAACAAATAAAAAACAAAACACTTCAAAACCAAGGTACCCTGGCATTTCCTTATTGTATAAGAAACTACTGTATTATTGGCATTAGCTGGGGTGTAAACGTTTTTAATAGAATTCATCCTGCATTTTTAAGAGTATGGAGGTTATGTATTTATTTCAGTACTCTATAGAAAACTATAATTGTACATAGCTGTTTACGTAAGCGTGAGCTCCATTTGTTTTGTGATGAGGCTGGAAGGAAAGTTATGATGCTTCCAAGGGTATGTCTACACTATGGGATTACTCCAATTTTACAGAAATCTATTTTTGGAAACAGAATGTATAAAGTTGAGTGCATGCAGCCACATTTGGCACATTAATTCGGCTGTGTGAGTCAATAGTACTGAGGTGAGCATCCACTTCCGGAGCATTGCACTGTGGGTAGCTATCCTATAGTTCCCGCAATCTCCCCTGCCCTTTGGAATTCTGGGATGAGATCCCAATGCCTGATGGGCCAAAAACGTTGTTGCGGGTGGTTCTGGGTGCATGTCGTCAGGCTCCCTCCCTTCCCCCCTCTGTGAAAGCAACAGAAGACTACTGTTTTGCGCCTTTTTTCCTGGGTTCCCTGTGTGGACGCCATACCATGGCAAGCATGGAGCCCGTTCAGCTCAACGCAGCAACCATGAACATTGTAAACACCTCGCTCATGATCATGCAGTTTATGCTGAACCAGAACCTGCAGAATCAGGCGAGGAGGAGGTGGCAGTGCGGCGACGAGAGTGATGAGGACATGGACACAGAATTCTCTCAAACCGTGGGCTCCAGTGCTTTGGAGATCATGGTGTTAATGGGGAAGGTTCATGCCATGGAATGCAGATTCTGGGCCCGGGAAACAAGCACAGAGTGGTGGGACCACATAGTGTTGCACAAAGACACCAAAATGAGAGCAACCCTCACAGTTGAGAAGCTAGTGGTGATAGCCCTGTGGAAGCTTGCAACACCAGACAGCTACCGGTCAGTTGGGAATCAATTTGGAGTGGGCAAATCTGCTGTGGGGGCTGCTGTGATGCAAGTAGCCAAAGCAATCACTGAGCTGCTGCTACCAAAGGTAGTGAATCTGGGACATGTGCAGATCATATTGGATAGCTTTGCTGCAATGGGGTTCCCTAACTGTGGTGGGGTGATAAATGGAACCCATGTCCCTATCTTGGCACCGGCCCACCAGGGCAGCCAGTACATCAACCGCAAGGGGTACTTTTCAATGGTGCTGCAAGCACTGGTGATCACAAGGGACGTTTCACCAACATCAACGTAGGATGCCCGGGAAGGGTTCATGACGCTCAAGTCTTCAGGAACACTAATCTGTTTAAACAGCTGCAGCAAGGGATTTACTTCCCAGACCAGAAAATAACCATTGGGGATGTTGAAATACCTATAGCTATCCTTGGGGACCCAGTCTATCCCTTAATGCCATGGCTCATGAAACCATACACAGGCAACCTGGACAGTAATCAGGAGCTATCCAGCTATATGCTGAGCAAGTGCAGAATGGTGGTAGAATGTGCATTTGGACATTTAAAGGGTCGCTAGTGTACTTTACTGACTCGCTCAGACCTCAGCCAAACCAATATTCCCATTGTTATTGCTGCTTGCTGTGTGCTCCACAATCTCTGTGAGAGTAAGGGGGAGACATTTATGGCAGGATGGGAGGTTGAAGCAAATTGTCTGGCTGCTGATTACGCGCAGCCAGAAACCAGGGCGATTAGAAGAGCACACCAGGAAGCGCTATGCATCAGAGAAGCTTTGAAAACCACTTTCATGATTGGCCAGGCTACAGTGTGACAATTCTGTTTGTTTCTCCTTGATGAAAACCTGCCCCCTTGATTGACTCATTCCCTGTAAGCCACCCACCCTCCCCCCTCCGATCACAGCTTGCTTGTAGAACTGATAAATGAAATTGTTTTTAATTGTTCACTTTATTAATGTAACTTCTGTTCACCATTCACTACACTTGCCTACACTGTAACTTCTGTTACATATTGTAATTCAAACCCCATTTTAAAACACTCACTCCATTTTGTAAAAGCTTCCTCCAACCTTCATTTTTGCAAACCCTGCTGTAATCTTATTAGTTTGGTTTAGATGTGTGAATGAGGTATGTATGAATGACGGAATCAACCTCCAGCCCCAGCCTGTCCTGATGAGATAAAGTTCAAATACCAACGGCTGAAGACCTAGACAACAGCCCTAAACAAAGTAAGAAGCATCCACCCTAAAAAGAAAAGGACAACAGAACAACAGAAGGAAGATCAAAGCCAGGTTCAAGGCTGAAAGTCACTCCTGCAATTGATGGGTGATCAATCTAAACCCAGAGGCAGCGTGACACAGCAAGACCTATAGACTTTGAATCCAAACTAAAAGCCTATAAAAAAGAAGGGTGAGATGAGAGACTCTGGGTAACATTCTGCTGCCAACATGGAAGGACATCAGTGCCTGCCCAACAGAGATCCAGCTTGTCCTTGTGCCTGGCTTTCCTGGCCAGTTAGCCGCCACAAGCTACGAACCCAAGCTACAAAATCAAGCTATGAACTTAAGCTATCTTCAGGACTGGTAACTATGCAGCAGCTGCAGAATATCTGATGGATGTGTGTGTGTGTGTGTGTGAATGTGTGTGTGTGTGAATAGGTATTATCTATAATGTGTGTGTATAAGAATTAAGATATTAGTTATTAGTCATAAATCAAATTGTTATCATAATAACTGTGGCATCTTTGTCTTGTCCCCTTTAATAAGATCCTGCTCGTTTTCACTGGTCTAATATAATTGGTATAACATGCTTTCAAAGGAAATAAAGTGACTATCGTTTAAAAAACATGTATTCTTTATTAATTGATTATAAAAATAGGGAGAGAACTGACAAGGTGGTGTGGGAGGAGGAGAGGAGGAAGGAAAAGGCCACTTCAAAACTTGTTGAATGACAGTCTTTTGCTTGGGCTGTCCACTGGGGTGGAATGGCAGGGTGCACGGAACCTCCCTCATTCCCCCTGCGTTCTTGGGCATCTGGGTGAGGAGGCTATGGAACATGGGGAGGGAGGAGGGCAGTTATACAGAGGCTGCAGCGGTACTCTGTGATCCTGCTGCCATTCCGGAAGTTCCACCAGACACCGGAGCATGTCTGTTTGATCTCACAGTAGCTGTAGCGTTGCATCCTGCCTCCTCTGATCTTTCTGCCATCACCTCTCACCTCGAGCATCCCTCCTGTCCTCATGTTTATTGGCCACTTTCCTGTACTGTGATACTGTGTCCTTCCACTTATTCAAATGAGCTCTTTCACTGTGGGTCGATTGCCTGATTTCAGAGAACATTTCATCTCTCGTGCTTTTTTTCCGCTGCCTTATCTGAGATAGCCTTCAGGACAGAGAAGAGAGGCTTGAAAAATTTGCAGCTGTGGGAGGGAAAAAAGGGAGAGAAGTATTTAAAAAGATACATTTTACAGAACAATTTGTGTACTCTTTCACGGTGAACAACACTATTCACGTTACATAGCACATGTGATTTTGGTACAAAGTCGCGTTTTGCATCTTAATATTGAGTGCCTGCAGCTTTGGTGTTAGAGATCACAGACGCAGGGCTGGGCAACAGAATTCAGCTTGCATGTGGCCATGGTAAACCATTGTCTTTCGGCTTCTGCAGCTTTCATAAAAGCTGCGTCCTCCTTTCCCATACCTGCAGTTTTCGTATTAACATGCAGCAGCAGAAACCAAACTAACCCCCCACCCTCCAATTCTCTGGGATGATCACTTTACCCCTCCCACTCCTGCAAGGCTGGTATCAGGGAAGATCCCTGCTAGCCAAATGCAAACAGCTCACCCCCCCCACACACACCCTTCTTGACTAACTGCGGGGAGGATTTCTTTTCAGGCACAGGGAAACAGCCCCGTAGGAACGGCCACCTCTGTCCCCTTAATTAAAATTCCTGTATTTCAACCAGGTTATCATGAATGATATCACTCTCCTGAGGATAACACAGCAAGATAAAGAACGGATGTTGCTTGATTGCCAGCAAAGACCAGGACCATATGCTGCCATGCTTTGTCACGCAATGATACCAGATTACTTGCTACTAGCATGGCTTGGTAAAGTGTCCTACCATGGAGGACGGAATAAGGCTGCCCTGCCCATAAACCTTCTGGAAAGGCTTTTGGAGTACCTCCAGGATAGCTTCATGGAGATGTTCCTGGAGGATTTCCGCTCCATCCTCAGACACGTTAACAGACTTTTCCAGTAGCTGTACTGGCCACCAATGCATCCCAAGTCCTCAGGGCAAATTAATCATTAAAAAAGTTTGCTTTTAAACCATGTTTTATATTTACAAAGGTACATTCACCAGAGGTCCCTTCCATGGCTTCATGGTCCGGGATACTGCCTTGGGAGGGTTGGGAGGCTACTTCAGTCAGGCTGAGAAAAAGATTCTTGCTGTTGGGGAGAACGGTGTGCTGTGTGCTCTCTGCAAGCTCATCCACCTCATCATCATCATCTTCCCCGTCCACAAAATCCTCAGGCATGGCTGAGAGCACTCCCTCCTCGGAATCCACCATCAGGGGTGGGGAAGTGGTGGCGGCCCCCTCTAGAATTGCCTGCAGCTCAGCATAGAAGCAGCATGTTTGTGGCTCTGCACCAGACCGTCCATTTGCTTCTTTGGTTTTCTGGTATGCTTTCCTGAGCTCCTTAACTTTCACGCAGCACTGTAATGAGTCCCTATTGTGTCCTCTCTCCATCATGCCCTTGGAGACCTTTTCAAATGTTTTGGCATTCCGTTTTTGGAACACAGTTTTGCTAGCACAGAATCCTCTTCGCATACAGTGATCAGACCAAGTATCTCCCGTACAGTCCATGCTGGAGCTCTTTTTTGATTCTCGGACTGCATGGTTACCTGTGCTGATCAGGTCTCCTAGCTGGGCAAACAGGAATGAAATTCAAAAGTTTGTAGGGCTTCTCCTGTCTACCTGGCCAGTGCATCCAAGTTCAGACTGCTATCCAGAGCGGTCACAATGGTGCACTGTGGGATAGCTCCTGGAGGCCAATACCGTCTAACTGCATCCACACTAACCCTAATTCGAACTGGCAATGTTGATTTCGGCGCTACTCACCTAGTCGGGGAGGAGTACAGAAATCAATTTTAAGAGCCCTTTATGTCAAGTAAATGGCTTCGTTGTGTGGATGGATGCAGGCTTAATTTAATTTAGTGCTGCTAAATTTGACCTAAATGCGTAGTGTAGACCAGGCCCAAGACTTGGACAACTTTTCACAAAAGGGCAGCTAACCTCATCTCCCATTTTATCCTTTTGCCCTCTAAAAATGACTTTTGAAAAGAAAAATGTGGTCTTATAAACTGAACAGAGGACAGGGCATCAGAAGCTCCTGGATGCTTCTCCTTTCTCTAGCACTGACACTCTCTGGCCTTGTGCAAATCATTTAGCCCCTTTGCCTTCATTTTTTTAATCTGTAAAATGAAGTTATGGAACCACCTCAAAGGGTACACTGATTAATGTTTATAATGCATATCTCTTTGTGAGAACATGCTATTTTAATGGAAAGAGTCATAAAAGTTAATAAAGAGAAAATCTAGATCACTAAATTGATTTTTTTTTCTTTATGTTTTAGGGGTCTTTTAGTGGCAGGAAGGCTGAAAGAAAATATCAGAGTTGTTAATACTGCCAGCTAAATTAAAATCTCCTTCGTTCAAGTGGTAGGATTACTTCTCTTTGATTCAAGTGTCCAGGTATCAGTAGAAAGAGATTACATTTGTTTCTGAATCTGTTACAATACCCATCTGTATAGACAGATACATGAGTGTCTGATTCTTCTCTATGAGCATTAAACCTCTGTAAATCCACTGAAATAGTTTTGAAGTCAGTGAAGTTACAGAAGAATAATTGGCTCTTAATTTACGCCACTGTGAGAGGAGAATCAACCTGCAGCACTCTCTTCTTAGAATCTTATTCATCTCAGACATGCTCTTTTATAATCACCTCCTTTGTAATGGATCATTTATCATATTTTTTTACCTTCTTTAGTAACTTTGCAACTTTTTCAATATTGATTACTATACAATAGCCTTCTCTATAGAGCTCTGACATACGTGACTAAATCCATCCACCAATGGTACCTTTGAAAGGCACTTCTGAATGTAACAAAGAGTCTATCACTTGGTTGAATTATTATTTATTATTTCTTTTGCAGTAGCACTACAGAACCCTGATCAGGGTACTGCACAAACACATAACACAAAGACTATCCCTGTACCAAAAATGCTAAGCACCTCATATTCTAAGAGTTGACTGTTGTTACTTTCATGCAGATAGATGTCGAGTACCTTGTATATACACTGTGAATGCAATCTCTTGTCACTGTTTTATTTTTATTGTGTGTGTGTGTGTGTGTGTGTTCAGAAGTGAAAAGAGTGGTTCAGAGTAAGGTGAAGGATCTGTGGACACATGAGCCAAGAGTGGTCTGAAGATTATTTTTCTCACAAATGTTATTGAGAATAAATGGCTACAAACACAAGAGGATTTTAACACATTGGAACCATTTTTTTATTTTGGTCACCATTCAGCCTGTCATGAATTGGACAACAGATGACAGAAAAATATGCTACAGGGATCATCCTTTTGTACATCTCTCCTAAAATGTCTAAGTGTAATGAAAAATATGAAAGTTCCTGTTTCATTGTGCTCAGAAGTTCCAAAATGGCACAGATCAGAGAGAACTTGTGTATAACTACCACTCTTGTAAACAAAAAATCTTCCAGGTCTGTTAGCAGAAATGGAGGAGGGGTGGGGGCGGGAGGAGTATTGGAAAAAAAAATTACTCTGTTTCTGTTTTCATTTTCTCTTCTGTCCTGCCAAATTACCATTATGGGTGTAATGATTTCCCTGTTTCTTTTGGTGATGAGATGAAGTGGTGCACCATTAGGAGCTAGTAGATACATTCATAGATTCCAAGGCCAGAAGAGACCATTGTGATTATCTAGTCTGACATCCTGTATAATACAGGCCATAGAACTTCCCCAAAATAATGCCCAGAGCACATCTTTTAGAAAAACATCCAATCTTGATTGAAAAATTGTCAGTGATGGAGAATCTACCACAAACTCATGTAAATTATTCCAGTGGACCTCCCAGAGAAACGCCGCCAAAGGCTGCCTGACTTCCACCCTCACAGCAACCAGTACGCTGCCCCCCCGCAGCTTGCCGCCCCTGGCTGAAAAGTCCGACTCACGTCACCAAAAGGTCATCAAAACCATTTGCAGTGATAAATGGAAAGAACTTCTGTATAGCCTACAACATCTGACTCCCGAAACACAAGTTGTTCTATGATTGTTTACCCATGTTAAAGGTGAACTAACCATCATGGACAATGACCCCCTACTCTGAAATACAAGACTTGATATTCCATGTTTGTTCTGGGTTCACATGATTGATTTGGCTCACAAAGGTCATGAGGGACTGGTAAAAACAAACTCCCTAGTCAGAGAAAAGTCTTATTCCCTGGAATTGGTGGACTAATTGAAATTTGCATTATGCCAGGTGGCAGATCTGGAAAATCACATTCATAGACTCATAGACTTTAAGGTCAAAAGGGACCATTATGATCATCTAGTCTGACCTCCTGCACAACACAGGCCATAGAATCTCACACACACCCCACTCCTGTAACAAACCCCTAACCTATGTGTGAGTTATTGAAGTCCTAAAATTGTGGTTTAAAGACCTCAAGGTGCAGAGAATCGTCCAACAAGTGACCCATGCCCCACGCAGAGGAGGAAAGTGAAAAACCTGCAGGGTCTCTGCCAGTCTACCCTGGAGGAAAACTCTTTCCTGACCCCAAATACGGCAATCAGCTAAACCCTGAGCATGTGGGCAAGACTCACCAGCCAGCTCCCAGGAAAGAATTCTCTGTAGTAACTCAGATCCTACCCCATATAACATCCCATCACAGGACATTGGACATATTTACTGCTAATAATCAAAGATCAATTAATTGCCAAAATTAGACTATCCCATCATACCATCCCTTCAATAAACTTATCAAGCTTAGTCTTGAAGCCAGATATATCTTTTGACCCCACTACTCCCCTTGGAAGGCTGTTCCAGAACTTCACTCCTCTAATGGTTAGAAAAGTTCATCTAATTTCAAGTCTAAACTTCCTAAAGTCCAGTTTATATCCATTTGTTCTTGTGTCCACATTGATACTGAGCTTAAATAATTCCTCTCCCTCCCTGATATTTATCCCTCTGATATATTTATAAAGAGCAATCTTATCTCCCCTCAGCCTTCTTTTGGTTATGCTAAACAAGCCAAGCTCTTTGAGTCTGTTTTCATAAGACAAGTTTTCCATTCCTTGGATCACCCTAGCAGCCCTTCTCTGTACCTGTTCCAGTTTGACTTCATCCTTCTTAAACATGGGATACCAGAACTGCACACAATATTCCAGATGAGGTCTCACCAATGCCTTGTATAACAGTAATAACACCTCCTTATCTTTACTGGAAATACCTCACCTGATGCATCCTAAAACTGCATTAGCTTTTTTAATGATCATATCACATTGTCGGGTCATAGTCATCCTGTGATCAACCAATACTCCAAGGTCTTCTCCTCCTCTGTTATCTCCAACTGATGCATCCACAATTTATAACAAAAATTCTTGTTATTAATCCCTAAATGCATGACCTTGCTCTTTTCACTATTAAATTTCATCCTATTACTATTACTCCAGTTTACAAGGTCATCCAGATCTTCCTGTATGATATCCCAGTCCTTCTCTGTATTAGCAATACCTCCCAGCTTTGTGTCATCTGCAAACTTTATTAGCACATTCCCACTTTTTGTGCCAAGGTCAGTAATAAAAAGATTAAACAAGATTGATCCCAAAACTGATCCCTGAGGAACTCCACTAATAACCTCCTTCCAGCCTGACAGTTCACCTTTCATTATGACCCATTGTAATCTCCCCTTTAACCAGTTCCTTATCCATCTTTCAATTTTCACATTGATCCCCATCTTTTCCAATTTAGCTAATAATTCCCCCTATGGAACCGTATCAAATGCCATACTGAAATCGAGGTAAATTAGATCCACTGTGTTTCCTTTGTCTAAAAAATCTGTTACCTTCTCAAAGAAGGAGATCAGGTTGGTATGGTACGATCTACCTTTTGTAAACCATGTTGTATTTTGTCCCAATTACCATTGACCTCAAAGTCCTTACCTACTTTCTCCTTCAAATTTTTTTCCAAGACCTTACATACTACACATGTCAAACTAACAGGCCTATAGTTACCCGGATCACCTTTTTTCCCTTTTTTAAAAATAGGAACTATCTTAGCAATTCTCCAGTCATACAGTACAACCGCTGAGTTTACAGATTCATTAAAAATTCTTGCTAATGGGCTTGCAATTTCATGTGCCAGTTCCTTTAGTATTCTTGGATGAAGATTAACTGGGCCCCCCGATTTAGTCCCATTAAACTGTTTGAGTTTGGCTTCTACCTTGAATATGGTAATATCTACCTCCATATCCTCATTCCCATTTGTCATCCTATCATTAACCCTAAGCTCCTCATTAAAGACTGAGGTAAAGTATTTGATTAGATATTGGGCCATGCCTAGATTATCCTTAACCTCCATTCCATCCTCAGTGTTTAGCAGTCTCATTTCTTCTTTCTTTGTTTTCTTCTTATCTATATGGCTATAGAACCTTTTACTATTGGTTTTAATTCCCTTTGCAAGGTCCAATTCTAGATGGCTTTTGGCCTTCCTCACTTTATCTCTACATGTTCTGGCCTCAATAAGGTAGCTTTCCTTGCTAAACTACAACTCCTGCCTATGATTTTTCCCCCTTTCTTGGGATGCAGGCTTCTGATAGTTTCTGCAACTTTGACTTGAAGTAATTCCAGGCCTCCTCCACCTTTAAATCCACAAGTTCTTCAGCCCAATCCACTTCCCTAACTAATTTCCTTAATTCCTTAAAGTTAACCCTTTTGAAATAAAAAACCCTAGTACTAGATTTATGTTTGTTTATCCTTCCATCTAGTTCGAACTGAATTAGCTCATGATCACTCGAACCAACCATTTCTTCCATGAGGTCCTCACTATCACTCCTCCATGAATCTCCTCTGCCAACATCCTCCTGGATGGAAGTTAGCATGTATTTTGGGGATGTCCCTAATGGAAAACATTTACTGGTTGTAACAGCTGACTATTCTCATTATCCAGAAGTTGAAAAGATCAGCACTACTTCTGCCAATGCTATTATACCCAAACCAGATCAGATTTTGTCAGTGTATGGCATAACTGCTCTTATTAATACTGACAATGGTCCTTTCAAGGCTCTCAATTTGCAAAGTATCTTGGTTTCAGACTTTATAAACTTACTCTGCACTGGCCATATGATAATGGAGAAGTTGAGAGTTTTATCTGAATACTGAAGAAAGCAACACAAATTGTTTCAGCTGATGGTTTGGACATAAAACAGGAGATATTATTTTCCTCTGTAGTTTTCAAACCACACATGACTATTCAACTGGCATGGCACCAATGACTATTGTGATTGGCAGCCAGTTAAGAACAAAATTACCATGAGATAAGAGCAGATGATGATCCTCTATGCCAACATGACAATGAAGTGAAGCTCATCATGAAAAAAATATGCCAACTAGTGCAGATGGGCCAAGACCATGTCTTTCAATGTGGGAGATGTAGTTCTTGTCAGAAACTTTCAGCCTCTCAACAAACTCTCAACGTCCTTTTATCCTGAGACTTAGAAGATCACAGTGGTCAAAGGCGTGATGGTCATTGCTCAGAGAGGATCCCATAAAGTCACACGAAATGATTCTCACATCAAAACACTTCATGGCACTTAATATGTCCCCACTCCTCAAGAAGATGATGACAACATTACAGAGACTGAGACCCCTGTGCTCTCTCCAATGCAAATGAATGAGTCAACCTCCTCTGCTCCAGACATGAAAAGTCAGTTACTCAAAAAGAATGTCTTTTTTGCATTATTATAGGTAATTCTACCATTTCCATCTAGTAATGGACCAATACCATTGTTAGTATTGTTTTTGTTCCTAATATACTTTTAAAAACTCTTTTTTTATTGTCCTTAACTGTACTGGCCATAGATTTCTCCTTGTTCCCCTTTGCTTCCCTTATTGCTTTTCTACAGTTCCTAGCTTCTGATATATATATATATATATTCATTGCTATCAACTTCCTCTTTCTTCCATTTGCTACATATTATTCTTTAATTTTGTATAGCTGCCTTCACTTCCCCTCTAAACCAGGTGCTTTTTTAACCAATATTGCCTTCTTCCTCAATTGTGGGATTCTGATTTTTGGGCATCTAGTAAAATGTTCTTAATTCCCAATTATCATTCATATTTTTCTAATTAAATTCTTCCTCCCAGCTGATTTGGGTCTTAATTGTTTTCAGCTTTGTGAAATTGGACCCTGTTTAAGCACCAACCCTATATATATTTAACTGGTCTGGACATTATTATTTTTGCATTATTTTAGTTCTGTGATCAATTCCTCTTTATCTGTCAGGATGAAGTCTAATATAGAATTCCCTCATGCTGGATGTTTTAGTTCATGCAGCATGAGACCAGCAGCATATGTCACTCAAATTGAAGGGCATAAAGAGTTTGTTGCGAGTTTAACGTGATCAAGCAGAGTTTTTTCGTACACAATTATAGATGAGTGCATAAGGAGCTGGTTATCCTGTTCCCTGGTGTGATTTTTGTGGTCTGTAGCAGACACCAACTAATGTCCCATCTTGTGCTTCATCTGTAGGCTTGGCAGAATTCAATTTTAATCAATATATGTCAGTAAACATCAATTTCAGCTGACATGCTGAAATCGATTAAAAAAATTGATCGGTAACAGTCAGCAGGAGCGCAGCCTCCCCTGCTTTGCCTGCAGGGATCAGGTGTCACTGCCCCTGCAGCAGTGCAGAGAGCTCTCTGCAGGCACACAGTGTCGGGGAGGCTGCTGTCCTGGAGGGGCAGAACAGAGATCCCTGGCCAAGACTGCAAGTAAAAGGAGGACAAGCCACCCTGCTGCTGAATGGCTCTGTTCCCTCATGGCTGGGGGCTTGTCCTCCTTGTGGCCCTGGCTGGAGGTCTCTTCTCTGCCCTGCCAGGACTGCAACCTTACCCAAACCTTCTGCCTGCAGGGATCAAGTGTCATCAGCCCTGCTGTTACTGACTCACTCACTCACTTCATCAGTCGGGAGTGTGAGGGTTGTCCCCAGCCAGGAACTTGTTCAACAGCACCCTGTAGTTGCAGGCTATCCTCCTCTTTACAGTCCTGCCTGGGGTGTCTGCTCCACCAGGCTAGGACCACCGCTTCCCGTGCACCTTGTGCCTCGATATCTTGCTCCCCTCAACCATGCAGGGAACCCCTGCGGTCCGGCTATCAACACTGCCCTAACCCTAACGCCAACCTATCCCCAGCAACTTCCAAATAAATACAAATAAATACAAATAAAACAAATGTGCATATAAAAATACATATGAATTGTCAAAAGCAGAGAAAAGAAGTAAAAATTGAACTCTGCCAAGCTTATCTATCTGTTAGGACATTGATCCATAAACATCCAAGATCATTTTCTTCCAAGTTATCAGTGACTTGGAAAAAGGTAATGCCATTTTTGACATAGAGTGCCACTTCTGCTCCCTTTTGCCTGCCTAGTCCTTTCTAAATTGGTTATAACCATTGATTTTCACATTCCAATCATGGTACATCCCACCAGCTTCCAGTAGTACTAACAGGATAAATTTATGCTCATAAATGAACAATTCCAATTCTTGTTTGTTATCCAGGCTCCTAGCACTGATATACAGGCAATTAAACGATTTCTTCTCGTCACATCCTTTGGTTCCTTGATTCATTTTGTTCTCAACATCTTGCTTTCATGCTGATTTGAGTGCTCCTATCTTCCCTCTTTTTATCCTCCCCTTTTGTTGTTAGTTTATTGCTCTCCTGACTACTGTATCCAGTCTGTCCCCAAAGAGATTGGTTCCCCTTTTACTGAGATGGAGGTCCCTTTCCCACAGAAGGTGGATCGGTGTTCCTCCAAACTCAAGCTCAACACAATGTACGTCACCAGTGGTTACTGCCAGAATCTTCTTCCAGGTCTCCTTTCTGACTTCCTTTCTCTCCAACTTCTTGGTGGCCAGCTCCTTTCTTCCTTGAATCTGGAGTACCCTGATGTTTCCTGAACCTGGCTGTCTAGGAACTCCTCAGCTTCACTGATTTTCCAGTGATGTATCTACTTGACCTTCTAATCAAAGAATCTTCTCATCTGGCACAGCCACCAACTTGCACTTCATTTACAGGCAGGAGAGGAAACATGACACATCCGTGGCAGGTCACTACCACTGTTCCAGCACTGACCATCTTGAATCATTCATAGACTTGGACCTGAAAGGAAACCCTCTCAGACTCCCTTCAAAACTCGCCTGTTAGCTGCCTCTGCTTGTGGCTCTTGAGTTCACCTAGCAAGTGACTTTTTATACCTACTTTCCCTGCTTAGCTCAGCTCCAACCCTCACCACCAGAGTGCTATTAACCACAGTTAGCAGGCCATGACATCCCCCCAAATGAGCATGCAAAGCCATACACTACTATCTGTTAAAGATTACTGTTTACAGCACAAAGCACAAGGAAGTATAACCTAGGGAACAGTTCTGCAGTGATAGGAGAATGGACTAAGACAATATTTTCATCTATAATTTCTGAGTGCTGTGTTTCTCATCCTCTCTGAAGCAAATATACATTTTTTAGGGCAACGGTTCTCAAGCAGGGGTCCGTGAGACCTTTCGGGGGGCCTCAGGGCTCTCCAGGTGAAACCCATACCCCGAGCCCTGGCACCCCCCTCAAAGCCGTCAGCAGTGTGAAGTTGGTAGTGGCATGGGGCAGAAGCTGGGAGCCCTGCCTCCCCCTCCCCATCTGAAGCCAAGAGTTGGTGAGAGGCTGAAGCTGGGACCCCCAGAACCTCCCCCCACACACACACTGAAGTCGTGAGCAGAATGGGACTGAAGCTGGGAGCCCCGGTGCTCCCCGGGGGCAGAAGCCCTGAGCCCATGGGCAGAGTTGGGGGGGGCACAAGGGTGTTGCTTCCCCAAACTGCAGTGTCTTACCCAGAGTGGGGCAGTCCCAGGGGCAATCCAGCCCCTGCCTTTCGCACTTTATCTCCCCCAGTTCCCCTCAGGCCCTGTACTCTGATCCAGGTTGTATGTGGGAAGCCATAGCCAGTGCAGTGCAGGGCTCTGGCTGGTGGTGCCATGGAGCAGGCAGCTATGGTATTCCCCCATCTGCTACTGGTGCCCAAGGTTGCAGCTGCTCCTCAGCTCCCAGCCCACTTTGAGTGCTCATGTAGTGGGTAAGAGTTACCTGGGCAGGGGGACCTGGCTGTGGGGGAGCACAGCCCTCGGGGAGCAGCCACTGCAGGGGGAGCCCTCCTGCCACACAGCCCCTAGCTACCCCCTCCCTGCACCCTGAGCTACAACCGCTGCTCACGCACAGCCCCTAGTTACTCCCCTCTGTGCACCCTGTGTGGTTTTCAAACTTTTTGAACTGTGTCCCCTCCCTTTGAATTACATTTTTTGGTTGAGTCCCCCGGGTGGTCTGCTAAAGTGAATCAGAGAGTGGAGGCAGCACCTCCTCCCTGGCTCTCAAAGCCAATTGTTGCACAGAGCTGGCTTGAGCCCCACTGGCCCCTGCCCCCCCAAAATAAAAGTCAAACTACTCCTATGCCCAAGGGCCCCCTCCCCCCACTGGCCCGAGTCCTCCACCCCACCCTGGCTGGGCCCTGGAGTTTTTATGGCATGTTGAGGGGGGCCTCAGAGAGAAAAAGGTTGAGAACCCTGTTCTAGGGAGGGAAATTATTCATATAACTCTGATGAGAAATGCAAATGTTAAAAAAAAAGAAACTACTATAACATCTCAGTTTTCTGCAAGTGAAAGTTATAATGGAGGAAAAAATTGGAAGGTTTAAAAAATAAATAAAATCCAACCATTTTTGGTAAAGAAAAATCTACCTTTGAGAACCACAAGTACTGCTGAGAATGTATGAGTAAGGCTAGAAACGACGACAACAGAGAGGTAGCTATCGTACCACACTTAAAATTCCATTTAAAAAAATCATTAACGTATAAGGAAAATATATAAACAAGATATTAGTTCCTTGTAATAATTGCTCCACTGTTTATCAAAGGTAAGTTAAAGTGTATTGTTTCAGCCATCAGCAGTCCATAGAAGCTTCTATTGCTGTCAGTACTGTAGTTAAGTTATAATTTTCTGCTACAGAAGACCTTGTTCCATTCTTTGCAGTTTGATAAAGTTATTTCGCTGACTGAAGCCTAATTGTATTCTTTCCATGTGAATACATCTATTGGCAAAATGACCTCCATATCCTCCAACTTGACTGGCTAGTTTCCACAGTTTCTCCTTGTAGACAGAGTCACGAACACAAAATGTGAACAATATTTCTGTATTACTGATTTCATCCCCGCTTTGGCTCTCAAAGCCAATTGGCATGACAGTTAAAATTAGCAGGACAAGGTCAAACTGTCAAAGATGAGGGAGGCTGTAAGGAGAGGGGCTTCTGAAGCTTTGTTTGCTTGTCAGTTGGGCTGCTATGTCAGCTTAAATACCATCAGTGAAAAAAACCACAGAACATAGCTTAAGGAGTAATGGGGAGCTTGCGGGAGAGGGGGGAGGGAGGATGCACATTTGAGCAATGATCAAACAAGAGTAAAACCCAGAGAGGGCATACTCTCAGGACACTATGGTATGAGTGCCTTTCAAAAAATGTCAATGCAGGCTGATTAAATAACCATTTCTGCCAAGGGGAAGTTGATCAGCCTACAGTATACAGTAATTGTTCACATATACTTGCACAATAGTGCTGAAATACTTTATATAGGTGAAAAATTTTACAGTGCCATGATTAAAAGGAATATTGCACAAAGATATATTTGCTGGACATAAAATGCCAGTATTTCACATTTTTGCTTGATTTGCATTCTGTTGACATGATTTAAAAGCCTCTCAGAATGGCATTTTGCCCAGACACAGCTTGAAAATCTAAGCTATCCTACAAAAGCAGGTGAAATTAGTTTTGCCACACATACAGTTCCATTCATAAATCTTTGCTCAGTATAGTTCAGTGCAATTTATTCCATTAATGATTATCTTTAGCTCAAAAAAGTTATTTGATCTATATTTACCTAAGATTTTTCTCCTACGCTAGCTCATGCTCTCTCTCCCTCTCTCTCTCTCTTTGTCTAATCTACATTAATAGTTTTACAAAGAGTCCATTTTTTCCAGGGGTGAATTCTTCTCTTTTTGTGACCAGAAGATATGCAGGACAGTACAAAATCACTTAAAATGGAAAATGAACTAGGATACATGTGGAGGAATGTGATAGGTTTGGTAAATGCAAACTAATTAGAAAAATGATGCCTACCTACTATTGCCTGTCACTAAGTATTGAAATACAGCAAGATGTGAAAGGGATGGAGAGACATACACAATTAAAAAAATCACAAAACATTCGTCACATAAAAGTATAATACAGACACATTTTCTGCACATAGACAAGCTTCATGTGCACTGTTAAATATCATAGATTCAAGTTCTGCACATCAGTCCTAGAAGTCAATGATTAAGGACTGCAGAAATTGGCCCAAATCTTGCTTTGTGTTTGTACAACACTTAGTACAATGGGGTCCTGGTCTATGATGGTGTTATCATTATATACAATGATAGTATAAATAATAATAATTGATGTAACTTATTGGGAGAGAAAAGCATACTTGTATTTTGAGGGGAAGGAACCTGACGAGGAGGAATCTGGGGAGAAAGAGTGTCACCAAGGTCAAGTGACGTATGAAGAGCAGGAGGAAATGGTATTTCTGGGGCAGGTGTACGAGTCAGAGACCAGGTAAGAAACCTCAGTACCAGTGACAGAAGAGAGGGACCAAAGCATTGTTTGTGGAGTGACTCAGTTATGGAGCAAACCAAAACTGAGGAGAGTGAATTACAGAGCAAGTCCGTTATACAAAGGGGGTTGAAAGCATTGAGCATCCACTAAGGAAGAAGAATTTTCTAGGTGTTCTCTTGTGTAGAGTAGGACTTAGTGACATCAGCAACAGCATATTAGAAAGTTGTGACGGTGTTTGGTGCTGTGTTCCTGGTTGTGCTCAGGAACATTGCCCCAGCATTGCAAGGGAGCAGAAAGCTAGAAGAAGGTAGTGGCTTCAGGAAGTGCAGATGAAGGCCAAATATCTCTCTAGGAACCTTGTTCGGTTGCTGGATCTGCTGGCAAATGTTGCAGGGTAGCAAGTCGCAAGAAGGATGCTGGCTTCTTCCAGACACTGGAATCAGCATTGGTGTGGGCAGTGGTTAATTAAATGCTGTTCATTTATAAAGCATTAGTGATATTTGCAAAAACATCAAGGAGTCTGGTGGCACCTTAAAGACTAACAGATTTATTTGGGCATAAGCTTTTGTGGGTAAAAACCCACTTCTTCAGATGAATAGAGTGAAAATTACAGATGCAGGCATAAATATACTGGCATGAAGAGAAGGGAGTTACCTCTCTAGTGGAGAACCGATGTTGATAGGGCCAATACAATCAGGGTGGATGTAGTTCACTCCCAATAATTGATGAGGAGGTGTCAGTTCCAGGAAAGGCAAAGTTCCCCAGCCACGTCCAGCCCCTCATCAAGCCCAAATTCATGGTAAATTTGCAAACGAATCTTAGTTCTGCAGTTTCTCTTTGAAGTCTGTTTCTGAAGTTTTTTTGTTCAAGTTGGCTATTTTAAAATCTGATATAGAATGTCTAGGAAGATTGAAGTGTTCTCTTTCTGGCTTTTGTATGTTACCATTCCTGATGTTTGATTTGTGTCCATTTATTCTTTTAAGTAGAGACTGTTCGGTTTGGCCAATGTACATGGCAGTGGGGCATTGCTGGTACATGATGGCGTATATCACACTATTAGATGTGCAGGTGAATGAGTCCCTGCTGGTGTGACTGATGTGGTTGGGTCCTCTGATGGTGTCACTAGAGTAGATATGGGGGCAGAGTGGGCAACGAGGTTTGTTACAGGATTTGGTTCCCTGCTTAGTGTTTCTGTAGAGTGGTGTGTAATTGCTGGTGAGTATTTGCTTCGGGTTGGGGGGCTGTCTGTAAGTGAGGACTGGCCTGCCTCCCAAGGTCTGTGAAAGTGAGGGATTGTTTTCCAGGATAGGTTGTAGATCATTGATGATGTGCTGGAGAGGTTTTAGCTGGAGGCTGTACGTGATGGCCAGTGGTGTTCTGTTGTTTTCCTTGTTGGGCCTGTCCTATAGTTGGTGACTTCTGGGTACCCATCTTGCTCTGTCAGACTGTTTCCTCCCTTCCCCAGGTAGGTATTGTAGTTTTAAGAATGCTTGATAAAGATCTGTCTGAGGGATTGGAGCAAATTCAGTTGTATCTTAGGGCTTGACTGTAGACAATGGATAGTGTGATGTGTCCTTGATGGTAGCTGGAGGTATGTAAGTAAGTATAGCGGTCAGTAGGTTTCTGGTACAGGGTAGTGTTTATGTGACCATCACTTATTTGCACTGTAGTGTCCAGGAAGTGGATCTCTTGTGTGGACTGGTCCAGGCTCAGGTTGATGGTGGGGTGGAAATTGTTGAAATCCAAGTGGAATTCTTCAAGGGCCTCCTTCCTCTGGGTCCATATGATGAAGATGTCATCAATGTAGCACAAGTAGAGGAGGAGGGCTAGGGGACGAGAGCTGAGGAAGCATTGTTCTAAGTCAGCCATAAAAATGTTGGCATACTGTGGGGCCATGCAGGTACCCATAGCAGTGTGGCTGACTTGAAGGTAAAAGTGATATTTGCAATCAGCTTATCTTATATTTTTCAAAACCTTTTCATTTTTTTTTAAATAATCCTGCTCTGTTCGAACACTTGTGACTTTGTGGTTTAGAAAATGAATCCTGTGTCCCTTTCCCATGTGCAGTTTCACTTGTGGGTCAACAGGACTTCGTTGCCTTATTTTGTACATCAGTGTCCCATTAACCTAATGTAATCATTACCGCAGTTTTCTGAGCAAGTTTTGTCTATGAAGTCATGAGGACAATCTGTCTGGAATACAATACTGCATAAAATAATAATACTCTCATAGTCTATCCCTCATTAACTAGTCAAACCTAGTGACAGTCTTTAGTAGGATTAATTCTTTTGTGTTTCATTTTAAGTTATTTCTTTCTAGCTATTTGAATAACCTAAAATAAAATTATTACTGTATCTGCATTTAATGGAGAACTTTTTCTTTTTTTACAGAGATGCACTTATGTTTATTTTCTGGGCAACTTGCCATAGATCCCTTTTATAAAAAGTTGACAGAAACACCTACATTTAATTTATCTTTATTTTACTATCTGTAGCAAATGCATAGTATGCAGTTACCAGGATCCAATTAAAAATTTGTTAGCTGGCCTATATTTCTGTTGCCAAATGGGAGACAGAATTCAAATAGAGAATCGTGTTTCCAAGGCTTGAATTGTGGCACCTGACAATGTCACCCACAATGTGTGTTGAAGGGCAGATACTCTGAGGTGCAAAACACCTGCTGTGATGCACTGAGTGCCTGAAACTCCTAAAGACTTGAATGGGAGCAAGGGAACTCAGCATTCGTCAGGAACAGGCCCTGAGTCTCCACTAAGACAAAGCCATTGTTCTTCCAGCATTGTCCCCCAGGTTCATAGAATGCCAATAGCATTGATTCCACAGGAAACTAATTCACCTACTATCTCAGCTGGGATGGAACTCGCCATGTATTAGGACACAAAGAGGTAAAGAAGCTGGGAAACCAGAAAGCACTAACAATTGAGACTCACTTTACTGTTTTATACTGACAAATGTGCTTATTTATTATTTATAATAGGAAAACATGCTTATTTATTTCTGTACATAAAAAAATATTCTAAAATTGTGTTAAAACTTTTAGAAATAGGCTGGGAATCAATCTTGATAATCAAGTATCAGAGGGGTAGCCGTGTTAGTCTGGATTTGTAAAAGCAGCAAAGGGTCCTGTGGCACCTTATAGACTAACAGACGTATTGGAGCATGAGCTTTTGTGGGTGAATACCCACTTCGTGCATGCATCTGACGAAGTGGGTATTCACCCACGAAAGCTCATGCTCCAATACGTCTGTTAGTCTATAAGGTGCCACAGGACTCTTTGCTGCTTTTACTTGATAATCCAGAAATTTGCCTTGAAATAAATTAGGGGCAACAGGCATCACAGAACTTACTTAGTTCCTACCCACAAGTGTTCCAGTTTAGAAGATTCTATGAAAATATTTTATTTTTTATTCCCTAAACTTGATTCCTTTATAAGTTCAGTTACATTCCACAAAAGATTGCTGTAACTAATATTGCACATCTTCTTCATCATTAATGATCAATTTCTGTGCATTTATTTCCCTCCACAATGTAGCATTGAAAAAAGAATATAAAACTCTAAATGATTTTTTGAAATACTGCATAGATGCAAGTTGCAGCTGTTGTGGGTAAACTATGTTTTTCTAAAATAATTCAAACCCCATCAGAGAAATACAAGAATTGCTGCATTCTCATTACAAGAAAAATGTCTTCATTGGAGGATACAGAAGATTCCATCCGCAGTACACCTAGCCAAAAGATTTTTTTACAAACAAAATCACATGCTATGTTATAAAATACCTGTAAATATATGTAATCCCTTAGGGTTTTTAAAAAATAATATGGAATTAGTTAATTTTTTTTTGAAGAACTTCACTGACATTTCAAACTTAAATGAGATGGCAAGGTTAGAATTCAATATTCAATCTACAGTAATGTTTTCAAAAGGAAAAGAAATGGATGTCCTCTGGATGTATTTTATATGTATATAGTTTTCCATATGAAAATATATGTTAACTACAAGGAAAATTGCATTTGCCAGATGAAATGGTATATGTGGTTGTTACTGGATGTTTATATGTTTTCACATACTGTGTGGTCCTTGCATTCTTTTTAGTTCACAATTTTTAATTAGGACAGTACTCTGTATACTTTCTTTTTTCATTTTGAAAAATGCAGTGGTCCATAAACTACATAGAATTTCATGTCAGGAGCCCATTATCATACCAGTATGCTGGAATGGCATAGGCTGCCAATAGGTAGAATTCAATATGCGGTGTTAAAGCCCTAAATAATTTAGGTCCTATTTACATGAGAGATCGGCTCTTTCTCTGTGCCATATTGCCACAATTAAGATTAAGAAGAGGAGCTCAAAGTGGAGATTCCTCAGTATAAAAAAGAAAGTAACCAACTGGGCTTTTGTACATTAATTTTACCCTACTGTGACTGTTCCTACTCATGGTCATAGTGTCTCCTTGAGTCAGGAGATGGTGTTGCACTGATCTGTACCTCTACAATCACTTTTGGCTGTTCCCACTGTACTGCACAAGCTTGTCCTTTATCTTTGTGTTCTACAACCTAGCCTTCCAGACAGATCCTTTATATAATCTTGTTCCTTTCTGGGGTATCAAAAGTCTGAATATTCTTATCACCCATAAACAAAAAAAATCCTTCTGCCCCGTTTCAGTCCTCTCACAGGCGCCTTTTTTGCTCCCCTGGCTTCTCCATGCAGTAAAATCCTGCCTTCTCTGCAGTCTGTCCCTGGCTGAGCTACCTCAGCCCAGATGTAGAGCCCAAGTATCTGATGGATTATCATTTCTCTTCTCCCCCTCTGGCCAGGAAGCAATCAGTCAATCACCCCACAAATGAGGAACTTGTCTTTATTTGTTTTTTTCCCCTTCTCTAGAAGGTGATAGAGGGAACCCCATCACACATATAAAGTAAGTAGAGATGTTAAAAAAAAAAACCTGAAATTTTTCAGTTGGGAGGAAAAATAGAGAAATTTGGTGGGAAAACGTGTCCTTTTTTCTAATCAGCTCTTCTATAAAGGTCTAAATGGCCTAGATTACTGAGGCACATTCTCTTCCTGTGGCTCACTGCTGGAGTTGAAATGAACACTGGCCAGATCCTGAGCTGGTATAATTTGGTATAGATCCATAGACTTCCCCAGAACTACGTTGATTTACACCATCTGAGGATCTGGGCTTTGACCTAGCCAGGGGTTATCACCACACATTTTTTGGTGGCATCAGAGTGCGGTCACCAAATCTTGCTGATGACCACTATGACAATTTTTCTTAAAATAATTAATATAGGAAAAACAAATAAATATGCAGATATATATGTCCAAATCATAGTAATTTATATATGTAGCGTTTTTATTTGCATACTCAGTAATAATAACGTACAGTTGTCTCTATTCTTTACTGGACCTAAATAGGATAGAAACACAAATAAGGTGCTTTGTATGTTCTTGGGTTTTTTGCTTTTTTGGTTGTGGTTTTTGGGTTTTTTTAGACTTGTTAGCTAGTAAATCTGCTCCTGTGAAAAGTGATATTTGTATATTTGTTAATATTACTTTTCACAGCAGCAGACTTGTTATCTAGCTCTGAGGCAGAGATAAGTAATATTTTACAAACATACACATACCACTTTTCACGGCAGACTTACTCAGCCCTGGCAAGCCAGGGGACAAATTAATCCCTGGATGGGGAGGTGAGTAGGGAGACAGTAAGGGTCAAGGAAGATCGGGTGGATAGGTGAGGGGCTGGGGGCAGCAGCAGAGGCCAGCGGTGATGAAGGGGTGGTGATCCCAGAGGCCGGGGAAACGGAGTCTGCCACTGCACAGCCAAAACCCGTAGCCCATGGCCGGAGTCTGCCACCCCAGCCCTGAAGCTGGAAGCCTGAGCCCCACCAGCCCCGGGAAGATGGGGAACTCTCATCAGCTGTCTGCTTCTCTGGTGCTTGTGGCTTCAAAGGGGGGCAGGGTCCAACCCCTCCTGGCAGCCTCAGGGGAGGAACTGCTGCTTTGCTCCCACCCACACCTCTAATCACTGCCCAGGAGGCTGTGGCCGCAAGAAAAGCCCCTGGTGGCTGCATGTGGCCATGGTAGCCGCATTTGAGAAACACTGACCTAGACACTCCATAGTATTGAACATAGGAGGCTACTGGTAAGATACTTTAAGGGTCCTCCAGAATGGAAATTTCCAATTGATCCTCCAGAGACAGCATTTGCTAAACTTTAGGTATGCAAATTCCATTCCCCTCCCTCCCCCTGCCCAGACATTTGGGGAAATGGCAGGTTAATGGATGAAGCTGTAAGGCCCAAGCTATAAGGTGGTTTTGTGGTGCTGGTAGGATTGACTTGAATATAGATTCATGTACTTTTACTGATCTCTCCCAAAAAATAGGAACCTAAAGTTGGGTGCCTAAGTCTATAGGTACCTGCCCAATTTTCTAAAGTTCTGAGCAACCAACTATTCACATTCATCTCAAGATCAATATGTTTGAGTCCTACTTTTTAAAATCTTAGCCTAAGAACTTAATGTAGACAAATTAAAGCCAAGATTTCCATATGGGTTCTACAGTCAGGCTCCAAAATCCATATTTAGGAAACTATTTTGAAAGTATTTTCGAAAGATAAAGAGATGTATTTAAGGGAGTAACATTTTCATGAGTGAATTAGGAGCCTAGGTCCTATTCCAAAAAGCAACTTAGGCACTTATCCCAGTATATCCTAACCTATTCAGGTTCTTAGACTACCCTCATTACCATAATATCTGAGCACCTCCCAAAAGTGCATTTATCAACGTGAAGAACACTTTTTTCTCTCCAAAGCAAAAACTATGTGAAGTATTTTATAAATTATATTTATTTCTATATTCAATGTCTCCTATGTGCCTACGTTTATTATTGAAGGCAAGTGCAAAAAAGTGCACTTTGCGCTTGGAACAGCAAGTAGTAAGATTGGAGATGGTGCTTTGATCCTGTAGGATTTATTCCACTGCCTTGGACCAACCTTGAGAAAGCTCTGTCTCTTTCATAGACAAGCTTTACCCTCATGGCTGACCGCTCCTTTGTGCTTGAGGAGTAAAATTGTCAATCACGATGCTCATTCCAGAGTTTCAGGTGGTATTTTAGCTACCTGGGCCCAGACCACTGAATTCCTTGGAGATAGAAACAGAGAGCCAGAATTTGATTTGATATTCTATGTGAAGCCAGTGAAGAGAGCAGAGGACAGATTTGATGTGCTCGTGGTGGCCCAATGCTGATTAGGAGATATGCTGCAGTGTTCTGTACTGAGTTGAAATTCCTTAAGAGCTAAAGACTTAATGCTCCTAGAATATTTCATTTATGTTGCCCAGCCAAGGGTCATAAAGGAAGTATTTCTGAGGCCAGATCTGCCAGGATGGGATGTAGTCTCCTAGCCAACCAGAGATTGTAGAAAGCTTTATTCTTCAACTCTTGTTTGTCAGAGCTTAACGTCAGCCAGGGCTGCCCAGAGGATTCAGGGGGCCTGGGACAAAGCAATTTCGGAGGCCCTTTCCATAAAAAAATTTGCAATACTATAGAAGAGTATATTCTTATGGGGGCCCCTGCAGGGCCTGAGGCCTGGGGCAAATTACCCCACTTGCCCCCCACTCCTGGGCTGCCCTGACATCAGCAAGGAATCCAATAGTAATTCTACTTTCACTATGCAAACCCATATAATTGCATATGTCCCAATCCCACAAACATGCGCATGCTTAACTTTACACACTACGAGTAGTTCTATTGTCTTCAGTGGGTCTTCTCATAGTGTGTAAAGCTAAACACATGCGTAAATGTCTGCAAGATTGAGGTTGTAGTTTATAAAATTGGTTCCTTGAAGACATGCTCTAGGAGATTTAAAAGGTTTGTAGTGATGCATGCCTTTGTGAATTATCATCTCTGTACATGCTGGTACAGTTCAGAAGAACCATAAATCGTTTGAATTGTCAGGTTTACTAGGAACATCCAAGGGAAAACTGGTATCTCCTAAATTAAAAAAGTTTCAAGTTTTTATTAAGTCCATGGATAGCAATATTCCTAAAAAATCTCCATATTTAATTGTATACAGTTGTACTATATACAACTGTATACGATTAAATATGGAGACTTCTGCTCACTCATAGCTGTCAAATAGCATAAAGCTCTCATTCTATTGTCTGGTCATACCAGAAGAAAGACAGGAGGCATATCAGGAATAAAATCGGATTTCTTCAGTGCATGGCTGTCAAAATAGTCTCCCAATAACCTTTAACTAGGTCTTTCCTGCTCAGGTATTTCACTTTGCCCAAAGTATCTAACATGTCATCAGGTCTGGGCATAGGATATGCATAAGGAACTGTGACAGCATTACGTTTTCTGTAATCAACATGAAACCTTACAGTCTTATCTTTTTTAGGAACCAGCATAACGAGTGAGGTCCAGGAGCTGTCAGACTCTTTAATTATATCCATATCCAGTATACGCTGTTTCTTTACAAATTTGGTTCTGTGCTTTGCCAGTGGTTTGGTGTGGCCTACTGTGGCCAGCTGGCATCCCTCAGTGTCGATCCTATGGAGCATTTAATGAGTCATCCCTGGCATGCTAGAGAATACCTGCTCATGACTTTGCAGCACAGCTAAAGTTTCTGCCCTGTCAGTCTGTGTTAAATTTTTACATATCTCAGTGTTCTCAAGTCACGAGCCATCCCGGCATTCAGCCATCAGATCAATGACATGTTATCTCAGACTACCCCTCAGCACAAATCATATTCACAATGACTTCTCTATTGTTATAGGCTTTAAGCCTATTTATATGCACAGTCTTGCTGTACATAGCCTCATTTCCTCTTTCCACAACCTCAAAAGGTCCCTCCCATTAATTTTACATTTTGTACCTTTTTGCTATAACACAGCACCAACTCTCCCACCTCAAATCACCATGTTGCACGGTGGACACTTGACAAAATTACTGTACTTAGTGATGGATATTGTGTGGAGGGGGCGAGGAGAGAGTATGTCATGCATTCACTGAATTTTTTGAAAAATTACCATGGACCTAAAAATTTTTACCATGTACAGACACATTGCTGACCCCTGAATGTGCATTCACAAGCACTATGATCATGCTGTGCTTTCTCTGTAGCTTACTCTTAGTGGGGTTGGTTTGAATCATTTCCATCATGTCCCACAACTGAATAGCTGGGACATGAAATTTGCCCCGTAATCTGATTAGGTTTCCTTAGGAAAAGCTACTCAGATGAAAACAGTGAATAGATCTTTTGCCAGTCTGCCAGCCTCTGTATTAGACAGAGCAACAGCTTTATATATATAGATATAGATAGATAGATAGATAGATAGATAGATATTGGGATATGGAGCCAACAATATCCATACTTCACCCAGCAGTTGCTTCACACCTCTCTGGGCATCTCCCCAAACCCATCCTACTTGAATTCTTATTTATCAGACGCTCAAACCATTCCCCTATGATCCATCATCCCCAAAGGTGAAACCCAACCGTTTACCACCCAGAGTCCCCCTAATTCCAGGGGAGTGCTGATACATATCACCTTATGGCTGTGCCTAATTTCCCTCACTGAGACAAGCACAGGGTTCTGTCACCCCTGAAGACGTGAAACCAGATCTCTTATCCCCTGGAATCTTCCCTCCTCTCAGTGAAGTACTGGCCCACAGCTATTTACCTAGCTGTTCCAGTTTCTTGCAGATCCTGGGTGACAGCACTTTCTAGCTGTGCCACAGACACACACAGCACTGACTCAGTTTCCCTGAGGAGGGTTTTCACCCTCAACCACTCAGTCTGGATATGGTGGACTTTTACTTGAGCCCTTGGACTCAACCTTGTTACATCATTGCTGAAACAACTTGCACATCAAGCAAAAATTTCCCATTCCACAGTCAAAAGATCAGAACAAGCGTTAGTGTCCATAATGCGTCAATAACTCAGGCTACAGGCTGAGCCATGGGGTTCATCAGACCCACATCTGTTAACCTGCTGGCCCATGATCAGGCACACTCTTATGCTCTTCCACCTTGGTTCCATGGGAATGACCTGATCCTCTTCTTCTGTTTGAACTGCCTGCTTTTGTCCTGGTCAACAAGCTTCTGTTGCTCAAGTTCTGCCTCTCGCTCTGACACATGGTTTCCAGCTCTGTTCCTCTCTCCTCCCCTGCCAGCCTTTTCCACTCCAGTTTCCACAGCTCTGGACCTCTTACCATTGTCACTGCCTCTGCGGGATCATCTGGGGAATCATCTGCTTGGTTTCCTGCATGACTTGTAGGGCAATTTCTGGTCTCTGGTTTGGAGCAAGTGTTGCACACTGCCTCATGCTCACCAGCTCTGAATTCTTCTGATCAGCTGCTGACAGACCTCATTGTACACATAGCTCTTCTAACTGCTTCTTGGTGAGCTCAACATCTGCTTCTGAGTTCATTTTGTTCTTTTTGTTGCTTACTCAACTTTATAGGCTTCTTTTTTTAACTTCATTTATCTGAAGTAAACAAAATAAAAAAAATTGTAACCTTTCCTTTCTGTTTCCTACCTTCTCACTAGTGAATCACTTAAAAATCTATTTTACCATTGCTGGTAGTGCAAACTGTATCTAATTAGCAAACTATGCATGTCCTGCCAACAATGCCACTGTGACACTATCTTGGGGCATCCAAAACTGTAGCTCACCTGTTACCCCTCTGCCTTAGCAAAAGAGAAATTTGCTGGTGCTAAACTGAGTGACAACTCCCTGCCACCTCAGTTTGTTAGGAAGTCAAATAAACTCCTTATAACTCTACCACCCCTTATTTTGTCTTGCAGGTAATGTTTGGTGCAGCCCAGTTCCTGAACACCCTGGAAGAGTATCCTCTACAGTATCCAGCCCTTGTCACTAGGCACTCACCAAATTAGCAAGTCTACTCTCTCCAAAGAGACGAAATGCACACCAGCCTGTTAGCTGAGCTGAGGATTTACACTTATAGAATACAGTTGTTTCTATACATGTATAAGTATAATTTATCAATTTTGAAAGTTTGGGAAAGGTAGAATTTCATACTGACCTAAAGAAATACGTTGAATGCCCTTGGCATTAAAAATGTAAAGGCTGCAAAAAATCACATTGTGTCTTTGTCAATTCATTTAAGTGGGTTTGGAAGATGTTATTAATCCTATAACTCTAAAATGGCAAATGTCTAAGCACTCTTTTTAAACAGTATTGCACAGGTCAAACAGTGTTTAACCCTTGGTTAAACTAAAGAAGATTGAGGGATATTTAAGTTGTTCATGGCTATTTGAGGTTAGTGATCTTTGCCCAAACCTTTTTTGGATGCAAAACCTATTTGCACTATTGTCTTGTGAAAGATACCTTAATTACCAGAGTACAATGCTTCAGAAAAAGAGAAGTATTTTACTTTTGTGCTTCTTTATTATTCAGGGCATGTGCAATGCAGGTGCAGGATCACTGTCACATTTGCCAAACCTTATGGATGCTGTTATTATTTTTTCATATGTAGATATTCAGGAATTAACAATATAATTGAGATTGGTCAAGCCTTTAAAAGTTCTTGTCCTTGAAATATGTGCCATAATTTGTTTACAGTTTTTTTCTCTACACAAATTGGATTTGTGCACTCTGATTGAGAAAACATTAGAATTAGAATTAAAATGCAACTCATCCTGTTTAATTCAAATACATTTATAAATCCCATTATTTTAAATCAAATGATATTTTTGTTGTGTTGGGTTCAGTAGAAATATCACCTAATACTAAGACTGATTAATTCATTGTTATCTGATTAGAGGACTCTGAGTTCATCCCGTCAACATTATTGCAAATATAGGCCTTTTTACTACAGCTGAAACTTGTGTGACACTCAGAATACCACACAATGCAAGACTGACAACGCATGCAACTAAAGGAGCTCCCATCAAAATGAATAGGAAACTAACTCAATCCATGGAGATCTTGTTCTTGCACCTCACAAGATCCTTTCACTTTACAGTCGTCATGGATCAATTGTCTCTGTATGTGTAACAAACAATATATACAAGAATGGGTCACTGATATAGAACAATCTGAATCACAGGGTAAGCTGGATATTTTATTGCGTCCAAATGTAAGGTCATACTCTAAACAATAAAGGATGTAGATTATACTTACAGGATATGTAACCATATCATGGAATGCAAAGTCTGAGAAGGACTGAGGTTGTCTGGTGAATAACCAAAAAACTATGAACTCCTATTGTGATTCTGTGACAAAATGGGCTAACGAGATCCAAGAATACATAAACAGGAGCATCAAGAAAGAGATGGGTTATTATATTACCTCTGTATACAGCATTAGTTAAACCGCTACTGTTTAAGATCCCTATGCAGTTTTCTGCCTTCCCAGAGCAGCACTCCTGGGAGGAAGGTTGTAATTCAGTCTCCCTATTCAGATGCTTCAGAAGCAGTACAATATCTTGTTTCCTGTTGGTCAGATCAGATTGGATTGTCCTCATTGTGCTCTGATTTTGGTACTGAATGCCAGTGGAAAGACTGTGCAAATTCATATACATTTCCTTTCTTCTTCCAGTTAATTGATCATGATTCATTTTGGGTAGGGATAGTCATCAGTAGCACAGCTTAGACACAGGTACAAATTTCTCCAAAGTTTAGAGGTGTTTGTATCTAGCGATTTTGTTCAGGCTTATTTATATTTTGGGATGAAATATTACATTACATTTATTTTAAATTATTATTGTGAACATAGTCTTGTAAGACATTTATAAAATTATATATATTGTTGCAAGATTCTTATTTTAAAAGTCTTGAGAAAGTATAAGATCTGTTTCAGTTTGATGGAATGAGGTAAAAAATTGAGTATGATGTATGTGATTCTTGCTCAACAACTCAAAGCTTCAAGTTAAAATATTTTACAGGCGAACTGTGTACCTTGAGACTGAAATGGATTTCACATTTGATTTTTTTTTAAAAAGAAAATGCTTATTTATGTGTTAATTAAATAAAACATTACTTTATCTGACTCCCAGGGTGTGTCAACTATGTCTTAATAATTGATGATCCTGCTTGCCTATTAAACCCAACTGAAGAATTAGCGGTTAGGAATCTTAACTGTAGCTGACAACTGAAATAGTCTAATCTCTTAGCTATAGTCTTGAAGGTCATTTTAAAGTAGAAAGTTTAAAAGTAAATTGTGTGGTGAACTTCATCTTATTTCACTAAATCAAAAAAAAACCAAAAAAAAACAGGTCCATAAGAATTAACCAGAAGGATTACCTGTCACCCATCATACGACATGATTCATCCTCCTCCTCTCCCCTATGAAAGCCCATCAAAGTCAATTCGAGTCTTTCCATTGACTCCAAATGGCTTTGGATTAGGTCATAGTTCTTGCTAGAAACTGAAAGAGGAAAAGGAGAAGATACAGGGTGGGTATTTCAAAAGCTCTCACTATTAGCCTAAATTTGCTCCCATTGAATTCGACTGGAACTTTTCCATGAATTTCCATGGAAGCTGAATTAGACCAATTGCTAATTTGAAATTCCTACTGCCTGAATATTTATAGTTACTTAGGGTGAAATTTACCTGTGTGCAGAAGGCCCACAGTTAAAACCTACGTAATCCCTAAATTAAGAACTAGAGTGGAGCCTATGTGGAGCATGCGCTTTGTGCTGGCCCCAGGACTGGCGCTAGGGGTTTGAGTGCCCTAGGCGGCCAGCAATTTTGGTGCCCCGCATGCTGGTCCCACGGCTCCGGTGGAGCTGCTGCAGTGGTGCCTGCGGAGGGTCCGGTGCTCCGCGGCTCCGGTGAAGCTGGGGCAGTCGTGCCTGTGGGAGGTCCACTGGAGCCGTGCGAGGAGCCGACCGTCCGCAGGCAGGACTGCAGCGGCTCCACTGGAGCGTGGACCAGCAGACCCTCTGCAGGCACCACTGCGGCAGCTCCACCGGAGCTGCCTGCCGCCCCCTCCGGCAAAACGGCGCCCACCAATTATTCTGGTGCCCTAGGAGATTGCCTAGGCTGCCTAAATGGTAGCGCCGGCCCTGGCTGGCCCTCTGCACAGGGGTGAGATTCACCTATAATTAATACAATTGTAGAAAACAGGATTGCTTAATGAATAATTTAGAAACAGAAAAATGACCAAAATTCAAAGCTTAAAAGGTTACACTTGTTACAAAGCTTAACAGAAACACGTTGAGTATGGTAGGATCTAAGAGTCAAATTTCTTTTCATTTGTCTTTCAAACGGCTATCAATAGCCTCTAAATATTTTTAGCTGGAACAGAGATTTGTATAAATAAAGCAAATGTAAATGTACATATAATGAAATCTAGTTATTCACCTCACTGGAAGCAGTGGATGTATATTAAAATATAAAACCATGGAAAGACAAAAGGTCAGTGGTGAGAGTGCCCCTGAAGATGTGAAATAACTCCACTGACTCCAGTGGATTTAACTCTGGGATTGTTCTGGTGTACCTGAAATCAGAATTGACTCCAAAGTGTTTGGATAATCCCTAAAAGGCAAATGTCTTCAGTTGTCAGTCTACCATGTTGACCTGTCAGTGTCACATAATAATTAAACTGCAGATGGCATTCATGCCAATATATAATTGCTGTGATCCTTATTGCTGACATGTCAATATTTAACTTGCATTAACCTTTCCTCTGAGGCTTACAAATAGTGCATCTGTGTCTTGTTGGGGCTTATTTTTCATGTAATTGCCTTGCAAGGCATACAGATTTATAATGTCTTTATGTGATGGATTCAGACCACTCCTTCTTGCCTACTGAGCTGAACTAACACTAAAATAACACTGCTTTATTAAGTTTTTTCAGCTCTGCCCGCAAACCACTTTTTGAGCCACTCTGAGAATTTATATCTTGAAGGCCAATTCTCTGAAGCCAAGCATAAAGATGCCACCGTAATGAATTATCAACAGAGTTAGGTGGAGAATGACACACTGTTCTATGTTTGTATTGTATACTATAGCAAATTCATAGCTTGTGGATTTGTTTTGTCTTCTAATTAATTGACAACAAATGAGGACAAGCAAAAGTTCAGGTGGGAATAGCCAGAGCACTGATTGCTCAACACCTGTTAAAATCAGGCCACTAATTAAAGTATCAAATAACATCTCAAGAGTTGTGTATGACAAGCATATGCCACTGAGACAGCCAACTATATAGAACAATAGTACACCCTGCCGGGCCATATGGTGCAGAAGAATGGACAATGAGAGCGTGGCAGGTTCAATGCCTACAGGTGTTTGAGATGAGATTTCTTTGCACAATAAGAGAAGTTATACAAAGAGACAGATTTCTCAAAGACAATGGGAAGCAGCTGCACCATAGTACTGCTTTAGACAGACAAACACTGGATACTTGCACAATGACCAGACCTGATTTATGGGATAAGGCGAAGAAGAAGAATTCAAGTGCTTATCTTTAGGAACCAAGTTTAAGAATTTTGGCTTAAATAAAAATAAACAGAGGTTTGTATACTCACCGTAGTTTTACAAACTCTGCGAGTATGCTTCCAATTTAAAAAATATGGAGGTTGTCCAGTATTCTACCCTTTAGAGGCTCACCGTTGGCACCCTACTACAGAGTTACTCTCCTCTTTGACACAAATGCTATTGTACTGAAATTTCCTCTAGGACATGCTAAATATGTTGGCATTTCAAATTTTGCATGTAATATAAAAATACTTTATTCTGTTTAATATCTGAGCAGAGCCCAGTGGAGTTGAAACATTTGATACTTCAGCTACCTGCTTAATAAAGGAAAATTGCATGTTCGGGTGACACAACAAGTATACCACTTTGAAGGATGCATTAAAATTCTCCTTTGTGCTTTTAGCACTGGATGATTTATAACTCTTACAACTACATTATACTCATGCTTAAAATTAATCTAATTTATCACTTACCATTGTACTTCTTGAGGTCTTGGCTCTTGGGTCCCCAAGAGAGTTACCATGGTATATCTTCCTGACGAGACTTCAAAAACTGGTGAGTATATATTAAATTGATGAATGCCAGGAAATCATGTGGAGTGTGCACTATGAATAGTACCTGACACAAATTGATTAGCAGTAAATTAGTAGTGCACGCATTAAACATGCACATAATACTCTTTGCTCATTATGCAAAGCAGCTATACTGCAGGATCCTAGCATCATGACATTCCAAAGGTGAACCTATTTTTTGAAAAAAATTCTGCATTTTTATAACTACAAATGTTTGAACATTTTTTGGAACTCATGTGTGGTAGAGATTACAAGAATTAAGTTAACCATTGCTATGGTTACATCAACATGTACAGTAATATGATATAATGAGATGTGATGTGCCATTGCAAAGGAATTACAAAGATGTGTTTGACTGAAGAAAAGCCATTGCCAATATGTTCTTTTTTGACAAACATTCAAATTATTTTGGAGTTCTAGAAAGGTTTAAGATCCAGGCTGTCAGCCTTAATTAGTTACCATGATGACTTTTCAATAGTTATCAAATTGTCTGGAATATTACTGAAAAGATGTATAATGCTTAAGTTTAGGAAATAAAGGTCTTTTAAGAAAAATGTAGAAACTAATTTTCTTGCATGGAAAGCTTGTCAGTAATATTTTACTTGTAATGAGGTGCCCTGAAGGCAGGTGCAGTTGCATTCAAACTATTATCTCCCTTCTCTTTGATATAGTGGCCATGTTATTGCCATACAATTGTAAACCGAGGTCTGATTTGCTATCCAGTCTAACCTCTAGGGTTTTTTTTCTAACATGACAATGTGTTCATTTCACTCTTTCTTTATATATCAGATTTTTTCACTCATATATATGTTAGCTGTGCATTTTTCCAATATGAAATTAATTTTGTTAATTTATTCCAACATTTTTGATCTCTTTAAGGCTCCTTTTCATTACTTCTCAAGCCTCGCAGCTGTATTTGCAAACTCATCACATGTGGCTGTGGCTAATAGGAGGAGGCGTAGTGATATTAGGGGCAGCTCACCCTTGTGGTCAACTGACCAAAATGTGTGTCACATAGCATTTTCCCTAATGTCTGATGGAAATTTGTTCAAAAAATGAATTTTCTGTTTACAAGAAATTTTGACATTGCAAAATTACTTCCATTCCAAATTGAGATGAAATGTCAAAATATCAGTTTTTTTGTAATATGAAAAATTCTAAAAAGTTTCTAATTGGTAAAGTTGAAATGAAAACTTGTGACATTTTCAATAATAATAATAAAGCGACATGGAACAGCATTTTTAATTTCAAAATGGCATTGAAAATATTAGAAATCAATATTTCAAAATGAAATGACATTTTTCATTCTGAAATGTCAACTTGTGAGCACATTTTGGTTTGATACTCCTGATCAGAAAATTGAAAAACGTCATTTTCTGTATTTTCTGTTGGAAAAAATGTTCATGAAAAAATTTGGATCCACTCTAGTCTGAGGCCATAAAATCAGGGACGAGAAAAGAGCTTATCAGACACTTGTTAATCATCTGAGTTAATGCACCACCTAGTGCAACAGATTCCACACACCTCATGTGTTTTTGGATACAACACATGCATATTGTGGTATTCTGCTGAAAGCTGCTGCATTCTTACTACCCAAGTTTCCTTCCTCATTGGGTGTCCTACCACTTATATCAAAATTCTGACAAATGGTTCAGCCCTCTGTTTTTACCTTAATAAATCAAGGTGTGAAAATACTAATCAATTAAATGTATTAAGCAAGAGAGCAATAAGGTGGGTACCTATTTGTGATTGGTGAGTCGGGAAGGGTACTACTGCTAAAACAAACAAAAAAAGCCAAGAGTTCTGCTATAGTCAGAGAGATTAGGCATGAGACTAAAAGTTAATAGGCTTCTAGTGCTGGCTCTTACATGTTCCTCCTATGTGACACTGGAAAAACCCTTCATCTCTCTGAGCTTCATCTGAAAAGGGGTGTGTGGGGAGGAGCAGCAATAATATTAATGTAGCTCATAGAAGGGTTGGGAGGCATAACTAACAGCTGTTCTAAAGTGATACATTAAAGCAAAGTATTAGTAAGTTAAGTGGCAGAAATGGAAATAGAACACAGAAGTTCCAGATTCTTAAACATACGCTAAGTCCCACTGAGAGATCCACCGTAATCATGTCCTCTTCTTGCTCCTCCTGTCACTGCAGATTGATAATTCACATTTACAGTTTTTCGTAGATCCCATAGATTTTAAGGCCAGACAGGACCATTCTGATCTGATATCCTCCATAACGTGGGAATATGCTTCAGTGCAAAAATGTCCAGTTTATGGGTGTGAATTCATGTGGAATAAATTACTGATACATTTTGCAGTAATTTTTATGAATAAGTCATCATTAGTTTCACACAGCGCCATTGACATGTATTACACTTAGAAAAAATCTTTCAGAAAATGCAGGAAGCCTCATGGCTTGAAACACTTAGGGCATGTCTACACTGCAATAAAACACCAGCTGCTGACTCGGGCTGATGGGCCGTGGACTGCGGAGCTATTCAGTTGCAGACATCCAAGCTCAGGACCATAGAGAATATATGGTTTAATTCTGCTCTGGTATGAAGGTGAACTAAATAACCAAAATGACCGTTCTTCACACCTAATGTCTATGATAATGTGACACCATGACCACATAGTTCATATTATCTGAAACTACTTACTTATTCTTTAAACAGTCAAATTCTTAGGTATGCTATTCATGTAGTTATTGTAAAATAATAGATCATCATAATCTAAAACACTGTTGTCCCTTCCAGTTTGTTTAAGGCTGGATGGTCTTAAAATGAAGATATGGAAAGATGTGCCAACTGTTCAGTTACAGCAGGAAAGTAATCAAAGAATGTATTTAATATTATTTAGTTTTTAATCAGGTTTAGGGAGGACTTGTATTTGTCTTTATAAAGGTTATATTTGCCTTATAACTAGATTCTGACTTTGTCCTTGAGTTGTTCTCTTCAAAATTTTAGTATAATAGTACTTCATTTTAAAGTTATAAAGAATTCTGAGAATTGCTTATGGTATTTGGTAATGTTACAGATGAAATAGTGTTTGTATTTCATTTAATTGTTACATGGGATTTTATTGACACAACTGGTACAAATTTATTCCAATATGTGATCATATTTGTCATATAGTTATGCATTTATATGGTAATGCATGCCACATATTTAAGAAATTTTACTTGTATTCATTTTTTACTTAGATAAGGTATGCATTATAAAATGCTATTCAGATTGTTCTGTGTTCTATTTGGTGCACATTATATGTTATTTTGTTCATACAGTATGTGGCAAATTGCCAGTATTATTATGCTAGGTCTCATGCTTTCTTGTCTTTGGGGAAGGTTCAGGAGGCCATTGCTTGCCTCTGAATCAGTATTTTAATTACCCCACTATTGTCCTTGAGGAGGGGAGTGGAGAGGCAGGGACCTGGGCCCGCCCTCTTCTCCAGGTCCCAACCCAGGGGCCCTGAGGTTTGTGGTGAACCACTTGAACTAGCGGTTCCTTCCCATGGGCTACTTCCCTCTCCTGCCCTTCAGCTTGTGAAGGGGCTTCTTGCCCTCCTTCTACATAAGCCAGGTGCCCCTTACCTAGGGTTTTTTGGGTTTCTCAACCACCACAGCACTCCTCCAAACTTTCCTTTTGGTCTCTTTTCAAAACTGCTCTCTGTTCCAACCAAACCTTCCTACTCTAACTCCCACATTGTCTGGCTGAAGCAGGGGTTTTTTATCACATAACTGACTACTGGTGCTCTAATTGGCTTCAGGTGTTCTAGTTAATCTCTAGCAAACCTTCCTCCCCTTGCAGGGAATAAGGCTCCCTGCTAACACTTTCCTGCTGCCCTCTGGCCATGCTGTATCACACGTATATGATTATTCTCTATACAATTTAATACATTCTCATTTAAAATAATCACTTTGGAATCAAGAGGACAAAATTTTAAAATTTTAACTGAAATTCCCTGTTATGTTTATTTTTGACTTCTTTACAAGAACAGAATAAATAAATGCAAACCTTACTTCTGACATACACAAACAGTCCTAAAAATGCTAGTATCTGAGTTTTAGGAAAAGATCTGGGTAGTTTCTTGGCCTTGTTGAAGCTAATGGGTATTTCATCTAGATCTTTATTTCCAAGCCAAATCAAAATACATGTATTGTTTCAATTTTCCACTTATTAGGAGTTTCCACAATTCCCTTTGCAGATCTAAAAGTTTCAATCTGTCTATACCTAAAATAATCACATTCCGTCCTGATGTTGGGAATCATTAAGAAAGGGATAGATAATAAGACAGAAAATATCATATACTTCTATATAAATCCATGGTACACCCACTTCTTGAATACTGTTGATATGGTTGTCCCATCTCACAACAGATATATTGGAATTGGAAAAGGTTCAGAAAAGGGCAACAAATATGATTAGGGGTATGGAATGGCTTCCATATGAGGAGCAATTAATAAGAATGGACTTTTCCGCTTGGAAAAGAGACTACTAAGGGGTGGGGGATATGATAGAGGTCTATAAAATCATGACTGGTGTGGAGAAAGTAAATAAGGAAGTGTTGTTATTTATTCCTTCTTATAAAACAAGAACTAAAGGTCACCAAATGACATTAATTGGCAGCAAGTTTGAAACAAACAATAGGAAGTATTTTTTCACACAATGCCCAGTCAACCTGTGGAATTCCTTGCCAGAGGATGTTGTGAAAGTCAAGACTATAAAAGGGTTCAAAAAAGAACTAGGTACATTCATGGAGGATATGTCCATCAATGGCTATTAGCGAGGATGGGCAGGGATGATGTACTTAGCCTCTGTTTGCTAGAAGCTGGGAATGGGCGACCGGATGGATCCCTTGATGATTACCTGTTCTGTTCATTCCCTCTGGGGCACCTGGCATTGGCCACTGTCAGAAGATAGGATACTGGGCTAGATGGATCTTTGGTCTGACCCAGTATGGCCATTCTTATGTTCTTAGTCCCAGGTTCATATGGTTATGGAACTACGTTTGTCTTCTTTACAGCCTTCTGATCCATGGCTGCTCCAAGATGTGAAGAGACCCTGGCATAGTTTAGGCAGCCCTGGATCCTGTCTAAGGCTATGTCTACATTTGTATGCATGACCAAGTAGTGGACCATGTAATGCTCCTCTGTGCTTCCCATAACTGTGTCTGAGAATCCATTTCAGGGGCTGGATCCCAAGTTTCTGTGCATCACAGGGAGATACACTTGGAACTGCTTTGCTGCATTTTGTTGGTACTTTGGTACTCAAACGCATGTTGCTTTTCTGGCACTGGGCTGGAGGCTGATCAGTGCCAACCTTTTGCAGCCTCCATGAAATTTCCCAGAACAGGTGTACATTCCTGTTGCTCCAAGCAAAGTCATGGAAAACAATGTACTCTAATTACACATTGATCTGCACCCGTGTGTGGTTGATGGACCAAGTGGCTGATCTCAGAGCTGGATCCAGGTTCATATGTGTTGATCAAAAGAGTGCAGTGGAAAGCCCTACTGATGTGGTCAGTGCAGCTCATTACTATCAGTGAAAATAGGGGGAGCAGGAACTTTATAGCTTGGGAAAGGGTCAGAAACAGAAGGGTTCCGTGCATTGCTGTAACCAGGGTGGAGGATCATTGAAACTTGAGACATGGTTAATGTCCTTACCTCTATCCCCATTGCACACAGTACAAGGCCATACCACAGATGAGACATGTACTTCCCCACACCCTCAGGCATGCTAGCTCACTCGCCCTCTACACATATGCTTCTGAGGTTTAAGCGTGGACAAATAGGGGGGTTATGGCACAAGCCCATTTACTGACATGTGTACAGTCACTAGTGTAGATGGCCCTAAGTCACAGCAGCCTTTGCAAGCTTTCCTATGGGCCACAGCACTGCCTAGAATGTCTGCAGACTTCTGTGCTGAAGCTCTACTCCTGATATACTCGTCCCAGCCCCTCCCTTGGCGTATTACCTATATTGGGGCTTGCAGTGGGGTCCAGGGAAGGCCCCTCATGCTGATTTTTTCAGTGTCTGTGCTAGGGAAATCTTCCTTTGGCCTCAGCTGAGCCTTTTAGGAGCTCTTTATGCTGCTCTGGATGTAATCGGATGTAAAGGTGCCAGAGTAGGGGGTAAGGCTCTCACCCTGGATGTCTTATAACCACTGAACACAAATAAAATGATACTGAGTTGTTGTTTCTGATTAAATATTAAACACTCCATTCAAAATCCATTTCCAGTTGTCTCAACTATTTCCTCCACCATCACATGTGCCATAAAGGTCCCTCCGACTCAGGGGTAAAAGTATACAAATAGATAGTGATACGAGTAATTCAAACCCAGAATATTTGGTCTTGATTTTCATATGTACTACGGCCATTTTACACCACTCTGGTATAAAGTGGCCTTTGTGTGACTGAGAATTGGACGCTTTAGGTTACTGTAAACAGATTAAACTGTCACAGAAAATATAAACCTAAATTGTTACCAGCATCACATTTTCTGTAAATGAAAACAGAACTGCTGTATCAGAACTGTTATTCTGGCTCAGACCGATTAACTATCTGGTGTTCTGTCTCCTGCCTTCAACAGCTAATACCTCATGCTTCAGTGTTAGGCTAAAAACTCTCACAAAGCATATGTATGGAGTATCATGCCTACTGGGGAAGCATCATTCTTACCACATATAGTTAGTGGTTGTTGTATGTCCTCAAGAGGATGGTTGATAAAGAGTTGTCAATTCTTATCCTACTTAATATTACATCAAAAAAAACCCCACCTTATGCTAAAAGTGTGTGACCCCCTTCTGGTCCATCCCCTCCAACTTGCCCCAGTCATTTCTCTTTCCCACCTAGGGCTCCTCATCCCAGTCTCCACTCCTCAGCCTTCTCATTTCATTCTCAGTCTCCTTGTCCAGCAAGTTCCAGTCTCACCTCTTCCAACTCCCCCTCTCAGTCTCCCTCCCACTAGCCAGTCCCAGTCACCCTTTGTCCCTCAGCTCCTCATCCATTCAGTCTCTCTCCCCAACCCTGGCTTCTGGTCTCCCCACAGCTCCAAGTCCCAGACTCCCTCCTAAGGCTCTTTATTCAATCTCAGTGTTCTCCGGCACCCCCCAAATACCTTGTCCTTGTCTGTTTGTCCATCCCATGCCAGTTCTCTGCCCATTCCCTAGCCCCTCATCAGATCTGTCTCCCCTCAGCCATTATTTCCTTCCCCTATCCCAGGAGTTCTCAGTCCCATTCTCCTTGCCCAGACACTCCCAATCTTCTCTGGCTCCTCCTCTATCAGACCCCACCCCAACCTATTGGATTTCCTCACTGTCTTCTTCTCCCAGTCTCTATGCCAGTCCAATCACAGTCCTCACAGCTCCCACGGCCGGCCAGCCTCTTGCATTCACTCCGTACCCCCAGCTACCAGTCTCCTTTCCGAGTCAGTCCTGGTCTCCTCCCAGGATCATTGTCCCAATCTACTCCTCCACTCTCACGGGCAAGGCTTTTGTCCCTTCTGCATGTGAATCAGGAAACTTTATCCTCCTGCCCGGACCCAGCAGGGGGGGTCATGGAAGCACTGTCAAATGCTGATCAATGAGTATAAATGCAACTGTTATAGCAAAGAAACAACCAAACTCTAAAGCATTTAAAAGGAAAGATGTATGGATGCAATGATTTAAAGGCTATATATCAGTACTTCTACAGAGAAGGTGATAGAAAAAAAGTCCTGAAGAAGTATTTCTAGGATTTGGGCTAGACATGATCACAAAGCCATTTGCTGGTCTGATTGCAACACCAGGACAGCTTACTTCATTGCCAAAAAAAAAAAAAAGACTTTTTCCACATTGTTTGACCTGTTAAAATTACAGGAATTCAATGGCAACCAATATGGGGACGTCTATCATTCTCATCACAGTAGCTGCAATGCCACCATGCATATGGCTGTTGAAATGGGAAAGAAATTAACAGTTCATTGCACAGGCAATACCACATCTTTCTTTTGAATTTCTGGTACAAAGGAAAAATGAACAATGGTAAAAACTATGGAAATTATGGGTCAAAATATCTCTATGAAGCATAACTGTATGTTGGTAATGGGATGTTGAAGAGGATCATGTTAAGACACATTATACACATCACTAATTCTTCCAGTCATTTTTGGAGAGCCTAGTGCGAGTGATCAGATTTTATCAGAGTTTGTACATGTATGATTTCTGAATATTAACTCTATTGAGGTGAAGGAAGAGAGCATACCAGTTAGAGAGGTTGCAGCTTTTGGTGTGTGGAAATATTAAAATGCAGCTGATATAAAAGATTTATAGTTTCAGTGAAGATTTAGATGTCTTAACTTGCTTTTCACTGTACTCCAGCATAGGCAAATCTTTTCTATAATATCAAATATTTTCCATTTAATAATTCATCTGCAAAATTTAGAGGTGACTTTTCAGGTTCGATGTTGCTACTTGAAACAGGCCCTCAACTGAACTTACATGAAGCGGACTTGGGACCAGACTATGCAAACCACCATTTAATCATATAGACTCAAAGGTATTCACACAATCCAGGTGAACGAAGGATAATACCGTTTCTAATTCAGGAAAATCAGAAGACAGAAAAAAAGCTGTAACTTCTGAAGCATTCTCAAAGTATGAATTAACATTTTGTTCTTTAATTGACTTGTCTTTAAAACACTGGGTGACTAGCAGAAGAGGGGGGAGAAAAGATTCTATAATCTCTATGCTGTCTCCATGAAACTGACTATGACCCAAAATAGCCTGAGGTTATTAATATTATAAATCTTCTGCAAGAGATTTCAGTGGATGTACTTCATAGTCAAGAAGGCAATTAAAAAAAGAATCAGGAAACAAATCTTATAAACCTGCACTAGTGTCAAATTTCCTAGTGCTGCTAGTATAAAAATAAATGCTTATACTTTGTTCCTGCAAATCATTGAATAAAATAAAATGAAATAAAATGAAAGTGGCAACAAGGAGTTAGTACTATAGTGTTTTACTAGTCCAAGTCAATCAAAATCACAAACCTTTCAATTCTTATTAAGAATCTCAGTAATACACATTGTTGCTATCAAGTATTAAGGTCTTTTAGTGTATAATATGCTGATTAAGTTTCTTGATATAGTCAAATAACTGAAGTTCTACAGACACAATAAAATAAGGGGGTCTCCTTTATTTTATTTTATTTTATTTTATTTTATTTTATTTTATTTTACTGAGTCTTAACGCAACACTTTGAAAAGCATTTTTGCCATTGCCAGCAGTATCAAAATTTGGATATACGTCCTGTGCCTCTTTAAGGCATTTTTGCTGTAGTCTGAATACAGTGCTTTCTGAATGTGTTTGAATATTCAGCCACAAAAACCTTGGGGAGCTTCACGGTTTGAACAGTGTTTTATTTTCTACTTTACAAGACTGCACATTTTCAGACTCTTAAAAATCTACAGATGTCACATAACTAACACATACCCTCAAGCTATTATTGAAACCAACAAATATTTAATATGCAAAATTTTAAATGACTTGTTTATGGTGCCAAAGTGTCTCAGGACAGAAAATAATTTGCCATTCACTTTTTCCCCAGGGCTCAGCCATCCTTAGCAATGTTATGAAATAGCTGTGAGTTGGAATCAGATGGCAGAAAGGCTTGGTTGTGCTTTAGAGTGCATTAGACTTTCTTCTGTGCGCACTAGAAGCCAGATTTGTAAACAATTTTTTCCTTGCAACAAAATTTGGCCCAGGGATACACAAAGACAGAATTAGATCCTTGAGATATTACTTGAAAAATACCTTGTTTTAATAAAGTTAATGCAGAACTAGATAAGGAGCTAGAAAATCTTACTTGGAATGACAGTTCTTACAACATTCATCATACTGTACTTTCATCACCATCTGCAGGAATTGATTGCAAGACTGTGGTATATGCTGCAGTTTTCTTGATAATTCCCCAGTTAGTTAAACAGGAAAGCACTATGACTGCCATACAATGATTTATTCACTTAGTTAAGAAGGAAAGTAGATGCTTACCTATGGCATTCACAGCAGGATCACAGAGCATCCTATTGTCAGTGTTCTAGTATTCAAATGAACATAAACTTCTACAGGATGGTTTAAAACCAATAATCAAAGAGAAGACAAAAGAAAAGGAACAATAAGAAAGATAAGATTTTACTTGCAGGCCTGACTACTTGACTTGATTTAACCTGAACATAATTATGGCCACTGTAATGGTCTTCTCTGAATTATTTATCGTCGGTGATACTGGATATGACAGAGATTGAAAATGGGTACAGATAATGGCACTTAGATAACATGGTTATTGTTTTAGTGTATAGCCAGCTGTGTCACCTGTCTCGCCTATGTGCAGTTAGTGCACATTGTCATGCCAGGATATCCTCAGCTGGTGTAAATTGACGTAGTGCTATTAACTTCAATGGAGTTATGGTAGTTTACATCAGCTGAGGAAAAATCCCATTATTCTTATTTTGTAAGGGGAGGAGGACTGTAATTTACATTTCCTTCAAGTAACATTTTATGGAAGTGAGGAAACATGAAATTTCAGTGAGAACTACTGAACAGTAATGCCATCTGTAGCACTGCACACACACACACACACACACATGCACATGCACACACATGCACATACTGCATTATATATGAAGGGACATATCCTTTCAGAAATGGCTACAACCATCTTTATAATTGGCTGAGAAGCTGCTGGCAGTAGGAAGAGCGGGAGCTACCTCTTAGTGCTAAACAGATCAGTACAAACTGGACTGGACAAAGCACTAGAGATTATTCTGTAGGGGACAATCATTTACTGCCTCTTGGGGAATGGGCTAGATATCATAAAAGGTCTTTTCCAGCTCTAATTTCTTTGATTCCATTAAGTGCTCTGAAAGGGTGAAATTCAGTTTATTCTTGGAATAAGCACCAAGAACTCCCAGTGAATTTGAGCCAAAGTTTTTAAAGGATCTTTCTTTATACTGTTATTTTATTATTAATTTATTTTGGTTTGTAGAATACATTAATCAGCGCATGTACGAAAAGAATAATAATTAAAATAGCATTTTTCAAAACTGGCACAATATGTCTCTCAAACCATATACTATCTTAGCCTCTACTGCCCCCTCTGCCCCTGACATTACATCCTTTAGAAAAACCAGAGGAAACAGGTGGGAGGGTCAATATACTGTGAAGATCATTAAATCCTGACTCTGGTGATGCATGTTTGCGGATGATAGTTTTAGAATCAAGGATCTCTCTCCAATGATGCCCTGCCAGCAACCCTTTTTTGTGGAAATTAGTTAATTCAAGTGTTTAAAATGCTTGAAACTGCCACAGAATCTAACTAGGAGAGAACCGATTTAACCTGAATGCCTATATTTCCAACCTCACCATCACAGTGTTTCTGGATATATAGTAAGAGCCAGAAACTACCTGAGACAGTGACATGAATATCACGGGGGTTGTGAGATCTTTATAGCCATGTTGTGTCTTCAGTTCATATGCATATTTCTCATTGCTGTCAATAGGTGTATGGTGTTGGTTTCACAGGTTACAATAGAAATATTATCTAATTTTGTGCATTCTTTCATTATTATGGAATTCATAGAATCATAGAATATTAGGGTTGAAGAGACCTCAGGAGGTCATATAGTCCAATCCTCTGCTCAAAGCAGGACCAACACCAACTAAATCATCCCAGCCAGGGCTTTGTCAAGCTGGGCCTTAAAAACCTCCAAGGATGGAGATTCCACGACCTCCCTAGGTAACCCATTCCAGTGCTTTAGCACCCTTCTAATGAAATCGTGTTTCCTAATACCAGCCTAGACCTCCCCCATTGCTACTTGAGACCATTGCTTCTTGTTCTGTCATCTGCCACCACTGAGAACAGCCTAGCACCATCCTCTTTGGAATGAACCCCCCTTCTGGTAGTTGAAGGCTGCTATCAAATCCTCACTCTTCTCTTCTGCAGACTAAATAACCCTAGTTCCCTCAGCTTCTCCTTGTAAGTCATGTGCCCCAGCCCCCCTAATCATTTTTGTTGCCCTCCACTGAACTCTCTCCAATTTGTCCACATCCTTTCTGTATTGAGGGGACTAAAACTGGACACAATAGTCCAGATGTGGCCTCACCAGTGCCAAATAGAGGGGAATAATCACTTCCCTCAATCTGCTGGCAATCCTCCTACCAATACAACCCAATATGCTGCTGGCCTTCTTGGCAACAAGGGCACACTGCTGACTCATATCCAGCTTCTCATCCACTGTAATCTCCAGGTTCTTTTTTGCAGAGCAGAACCGTTGCTTAGCCAGTCGGTCCCTAGCCTGTAGCAGTGCATGGGATTCTTCTGTCCTAAGTACAGGACTCTGCATTTGTCCTTATTGATCCTCATCAGATTTATTTTTGCCCAATCCTCCAATTTGTCTAGGTCGCTCTGGACCCTATCCCTACCCTCCAGCATATCTACCTCTTCCCCCAGTTTAGTGTCATCTGCGAACTTGCTGAGGGTACAATTCATCCCATCATCCAGATTATTAACAAAGATACTGAACAAAAATGACTTCAGGACCCTTGGGGCTCTCCGCTTGATACCAATTGCCAACTAGACATCGAGCCACTGATCACTACCTGTTGAGCCCAACAATCTAGCTAGCTTTCTATCCACTTTATAGTCCATTCATCCAGTCCATACTTCTTTAACTTGCTGGCAAGAGTACTGTGGGAAACCGTATCAAAAGCTTTGCTAAAGTCAAGATATATCACCTCCGCTGCTTTCCCTCTATCCACAGAGCCAGTTATCTCATTATAGAAGGCAAAGAGGTTGGTCAGGCATGACTTGCCCTTGGTGAATCCATGTTGGTATTCCTAATCTCCTTCCTCTCCTCCAAGTGCTTCAGAATGGATTCCTTGAGGACATGCACCATGATTTTGTAGGGGACTGAAGTGAATGGTCTGTAGTTCCCCTGGTTCTCTTCCTTCCCTTTTCTAAATATGGGCTCTATATTTGCTTTTTTCCAATCGTCTGGGACCTCCCTCGATCACCACGAACTTTCAAAGATAATGGCCAATGGCTCTGCAATCACATCAGCCAACTCCCTCAGCACCCTTGAATGCATTAGGTCTGGACCCATGCACTTGTGCTTGTCCAGCTTTTCTTAATAGTCCTTAACCTGTTCTTTCACCACTGAAAGCTGCTCACCTCCTCCCCATACTGTGTTGTCCAGTGCAGCAGCGTGGAAGCTGACCTTGTCTGTGAAGACTGAGGCAAAAAAAACATTGAGTACTTCGGCTTTTTCCACATCATCTGTCACTATGTTGCCTCCCCCCCATTCAGTAAGGGTCCCACACTTTCCCTGACTTTCTTTTTGTTGCTAACATGCCTATAGAAACCCTTCTTGTTACCCTTCACATCCCTTGCTAGCTGTAACTCCAATTGTGCCTTGGCCTTCCTGATTATACCCCTGCATGCGCGAGCAATATTTTTATACTCCTCCATAGTCATCTGTCCAAATTTCCACTTCTTGTAAGCTTCCTTTTTAAGTTTAAGCTCACCAAAGATTTCACTGTTAAGCCAAGCTGGTCGCCTGCTATAGTTGCTGTTCTTTCTGCACATTGGGATGGTTTGTTCCTACTCCCTCAATAAGCCTTCTTTAAAATACAGCTAACTCTCCTGGACTCCTTTCCCCAAAATATTAGCCTCCTAGGGGATCCTGCACATCAGTTCCCTAAAGGAGTCAAAGTCTGGTTTTCTGAAGTCCAGGGTCCGAATTCTGCTGCTCTCCTTTCTTCCTTGTGTCTTGATCCAGAACTCAACCATCTCATGGTCACTGTTGCCTAGGTTGCCACCCACTTCTACTTCCCCTACCAATTCTTTCCTGTTTGTAAGCAGGTCAAGAGGAGCACAGCCCCTAGTTGGTTCCTCCAGTACTTGTACCAGGAAGCTGTCCCCAACAACTTCCTCGATTGTCTATGCATTGCTGTATTGCTCTCCCAGCAGAAGTCCCCCATCAGAACCAGGGCCTGTGATCTGGAAACTTCAGTTAGTTGTCCAAATTATGTTGTCTGTGGTTTTGCATAATTCATTCACAATTCAGAATTAAAACAAACATCATACTAATTATATATATTTTATATAATCATGCATGCAAGATACTTTATCTGTTTCTGTCATTGTTTTCAAAAAACATCTGTTGCCACCCAGAAACATTTAGGATTCTGGGTGAAAAAAACCCTCTCTCTTGCAAATGACTTTTTGGAAGAGGGTTAGCAGGAATCACATGAAGTCAATAAGGATAACATACTTCGATTACTTTATATACAACAGCCATCAAAGTCTTAATCATGTAGACGTGTGGTTTTAATTTCTGCTCTGAAATGAGGCACAAGCAATAGTATAACATATATTGTACTCTGTCAAACATTTCCCTTATTTCACAGCCCGCAGAGAATGTGAGAGCCACATCTCCATGTGTTATTGTAGTATGTTCTTTTCAATATTGTGTCACACTTGTTCCGGTGATAGATATAGATATGTGTTCCAGGCTACATGGCTGTATCTGGCTTAAAGTTTACAAAGTACTTCCCAAGTTACCACCTGGAACAGGCAGAGAAAAGTAATCCAACCTCAAACACATATTATGAATAGAGGTCATTTCCAGAACTGTTTTATATTTTCTTACACATGGATATATTTATGGCTGTGACAAGAGTCATACCTCAAGCCTCAACACATTAGAAATGAAATAACAAGTTGCAGTCTTATTATTTCAGCATGTTACAGTTCGGCAAAGAGTCCTTGTTGTCACTGATGTTATTACATAATTGTTTTTAAAATTTGTTACATTATTTATCTTCTATTATTTTTATTGAGTACCTTTAAATTTTCATAGTTCTTCATGGCAAGGGAAAAATGTTCCTAAAAACCATGAGAGAAGCTACTCCTATGGTGTATCTGACACAAGGGCAGTAATGGAAATATCATAGAAAGCCTGTTTTCATGAGTTCTTCAGACTACTTTGATTCAGACGTTTCAGGTAAATAAATTTGGAATGTTTTATCTGTTCAAAACCTCCAAATTACATCTCTACTTGAGTTCTGGTTGTCTTAATAGCATGGAGAAAGGGAAGGTGGAGTAAAAGAAGAAAGAGAGAAGTGACTGACTACATTTCTATTGCTATCATTTAATAAAGCTTTCTACTTGAAGACAAATCATTCTGAAGTCTGCAACACTGTACAAACTCATAGAAATTAGATCTGGGAAAGAACCACTTAGATCATCCAGTGAATCTTCCTACTAATACATGCTTCTTATTCACCACCTATGTTTGAATCTAGTTTTGAAAATTTGAAAGGCCTTAATTAAAATGTACTTATGCGCCTGCTTGCTCCACAGAAAACCTTATTTCTCTGTTTTCTTCTGTGTCCTCTTTATTTTGATACTTTGTAGAGTTTGAATTACTTTCTTTTCTTCTTTCATTACATTTTCTAAATTCACTATGGAATAATGTTGTACTATTATATTCATGAGGTAGATTTTATTATCTGATCAGTATTTACCACATTATGGATTTCCTGCATGGAGCAAGAGTATTTGGGTACCTCTTCATTTCCAGAGATGATTTTTCTTCCTTTCTAGCCCATAACCATACATCTATCTTTGTCAAGCTCCATGTACTATAAAATAGCTCAGGAATAGTTCTTCAGTGATTCAAGTCCTTTATTATTCCTCATTATCTGATGTTCCATCTAATGTAATCACATCTACATACTGAGAAATTGGCCTTGCACTCATTATCCCAGTTGTTTGTATTGTAATATGCTTGACAAAGATGAATTCTTAGCAAGTCTTCTTTATCACATAAGGAAGTTTACCACTATGTATCTAAACTATGTTCTTGACTTCAAAGTCTAACACCATATCTTGAATGTTGGCATTTAATCTGAAATTTCTGACAGTAACATGTCCAAAGCAATCTCTTTCAGTTGAAGGCCACTAAAGTCTCAACAAACTGCATCACCTTAGTTTCCAGTAGCTTTGATGGCTATTCTAAGTTTCAGGATCTTTGTAAAATAGCTCAAGTCTCCAGAGATCGCTCCTGAAATGAAATGTGACATCTTTTAGCAAATAGGAACAACTGTAGTTTGGTGGCTAGGACTGCTAAGGGATGACTATTAGATTATATTCCTGATTTGTTGTGTGATCCAGTGTATTTCATTCTGTGCCTGATTTACTCTTTGGTGAAATGAGCATTATAATGTAGTACCTACTTAATGCATGCTTGTAAAACACCTCAAGAACCTGTTAAGGAAGGGGCCATGTTAGTACAAGAAATGGGCCCAAATTAAAAAGCTCAGATCTGTTCATCCCCTAATTTGTGCAATTCAGATCCAGATCTAATCATTTTGGCTCAAGTCTCTTTCAAAATATTGCTAATTCATGTTTGTTACAAATGTAGCTATTTTTGTGATGGTATAAAGAAACCACTTTCTTGTGATGTGGGCAAAAGTTAATGTTTGTTTCAGTGGCTGATACCTGTGGAATATAATTGCAAAACTGATTCTTATACAGAGCATAAACTTATGGCTTGTATAAAACAAATACTAGAGCTCTGCAAACAATATCCCTTAAGTAAAAGAAAAACTCAGCTGAAACTGCTGAGTTTTACCTTGGTTTTCATCAAAATAATTAATTTAGCATGTGTTTGATATAATCTGCACATAGGCCCAAATTTGCATGAAGCTGGGCTTGGGTTCACTCAAAAGTAATTTTCAGGTTTTAGGTTCTATAATAAAAGTTTTGTACATTTCTGATAAAAAGCAGAAGTGGGAAAATATTTGCAATGAAAAGTAAAACTTCTTACTCACAAGAACTAGAACATAAACAGAACCAAACCTGAGGTTTGTAAAAGAAGGATTAAGGGTTTTTTTGTGATTTTTTTTTATTCAAAAATTTTTCTTGGCCTTATATGCATTCTGCTTTTGGCTGGAAGTAAAAAATTAAAATATTACAAAAGAGACTTGTTGCAGTGTTTTCAAGTCTGGCTGTAAGCGGAATGTAATCCAAAACTTAGAAGAAAGTCTATCTCATGGATTTTTATGCCTACAAGCTTCCGATAATACTCAGATTGTTGGATGCTTCTCTTGAAATGGAAACTTCTGAGGTTTGGCCAATAGCATGCCATAGTCCTCTGGCCAGGAAGATAATGTGAATCAGTAGCTGAATGTTTCTTAGGACCCTGCAAGGTGCTGAACACCAACAACTCACACTGAAAACATAGATGGTCCCAACACCTCACAGGAAGAGTTTAAACTTCTCACAGGATCAGATCCTTGGATTCTATTTCTGTTTCTTTTTTAGATCTTCTCTACATAGCATATTGCATGATCCTGGTAATTTTGCCCCTTTTGAAAGCACCTACAGAACATCTAAACTTGACATTTTGCTTTTCAATGCTGTTTAGTATCCATGTTTTCCTTTCTTGAAATCAGCTGTCCTTGTGTTAATATTTCTTACCAGTTAATTAGTGTCCTGGGTGTTATGTCTGTTGCAAGTTGTGTTGTGTCACCTGCTATAAGTTAGTATCATTGTAAGAAAATTGGATAAGCATTGTTAGATATAATGTGATTGAAGGAAGACTGGGAATCTATGCATTTAAATGCAGTGATTTAGATTCAATCAGGATGAAGAAGCTGTATTATTGTTAAAATAAATTAAAAAGAGGGATCAGAAGGTTCTTCTCCAGAAATGTTTAAAATACTTAGTACTATTTCCTACTTTTTAAAAGATTTTTGAACACACCAACAAGTAAATGTACCTACTATATAATGCTAATTTTCCAAAGGCAAGTTATAGTCTCTTTAAAAAATCCACCAAAACCACTAGGAGCTCAAAACACTAACATACTTCCCATTAGACACAAATTTTACAACATGCCAAATGTCAGCACTACTGATATAAAAAATACCAATAACCTGTGAAAACAAAGCAGATTATTCCCTTCCTTACATGTAAGAATACTGGGCTCCTGTGTTTATTTTCCATCCACAATAATGGACTTCCATGGACACAATTATGTCCCTAAACATCTCTATAAAACATTAAGGTGCATTTCCCTGTAATATCTGACACTAGGTTCTATGTCCAACAACACATGTGAAGTTTTCTTCACTGATGCTGAAACTAGGAGGTAGATGAAAGTATCAATACCCTTAGAGAACTTTATTAAGATTCCATAAACTCATATTTGGTTTGCTTGAGGCATATACATTGTTAATGTTTTGGCAGCACATCCCAAAATATGGACAATGAAAGTCCAATTTCAGTCTTGATGTCTGAGTTGTCCACGTTCCACCTTAAAATACTGGGATGAAGTAGTAATTCAGTACATTATGTTATATTTTTTATGCAGGCTTCCCCTTCCGGACTGCAGTACCCAAGAACAATGATCTTCCATAGCTTTAGCTTCATATTTTAGACCTGACAGATTTTCTTTATTTGGACATGAGACTACACAGTGTGTTTTCCCTGCTTATAATTTCACTGTATGCTGTGGTCCTAGCAGTAGATGTGTAGGCAACTGCTTAAATAGCATTAAAAAGATTGTTGACATATTTTGGAAATGGTTTATTGTGTAAGACCATGTTGTCCAGGCACTTATCCTTCAGTTAAATCTTCAGGAAATAAAGGCCCACATAATTTAAAAAGGAAAAGTCTGAAAGAGAAAAAAATAACCTTCAAGCACACATCTTTGAATTTTTTTTCCTGGATACACTCACTTTATTTTTAAAATCTGCATTTGTAAAGTATTACAATTCACTCATTAAGGATGGTTCCACCCTGCCCCTTCGATGTCTTCTGGGCTTCTTCATCCTGTTTTCTTAAAGAAAAACAAAAAGAAGCAAATCTGATATAAAGTAAATTAGCTGGGAAAGCCATATTCTGCTGTCTTAATTATGCACAAATATTGACTTGAGCATACCATAAGACCTCCCAGAATAGTGCCCCAGTATGTGCATCTGTTGAAAGAGACTGCCAAAAAAAAGTATGTTCCGACCTCCAACATGTAAAATATGCATAGTCAATTATAAAAATCCTGACAATTTCAAACAGGTTTTAGTAAGTTGCTGCAGTCCCTGGGAAGCAATAACTTACATGCCAACAACTCATGTAAGTTTTATGTGTCTGTTTAACTTCCCTTTTAGCATACTTTCCATGGCAATTCTCACATGAGATGATACATAAGGTATTTCCAAGATAGAGGATTTTCCTTCTAGCAGAATTCATACATACAGCAAGCATACAGATGTGAATTTCAATACTCCATGTGCTGTTTTCAAAGGGAGGCAGACTATAGTAAGCTGCCATATTCAATATACATACTTGTTTTTGCCAGATGTTTTTCTTTTACATATGTTGTTTGGTTCTATGTAATTGGCAGTGTTTTTCCATAACTTGTTAAACCCTGAATATGTGATTAGAAAAAGACATCAGTTTTGAAATATTGCATTTGGCATTTCATTTCTGTGCTTAGTAATATTCTGGGCATGTAGCACATGCTAAATTTGTGCACATTCCATTGGATAAGAAGGAGAACTTTCCTTTTATGGGCGAAAAATGTCTCCTTGTGCCCACATTTGCTTTTTGTGTGTTCCTCCGTGCCATACCTGCGTGCCAATATAGACCTCACAAAATTACTACAAATAAAACATGAACCTTAACGCATACCTAAAATAAATATAGCTAGACTTTCCTGACCACCAAAGTATTTTTAATTAACATACTTTTGATAATTTTATACAGCTGCAATCTAAGATTAGGAACATATGGTTCTGGTGGCAAATTAACACTAGCAAGATACAGCACTGTGAACATTTCATGATATTTTCAGAACACATAAGGTATCTTGGCTTTACATAAATTCAGACATAGCATGCAGGTTGTACCTTTGTCAAAACAATCCTGAAGAACTATAATACCGTAAGGATTTATTGAAGATCTCATGAGGAATTAATAAAGAGAGTTACAAACTATCATCTGCATTAGTGTGTCATCTGCATGGGAATCATGTAGAACTGTACGTTTGAGAACAATAAACTTGGACTCAGCAGAGAGGCCAAAAGCTGAATAACTATGCAGCTGATAAGATGAATATTTTAACGGATAATATCTTTATTTCATGAGAATTTCCTGGCCCTTAAGACCAAAAAAAAGGATAATTACAAATCGGTGGACATGGACTTCAGTAATTTTTTCAGAACTTTCATCTAGAGATTCATCTCCATGTAGATAGTGTGCAGAATGGAGTTAATTCTCCCAATTCATACAGTATTTATTTTAAATATTTCAATCTAGTGTAGAATCTAACTATGGCTGTGAAGATATGTTTTTCATCATTATTACTGTGGTAGTGTTTGTTTTTATGTCAATTTCACATTCCTAGTAAGAGTTTAGACATCAAGTGAGAAGAATTGAGCTGGGATTTATTGAACTGAATTGGATGACTCTGCACTCAATTCATAGGATGAATATTTATTGGGAGAGGAACTTTGATAAATAAATTTAATTCCCACACATTGATGATAGTTTATTGTTCAAATACTGACAAGCTCCTGATTTTTAAAAATGTATTTACCATGTTTATCGTAGTAGTGCATAGGGATCAATTACTAGGCACTGTACAAATATAGGATAAGAGACAGTCCCTGCTGAAGAGCATACAGTCTAAATAAACAAGACAGACAAAGGATAGGGGTAAAGTATATTACATACAATGAGTATCTACTATCAGTGAGTGAATTTCTATATTTATAGAAAGCCATTCTGTGGTATTTAGTGCTCTCAATAGGAAAGTATTGGATCCATTGAACAGACTGAAGGCTTTGACAAAGTTGTGAAAGTTCCTGCAAGAGCTATGAAATCCCAGCTGTTTGGATTGTGGCTGCCTTTCAAACACCAAAAGCTTCATTTATTACTTGAAAAGGCCTGTTTAACATTGGCAACAGTCAAATAGGCTTTATCCCCCCGCCCAAGAAACAAAAACAAACACACAAGGGAATCATAGAAGTAAAAGATGGAAAAGATCTATTAGCTCATCTAGTCTGTCCCCCTGCCAATGCAGATATTTTTGTCCAAAGCTTTGTTCGTCCCAGTTTAAATGAAGCTTTTAAGGCTTCAAAAGTGGTTGCAGAAATCTGCTTCTTGGAGCAGTGGTCCTCAGTCTAGCATCCATGGAACACTAAGTTGTATTTGGAGCCCCTTCTGCTTGTCAGCAAAATTAAATTTGATGAGAAATAAAGCAGTAGGGAACTGTGATGTTGGAAGGAAAAAGTAGTCCATAAGCAGGTATTTCCCCCACTAAGTGATCTGGAGAATTTAAAAACTAATTGGAGAATCATCATCTGAGATAAACTAATCCAAAATGCTAGCCTTGCCTGGTACATGTCAAAATGAATAATTTTCACAGTGCAGGCTCCTGCAGAAACGTCTGCCATACTTTTAAATTGTTGGAACTGTATAGTATGGTCATAACACATATACATTGACAAATAGAGTTGGGAAACATGTTTGGATGAATAGCTGATTCAACAAAAAATGCAGTTCCAGTCAATCTGAACCTATTCCTGAATTTGTGTTGTCTCCTGACTAGTTTGGCAATCTCAAAACCACTTTGTTTCGACATTACTCAACCATTTTGAGTTTTCAGGTTGGAGTTATAAAATGGCTGGACAAGTTGGTTTGTAGATTCCAAGACTTGAAGGGATCATTGCGATCATCTTGTCTGACTTCCTGTGTAACACAGGTCACAGAACTACCCAAAAATAATTCATAGAGCATATCCTTAAAAAAAATATGGAATCTTGATTTAAAAATTGCCAGTGATATCCCAAGCCCGACCTGCACCTCATTGTGGTGGAGGGGGTGTAACATCTGAAGTAGGAGATTGCTTGCTGGAACTATGCCATCAGCGATGAAGGCTTGTCCAAAATATCCCCTTGGGCATTATGCGAGGTGGACAGATCCAATATGAATCCTGAAAATGATGGCTAACACAGGATAAAGGTGCAGGACAGCAGCTGCACTTAGCTACCTAAGGCAAAGGAAGTCACTGAGAAAGACTCAACAGCTTGGGTCACGCGGCGTGAAGCCAGTACTGGTAGACCAGAAAAAGGGTCATGTTACTGCACCTCTGTCTCATCCCAGCGAGACGAAGTATTTCCTGGTATAATCATTCGCTCTTGTTTTTCTGACCATGAATAACCTAATATTCAGCATGAGGGTTAAAGCCCCTGTCTCACTTTCAGCTGATGTGTCAGTGCCATCTCCCCTGAGTGGAAACATGATGGGTTCATGCCAAAGCCCCCATATGGACATGTGTCCTCTGATGTTGGCAGCCTGGTCTGCAGTAAATTGTGACAATGCATCCAACTGTATCTGGGATCTCCAACAGCCCATCAAAATTGCAACTTGGAATGTTGCAACTCTTCACAGGCATGGTCATCAGGTCACTGTTTCACGTGAAATGGACTGTCTTGGCATATCAATCACAGGACTAACAGAAGTAAGGCTGATAGATCACAGATGTCACAAGGTGGAAGATTCTTTACTTCTGTATTCTGGTGGCTCCAACCATTTCCATGGGGTAGCACTACTACTGCGAGGTGAGGTCAAGTCCTCCCTAACAACCTGGATGCCCATGTCTCCTCATTTACTTATTGCACGTCTTAAACATCAACACATTTATCTCCCTGTCATAGTAGTCTATGTACCAACAGAGGAATCTGTTGACTCAGTTAAAGATCATTGGAAATTTTAGTATACATGAGATGGCCTAAATGCAGTTACTGACTCCCTGCAAACTGGGTTTGAACAGGTCATTGATCATTATAGTTCAGGCACACCCAATGATAACTCTTGCTGCTTGCTTACATTCTGTGCCTCCCAGAATCTTTTCATTCTTGGGTAATGGTTCAAGCAGCTATACATACAACAGATATCATGGATGTCTCGTGATGGCATCACTCAGAAGGAGATGGATCACATCATTACACGTGATTTATCACGTGTAATGATGTGATCCATCTCTTCACCTCCTGTAGAGTATATCATGGTGTGGAATGTGCAGCAAACACAGATCACCATCTAGTGGTCGCCCGTGTGGTGTAGATGCTCCAACAAGCAGGTAAGCCCTCTGTGATGATGAAGAAGTTTGATATTGACGCACTCCATGTGCCAGGTTTAGCCAACAGGTTTTGTACTGATGTCAGCAACAGATTTTCAGCTCTAGCTAATCTGCCAGATGACAGTTATACAGTTACTTATATACTGTAATCAAGCCATACCTTAATCGTCTTTTTGTCAATCTAAATAGATTGAGCTCCTTTGGCCTAACCCTTTAATCATTCTTGTGGCTCTTCTCTGGATCTTAATCATTTTACCAACATCCTTCTTGAATTGTAGTCACCAAAACGGGATACAGTATTCCAAGCCAGTGCCAAATACAGAGGTAAAATAACCTTTTTACTGCTACTCATGATTCCCCTGTTTACGGATCTAAGGACAGCATTAGCCCTTTTGGCCACTGCATTGCACTGGGAGCTCATGTTCAACTGATTTTCCAGCATGATTCCCAATGTCCTTTAGTCACTGCTTCCCAGGCTAGAGTCCCCCATCCTGTAAGTATGGCCAACATTTTTTTGTTCCAGATATATACGTTTACATTCAGCTGTTTTAAAATGCATATTGTTTGTATGTGCCCAGCATACCAAGTGATCCATATTGCTCTGTATCCTCAACCTGTCTTCTTCATTATTTACCATTCCCCCAGTTTTTGTGTCATTTGCAAACATTGTGTTTTCTTCCATGTTATTAACAAAAATGTTAAGTAGTATAGGGCCATGAACCGATCCCCATAGGACCCACTAGAAACACATCCATGATTCCCTGTTTACATTTACATTTTAAGACCTATCAGTTAGCCAACTTTTATTCTATTTAGTGTGTGCCATGTTACTTTCATATTCTGTTATTTTAATCAAAATGTGCATTACCAAGTTAAACTCCTTACAGATGTCTAAGTACACCGCATCACCACTATTACCGTTATCAAGTTAGTTAGAGATGTTAGTACCTCTCCCTCCTTATAACTTTTAGATCAGTAGTTTAATTCCCTGCTCTGCTGAATATACTGGAGGGCTTTGAACTTGGGTATCTTACATTACAGTAGCATGCTCTAATCACTGGGCTATAGGATATTCTATGTTAAGCATCTCTTAATCTCTGCTGTTGTAAATAACTAAATACTCTTTAGGACTGGAACTTGGGTTTTGTATATCTTAAGTAAGTGCCTTAACTACCAGGCTATGGAATCATTCTTCCTCTTTTTTTTTCTCTGGTCCAATGACTATTCATAATCATTCTAGTGGCATTTCACAGATTCACAGTCATTCATAGTGACAGTGAATGAACAAAAAATTATAAGGAGACTACCATTTTGTGAGTCTAGTCCTCCTTTGCTTTTGTTAAAATGCCTGACATTGAAACAATTTTTTTTTAGTTCAGTTGAACAAAATGTTTCACTTGACCTGACTTGAAATGTTTTCTGGTTTTCTGATTTGTCAAAAACATTGGTTTTCAGTTTGATCTCAAGCTATTTTTTTTTATTATTTTTCAGAATTTCAGATATTTTTCAGAATGAGTGAGTAGTCATTTTTCACTTTATAGGCTTTTGTATCTTTCTGGATGTTGATTAATATTTATACTGTATGTCAGAGACTTGCATTGTTTGTTGTTTGTGGAAAGATACTCTGAAAACCTTGGATTAAATAGCAACTTTCTCTTCTTTGGTAGCAATTCTTCATAGTAGGGAAGATTACATCCCAATATTGGTAGTGCCTTCTGTTGCTGTTTATAATCACTTCTGCCTACGTTTTTAGTTTCTTGCTATCACACTACACCAGTATTTTTCTGATAGTAGTAATGTTACAATATCCTAGATGATATCCATATTATACAATCTGTAAAGATGGATAAATATAGTGCTATTTTGTTCTGTTACAATTATTGTGTTGTGTAAATAGGGCAAGGGAAACCATAGTAAGACATATTAATAGCTATCTCCTAGGGTACGTCTACTCAGTAGTTGGGAGTGTGCTTCCCAGTGTGGGGAGACAGATACATGCTAGCTCTGTTTCAGCTAGCATACTAAAAATAGCAGTGTGGCCATGGCAGCATAGGTGTCAACTCAAGCTAGCCACCCAAGTATGTTCTCTGGGGGCTGAGCAGGTTTGTACTCAGATGGCTAGCCTGAGCCACCAGCCATGCCTTTGATGCCACACTGCTATTTTAAGAGTCATGGCTGAAGCAGAACTTAGCATGTGTCTGTCTGCCTCCACTGGGATGCACCCTCTCAGCTTCAGTGTAGGTGTATCCCTAGTTGTGATAACATAATCATGTTTTACAAAATTGTATGTAGATTTGGAAAGGGATTTTAAAAGGCACCAAAATAATTTAGGAGCACAAGTCCCACTGACATTTAGTGGGACTTTTGCACGGAAGTCAGTGGGAGCCATACTTTGGCCACATACCCATGAAAGTGAGCGGGACTCTCTCATGGCTCTTGCAGAGTAGGATTTTCAGAAGTCACTTAGGAGCACAAGTCCCAATGAATGTCAATATGTGACTTCGGTGCAGACATACAGTTAAGACATTGTCCAGCTTTCTGAATATTTGTGTCTAGATCTTGTGAAATGACAGGCTAGAGTAAAGCCCCCTGGACCACCTATTCCTTTATGGTTTTCTGACCACTGCTATACTAAAAGTATGTTAACCTAAATGTAACTGAAAAACTTAGCTGCCCACCTAACTCCTATCTCTGTGTAAGAGGCAGCATGTAGCTGCAGACGTGACCCAGGAGGAGCCCTGATGTGGAACTGTAATTCTTTTACTCACGGTTCCTTCCTCAGTAACCCCTTATCCAAAGGGAAAAGCTGCAGCCCTTTACAAGAAGGCAGCTTACTTCCCCTGCCCCTCATGCCAGCTCACCTCTGCCTGCGAAAGCACCCCTACCCCCAGCTGCCCAGATAGGGAGAGGATTCACAGCTACTTCACAAAGCCTGCTCTCCCCTTATGCCACACAACTTGAGTTTCAATCCAGACAGGTCAAGTAGGTGGGGAAAGGGCTAAATCTTACACCCCTTGCAAGGGAAAGTACAATGTTGCCCCTAGTTTTGAAAAATAAAATATTAAAACATAAGGCCTCCTTATGATTCTTTAATATCAAACCAGAATCAACGCTTAAACAAATGTGGTCTTTGGTTAGGAAAGTTAAATCCATCCAGTTTTGATTCTTACTACAGAAAAAACAACATTTTGGTGTGGAAATCTGCCTATCCCTTGTACCCAGAACTGCCTGGAATGCAGTTGGCAAAGAGGCTAATTTTCAACAGTTGTGTTTTAGTAGCATTTTTTTTTAATTGCAGTGTTATTTGGCAGAACAATACATTATTTCCCCACTGGGTAGCCCCTCTGCTATACTTGAATATTTTTATGTCCTAAAATATAATTTCTTTGGAAATGACAGGACATTTTCTTTAATTTATATGATTAACCAAACCAGGAGCTGGAAAGATAATGTTTTTTAACTTCCTTTCTGATGAATAATAAATGTCACATAGGAATTAGAAAGTAGGAGGTAGTTCCATGTGCCATCTGCTGCATAAGGGAACAGAAGAAAGATATTAGACTTTAAATTAGGGATAGCTTCATGGAATCTAAAAGATGAAAGGAAACCATACTGATCACTTGAAAAGTAATATCAATCTCTATCAGTCAATTCAATTCCCAATACTGCAAGACACTGTTGATATCCCACTGAGAAGTATTTATAAAGTATGTATTACATAAAAGTAATGTATCATTAAATACACGCAGTTTTCTGATTATTTACTGCCATTTCTTTTGAATTTACCTGAAGATGTCATAAGCCTATGATAGCAGTGCTTTGGGAGAGAAGGACTTGAGGTAAAATACGATACTAAGTGTGCTCCATTCCCATAGCAACTAACAATTCACTACAGTAAGGAGAGCAACATATCTATATAAAAATCCATTTATTTTAAAAAAATTACCTACATTTTTACTTCAGAAAGAGGAAGTGTGTGTGTGTGTGTGTGTGTGTGTGTGTGTGTGTGTGTGTGTGTGTGTGTGTGTGTGTGTGTGTGTGTGTAAAGGACCTTTTTACTCTTCATCCATTTGCAAATCCTGATCATTCATATGACAAGAACCATTTCTATTTTGCTTTAGTTACCTCTGATCTTCCAGAGAGACATAAAGGTGTAGACTGTGACCTACAAAGCTCTATATGACTGAAAGACCACCTGTCTCCCCAGAATACACTGCCACAGCTGTAGTCAGTGTAAACACTGGTTCTAGATCTCCCTTGACAGAGATGGGAAGGCTGGCAGGATATACTGTAAGCGGCTTGGGGCTCTGGAATGTCCTTGTGCTCCAGGTCTGAAATAGCCTAGATTTACCAACTGTCAGGTTAGGCTGCAGGGCTTCTTTTATTTTATTTTTTCTTGGTTTGACTTTTGACGAGAGTAAAGAGATATTGAAGTACTGGCCACTGTGTTGGAATGCTATTGTTTGTCACTTGGGCTGCTGCTTGGGAGAAAGGAGTGAGCTAGTTGAATTCTGTATTTGTTTTTTTTTTTATTTTAAATAACTGAAAAAGTGATTTTTATTTTTCTAATCAAAACAAAATAAAACAAAATATTTGATAACAGACTTAATAAAAAAACCTCACACTTGATTATAGTTGAAATAGTTGTCGAGTGATGATCTTGTGTCTTAACAAAATGGTGTTGAAGGAAATACAAACTTAAACAAGAAAAAAGGAGACTAATAGAAGATCAAATGATGAGGGAAAAATCACTATATGTGAGCTCGAGGATAACATGTCATAAGCAATAGGCAGTGTGGGTTTATAAGGAACAAATTTTGCAATGTAGTCTTTCATTATTTATTTGTTATTGGTGTCACAGTAGTACCAAATCAGGGATCCAGATGTTATTGTGATAGGTGGTGGACAAGGACTTGGATTTTTTCTTTATAGAATTACAAAATTAGGGAATTCCTGATTAGATTTTAATACAATGTTGTAATATCTTTAATTAATTCAAATTGTCTTGCACAGGAACATTGTAATATGGATTGAACACAAGTTAAAAAGACTGTAAACAAAGGAAAATGACAAATAGCAGTTTGATTTGGGTGGAAAGGTCTCCCAAGGTACAATCATTGTATCACTTGTGTTATTTAATATTTTCATTAATGAACTGGAAGAGAGAGTAAAAACACATTATTGAAACTTAAATAAGGTGGAGTTGTGAACACTAAGGAGGACAGGGAACTAGTTCAATGGCCCCTGCAGAGATTATAAATATAGGCACTAACTACTTTCTGGGCATGGTGAGCTCTGTTGGTTCTGGTGAAACAGTACTAGCGGCAGTTCAAGGCTGATGTCACAGCTGTATAATGAATGTTTCCTGGTTCTATATTATATTTCTTCTGTTTGATTTGCTATAATCTGAGTGTTATTCTTCCTTGTTTCCTATGCTTGTTGCCTCACCCCCTCAAGTTTCCTTGCAACTTAAAACAACCAACAAATGTGAAATATTATTTTATTTTATGATGACTATGTCTTTATGTTTCACTGATCCTTAATTTTTTGAATTTCACTCTAATTGCTGTAGTTCAGCATTCATGAGTAGCACTTGGTATCATTTCCTATGGTTAGAAGATCTCATCCCATCCTGGCAGATGATGATCTGGCCTCAGTTATTCCTGCCATCATCAGCTCTTGACTGTTACAATATATCTTGGCATGAAGTCATCAGACCATAGGAAACTCCTACTGGTACAGAACACTGCAGCATACAGAATACCACAAGCACACTGTCCGTCGCACCCAACACTGGCTTCCCATAGAATATCAAATTAAGTTCTAGGTATTGGCCCTTATCTTTAAAGCACTCAAATTTCTGGGCCCGGGATATAAAAAAGATCATCTACAGCTCCTGGATGAAGACCGCGGTTCACAAGTCTGTTCCTGTAGCACAGTGGAATGCTCTACATTAAGAGATTGAGGAATGAGATTGTGAGATTGAGAAATGAACTCCCTTCCACGCCAAGGGCAAGACACCCTTCTTCAGCCTTGCCTTCTCTAAAGTAAGCACAAAGTCACATGCACGTAAAAGAAACCCCAAAACAAACAAAAAACAACCCCCTCAAAAAGCAAACAAAAAAACCAAAACAAAACAAAAACCCTACTCCACTGCACACACAATTTTCCCCCGAAGAAAGGATGAGAGAACACACAAGTGACAGATGTTAGTTATGTTGCTTTTTACACTACCAGAAGGAGCTGAGATGCCGCAGAGATAAGCACAGTTTAAGAACTTGTATAGAATAAGCGTGGCTTAATCCTGAGTATAAGTGGGATAAGACAAATGAGACATGAAAAAGATGGTTGTGCACTGAACATGGGGTTTCCATATGCAAGAGTCTTATTCCTAAACCTGGTGGACCCAAGGATGGTTTCTGAGATGCAGATTTGGCAAACAAACACCATGACAAGCTAAAACAAGATTTGGCAACTCACACAAATTGAAATTCTATGTTACTTTTAGTTTCCAAGGCTCCAACAACCTTAGACTGAAACTGATATCTTTCCACATTATCATTTTTATTAAGCAGTAAACCAGCTCCCACTGTGTTTACTATATTGGACTGAAGGTGAAAAATCCATTGCTATCTACATACTGCACAGACCACAGTGAGGGATTATGCCACACACTATCAAAGAAACTGAGGAACCACCTGATCAGCATCCTTTACAGCAAACAGGAAAACATCAAAAAAGCGCTCTCCAACCTGGAGACTTTCATAAATAACCAACCTTCCACATAAACGGACTTTACTAAAATAAGATAGGAGATCTACATTACACACTTCACCTCTCCACAAAGGAAAAAGGAATGTTACCTTCTTCTGGATTTCCTTTGTTCTGGTTTGGTCAAGTAAGTCTACTACCCTTAGCAGTTCTCAGGATCAGGCTCAAACCAACAGTTAATGTGGATACGTTTACACAAGAAAGAGATGGGGGCACAAAGGGCTTCTTCACACCGTAAAAGTTTTGTCTTTTGCATTGACAAGACATACCCTTACTGAAATCACAGTCCTGGCTTTTTCTTCCTTCCCTTCTGTCCTTCTCACAGTCCATATTGTCCTCCATGCTGGTATGTGTTTCACCTTCTCCTACAGTCTCCTTTCCTTCCTTTTTGTCTTCCTTCAAACTGGCTTTCCCTTTTCCTTTTTCTTCCACATCCTTTTCTGCTGTTCATTTTTTTGAGTAATTCTTTGAATTTTAGATATGTACAATATGTACATATCATATATATATGATATGTACCCTATTTCTGAGAGAGACACTACAACAGAAAGTGTATTTATGCTTGTTGAGCTCCTGTTGATTTATAATTTCCTTTGGAAAAACTGAAGAACAAGATAAGCATTGCAGCTTTGACGAGGACACAATCTTCTCACGTTTGATGTTCTGTTTCTTTACCCCAATATACCTCATGTAGATGATTGGTAAACATTTATTAAAGTTATTAATGAAAGCAAAATTAAACAGCCAAATATAGAAGTGCTCACTAGCTTAGCAATGACCCATTTTTACCTTCAATAATGTCACTTTCAATGGAAAACACTATCCACAGTTACAAGTAGAGGCCAGAGGAGGGGATTCAGAAAAGATTTATTTCAGGATGAAGGCTGTCACGTTTATCATTGTGGCAGATTCTTTGTTTTGGGTTTCCTGAATATTTGGCCTGGTTTCTGTAACTGTCAGTTAAAATGTAGGGACCTGTCCTTCCATAAGGCACAACCAGAAAGAGGGTTCCACAATGCTCTAACTTCCTTTCTTCTTGTGCCACCATGACACTATCTAATACTTCCTAGGCAGATCTCGCATTTTATTCCATCTCACCCTGTTGTGCTGGAATTTGTTTCCTACAGCAAACCTGTTCCAATGACTGTACTCATGTTCTCCCTGATAACTATGTATTTTAAACCTTTCCCTGGTTCCCATCTTATTAAACCAAAACTTGCAGCATAGCAGTAGAAGTGTTAATATCAAATCTTTTTCACCTAATGGCTCCCAGTTAAGCATATGCAGCTGTAACACTGTAAAATAATGGTCAGCCTGGAAGTGTGTGACAAAGCAGTTGCAAGGAAAGGGAGACAAAGAAGGACACCTCTCCTCCCCTCCTCCCACTGAAGTAGTCCTCATGGATGACCTGTTTCAAGGAATCATTGGAAACTGGCACTGATCTACCCCTATACAGAAAGCCTGACGATTGATGAAGGCATTTGTTTCTTCAGGCAGGGAGACATGCAGATCATAACCCTGATTCTAAGTGCTGGAGCACAAGAAGAGATAAGCAGAAATAAGCCCAGGCTGCAGCACTGAACCCTTTGTTCAGAACGGCCTTTAATTGTTAAAATTTATCTTCTTAGAAATGTTGGCACCCATACAGAATAACTGGGGAAAGGGTAAATAATACCAGCCTGAAACAACTTTGGTGTGAATACAATGCTGTGGAAATTGAATTAGCTGTGGGTCCCTGCTGAGTTGTGTGGAATAGCTGTTTAAGCCAATTCATATTGTAACACATAATGGTATTATCGATTTACTTGATACATGGTTAAGAAGTGTATTTTTTCAGGCTCTTTGAATACAGTAAATCCTGTTTACTCTTTTAGTACAAACATGTTGGCTGTAATTCGACTTTCCTTTTATTGTCCTTCTCATTGTATATTCAAATAGGCTTTTTCGCATTCCTTTGCTGGTAGAACTTGATAAAATATTCTAGGGGCGCATCTGTGTAACCTTTTTATTAGATCTCTCTTATCCTTTGTGACATTGTACAGGGGAATTCAAGAGAAATCTAGCAGCTGAATGGCAAAGGCACATTAACCCTTTCAGGGACTTCACCTCATAGACTCAGCATGACAGGACATCACTGGAGGATGAGGAAAGGGTCAGTGCCGGCCAGAGAATGGAAAAGCCTCAAAGCTGTAATGAAGCAGCTGTGAGTGGATGGATGAAACTAGACACTAAAACACTAGCAGGAAGGAAGAGGTTCAGAAGGTTTCAGGTTTTAAAGAAACTTGCCACAAAGGCACAGGCTTTGGGCTTTAGAAGAGCACTATGTGCTCTGTGGTCATCCTTATGGTGAGAGTAAAAATCTTTGCTGACCCAAAATGGATACAGGGTAAATTCAAACATAATTTTTACCAAACTGTTGCATTTATTTTCAGGTAGAATTTCATTGATATCCAATCTCAGCCGTTTCAACCCACAATGGGATCACACATTAAAAACAAATTATTGAATAAATTGCTGTATACTCTGCAGCTGAATATCCTTTCCCATATGCCCAGATATTGCAGGTCATCCAGTCATATAATCACATTAGAAACTTATGAAACTCTGTCTTAAAAGTAGTTAAGTTTCTTAGCCCCACTACTTCTATTTCTCTGATGATTAGAAACCTTCTTCTAATTTCCAGCCTAAATTTATTCATAGCCAGTTATTATCCATTTGTTCTCATGTCAACATTGTCCGTTAGCTTAAATAGATCTTCTCCCTTCCTAGTGTTTACCCCTGACATATTTACAAAGAGCAATCATATTCTCCTCTCACCTTCATTTTACAAGGCTAAACAAGCCAAACTCTTTTATAGTCTCCTCTCATAAGATAGACTCTGATCCTACTATGAGTTACATGTGGCCAACTCCAAGAGGAGGTGTTTGCTGGATCAGTGCCCTAGACTGTCTTTCAGAAATACTGGAGAGTTTTTTAAAAAATATGCATAATGACACCTGGAAGGACAACTCAAATTTTTATATAAAGAGACAACAAAATCTTGTATTTGAGCAATGTTACCTGAACAAAATGTATGGGTTCGTCTTGGAATGCTGCCAAATTCCTGCCCTCTGCTCACCACTGACATCCTTCATCATGGCAAGAACATGCCCCCATTTCTCAACATCCTCTTATAGCATGACAAAATACAAAAAAAAAAAGTTCAGGAAGGCTCGTGCCCCTTTCTCCTTGATACCTCTAGAATATGGTCAATTTTGAGGGGGGTTGGCAGTCACTCTGTGCTGCCAGCCAGTACATTGTGTGCAACTGTATGTACTTCTCTGTATTCCTTTCAGCCTCATACAGTTCTGGCACTATTAAATTGCTTCAGCCTTTATAATACTTTTTTTTTTAAATCCCATCATTTCTACCCATTTGCATCCAACCTGCATTTTTTAATCATAGTACTCATGAATATGACATCAATCATATGCCCCTTTGCCCTTGCATCCTTCAGGTTGTCTAATCAAATTTCTGAACTCTATTTCAAAATGTATGAAAAAAAAACAAATCTTCTAGAATAATGTGCCTTAAATACTCATACACATGTCCCTTCTGATCTGTCCAGTCAGACCCTAATACCTGTTTTAAACAGAAATCATAAATATTGATTAGCAAAATTGATTCCACCTTCCCAATGGCCTTTCTTTTTTTAATACCATGCAATCTCTCCACCAAATGCACATTCAGAAAAATAAAATAAGCAACAAATATCCCATCTAGTTCCAGTTGTCAATCCCCATCTCTCATCTCCATTTCAAACATTCATGAATAAACTGCTGCCCTTCTTTCTGCATCTGTGTAATATCACCCCAATCCCCATTTAAGCATACATTTACAATAAAAAAGTAAACAAGTGCCAGATTCTTTCAACCTTACCCATAGTAAGCAGTAGCTTTTCTTTGAATTGGACTATTCAAGGAGCCCAGGTTCACTGTGAGTGAAATCCTGCCCCCTGAAGTCAATGTTAAAACTCCCATTGACTTCAGTAAGGCCATGATCTTACCCAATGAGTATGGGTGGTAGCATATGGCCAGGGCCGTCCTTAGGATTTATGGGGCCCTACGCAGTATTATTAAACTGGTGCCCCTATGCCGGATGGCAGCCCAAGCTCACAGCCTGGTGGGGGTGGGGGAGGAGGGACTTGACAGCAAATGATAATGAGATGCCCAGCCTGCCTCATGGTGGCGGAGAGTCACAGTTCCCCGCAGAGACTTCCATCACTCTCCCTCATGCAGAATGGACATGAAGAAAGTACCTAATTAAAAGCACTAAAATTTGGGAATAAAAAATGTCAGTCACAGGTTTTTTGATATGCCCTGAAGTTTGTCAGAGATTTATTTGCAAAAACTTCATAGTAAGGGTGAGTCAGTTGTCCTGCTGAATACAACATTACATATAATAGAATACATGATGCAGCTCTTCTCTGTTTTACATTTTCTTCATCAGTATTTCTAAGTTGAATTTATATTTTAAATGTACTCTAATCTTAAACCAGCATTCCAGATTACTACATATTTAACTCACTGAAACAAAGACATTCTTTTAAATTAATCAGAGAGGTTTAGTGTGTTCATAACAATGTTTATTGCTTTTAGAAAAAGGGAACAGTAATTTACTTTGTGTGATCTCCATAACAAGAGACGTGGTTATGAAATTTCACCAACTTTAAAAAAATATGTTTCCAAAGATTTTAGGTATAACAAGGATTTTGTCTTACTAAGGTACTGATTTTGCTGGAGGGTTCTTTTAAAACTAGTTTGTCGGATAGTCAGAAGTAAAGAAAGAGAACTCTTTATCCAGCTATCTGGAAGGGAAGGACTGTTGCCCCTTTAAGGGCTCTCTTCAGTGGGGAGTGGGGGGAAGGTGGTGAAGGGATGGACAGAAAGGACAGGAAGACTTGGAAACACTTTTTTTTTAACTATAGTAATTAAAATGTGTATTTTAGATAAGGGATGTCTTTTGAAGGATTTATTTAAAAAACTATGTGTGAAGATCCACACATTTAAGGCTAAAGATGATTGTGCATCTAAAACTCTATGCAAGCATTTTTTAGAAATGTGATTTTATAATCTTCACCAGCTCACTAATGAAATATTTTTAAAGCAAATTTTAAACTAAGGTCCTATAGACTGACATGTTCTGTGTAAATATTACATTAATGCACAACTGTTTTTGTCAGTAAAGTCAGAAACTGACAGTATAAAAATTGATTTGGGCATAAGCTTTCGTGGACATCTGATGAAATGGGTTCTAGTCCACAAAAGCTTATGCCCAAATAATTTGTTAGTCTTTGAGGTGACACAAGGACTAGTCCTTGTTTTTGCTGATACAAACTAACAGGACTACCACTCTGAAACCTGTCAGTATATACCTTGGGGTTGGCAAATGCCTGTTAAATGGCTTTATTACCCCTTGAATGTCTCTTTAACAGTTTCAATGTTGTGCTAATAGGTCTGGCAGGCTGGAGGTTTTTTCACTTTTACTACTAGATTCCCTCCCAAGGAAGACTCACCAGGCTAGAGAAGCCATCTGTGGGAGCCTGCAGGAAGGGTCAGAACAGGGATAGGAAAACAAGAGGGTGGACACTAAGACCCAGTGGTGCCCCAAACTTTCAGGTGCCCTATGCAGCTGCCTATGTTGCCTATGCCTAAGAACGGCCCTGCATATGGCCCTAAAAGTTTCCATCTTTTTGCCAGAACTACCTACTGGTATGCCAATTTCTGTCTATCCTGCTTTTTAAAAGGGTTCATATAAACAAGATAATGGTGACTATAATTGATCATGAATGAAATGAAAGTGGAAGGCCTGTGTAAAGCTCTCCTCACCAATGAGGCCTCACGTATATGTAAGTCATTGGATGTGTGGGTTGAGTGCTGCACAGTGCCTGTGTGGGCCCTCTCCTCTAAATGAATTTTATCCAACTTTAATCCAATTTTATCTGCCCTTAGCTGTTAAGTGTACCACTTTCCTATTGTCAAACATATTTTTTTAAAGTGATCTGATAAATTCCCATGAAGCACATGGCTACTTACAAATGGCTCCAGTCAGCAAAAATAAAATCTAATCCCTGCCCAGTTTAAGCCAACATAAACCCTCCTTGAGTTATAGTTCCAAACACTATGTACCACTGCTGCCCACATGCTGTCAAATCCCGCTCTGGTCACTAAGCCAAAAGCAAAACAAAACTTGATCTTAAGGGACTACTCCCCTTCAACAGCCACAACTATCAGTCTCTGGGTTTATTTGTACTGTAACTGAAGTTCACAGAAATATGGATTTGATATAGAAAACTACCTTAGTTGCTCTTGCTACCTGTCAATGGATCTACAAAGACAATTTCACATATTGCTAAATCCTGGTGTGGCAAACAGACTCCAGACATCATCTTGGACATCTCCATTTCAGAGACCAGAGAGCTGTTTAGGAACCAACTGGCAGTGAAAACAGAAGTGATATTTAAAATTTTGAAACAGACATTTTTTTACTACTCTGCTATGAAAATTTAAGGTAGCACATATGAAAAATACGGATGTGAGGGGAGCTCTGTTTTTGCATCCAGGATATGTTTATTGAAGTTACCAAGAAGTTTATAATTATATATACAGGTGAAACTGCATCTAAAATGCCACCAAATATGGAAAGTTAACATGTAGTAGGGGGATAACATAACAAGATTTGTGCTGCACCTCATCTGTGGATAAGTAGAGAAGTTTTCATTTTCTAGTGGCATTAAACTGGCAACTTTCACAAGCATTAAACTTGCTCTTAAAAATAATAATCAGAGTCTTGATTAGCTTCAATATAGTTTTACTCTGCAATGCCGCTTTTGATTCAAGACATAGGATTCCAGGGAAAAAAATCTGCCATTCTACAATGCTCTGGCCCATTAAGAACTTTAAAAAGAAAAAAACGCATTATAAGATCAAGTTATACTTGTCTGTTATGCATCTCATTTCATGCAATATGTAGGTCTCAGATTTACATAAACGGCCAAAGAATTAAACCACCAGCTAAGGTAAAGTGAGAAGAGGGCGCATAGCTCAGAGAACCTCGCAACAATAGCCAGCTCCCAACTTCCACTGCTCAGACATCTCATTACTCACTTTTACATTGCTACATGCAATACAAAGTGAAATATAATTTCATATGCCTCTAACAGCTCTGGAAACCCCCTATGTGAAGATTCTAGATAATAAGCTGTAGTGTTGCATGGGTTGTGTGAGAGAAAGTATAGCGCCTTTTCTTAACCGTGCAATCACTCAGTTCAATCTGGAGACTAGATTGTGCCATCTCTCCTGCACTTTGCTTTGGGATTAAGCAGAATGCTCCCTACATTGTGTGAGTCTTCCTCTGTAGACTGGTGTAGAAGGGTGAGGGCTGAGACCATAACCTCATCTCCCACCTCCCTCTTTCCAGGTGTCTTACTTCCAAAGGGATCAAGGAACAAGCAGTCCCACTCCTGGGGACTGCTGTTGTGCTGTGCTGCTTTGTACATTGTGCAGGGTAGGAAAGCTTGCAGCTCATACATACATGCCCGTGAATTGACAAACTACAATATGTTCCTGATTCTCCTCTGACTTCAGGAAACATATAGGCCAACCTATCTAGGCATACTCAGACATGCTCATCATCTTGGTATTTGAGCACCTAGTTCACAATGAACATCTGAAAAGACATAACACAGGCATTAACATATTCATTCCATATTAAAATATACAATCTCATTTACATAGGCACTTGCATATTGGTAAATTGCTCGATATCCTTACAATTACCAGCTAGTCTGCCAGAGGAAATATTTTAAAAAATGCTGTTTACAAAAAACAGGGTATTTTAACTCCTCCAAGTTTGACAAAGTTTGGTTAGATATATAAATAAAATATGCCAGACATGGCACACAAGGCCAGAGGGTAATTTTTCTCTGATGTTTCTTTGATGTAAATGATCACTGAAGTCAGAAAATATGCCAATATTTTTATTTATTAAGAAAATAAAAATCAGTGACCTACTATGAACCAAAACTGCATTGCAGTTTATGAATCTAAAAAAAACACGGTAAACAGCATCAGAATAAAAGAAATAAGGATGCTATAACCAACTCCAAATATTTGTAAGTTAGGTTTTTTTTTTAAAACCTTTATGTGTATTGTAAACAAGTACGTACTTTTAAAAAGTCAGGATTTGACAATCAATTAAGAGGACAACTTTGGCTAAAAGCTCATCCTGGTTCAGTGGCAAACTAAAGACAGTAACTAGAAATAATAAAAAAAAATTAAGAAATCGAAAAGAGGGGAAATATAAATAAATCAATATAAATTCAGAATTTCTGTGGTGCAGAAAATTGATAAGGGAAACTAAAGCAATCAGGGGAAAAAGCTACGGCTGGCAGGGCTAAGGACAATAAGGAGGAGTTTTTAAAGTATATTAGGAAGAAAAGAAAATTCTGTCAATGGTATAGGACCATTATTAGATGGGGATGGTAAAATTGTTAATAATGATGCAGAAATGATTAATACATATTTCTGTTCTGTATTTGGAATGAAGCAGAATGATGTACTTGTATCACATGAGAAATGAAGTACTTTTCCGCCCATAATAATGACTGAGGAGGGTGTTAAAAACCATCTATTAGGAATAAAAACATGAAAAAATCAGCAGGCATGGATAACTTGTAGCCAAGAGTCCTAAAAGAACTGGCTGAGGAGATCTCTGGCCCACTTCTGTTAATTTTTAGTACATGTTGGAATACCAGAGAAATTCCAAGAGATGTGAAGAGTGTTCATGTTGTGACATTATTCAGAAATGGTAAGTGGGATGACCTGGCTAACTCTTGGTAGGTTAGCCTGATATCAATCCCTGGCAAAATAATGAAAAAGCAGACACAAGATTTAATTGATAAATAATTTAAAGAAAGGAATATAATTAATGCCAGTCTGCCTGGTTTTATGGAAAATAGGTCTTTCCAAACAAAATTGATTTCATTTTTTGATGTGATTGCAAGTTTATAAAGTTGATAAATATAACTGCATAGATGTAATACATAACAAGACTTTTATATAGTGTTTCATTTACTACTACAGAACTCTGATTAAAAAAATAGCACCACACTATATCAATTAAGCACATGTAAAATCAGTTAAGAACTGGCTAACTGACAGACCTCAAAAACTCATTGTCAATGGAGAATCATCATCAAATAAGAGTGTGTTAAGCCCAATGATATTTAGCATTTTCATCAGTGTTGTAGGAGTATATTATATAAATAGGAGTATAAAATTTGCAAATGACACAAAGATTTGTGGAGTGGTAAATAATAATGAGGACAGGATGATCATATAGAGCAACCTGCATTGCATGGTAACCTGGACCCATTCAAACAAATTGCATTTTAGTAGAGCTAAGTGAAAAGTCATACATCTAGGAACACGGAATCCAGGCCATGCCTACAAAAAGAAGAACTGCATCCTGGAAATTAACATGAACTCCCAGTGCAATGCTGGGCCGAAAAAGCTAATGTGACCTTTGGATGTATGAACAGGGGAGTAGTGAGTATGAGTAAGGAGGTGATTCTACCAATACAGGAATATTGTGTACAATTCTGTGGTCCACATTTTTAAAAAATTAGAGAGAATGCAGAGAAGTGCCACAAAAATGATTAAGGGCTGGATGAAATATTTTACAATGAGACACTTAAAACTTAAACAGTACTATCCTTTTAGCTTATCAAAAAGAAGATTGAAATGTGACTTGATTATATTAGGTAAAGACCTTAATGAGGAGAAAATATCAGCTACTAAGGGACTTTTTTGTCTAGCAGAGTAATGCACAATTGGGTCCTGGTCCATAACTACAGTAATACAAATACATAAATAATAAACCATGACTGAAAGCTGAAGCCAAAAAAAATCAAATTTGAAATCAGGCACACATTTTTATCAGTGAGGATTATTAATCACTAGAACAAACTACTATGGGAAGTGGTAGACTCTCCATGTCTTTCAAATGAAAATGGGATGCCTCCCTGGAAAATATGCTTTAGCCAAAACAAATTCTGCTGTAGTCAGACACAGATTATTGGGATCAATACAGAGGTAACTGGGTGACATTTAATGGCATGTAGCAAAGAGTCCTGTGGCACGTTATAGACTAACAGACGTATTGGAGCATGAGCTTTTGTGGGTGAATACCCACTTCGTCAGATGCATGTTTTTGCTGCTTTTACAGATTCAGACTAACATGGCTACCTCTCTGATACTTAATGGCATGTGTTATACAGGAAGTCATTGTAGATGATAATGGTCCCTTCTGTCATTAAACTATATATTTATGAAAAAGGAATATTAATTACAGTCCTATGACACAGTAATCACTTGTAAACTTACTGGGGAGAATATTTAAGCTTTGCTAGGAATTCACCTAGGAATATGTGTTTTTCAGTATCTCTGACATTTCTACAAATATATAGGACTGGGTTCTGCCACTCTTGTTCATATTGCATAATATTCTACTATGCAAGTAATCCCATTGATTTCTAATATCATTTTCTGCAATTACTAACCATTATAGGTAATATCTGAAAATGGATCCTATTGCAACCAAAGGAAAACCTTAATTATTTACTCCCAAACATAAGGCTTATAGTAATTTATGCTATCAAGAACATAATTTGTCTCTGTTTCTACATGCAATTGCTTAGTTAGCAGAATCATTGCAGAACATTTTCAGAGATGGATACTTAAAGTTAGGTGTTTGTCTCCATAATTAGGCACAACAATGCACTAAGTGGCCTGATTTTCACAAGTGGGGAGTATCTGCAGCTCCCATTGAAGTCCACGATAGTTTTGAGCTCTCATCAACTTTGGAGATCAGACCACCTTGATTTAGGTGCCTAACGATGGATTTAGATGTCTAACTTTAAGCAGCCGCCTTTGAAATTTTGAGCAGTTGTTAACACAGATGTTAATTACTAGGAACTGTAATATACAGTGGTGTCATCAATAGTGAGTGGATACACATACAACTATTCAAAGACAATTATCTATGTTCCTTTTTTAATAATAACATACAAATGAGTGATAAAATAATATATCGAAGGACAGTCCCCAAAATCAAAAGGCCTCAAATGCTTCCTAAGTGCCACTACACTAGCTAATCTCAAAACAAATTAGAGCTATGAGCCACAGAGCAATTGACCCACTTGGATATAACATACATCACTTATAAAGCTAATTGCATTTTAATTGCATTTCATTAAATGGATAGTTTTGTGATGAGATATTAGGTTTTAAACATTTTGTTTTAATGGATGCTAATTTTACTGGTGATTTTCTCCAACATGAATGCACCATGACTGAATTAATTCTGCCCCAGGCTATCATACATTTTAAGGCCATAAATATAGACAAGTTCTCTAGATGACAAAAAAGGAGACTTCAGTTCATGAATAGGAGCAACAACATTTGAATCTAGCAGATTCATTAGTGCCACAAAAGTTAATGCTTCATTCAGAGCAGGGGCGGCTCCTATGTATTTTGCAGCCCCAAGCATGGCAGTCAGGCTACTTTCAGAGGCATGCCTGCGGGAGGTCTGCTGGTAATGCAGATTTGGCAGCATGCCTGCACGAGGTCCACCAGTCCTGTACCTTCGGTGTACCCACCACCGAATTGCCGTCGAAGTCGCGGGACTGGTAGACCTCCTGCAGGCATGCCGCCAAGGGAAGCCTAACTACCACCCTCACGGCAACTGGAAGGCCGCCTGTCAAGGTTCCTTCCCCACTCTTAACTTTAGGGTACAGATGCATGTACTTGGGACTTGCATGGATACTTCTAAGCTTAATTACTAGCTTAGATCTGGTATCACTGCCACCATCCAGAATTATCAGTGTCTGGATCACTCCCTTTGCCCCCAAAACCTTCCCCTCCCTGGGTAGCCTTGAGAGACTCCTTCACCAATTCCCTGGTGAGTCCAGATCCAATCCCTTTGATCTTAAAACAAGGAGAAGTTAGCCATTCCCCCTCCTTTCTCCCACCAATCTCTGGTGAGTCTAGATCCAATCCTCTTGGATCTAAAAACAAGGAAAAATCAATCAGGTATTAAGAAAAAGGCTTTTAATTAAAGAAAATAAAGGTAAAAGAAATCCCTCTGGGAGAGATTAGCATGCCAGCTACTCTCACAGACAACAGATTCAAAACACAGAGGATGTTCCCCTGGGCACAAATTTAGTTGCACAAAAAAATACCCAATTTGATTCTACCTCTAATTGCATAGGACAGCTTACAAAGAAATAAACATAAACCTATTTATTCCTTTCTAAAACTTACTACTCTGATAAGAGGCTGGTTCCTTGATCTTTTTCACTCTGGCTGAAACTGAAACTCTCCACAAAGGAAAAACTTCCCTCCTTCCTTTTGAAACATCTTGTTCCCCCATTGGTTCCTCTGGTCAGGTGTTAGGTAGGCTAGGTGAACTTTTTAACCCTTTACAGGTAAAAGAGGCATTAACTCTTAACCATCTGTTTATGGCACGCCCCCCAAATCTCAGACAGTGTGGAACCACACTGGCGGTGATTTCTTCCTAGAACTTTAGAATAAATAGATTAATAAAACACATGCACCTTTACATATGCTACTACTTATGTAAAACTACAAAATTTTTCACATTCCAAGGACAATTTAACCAGTTAACTCTGGGAAATTTTCATGGGAGAGTGCATCAGCTACTTTGTTAGAAGCTCCTGAAATGTGTTGAATTTCAAAATCAAAATCTTGGAGAGTTAAACTCCATCAAAGAAGTTTTTTGTTGTTTCCCTTGGCAGTATGAAGCCACTTTAGCGAAGCACGGTCAGTTTGTAGCTGGAACCGCCGTCCTCAAACTTATGGGCGTAGCTTTTCCAGGGCATACACAATGGCGTAGCATTCTTTTTCACTGATTGACCAGTGGCTTTCCCTCTCAGACCGTTTCTTGCTGAGAAACATGACAGGATGAAATTCTTGATCCGGTCCTTCCTGCATTAAAACTGCTCCTACACCACGCTCAGATGCATCTGTGGTTACTAGGAATGGTTTGTTAAAGTCTGGGGCCCTTAGCACAGGGTCAGACATGAGTGTTGTCTTAAGCTGGTTAAAGGCCTTCTGGCACTCATCAGTCCACTTAACTGCATTTGGTTGTGTCTTTCTGATCAGGTCTGTTAGTGGGGCAGCGATTTGACTGTACTGTGGTACAAATCACCTGTAATATCCGGCCAAGCCTAAGAAGGATTGGACCTGTTACTTTGACTTTGGGACAGGCCACTTTTGGATAGCATCCACCTTGGCCTGTAGGGGATTTAACGTTCCTTGACACACCTGGTGTCCAAGGTAAATCACTCTGTTTTGGCCTATTTGACACTTTTTAGCCTTAACAGTTAGTCCTGCCTGCCTGATGCGCTCGAAGACTTTTTCCAGGTGCTCCAGGTGCTCTGCCCATGAATCAGAAAAAATGGCCACATCATCGAAGTAGGCAACTGCAGGTTCTCCCAATCCTACTAGGAGACCATCTACAAGTCTTTGGAAGATGGCGGGTGCATTTCGCAGCCCGAAAGGAAGCACATTAAATTCATACACCCTTGCATGGGTGATGAAGGCTGACCTTTTCTTGGCAGGTTCATCTAGCGGTACTTGCCAGTACCCCTTGGTTAAGTCTAATGTAGAGATGAACTGGGCATGTCCTAATTTCTCCAATAGCTCATCGGTGCGTGGCATTGGATAGTTGTCGGGATGAGTTACAGCATTTAGCTTACGATAGTCCATGCAAAAGTATATTTCCCCATCTGGTTTGGGAACTAGACCCACTGGAGATGCCCATGCACTGTTAGAGGGGCGAATTATACCCATCTGTAGCAAGTTTTGGATCTTCTGTTCTACAGCAGCTTGCGCATGAAGAGATATCAGGTAGGGTGGGGTTCTAATTGGGTGAGCATTACCTGTGTCAATGGAGTGGTATGCCCATTCAGTCTGTTCTTGGGTGGCTGAGAACATTGGCGCGAAGCTACTGCACTGCTCCTTGATCTGTTGCCACTGCAGATGTTCCAGGGTTGTGGAGAGGTTCACCTCTTCCACACCACCGTTACTTTTTCCTTCGTAGTAGACACCTTCGGACCACTCAGCATCATCTCCTCCCTGGGCTGTAAACTGATAAACCTTTAATTCTCTGGAATAAAAGGGCTTTAGAGAATTAACATGGTACACTTTAGGCTTTAGGGTTGAGATGGAGAATGATATGAAATAGTTAACAGCTCCCAGGTGCTCTTGGACCATGAATGGCCCTTCCCATGAAGCTTCCATCTTATGGGCCTGTTGCACCTTCAAGACCACAACCTGGTCCCCTACTTTGAAGGAACGCTCTCTGGTATGTTTATCATACCAGGCCTTTTGCTCTTCCTGAGCATCCTTTAGGTTTTCTTTAACAACGGCTAAAGAGTGTCGGAGGGTGCTTTGTAGGCTGCTGACAAAGTCTAGAATGTTAGTTCCTGGAGAAGGCGTAAACTCCTCCCATTGCTGCTTCACCAGCTGTAATGGCCCCGTCACCTCGTGACCATACACAAGTTCGAATGGTGAAAACCCTAAACTGGGATGTGGTACAGCCCTGTAGGCAAAAAGCAACTGCAGCAACACTAGGTCCCAATCATTGGAGTGTTCCTTTACGAATTTACGTATCATGGTTCCCAAAGTTCCATTAAACCTCTCCACCAGACCATTGGTTTGATGGTGGTAATGGGTGGCAACCAAGTGATTCACCCCATGAGCTTCCCACAGGTTTTTCATGGTCCCTGCCAGGAAATTAGTTCCTGAATCTGTAAGGATGTCAGAGGACCAACCTATCCTGGTAAAAATGTCTGCTAAGGCCTGGCACACAGTTATAGCCCTGGTGTTGCTTAGAGTTACTGCTTCTGGCCATCAGGTAGCAAAATCCATGTAAGTCAGTATGTACTGCTTTCCTCTGGGGGTCTTTTTTGGGAAAGGACCCAGAATATCCACAACTACTCACTGAAATGGGACCTCAATTATGGGGAGTGGCTGGAGAGGGGCTTTGACCTGGTCTTGGGGCTTTCCCACTCTTTGGCACACCTCACAATACTGGACATAATTAGCAACGTCCTTGCCCATTCCCTCCCAGTGGAAAGACTTCCCCAACCGGTCCTTGGTTCTGTTCACCCCGGAATGGCCACTGGGATGATCATGGGATAAACTCAAGAGCTTTACCCGGTACTTAGTTGGAACTGCCAATTGTCTTTGAGGACGCCAGTCTTCCTGGTGTCCACCAGAAAGAGTCTCCTTGTATAGAAGTCCTTGTTCTACAACAAACCGGGATCGGTTAAAAGAGCTGAGAGGCGGTTGGGTGCCATGTCATCTGCTTCCTGCTCAGCCTGGAACTGTTCCCTTGAGGCTGGAGATATCAGTTCCTCCTTAGACTGTGGACTTGGGCCTGGTCCCTCTGGAAGCGATGTAGGTGATGGGGTTGTTTTCGCTGATTGTGAACCGCTTTCCGCTGGTGCACTATGTGATATTTCAGGCTCTGGCTGAGCCTCTTGGGTAGGGTTATCTGCTGGTTCTGCCAGTTCAGGCCCGCTAGTGCCCTCTGGCATTGGAGTTGTAGATGGGTTTGCAAGCGCTGGAGTCTGTGCTGGCAACGGTTCTGGTGCTGGTTGCTTTGCCAGTTCTGGTTCTGGGACTGGATTCACTATGGCTGTAGCATTCATGGGTAGAAGATCCGGTTTCACCACCTCTGTCTGGGTCTCTGGTAACACAGACGGGGCCCTGGTGGATGGCTCAGGAGCAGGGATGGGTGTGGAAGCTTGCTTGGCCTGGCTGCTTGTAACCATTCCCACCCTCTTGGCCAGCTTCACATGGTTGGCCAAGTCTTCCCCCAGTAGCATGAGGATGGGATAATTGTCATAGACTGCAAAAGTCCACATTCTGGACCAGCCCTTGTACTGGACAGGCAACTCAGCTGTAAGCAAGTTTAAAGATTTTGATATGAATGGGTGAATTGTCACTTGGGCCTCTGGGTTGATGAATTTGGGGTCCACTAAGGATTGGTGGATAGCTGACACATTTGCCCCAGTGTGTCTCCACGCGATAACCTTCTTTCCGCCCACTCTCAAGGTTTCCCTTCACTCCAAGGGTATTTGAGAGGCATCTGGGCCTGGGGATCTTTGGTGTGATTGTGGTGTAATGAACTGTAATCGACTGGGGTTCTTGCAGCAGTGAGCCTTTATGTGTCCCAGTTCATTACATTTAAAACTTCACCCAGCTGACTGGTCACTGGGATGAGGTGGGTTGCTGGAGACTGGTGAGGTGGGACAATAAGGTGTCTGGGGCTTTCCTTAGGTTGTAAGTGGGGCCTTGGGTTGCCCCTGGTGATAGGGTTTAGTTTCAGTTTCCCCCCTCTGATATTCACTCCAACTGCTAGTAGTTTTTTTCTTTTCTGCCACTTCCACCCATTTGGCTCCAATCTCCCCAGCCTCGGTTACAGTTTTGGGCTTCCTATCTAGATGTACCTTTCTACTTCCTCAGGAACACCCTCTAAGAACTGCTCCATTTGCATTAGGAATGACAGCTCTTCCAGAGAGTTAGCACTTGCTCCTGATATCCAGGCATCTCAATTCTTTCCAATGTGGTAGGCATGTCGGGTAAATGACACATCTGGTTTCCACCTTAGGGCTCTGAACCACCGACGGGCATGCTCAGGTGTTAGCCCCATTCTGATTCTGGCCTTGGTTTGAAAAAGTTTATAACCATTCATGTGTTCCTTAGGCATTTCAGCTGCCACCTCTGCTAAGGGTCCACTGAGCTGTGGCCTCAGCTCTATCATGCACTGGTCTGTAAGGATGCTGTACTCATGGCAGACCTTTTCAAAATTTTCTAAGAAGGCTCCAGTATCATCACCTGCCTTGTAGGTGGGGAATTTTCTGTGATGGGAAACAGTACCTGGAGAAGGGTTGTTAGGGTTGGCTGGTAACTCCTGCTTAGCCCTTGCTAATTCCAGGGTGTGCTTGTGGGCCTCCGTCTGGATCTCCAACTCTTTTTCTTTTGCCTCCATAGCTCTTTTGTGGACAGCCTCTTCTCTGGCCCTCTGTCTGTCATGTTTCTTTTGGCGCTCCTCAGCCTGGAGTTTGGCCAATTCTAGTTGTTGCTGTATGTTTTTTTTCTCCTTGCCTGACATTTTTCCCTGCTCTGCCTGAGCTATCTTGGTTTGCGAGGCAAAAAAAAAAAACAAAAAAAACCCCACAGCTTTTAACTGGACTTCTCAGAATGAGAAGAAACCAGAAAAACTGGTTTGTAACTTGTCTTTTGCAAACTGTTAATTAGCCTCCAGCTAAGCCCAGCTGGAATCTTTTCTAACAAAGACTTGTTAGAAAAACCTTTATCTGTTTGCCTTCAGGGTATCTCTCCTTCACTGCTTCCCCAGCATCTCAAAGGAGGAATAAAAAATCTGGCTTTTGGTTCCTAAAAATCCCTCACTGCTGCTCACCATGTCAAGGTTCCTTCCCCACTCTGAACTTTAGGGTACAGGTGTGGGGACCTGCATGGACACTTCTAAGCTTAATTACTAGCTTTGATCTGGTATCACTGCCACCTGTTAAGATAAGTTCCTGTCTGCATCCTAAAGATTTGCCCATACCGGTGTTGCCCTGGCCTCTTCCTTTGTCAGTCAGTGTTAAAGGCATTCTGAACCATATGCATTTCCTCACCTTTTGGGGGCGAAGCCAGACTTTCAGGCACCCGCTCCCCTACTTGGTGTAAACTTTGCTTGTACCAATCAGAAACGAACACACACAGTTTTTGGGCCCCATCCCCTATGACACTTCTATGATGTCATAGTGGGTATTTTAGGCTGGTCTGCCATGTGCAGGCAGAACAGGAGAAAGAAAAACGAATCCTGTGTACCTTGTGCACACCCGTAACCGAGCCTGATCACCTCGAAGCCTCTCTCGGCTCACGTGTTTTAAGCAGAGTTTCTATGTTTGCCGGTACACTGCTCCCCTACCCCTTGTAACTATCCCCAATAAAACTTTTAATTAATTCATTTTAGTTGTGTGCGTGCCTGCAGTTTGCATCATGACCCAGACCCTCCTTGCATCCCTTACCTATACAGTCTATTGCCACGTGCAGCCTGGTAAATAACAGCTCTGCATTTTTCTTTCGCCCCTAAAAGTACGTAGCAATCTACACCACCATCCAGAATTATCAGTGTCTGGATCATTCCCTTTCCCCCAAAAACCTTCCCCTCCCTGGGTAGCCTTGAGAGACTCCTTCACCAATTCCCTGGTGAGTCCAGATCCAGTCCCTTGGATCTTAAAACAAGGAGAAATTAACCATTCTCCTTCCTGTCTCCCACCAATTCCTGGCAAGTCTAGATCCAATCCCCTTGGATCTAAAAACTAGAAAAAATCGATCAAGTATTAAGAAAATTTAGATGGGGCTACTATAAGGTGGGTGCATAACTGGCTGGATAACCGTACTCAGAGAGTAGTTATTAATGGCTCCCAATCCTGCTGGAAAGGTATAACAAGTGGGGTTCCACAGGGGTCTGTTTTGAGACAGGCTCTGTTCAATATCTTCATCAACAACTTAGATGTTGGCATAGAAAGTACGCTTATTAAGTTTGCAGAAGATACCAAACTGGGAGGGATTGCAACTGCTTTGGAGGACAGAGTCAAAATTCAAAATGATCTGGACAAATTGGAGAAATGGTCTGAGGTAAACCGGATGAAGTTCAACAAAGACAAATGCAAAGTGCTCCACTTAGGAAGGAACAATCAGTTTCACACATACAGAATGGGAAGAGACTGTCTAGGAAGGAGTATGGCAGAAAGGGATCTAGGCGTCATAGTGGACCACAAGCTAAATATGAGTCAACAGTGGGATACTGTTGCAAAAAAAGCAAACATGATTCTGGGATGCATTAACAAGTGTGTTGTAAACAAGACACGAGAAGCCATTCTTCCGCTAGGCCTCAACTGGAGTATTGTGTCCAGTACTGGACACCACATTTCAAGAAAGATGTGGAGAAATTGGAGAGGGTCCAGAGAAGAGCAACAAGAATGATTAAAGGTCTTGAGAATATGACCTATGAAGGAAGGCTGAAAGAATTGGGTTTATTTAGTTTGGAAAAGAGAAGACTGAGAGGAGACATGATAGCAGTTTTCAGGTATCTAATAGGGTGTCATCAGGAGGAGGGAGAAAACTTGTTCACCTTAGCCTCCAATGATAGAACAAGAAGCAATGGGCTTAAACTGCAGCAAGGGAGATTTAGGTTGGACATTAGGAAAAAGTTCCTAACTGTCAGGGTAGTTAAACACTGGAATAAATTGCCTGGGGAGGTTGTGGAATCTCCATCTCTGGAGATATTTAAGAGTGGGTTAGATAAATGTCTATCAGGGATGGTCTAGACAGTATTTGGTCCTGCCATGAGGGCAGGGGACTGGACTCGATGACCTCTCGAGGTCCCTTCCAGTCCTAGAGTCTATGAATCTATGAAAAAAAACTTTTAATTAAAGAAAAGAAAGGTAAAACAAAATCCTCTGGGAGAGATTAGCATACTAGCTACTCTCACAGACAACAGATTCAAAACACAGAGGATGTTCCCCTGGGCACAAATTTAGTTGCACAAAAAATACCCAATTTGATTCTACCTCTAATTGCATATGATAGGTTACAAAGAAATAAACATAAACCTGTTTATTCCTTCCTAAAACTTACTACTCTGATAAGAGGCTGGTTCCTTGATCTTTTTCACTCTGACTGAAACTGAAACTCTCCACAAAGGAAAAACTTCCCTCCTTCCTTTTGAAACATCTTGTTCCCCATTGGTTCCTCTGGTCAGGTGTTAGCTAGGCTAGGTGAACTTTTTAACCCTTTACAGGTAAAAGAGGCATTAACCCTTAACCATCTGTTTATGACACCGCCTCCCATGGCTTGCCGCCCCAAGCACACTCTTGGTGCACTGGTGCCTGGAGCCGCCTCTGATTCAGAGTTTCCAAACTTCAGATGTTTTAATTCATTTTCCACTAAAATTCAGACAAGTTTGAGCTGGATCCTAACCCATAATTCTTAGGCCTAAATACCTCAGGGTATTTAAAAGAAAGAAGCTTTGTTACATTACATTGTTGTGCCACGTGAGAGACCCAAGTTTCATTCTCTGTCAGGATCTTTTAATCCCTGGACTGGCAAGGCTATGTGTCCTGGAAAGGGAACAAGCTCATCTTGTTAGGTTCTTAGTACCCTATCACAGCCAGGTGCAACAGAATGACCTTTAGAATAATAGAATCATAGAAGATTAGGGTTGGAAGGGACCTCAGGAAGTCATCCAGTCCAACCCCCTGCTCAAAGCAGGACCAACGCCAACTAAATCATCCCATCCAGGGCTTTATCAAGCTGGGCCTTAAAAACCTCTAAGGATGGAGATTCCACCACCTCCCTAGGTAACCCATTCCAGTGCTTCACCACCCTCCTAGTGAAATAGTTTTTCCTAAAATCGAATTTAGACCTCCAGCACTTCAACTTGAGACATTGCTCCTTGTTCTGTCATCTGCCACCACTGAGAACAGCCTACCTCCTTCCTCTTTGGAACCTTCCTTCAGGTAGTTGAAGGCTGCTATCAAATCCCCCTCACTCTTCTCTTCTGTAGACTAAACAAGCCCAGTTCCTTCAGCCTCTCCTCGTAAGTCATGTGCTCCAGCCCCCTGATCATTTTAGTTGCTCTCCACTGGACTCTCCAATTTGTCCACATACTTTCTGTAGTGTGAGGCCCAAAACTGGACCCAATACTCCAGATGTGGCCTCACCAGTGCCAAATAGAGGGGAATAATCACTTCCTTCAATCTGCTGGCAATGCTCCTACTAATGCAGCCCCATATGCTGTTAGCCTTCTTGGCAACAAGGGCATGGTTGACTCATATCCAACTTCTCATCCACTGTAACCCAAGGTCCTTTTCCTCAGAACTGCTCCTTAGCCAGTCAGTCCCCAGCCTGTAACAGTGCATGGGATTCTTCTGTCCTAAGTGAAGGACTCTGCACTTGTCCTTGCTGAATCTCATCAGATTTCTTTTGGCTCAATCCTCCAATTTGTCTAGGTCACTCTGGACTCTATCCCTACCCTCCAGCATATCTACCTCTCCCCCCCAGCTTAGCATTATCTGCGAACTTGCTGAGGGTGCAATCCATCCCATCATTAATGAAGCTATTGAACAAAACTGGCCCCAGGACTGACCCCTGGGGTACTTTGCTTGATACCTGCTGCCAATTAAATATCGAACAATTGATCACTACCCATTGAGCCTGACAATCTAGCCAGCTTTCTATCCACCTTATAGTCCATTCATGCAATCCATACTTTTTTAACTTGCTGGCAAGAATACTCTGGAAGACCATCAAAAGCTTTGCTAAAATCAAAATATATCATGTCCTCTTCTTTCCCCATATACACAGAGCCAGTTATCTCATCATAGAAGGCTATCTGGTTGGTCAGGCATGGAGCCTAACTTGCAACTTCCTTTCATTTGTTAGCTGAAGAGGACAACATTATATTAGTTTAGCATAGTAAATGCTATAGGAGTTTTTCAAAGGCCTTAAAACACGAATTACATTCTCATCACACCTTATAAACAGATTTATCTCCCTTTTAAATCTCTCCTCTTTTTGATTCCCTAGGCTATCATTCAAAAGTGCTGATTCTGTTACTTCAAAGAGACTTTTGTTCAGTTACCAGCTTCCCAAGTTTTTTCCTGCCACATATCACATAAAATATGTTTTATTTTCAAATTATTTATAGCTTCAGTTATAGATTCATACATTTTTAAGGCCAGAAGGGACTCATCTATTCTGACTTCCTGCATTGCCCAAGCCACAGAATTTCATTTACTATTTCCTACAAGTAACCCAGTAGTGTGTGATTGAATGTATATTATCTTGTGTGCTTGTCACTGAATGGACATAAGAATTAGGGATCCAAATATCTGTGTAGTTTGGGAGAGTGAATGTGTTATCTGAATCTGAATCCATATTTAATGGCAGATCTCGAGAAGAAATCCTGACTTACTTGAAGTCAATAGGAATTTTTGCCACTGACTTTAAAAGGGCCTGGATTTCACACCCCTTTACCCATCTATAAAAATGGCTCCAAACAAACCCCCTGACTTGAACACATAAGAACTTTGGGAAATTTGAAATTGATATGTGAACGTTGTGCCTTAGTCTCATCTGTAATTATTACAGGCCAGGTTCTGATACCCTTCCTCACATTTAATCATCTACAGATAGTTCTACTGAAGTCAACAGTGCTCTCCACTCTGACTAAGGTTATCAGAATCTAACCATGATATGTAGATTTAACATAATCCACTTGATGGGCTCACTCCATGCTGAGCAGGGTTACCAGATAGCAAGTGTTGAAAAATTGGGACCGGGAAGAGGAGGTAATAGGCGCCTATATAAGACAAAGTAACAGAGGGGTAGCCATGCTAGTCTATATTCACAAAAACAACGAGGTGTTTGGTGGCACCTTAAAGAATAACAGAATCTGTAATTTTCACCCCATGCAACTGAAGAAGTGGGATTTTTACCCATGAAGGTTTATGCCCAGATAAATATTTTAGTCTTTAAGGTGCCACCGGACTTCTCATTGTTTTTATATAAGACAAAGCACTGAATATCGGGACTGTCCTTATAAAATTGGGACTTCTGGTCACCCTAATGCTGAGACCCCATTTTTTCAGTTGCCAGTCAATCTCTCCTAACTGAAATGTCTTTTTTCGTTCAGTGCTAGCTGGTTTCCCTGTATCAGCTTGCAAAACCACCCTTGTCTTATTCTATCTGTATTCCTGACCCTTTTATATAAGGGACCACCTGTTGCCTTATCGCCCATCACGACAGCTGAAATCAGTTAACATGGAATGGCTGACTATCCTGAGATACAATCCAGAGGCTGGTTGGCATGACCTTTTCCAACGAGGGTTAGCATTAATAAAATACTTTCCCCATCCATTTATATCACATTTCAGCTTCAGCATCTTTCAGGACAAATCTCAAGACTCTGTTTCCATTCAGATTTTTGTTCTTTGCCTAATTGTGTGTTGTCTTATTTATATACAGCTATTGTCTCCCTAGCTGCTGCCCCATAGTTCAGTTGAGGCCCAGCTAGTTTTTGTAATATATTATTTTTAGTTGTTTTTTCTTACGTTGCCAAGAAGCCATTGGGTAATGAGGGCGGAGCTATTCAAATCTTTTCTAAAAAGTTACCATTTACCTTATTACAGCACATTTGGTAAACCCCAGTTTCACGTCAATAGGAAGAGAATATCCCATAAATAGGCTAATAAAATAAATAATATTTGACTGTGTATAGCTTTTTGTATAGTACACCAGTGAGCTTTCTGCAAAAAAAAAAAATGAAGCTAGAATGTAGAATAAAACAAAATCAAACAAACCTAGGCATGGCCCAACATCTAAACAAGTACTTTGCCTCAGTTTTTAATAAGACTAGTGAGGAACCTTGCGATGATGGAGGGATGATAAACGGGAATATGGACATGGAAGTGGATATTACCGCAACTGAGGTAGAGGCCGTACTTGAACAGCTCGATGGGTCGAAGTCGGAGGGCCCGGACAATCTCCATCCGAGGATATTAAAGGAACTGGCGCGTGAAATTGCGAGCCTGTTAGCGAGAATTTTTAAGCAATCGATAAACTCGGGGGTTGTGCCATATGACTGGAGGATTGCTAATGTAGTTCCTATTTTTAAGAAAGGGAATAAGAGTGATTCGGGTAATTATAGGCCTGTTAGCTTGACGTCTGTAGTATGTAAGGTCTTGGAAAAAATTTTAAGGGAGAAAGTAGTTAAGGACATAGAGGTCAACGGTAATTGTGACGAATTGCAACACGGATTTACTAAAGGTAGATGGTGCCAAACCAATCTGATCTCCTTCTTTGAGAAGGTGACGGATTACTTAGATAAAGGAAATGCGGTAGATATAATTTACCTAGATTTCAGTAAGGCGTTCGACACGGTTCCGCACAGGGAGCTGTTAGTTAAATTGGAAAAGATGGGAGTGAATATGAAAGTTGTAAGGTGGATAAGGAACTGGTTAAAGGGGAGACTCCAGAGGGTCGTATTGAAAGGTGAACTGTCGGGCTGGAAGGAGGTCACCAGTGGAGTCCCTCAAGGATCGGTTTTGGGACCGATCTTATTTAACCTTTTTATTACTGACCTTGGCACAAAGAGCGGGAATGTGCTAATAAAGTTTGCGGATGACACGAAGCTGGGGGGTATTGCTAACACGGAGAAGGACAGGGATACTATTCAGGAAGATCTGAACCACCTTGTAAACTGGAGTAATAGAAATAGGATGAAATACAACAGTGAAAAGTGCAAGGTCATGCATTTAGGAATTAATAATAAGAATTTTGGATATACGTTGGGGGCGCATCAGTTGGAAGCGACGGAGGAGGAGAAGGACCTTGGGGTACTGGTTGATAGCAGGATGACTATGAGTCGCCAATGTGATACGGCTGTTAAAAAAGCAAATGCGATTTTGGGATACATCAGGCGGGGTATTTCCTGCAAGGATAAGGAGGTGTTAGTGCCGTTATATAAGGCGTTGGTGAGACCCCATCTGGAATACTGTGTGCGGTTCTGGTGTCCCATGTTCAAGAAGGATGAATTCAAACTGGAACAGGTTCAGAGACGGGCTACAAGGATGATCCGAGGAATGGAAAAACTGCCTTATGAAAGGAGACTCAAAGAGCTTGGCTTGTTTAGCCTGGCCAAAAGAAGGCTGAGGGGGGATATGCTCGCTCTATATAAATATATCAAGGGGGTTAACGTTAGGGAGGGAGAGGAATTATTTAAGTTTAGTACTAATGTAGGTACAAGGACGAATGGGTATAAACTGGAATTAGGAAGTTTAGACTTGAAATTAGACGAAGGTTTCTGACCATTAGGGGAGTGAAGTTCTGGAATAGCCTTCCGAGGGAAGTAGTAGGGGCAAAAGACTTTCCTGGCTTTAAGACAAAGCTTGATAAGTATATGGAGGGGATGTTATGATAGGATCGTTAATTTGGGCAATTGATCTTGAATTACCACCAGACAGGTCTGCTCAATGGTCTGCGGGGAGATGTTGGATGTGATGGGTACTGAGTTGCTGCAGAGAATTCCTTCTTGGGTGCTAGCTGGTGACTCTTGCCCACATGCTCAGGGTTTAGCTGATCGCCATATTTGGGGTCGGGAAGGAATTTTCCTCCAGGGCGGATTGGCAGGTGCCCTGGAGGTTTTTCGCCTTCCCCTGCAGCGTGGGGCACGGGTCGCTTGCTGGTGGTTTCTCTGCAGCTTGAGGTCTTCAAACCATTTTTGAGGATTTCAATAACTCGGTCCTGGGATTGGGGTTGTTACAAAAATGGATGGGTGGGGTTCTGTGGCCTGCCTTGTGCAGGAGGTCAGACTAGATGATCAGATTGGTCCCTTCTGGTCTATGAGTCTATGAGTCTATGAGTCTAAACCAAGTTATTGTGGCTGTATCTAGAAATTATCTTTGAAATGCCTCCTGGCTGAGAACAATCTGTGAATTCCATTAATATGTATTTTAATCCCTCTTCAGGATCATTAACTTTAGTTAATTTAATAGTACTCAATTAATATATTAATAGTACTTCCCAAACTGGCGAGGGATGTTTTGAGGATAAATACATTAAAGTTTTTGAGGGGAAGACTCTACTATGATGGAGGCTATAACATCAGCCCCTGAAGGGGTTAATCTGGCTAGATAGTCCAATTAACCACCGAGGCTGCACGTGGGGGAGGAACCAGGGAGCAATGAGGACAAATTAAAGGATAAAACTCTTGGACAGGAAGAGGCAGGGCTTGTGTAAAGCCAGGTAGCTGAGGGCACAATGAGGCTGGAGTGAAGAGATCTGTAGTCACTCTCTCTGGATATGTCTACACTGTGATTACACACCCGCAGCTGGACCATGCCAGCTGACTCAGACTCACAGGGCTCGAGCTCGCAGAGCTCTTTAATTGTGGTGTAGACATTCCAGCTCAGGTTGCAGCCCAAGCTCTGCAGTCTTCTCACCTCACAGAGTCCTAGAGTTTGGATTCATCCCAAGCCCAGACATTTGCACTGCAATTAAACAGCCACTTAGCATGAGCCCCTTAACCCAAGTCAGCTGGCACAGGCCAGCCATGAGGTTTTTATTGCAGTGTAGACATACCCTCTGAGGCTAGGAAGAGACCGGAGCTTGGCCCAGGGGGATGAGCATACCCAGACCAGGGTGGAGAAGGAATCTGATAGAGGCAGTGGAGGAAGCACTCCAGGGAAACAGCAGCAAGGTGTGGAACAGTGCAGTCCTTAGTTGTTGGTTGTAGCGTCCTGGAGCCAGGAGAAGATGGCAGGCCCAGTTTCCTGTACCAGTCACTAGGGAAGTGGCACCTTGTGGGGCAATGAAGTGGACGACTACCTGGGACAGTTAGTACAGAGAGACTTTGGTACAAAAAACTCTTACAGTGACCAGGTCAAAGGGCCAAGCCATGAAGAGGGAGCACTTGCATCCCGAGAGAGAGAGAGAATTGGAATGAGAAACAGCAGGAAGAGGCATCAGACTGGCAGAGCTAATTCCCAAGAAAGCCAGGAGCAGGTGCTCCAGTGGAGAGTAGATTATCCCGTGATAGATAGATTAGACAGATAACCAAGCTGTTAAATAAGATAAGTACTACTGCCACTTCTTATGATATACCACTAAACATATCCCCAAAATTCAGTGCATTGCTGTTTACAATATTTTAACAAGTTTTCAGTATACACGTGACAGCGTTTCTATCCTGACTATTTTGTATTTACTTTCAATTGTGAGTTTATATGACACCATATAAGCTTATAATATAAAAGGTTGCATGTACAGCTATTGATCCCCTACTAATGATTTTCAGCAGGAGGTAAAATACAGCCCCTTTTCTCTTTGAAGCATTGAGGCTGCTATCTGAAGGAGCCACAACTAGTATGTTGCTGTTTGTTGTGGGCGTATTTTAACTGTTATTTTTTAGGGTCCATTTTGTAATGCTGCTCTGTAATCCAACATTTTGTTTTCCACCAAAAAGCAATATATTGGAAGTGTAAAAAACAACCCAATGTTTCTGTTATGGTGAGGAAGTGAGTCTGACTAGAGAAGTATCTGAAATTAATGCGTCTGGATGTTTCAAATTAGCATTATTTGTACTGAAAAAAAATCAGGAAATGAAATTAATGCCAAATAAAACATCTGGAAAAATCACAACAATACAGTTCATAGTCTGAATTACAAACAGAATTTCAACTGGAGAATAGAGGATGGCACTATAGCATTACTGCTATGATAGTGTAGACCATCGGACCCAAATGTGCATTCAGAAGAGTGCACAAATTTGCACTCCCCAGGCCACTGTTTGCAAATCAGGATACGCAACTTTAACTTGCAAATGCACTGTAGGCATTGCTTGCGGATAAATTGGGCACATGCAGAAATGCACGTGCACGTCTGAAAATATGAACCTGCAGATGTATGCACAATATAAAAGTGCCAGTCTATTTCTCTGTCATAAGCAACAACAAAGAATAAGGGGATGGATTTCAGATGAGGCCTTAGCCCAATTTGTAACTTTTCATGAGTAATTTTAGCCTTTACATAATTGTGCCTACAATGAACTGTAGGTGTGGCTGGCAGCAGATAGACTGCTTAATGATTTGTTTATACAAACAGGCAGAGGTGCTGGAACAATTTGTATAGCAGGGGTCCTGAGAGCCATTGAACCAAACTGTAAATCCTGCATATGATGGAAACTACTTCAAGCCAGGGGGTCCTGCAGCATGCCCAGTACCCCTAGTTCCAGCACCTATGCAAACAGGTAGCGAGATACCTAAGTGCAGGGCCATCTTTAGGCCGATTCCTCCAATTCCCCGGAATCAGGCCCCGCCCCTAAGAGGGCCCTGCACCCATGCCTAAGAGGGCCCCAAGCCTTAGGCACCTTTTTAATTTTTTAATTTTTTTACATACCCTGCGGCGCTCCGGGTCTTTGACTGCACTTCAGCAGCGGGGAGTCCTTCACTCACTCCAGGTCTTCAGCGGCATTTCAGCAGTGGGGGGGGGGGTCCTTCAGTGCTGCCGAAGACCCGGAGAGAGTGAAGGACTCACCGCCGCCAAAGTGCCTCTGACCTGGACCGCCACCAGGTATTCAAATCGGGCCCCGCAGTTCCTAAAGCCAGCCCTGCCTAGTGATTCCTCTTGCACCTGCAAAATTAGAGGTCATCACTGAAAATCAGGCCCAAATGATCTAATTCTGTTTCATTGTTGTCTGTGAACAGAAGGTTTTATTTTGCTGAGCTAACCTTATCAAGGAGGAGTTGTTCTTTTCATTATTCCAGATGGATGAGTGGACTAATTATTTTGTGTTTTAAAGAGAATGTTCCCCAAGAGGTTTTTGACTTCCAAGACATGGTCAGTGGAACAGCTGAGCTAGGGGTGAGCACACAGAACAGCCTAAGGCCAACATAATCTCGATTGTATCACATGCTCCTTGAAATATATGTGGACCCAGATCCAGAATCATGTGCACTTGAAGTCCTTACCAAAACCCCTTTATCTAAAGCCCTCAGGTAAAATGTCTTCAATTTATGCACAAAGCTCTCAAACCTGAAAATGTTCCCACTTACATTATTGGGGCTACCTGTAAATGCAGGGATATATTTGTATGGAACAAGTTATGGTGTTGGGACCAAGTTGTGATGGGTGCCTTGAGTGGAAATTCAGAGAGTGACAAGATTAGTATTAAGATTCTTTGGTTGACCATTACTGCGTTAACATCTAATACTCATTAAAGTGTGTGGAGTGAATGCGGGGTGGGAGGAGGTTCTTGAGTCAGAGGGTGAGGTACCTAGGTGCTAAATAAAATGTATTATTACTATTTTATTATTATTGTTGTTATGAAAGAACCAATATTCTGTTGAAAGTCCCCCTACTTCCCCCTCAAAAGACAGATATTTACAATCTTTACTTTTCTGGTTGTGACACTTTCTATTTCTAATGCTGGGAGTATTCTCTTACTTTTGATTATATACTTTCTTACAAAAAGAAATACCAACAATCCAGTTTTATTAATGAGGTATGATAGCTTATTAAAATGGCACACAGCTATCCAATAACATTCTACACCTTCAGATATGATAATTTGGTTAAAAATTTGATGCGGTGCAAACATACTGGAAACTGAAAACTCATTGGGCTTTTAACTGGTAAGACTGACAAAAATATTTTACTTATAAACTGCCCATAATACCTAATTTGTATTAATATTTTAATTTAAAACTGATTTCTTAGGGGCAGATCCTCATCTGCTTAAAATCAGTGTAGCTTCATTGACATTGATGGAACTACACTAATTTACTTCAGATAAATTGAGAGTCCGTACCTTAATGTTTTTTTTAATTGTATTTTCCTGTGAAACTCAAAGTCACCACTTCTTAAATGTGTGGTAAGTTACATTCTGCTGGTCCGTAAGACATTTAACCATAGATAAATCTGTGCTGTCAAAACAGGCTTTTAAAAGTTGAGCCAAATCCAAGAAAAAGAAGGGTTTATCCATAATAAAAGTTGGCATCAGCTTATCTATAAATTCTTAAATGTAAGAAAAACACTAAAATCTTCTTAAGAATCTGAATTTTCAGACTAGCTTGCTTAACTCAAGGGCATTTACAAATGTAGGCGATCTCACGCCTCAAACACTAAGGATACAAAGGCATCACATTTATGCTTCATATTTATTTGTTATGACATTGCCCCTAAGAAAACTAACACTACTGTTCAAAGAGTATTATTGATGGTGCAATGCGTGATAGGTTGATACATTGTGACAGAAGCTAGAAAGCATAGGAAAGGACTGTTGTCTCCAGATTTGACTCCTTGAGCCTCTGGAAAAAAATGTTGTAAGTTACGGCAATTTCAGTTAAAACCAGAACTGTTAGTGGAAGACATAACCAAATGCCACACATCCTGGGAATAATTTAATCACTGAACATCCAGTTGCTTTTTTTATTACGTTCATTGGTGATTTAGAACACTATGGATGTGATTGTCAGTTACACTAAGGACATTGGCAATATACAGAGGCCTTAAAGTGGATGGAACAGAACGTGTAATTCATGCCCACTGTAGGGCCACTTTGCACTGCCAGAGTGGTGTACAGGAACCTTCCTGTAAATGAGAATTAGCCCTATGACTCTGATCCTGCAAGACATTCTACATGGGACCAAAGGCTATGCATGCACGGAGCAGCTTGTTGGCGTGGGACCTATGTTACTTATATGATTACAAGCAGGGCTGAACTGCAACAGTGAGTTTTTGAATTTTCTCAATTAATTACTTTAAGAATTCACATTTTCATATACAGCTGTACACAGTGCAGTATATATGGATTCTTTGCTAAACATGCTGCTCCAAAACAAACATCTCCAGTAAATAAACTATTAGAATCACCATGGGTAGGGTTATGTCAACACTTCTACACAGTTTTTCCAGGGGCTATAGTTCAATTAGGAAAAAATTGCCACAGACTGAAGCTCAGTTCAAAGATAAATCAAAGTTAATCAAATTTGGAAGAAAACCTCTTTGACAATTTATCACTCTTAGGAATGCAGAGCAAAGAAAACTAATGAGATCTCAGGAGCTGTTTTACATCCTTGTAGATAATAAAAGATTTTTTTTAAAAAGAGAATCATGCAGGATTTTAGACCATAATGCCTTGGCTATTTGGATGCATAGAGGTAAATTCTGTCCCCCAGTCCAGCCCCTGTTGCTCTAGCAGTACAAAAAAAGGGCATTATAAGGACTTCTCCTGCCTGCATAGCCCCAGGCACAGGAGAGAAGTGATGTGCTCAGAGAACTTAATTTTCCAGGTGTCTCCAGGACTAGGGAGATACAAAGAGCTGTGGCCTGCCTGAACCATGACCTTCTTGAGGTGCAGCATAGAATCTGACCCATGTAGATAAAAATAAGATGACTCAGCTATTTTTGAGGAATGGGAGGAGGCCATGCACACAAATTCTCCCCACATTTCTGAAGGAATTTACAGCATTTTAGCTGTACAATTCCCTGTGTCTTTAGCGGGAGGTGCAGTCTAACACTCTGTGTACTCTTTTGAGACTTGAGTCCTTACTTTGTTTAATGTGTGGAATTTTTGAATGGCTGGCAACAGGATTAATAGAGGTGACCATAAGGACTCCTGTTGAGCAGTCTAAGTCAATAACCAGTGACCTAAGAAAGATTTACAAAGTGGACACAAACATCTCTTTAAAAGCTGTTCTGGTCTAGTGCATCAAAAATCCCCCTTTTAAATAGTGCCCAGTATGGTTCTCCTGTTCCACCAAAGTCATTCAGCTGGGGATATGTAAGAAGTAAATATAATGTACTAACCTGAAGATTTGGTCCCTCCTTTTAACCTTTTCTTTATTCTCTTTTTTCTCCCATTATATCTATTGTGCTCATCTTTACATTTCATTCCAATTTCTCTTATTTTTTCATTCTAAATATTGCTTTTATTTTTTCTTACTATTTCCTGCCTTCCATCTTCTCACCATCTTCTCTCTATCCATCTTCAGCAACCCTTATTTTTCTTCTTCCTCTATGCTGCTCCTCATCTTCTCCACAAATCCTCCTCCTTCTGTTTGTTCTCTATCTGTTACCCTTTACACCAGAATCCACTCTTCTTTTTCCCTGCCTCCACTCTAGTTCTGTCCCCTTCCTGAGTCTCATCAGTCCATGGGGGTCAGTTTACCTTCAGTTAATTTAAAAAATATTTAAGGAAATTTACCAACAAAAGAACGTGTTCAAATAGCTCTATGGGTTATAATGAAATATAATAAAACAAGCAGGGAAATTCAGTATGACACTATCCTTAATTCATACTGCTACACTCTATTCCTTGTTAACTATCACAGGATGAAATATGAATTTCCTGATTTTATTGGGGGGGTTTCCTAAGAAGAAAGTTTTCCCATACTTTTGTTCAATGTTCTTCTAAATTATGGATGGGTTGTCTCACTAAGGTTGTCAGAATATACATATAACAGAAACAATGGTCTTTTGAAAACTATTAAATAGAAATACATTTTAGATGTATATTAGATCTATGAAAATTCATATTTTATATTTAATTGCTATTTCTGCTCATGTTACAGAATTAAAGAATATAATTCAGAACAATTATTGGAAAAGATATTGAAAACAATAACAAAACCATCAACCAATTCCTGAACTGCTACCACAACCAAATGCTAGCATCACCAGAATGAACTTAGCATGATTCATCTTAATCCTTCCATAAAAGTTATCCACTGCTAGTAATAATTTAGTTGAAATATCAAACCTAGATGGAAGCACTTATGAAAAGTTAACTTCTAACTAGCATATTTCAAAGAGGACTAAAATGCTCTATGGCAGCGACAGTGAACATTTTTGGTACTGCGTGCCAAGAAATTACAGAAGACTGACTCATCACCATTTGGCCAGTTGGCAATACAGAGGCATTTGTCCAGCAATCAGCAGGACTTCTGCTATTACATTTTGATAGACATCATTTTAATTCTAGTCTGATACTTTGTGGTTTTCAATGCAACACATGCCAGCCACACTTATCTCACTCACTGGTGATTCATATTGTTATAGTGGATGAAGCTATTCAAACAAGTACGTTAAATTGAAGGTTGTCAACAATGCTACCGGGAATTCTCTCTCTCTCTTTATCTCTTTTTCCCCCTCTGTAGAAACAAAAGAATCAGGCAAAGTATTCCAAATTTGGAAAATTGCATATTTGGGATTGATTATTTTCCTCAATCCTGCCATGCTCAATATTTTATATGTAGGAACTGAGATTAAATATGAACCGTTTATTTTCCACACAGTGCTCTTTTGGAACTCAACCATTTCCTTCACAAGTCTGTTTATTTCTAACCACTAGAGATCTGCAGTGCAGAGATCTTCAAACTTGATTGTGTATGGCTGCCTGCTGTGTGGTGACATATTTCCTAGCAGTTGGACCTTTAGAAGCCCTTCTGGAAAGATGTTCTTTCCATATGATTGGTGCACTTTTTTGATGTTGCCAGCATTGTATTTGAAAGTATGTGAATTTTTTAGATGTTCCCTCACTAAAGTAAAGCGTTTCAGCTTCCGTTGTCCCAATATATCTTGAGTATTCTGCACTTCTTTTCAAATATAGCATAAGATCTTGGCTTGATTGAATCAATGGGAAAATTCAATGGGCCAAGATTTCACCAACAGCATCTACCATCATGCCTAAATCTTGAAGTTTTATATTTAGTTCATTGAAGTTTTGAATGGAGTTAGGAAAAATCAGAACATTCATCCATTGGAAGCTTGTTAGTTCTGGGTAATCTTGTTCTTTATGAACTAAGAACATCCTGATTTCTTCCAAACATTCCAAAAATCAATCAAGAAAATAGCATCAGCCTAGTCCTCTGGCAACACTGCACCTCAGGAATTCTAAATATTGAGAGTTTACTTGTGAAAGTGTTTTAAACTCAGTTATTAAAGCTCTAGTGGCAATGAAATTCATAGCTTTATTACCACCTTTATATGTCTTCAAACACAGCTAGACTTTCTTTAGGATAGGGCACCTTTTGATGCTTGGTATAATTAAATTCTACCTCCCAGTGACTGACTTCCTGAACAAGATATTTACTGAAATCTGTCTTACAACCAACCACAGAGGGAACTTCAACTGTTGTCACTCACACAATGTTGGAGATGCCTCTGCACTGAAAATATCTATGCAGTTCTTTTTGTATTTGGTATTTTGCTATGTGTCTCATGATAACCACAAGCCAGTCCAAGAATTTACATCTGTATAGTCATCCAAATGACTCAAGAGCGTGGCAACAGTTTTCAAGTCCATTCTAAGCTGCCCGTGCATGTCTTTATTCATAGGTTGAATCAGTCTTTAGTCAAATTTCTGCTTCACAGCAGCTCTTTAAACCATTCTCTGCTTTTGTGTTTGTTTAGAAAATCTTTGAATAAAATAGTAACATGGAAGAGTATTTATTACCTCACTAATATATCCCTGATCAGGAAATGGTTTCCCTGGCTGTGTGATACATGATACTTAAACTGCAGCAGCTACAAAATCATTTGAACTATGAACTGTGTAAATACTTGGAGTGAAATTTGTGCCCCGGTGAAGCCAATGGTAAAATTCACAGTGACTTCAATGGGGTCAGGATTTCACCTTTGACCTTCAGCATCCTTACCCCTCATCCAACCTTGGGGATGCTCAAATAGCCTATTAGTGCACTCCCTATAGTGACATTTTGCTATATTTAGAGACATAACTACCCCTTTGGAAGTGGAAATGTCAGATTCATATTTGTGTGCACAGTTGCAGTAATTGTATCCACAAATGCCGTTGTACAATTGCAATTCATTTTTGCCTGAAAACTTCCACCTTTTTTGTCAAATAGAAAAGTTATCTTAAAGAATTATTCATTATATCATTTGATAGTTTGTCTTGATAAGAGTGATGGCATCAGGTGGAGTCAAGATATTATAGGGGTCAGCTTTCAATAAGATACTGTTACAAACATCATTAAATCGTATAGGGTGCTTTAGATTTATATACTATTCATAAACATTTGAGGGATCAGAAATTTAGATTTTTATTGCTTGTTTTTATTTAAAGTCACTGCCAGTTTCTAATGTGATTTGTTGGTTCTAATAGTGATTAAATCTAAAATGTTCAGAAGTGCCCACTAGCCTGGGGTTCTCAAATTATAGGTGCCTACTTGGGGATAACTCGGTGGCTCAAACTGAGCAACTAAAACATAAACACCCAAAATTACTGGACACTTTTGAAAAGGGTTGTCCTCAGCCAATAGCAGTCACTCTTGTCTGTGGCAAACAGTGAGTCCAATTTTTTTCTTCCCCTCCCCTTTAACTGTGCATTTTGGAATTTGTAGTAGCCTAGGTGGGGAAAAGATATCTCCCATTGTTTCTACAATTCCTCAGAAATGAGGTGTCCATTTTAAGCACACTGATGGAAACTTCAAGAAGCACTGGAAACATATTACTTTTAATTCAAAATATAACGCTAGGTCCAAAACTACCAACCAAATCAAACATTTGGTTAGTACAGATCTTGATCTGAACTTAATGGCTTTGGTATTCTCCTATAATGCAAAACACCAAACCAAATATGAAGACCTTTTGGGAAGCTTGGATTTCTAGCTGGATCCGAATTCCATGTCGCTTTAATCAATGTAGCATTCACTAGAGAAAGTGGCTGATTTTATCGTTTTCAAATGCCTGATGCTTTAGCTTATTTTTCTAATAACCATTTTATACACAAAACTATGTACTAATTAGCACAGAACCTCCTCGAACTCACAACAGTGTGAATTAGGAATAACTTCACTGAAGTTAATGGAGTTATATCGTTGTAAAGCAGGTACAAGATGAGAATCAGGCCCTTTCCTGCTGTGGAGAACTGGAAATGCAAGAAATGTCTTCTTATGGTGATTGTACATTTCTGTACTCTCTAACTGAGTGCAGGGGATTCTAATGCACATTCAGTTTACCCTTCTTCTCCCTACGCTCAAAACTATGACTGTTCCTCTGGGATTTTTTTCTTTTTCTTCTTTAAAAGAAAAGCGGTGTCTTTTCACACATGTAACCAAGATTTGGAAGTCTGCCAGCATCTGTCTGACTCATCATTTTCCAAAGATACTGCGAATACTGAGAATCAATTCTAGCTGTGAGACTGAAGATAGACACTTAGAGTGCCAAGTTCCATTGCATTTCACCATTTGAGTCCACTGTAATGAAAGAATGCAAAGCAGAAAGCAAAACAGCTCTTTCTGTTGCTATCCTACTACCAATCGTATCACAGCCAACATCGCTCTTTTTGCTAAGAATATGAATAATGTACAAAAGAATTTTAGAAAAATATCTTTGGGCTAGAAAACTGAGACTAATCATAGTATTGTTTTTCATGAAAATAAAGCTTGCTTTGAAGTATTTATGCTCCTTCCTTACTATTCCCTTGGCTATATTTTGTTTTCATAATGTTTATTCAGTTAACTTAGCTATTTTTGTACTGATCTGGTCTTACTGCTTTCTCTCCTTTCCCCGCCTCTCTTTTGATGCATGCGTTTTTGGTTTTCTCAAGCTGATTTATCTCTGTCAAAAATTGCTTCATTGCATAATGCACTGGACAGAAATCCATTACTTATGGTACGTCTCTTGCTGCTGGAAAATGTGTTTCATGTGGAGATGGATTATTTTTTTCCCCAATGTTTGAACACTATTTTCCATTCACGCAACATCAAGATTGATCTTTAAACTGACACACCAAAGCCTGACTGGGGTGCTGAATTTTTACAATACTTTAGCTAAATATGTATAGGTATTGGTATAAGTAAATGTAGGGGTGGGGAACCAGGTATCTTTAGCCACTAGTCCAACCTTTACCACCAACTTGAAATAAATTCATACCTTTTCAGAGGTTCAAAATAATTTGGATTTTGAGTTTGCCTATTCTCACAATTTGCAGCCCAACGACATTCAGATCATGTTCAGAAAAGCATTCAAACTTTTGATTTCTTATTCAAATATATATTTTTTGACTTTTCTTTGTTCCCACTTAATTTCAGTACATTTTGAATGCTTGGGATAAAATACTAGCTATAAGACAGAAGGTAGACAATCACTGTCTTCTTGTTAGCATATGCACAGCATGCCTCAGGTGCACATGACCAGGATTCATCACTGAATTTGGTCTGCGGGTTGGATCATTAGCTTCCCTGGCTCAGGCCAGGTACTGAAGGGGAGTGTGACGTGAATGCTGATCCATGCCCCTCACAATCAGTGTGAACTGGGATGATGCTCAGAAGAGGCTAATATTCATGCAGAATGTGCTTAGACACACCTACTTTGAATTTATGTTGCTTGAAGACCAAAGCTTCTACCTGACTGGAAAAAATCTAAGCAAGAATCATTGGAATTTAGTTTGCAAGGTCTTACAGCTTCCCTATCCTGTGATATAAGTTATTTGTGTTAAGAAAAGTTTTAAGTTTACAGTAAATTACATTTCAGTACATTTTTGGCTAACAAATGAGACTGAAGTAAGGGGTTTTCCATCACTTTTATGTAACTGGACAAATATTTACCTGCAATGGCACTGACTATTTTATTAACTGAGTGTAGCATTAGCAATCTTACTAACTGTGAAGAGCATTATGCAAGGAATAATCAATGTTTGGATGGAAGTCCAAGGTCACAACGGTTCAGTCTAAGCAATATTACTTGACAGAGAATTCTGGACAAGATTTACAATATATCTTCCCACTTTCCAAATGTGGCATTTATTCTATAGTCCTGGATTCTTTGTTGAGTAATGCTCCTTCAGATTAGCTGTTGGGACTCTGGAGCTTCAGCTGAACATTGATTTTTCTGTAGATAATGCTATTCATAGTGAGTAACATTGCCAATGCCATTTTTGGGAAGGCAATGGGGGGAGGAAGAATGTTCAGTATTTGGAAGTCAGCTAATTTATACCAGCTGAGGATGTTGCCTTAATATTCCTAAAGAACTTTTACATCCCTATTGTCGCTGCAAATTATTAATGTAATATTTTATGTTCATAATAGTGTGATGCTAATTTTTAAAATCTATTTGTAATATGTTAGAAGCTCAGATATAATTATTAGATAAGATGTGATCAAACAGAAAAAAAACACTGTTGTGGGCTGACTACGAATATCAATCCCTTAAAGTCAAAGCTGCCCTCTAGTGGCCCATCTGCATTCAACAAAATGGCATCTGACCACACCCAGCCAAGTATAAACAGTTGTCCTTTTATGGTATTAAAAAAGCAAATATCTACAGGCAGCTTTCATTTTCTGAGCTGTTGTTCTCTATGTACACATTGTTACTCCATTGGATTTCCCATTGTTTTGCCAAGTGAATTTTGTTGATTTGAAATCCTTTTGAATTATAGCTATGTTCATTTTGTTATAATCCTCCGGGTGATTTCCTGATCATTGCTGATAATCTTGTTGCAGAATTTAGTTAGCAGTGTTTTATTATATCAAAATTATCCATGAATCATTAGTTTATTGTGCACCAACGGTGTGCTCCATGCTGTGCAGAGCAGAGAGAAGACATGGTCCTTATTGGACAAATTTACAATCTAGAAGGCAGTAAATCAGCAGAAAATGGATTTATCACACAACAAACAGTTTTCTTTTTATTTCTTTTCTTTTATTCTGGTTAAAAACTAATAATACAACTGGGATCACGGGTCCATCAGAAAGTAGGAAGGCAATTTGAAAAAATGGACACACATAGAAGTAAGCAACATATTTTGTAGAAAAACGAATGATATGGGTTACAGCCAGAAAAAGGGCCAGTTCTTCCTCTAGTGTAAAATGACTTCTTGCCACTGAAGTCAATGGAGCAACACTAATTCATATCAGCTGAGGGTCAGTCCTGGAGACTACAGTATAAATGATATAAGAAACAAGTAGGAAGAAAAGCTGTTTTTTGAATAAAAGTTGTTTTTTTTTAATCCAGCAAATAGTGTCAACATTAACAATGAAAAGTAGCCCTTCATTCAAATACATTTTGGATAAATCTTAAATCTAGTAATTTCTTTCCATGGCTAAGACTTAACAGATTTTCATAATGCTTCTTTGGTTAGTGGATTGACACCAATAGGACTCAACACAAACAAAATATATTTCATAGAAGGGTTTGAATAGACACAAATTTCTACATGTGGTATCCACACCTCTGTGTCCCCCATGAGACTCTTAAACCCCTGTCTGTCATTTTCTGGTATGACTTTACTCCCATGGTGTGCATAAGTAACAATATAGTAGGAAAAGAGGCCATCTTCTGGACAAGTCAACAGAGGCTTAGGATAGGAAGTGGATGGTAATAGCTTCAATTACTCTGATTCCAAATGGCATATTTGAGTCATTCATATTTATGAACACACAGCTACCTTGTACTATCCCCTCATCTTTGGATTGATTGCAGAGCTGATTTTGAAGACAGTTCATATTTTTTAAATTTTCCAAATAAAAACTGTCTTCCGCAGCCAAGACAACAGTAACCTCCTGAAATCAGAGCACTCATTGCAAAGACGCTTCAGGACAATGGGGCCAATAGGACTTGAAGATATCACTGGGAGTGAGTTTGTCAATTAATATAAAATGTTTTAGATAACAGCGAGAACAGGGAATGTCACTGTCAGTTCTCTAGACCAAGAATTATTATAAAAATAACCTCTTCCTCCATTTTCACTACCCTTGGTAACACACTTAACAAAGGCAAAAGAATGAATCAGCTGGAGAAATCATTCCACTGGGAGAGCAATGAGCTGTTTTTGAAAGCTATACCACTGGACCTTATTGCTATAACAAGAAAATTAAATATAAGAAGCATGCCTGTGAGATGAAAAATATTTTGTTGAGCATGGAATGGTTTCAAGAGGGACCATTTGTTTATAGGGCGAAGAAATATATAGTAGGATTCAGGGGCTTATTTTGCAGCCACTTTCCTAAAAGTGTTCAAGCTTGTGTCTGATGCAATGGTAACTGTTTTTTTTTCATATTTCAATTCTAACCAGGTTTTTAGAACATTTTCCATTAAGCCTTTCCCACTCTCTCATGAACAGAATTTTCAGAGCTAGAGAAATCAAACAGGAAATATTAACATGCATGTACTGATTTTGCAGACATTTAGATTATCCTTATATCACCAGAGGAAACCCTATAATAAGTTGTTGGGTAATTCAATGCCAAGTTTAATGCAGCTTAGATGACAATAAACACATTAAAGAATGAGACTCTCATTATCTCAAACTCTTGCCCTATCTAATATTCAAGTAAACAGGGAGAAGTTAGAACGGGTTAAAGAATGGGCTGTCTTGAAATTGGTCTTCTACAGATAAAACCCAATCCAAAACAGAACCTGTATTCTGTGTGGCTAAAGCACTAAGACTGCTTTGAAAATACAAATCTATGGGAATTAGGCACCCAATTGCCGTTGAAATTCAGTGTGAGTTAGGTCCTCAGGCTATGTCTATGCTGCAATGTGAGCTCAGAGTTTAGAAGAACTCATGTTAACAGGTCCTGGGTTTGTTCACCTAGGACTTGAACATCTATACTCACGCGTAAACCCAGGTGGGGAATTGGTGAACTCTGGGTCCCAATGTGGGGGTCCTGTATATATATGGCATTATGCGAGCCTGGGTCCAACCACCCATGTCCCAAAATCCTACTGCTTTCCCAAAATGTGGTCACTCTAGCAATTTGTTCATGGTGCAGTGTGGGAAAACTTGACTGTCCACCAAACATGTATGTCCAGAGGACAAAAAAATACTTTTGTTGGACTTCCAGAATACAGCTCCATTGGGGCTATGTCTACATTGCAAAGCAATAAGAGTTGAACCTTGGTCCCACCTTGATTCAGGCTCAGACTATCCTCCCTGTAGGATCCTGGGACCCTGGGTCTGAGCCCTGGGTTAGCATGATTTGTGTATAGATAGAAGGGGGGTTAGACTTGAACCTGTTTGACCCTGTTGACACTGCAGTGTCAACATACCCTTAAGCTCCTTTCAAGATTCCAGCTTACCTGTGTTAAGGGAGATACACAAAAGTATCTAAAGCAGAAATTTCATATAAACTGCAGGCCTTCATGACAGGCAATGGTAGTGTTAAACTCTGTGTATGAAATATACATGATGATCAGAGAAAAGAAACCCAGGGTAGAGCTGGAAAAATACATTGTATAGTGAAGTGCTGTCAGTAAGACAAGGAGGAATTTTAGTGTTGATTTTTCATAGTATAATATTACTGAGAAAAGTATTGGGGTAGACTCTCTGCACTGCTCCCTTCCCTTTGTGGAGCCCGGAAGGCACAAAGGGAAAAGACTGGCTAGATCATCCAACCTGAGGATTACTCTGTTGTGAGATTCTTGAGGATTAGTCTGGTGTGAGACCTATGCCACCACTTCTGCAGCCCCAGGGCATACTAGATGGGGAGGTGCAGGAAGGAGGCCTGGCCAGAACATGCTGAGATCTGTCTCAGCTCAGCTGGTGTACAGTCCCTTGGGGACCATCGCCAGCCAGTGAAAGTTAGAATATCCCCTGGCTGTTGTTAGCTGTGTTGCAACTGGACAGTGAACCAGTGAGTCACGACTGGCTCTTTAACAGCCACTCACTACCCTGCCTCTGCTTTGCCCAGCATAATATAGGGGAAGCAGAGAATCTTCCACAAAACTCTAGGGAAGCTGTTAAAGAACTTGTAAAATTAATATACTAGGCTCGTTGCACATAACTGACTACTAAAGGCATTGGTTTGCCGAAATCTTCAGTACCTTTAAGGACATTCCCTGCAAAAATAAAAATAGCTACAATTAAATTGCTATCAGCAACATCACTATGAGAATAATCAATAGATTAAACACAGCTGCCTCAGAGCTTCAGTCAAAGCTTCATGGAAAATGACTGGTTGAAGCTGAGGTTCGTTAACAGAATAATAAGAGATACTGGGGCAGGTTCTTGCTAATGGCCAAGCTGCACATGGTATAAATTGGGGGTGCTGTAGAGAGGTGGTTTAGAACTCACTTTTGCACTACCCTGATCTTGGTTCTACTTGGTGCAAACTGTTCCCTGTGCACTCTTGGAAAAGCACAAGGGCTGCTCTAATTTATGTCACTCTTCAATGGCTGCAAAAGGTGTTTAAAAGGCCAGACAAGGATTACAGTAAGGCAGCAGTACTTTAGCTAAACACCTGTTTCTTTGTCCTCACTCCCTTTTCCCGGTCAGCAGCAGAGATGGTGAATATATTAAGACCCTCTATACCATCAGAATTTCTCTCTGTTATATTTGAATGATCTTCCCTGGTCTGAATTAGCTGTTTTCATGGTCAGATTACAAGGGCAGTCCAGCACAAAACTGGTGCATCGAGGGATCTGGCCTTCTACATCTTCATTCTCACAACACAGCATATCCACTACCCTTCATTTTTATTTATCTTAGTTTTAGAAGGAATATATTATAATGTTGCAACTCTTGTGACTAATATATTATACTGTACAAAGACTGTGAACTGTTTGTTACAAATGATAGTGACTTAGATTGTGATTGCTGCAACATAAATTCTTGTTTGTCCCTGTTTTTACACTGTGGAAATATTCATGAACACACATGATTCAGCTCTTAAAACTGAAATACATCTCATGTCAGTGTTCAGCCCACTTGTATCCTTCGAAAGAGCAAATGTTGGTTCTGATTCTCTTCTTATTCCAGTTTTAACACCAGCTTAATCTCACTGACTTTACAGGAGTTTGTTTTGATTTACCCTGGTACAAGTGAGAGGAGAATCTGGTTCATCAATATTTTGCATGGACAGTACTGCATAATAAGGTTGCATGAGGCAGTAGACTCTCACACTGTTGTTGAACACAACTGGCCAGGTAAATGAGTAAGCAATACTGGGGTCACAAAGAAATCAGTGCTCATTAAGGGCTTAATCCAAAATTCATTGAAATGAATGGGAGTTTTTCCATTTATTCACTAGACTGTGGATCAGCCACTATAGTTTTAGTCTGGAATACTCAAAGAAGCCTAAGAGAGTAAGAACTTGAACCTGCAAGAGGCTGCTCAGCATTCTGACCCTGATCCAGCAAAACACTCCACCTATGATTAACTATAAGTGGTCTTATTGAAGTCAATGGACTACTCATGCACTTAGAGTTAACGTGTGTAAGTGTTCTGCTGGATCAGGACCCAGAGTTCTCTGCACCTTGCAGGATTGAGCCCATAGGAAGATGGAAACCGTAGCCTTGTTTTGACAAATATAAAGATAAGATCTTGACATTTTCTGAGATTTTTTTCCTATGCCTCTTGCTAATGCTGTCAGCATTTTGACATTCAGATTCTACCTTGTTGTGGATCCTGGGACTCCTCAATAACACTACTATTGGGTCACAATTACAGATAATATTTTCCTGGTATTTCATCACTCAACATGTAAAACTCGTATTCAACTCAAAATGTTCATCCTTAATCAAGGGCTTAGAATAAATCAAATATGGTTTATCCAGTGTTACTCATTGTTTGACACATTTTCAGTTGCTTGAATAAAAAAAAACAAAACAAAAATCAGCAACTTGTGAATTGTTAGTGAACCAACACTCTTGAAAGGTTCTCTCACTGTGATCCACTGTGGTAAAAGCAATATAATCACTATAGTACAGTAAATGCAACACAGTTCATCATGGTTAACATTCGGTATCAGGCAAGGGGGGAAGTCAGTTGGTCATGCCCACCAACACTATCATCTTTGACCTGAATCAGTGAGATGAACAGAAAAGATGCCAGTTGGTGAAAGACAGAGAATTTTGGCCAAAAGGGATGAGTTTTCAGTTCAAGGGTAAGTGTATTTGACAGGCAAGAAGATTATTTTAGTGGATACCGGCATAAATGTAAATGGGAAAGTGATATATTTACTATTGTCTGTTGTTAAAGTGTAATGACTGATTTATGCTTAGATGTCAGATACATCACAGAAGTGAAGCATGGACTATTTTTCCACATGCTGTCACTGCTGTTTCTCTGACAGTCCTATATTTCTTCAAAGAAACTCAATTTTAATTCTACATCTTAGATAAAGGCTGGGAGATACCACACACATTAGCTGAAATTCTATTCCAGAGCTCAACCTCCTCTGTGTGCCTACATTTTTACAGTACCCATTCTTTCTGGTCTGCAGTACTGTACAAATGCTGCTCATATTGTGGGGCTGTCATTTCACAATAACATTAACAATTTTTAGTGTCCTTCATGTTTAAGAGGAAGGTATGCACTGCTGATAGGCCAAATAGTTCCTGGTTCATTCCCTTCTTCTAGTTCCTTAAAAGATCATGAGTCATACACCAAAAACTCATGAGATTGGCTTGAAAATCTGTCATTAATGGACTCAGAAGGGGATAGAACATCTACTCTGTCCCTAACCTGCATTTCAATTAATTCACAACACTTCAATTATATGTGACTAATTGAAATGCCCAGTAGCATTCTATATTCTCCAAGCCTCTGGTTGCTGGTCCTTGGTGCATACATGCATTCCAGAACTTTAAAACCAGGTGTTGCTGGGAGTTGTAGCCACCAGACAAGGTGCATGATGAGTAAGGATCAGATGACTAAACATTACATGACTGCCAACTGGAGACTATAAAGGAGTGTTCCTGGCCCAGTTTGGGAAAATTAGGGTTGGTCTGAGGCAAGGGGGAGGGAAGTCTTTCCATGGGGAAAGTAGCAAGAAGCCTAGTGTATAAACAGGAAGAGTTATCTACAGAGGAAAGATGTGTCCTCTGTCTTTGTGGCTGGTAAAAAAAACAAGGCAGTACTCTGTTACTCTCTGTTTGTGTGTATATATAGTTGCCTTTTTACTGAAACCAGCCATGAATAAAAGGTTATAGACTCAATGGTTGTTGGGAGTTTTATTCTACCTTTCCTGACCAGTGAGTTTGGCCATTGGTTTACAGGTCCTAATATACATAGTCCTTAGGCCTTCTAGAATTTCTCCCTGGGAGATGAATCACCCTTATCTGCTCACCTGATAAAAATCCAAGCTTTGTTAAATTATCATCTGGAAAAGTTTGTCCAACAACCCAGTATAATTTACCAGTGAGTTCTCCCAAGTGTAGGGGTTTCTCTTACTGTTTGTGCATGAGTACTGCTGTCATGGGATTGTTCCATTCCACACATTCCTCCAGTAGTTTCTGATCCAAAACCATTCAAGTGTCTGTCATCTGCTATATGTAACCAATGTATGGGAATTGAGAAAGGTATTTGCTGCTGTTTCTGATCACCTTTATTTAAAAAGGTATAAATAGAAGTAATGAGATGAAATTAAGGAACAGGAAAGGTCTGAATTGCCCACAAACTTCCTAATGGTATTAGAGCCTAGAATAGTTAAGCAAGGGAAGTGATGGAAGCCCAATTGCTAGCAATTTCATAAGAAACCACTAGAAAATAGACTGTAGGGAACAGTCCTGCTTTGACAGAAAAAAGGAATGCTGAGCTAATAGACCTTTTCCCAACTCTAAAGTCTATGATTCAATAATGGTATCATCATCAGTGTAAGTTTCACTGGTGCTGATTTTGTAACATCAAAAGCAACAATTTTGATATATGTGAAGCATCAGGCACACCTGTTTTGAAGTAAGTCAAATTCTCTACAGTAAACAAGAATATGCTAAAAGAAAATGATTAAAGGATAATTCCATGAGAATGATTAAAGAATTGGAAAACAAGCCTTAGAGTGAAAGACTCAAGAAGCTCAACCTATTTAGTTTATCAAAGAGATGGTTAAGTGGTGATTTGATCACAGTTTATAAGTACCTGCAAAGGGAACAGAAATTGGATAATAGAGGATTTTACAGACTGACAATATCCTATAACATCCTGGGCAAACCTTATGGAATTAAGAAAAACTTTGCTGAATTAAGTTAAATCTTATTGAATTAGGGTTAATACCTTTGGGGTATTAAAAATGCAAATGTGTATGTTTTATTGTGGCATTTTATGTATCTTTTCTAATAGGAGGGGGATGCTAATGTATTTCTTCCATTATCATCCTTTTGAAGCCGTTCCCTCTTCCTGGAGAAATATGTATATACTAGTTCAAACTGGATTCTCCAAGGACCAGCAGACAAAACCAGGATTTTTGGATAAATAGACCAGTTTTAAACTAGCTCAGAGTCTTCTTCTTGTTGCAGCAAATGGACAGGACCTTTGGTCCATGAGGGGGACCCAATCCCTACAGTAGGGTTGGAAGGACTGGACCTACTGAGGCCTCATAAGACTGGGTACTTGTTCTGAGTTGAAGCTGTAATGAACTTGAAAACACAAAGAAAATCCTCTGGGTGGGGGCGGGGTTAAGGTACTCCTACCAGAATCCATGTTACAGTTGGGTTTTTACTGTGGTGAGCATGCATGTAGGTTCTTTTATTGTTTTAATATGTTTTCTCTATCATGCTTTTTACCTTAAGAATAAAGTAGGACTGCATAGATAGAACTGTGTGGTAACTTGTAACTGTTGACAATCACTGTATCATCAATATCGGAAGAGAAATGTATTATCTTTTTCTGCATTCATGTAGCAAAAAAGGTCTTACAGGTTTTCCAGATAAAACTGTTGATTCAAATATAAAAAAGTTGAAAAAATTTTCTCCTAATGGGACTCTTTCACCAGAGTTCAAATCTTTAATGAATAGCTTAGTGCAGATCTACTTTCAAGATCTCTTCTTATAAGGGTTCAAAAAATACAGAGTACACTTTGCAACATAGGTTTTCTCTTATGTTGCCTGACATGGTACTATAGCTCCTTTTTATTTTATCCAGTTACTTTTCTATGAGAACTGATTACTGAGGCTGACAAGAGTGATGGATTTACAGTCCTCAAAGGATGTTTAACTCCATATGACTTTGGAAGAATGAGTCCATTTCAAAAGGTTCAAAGTTCTGTTGTACTTTACAACTTTTGTGAAATATGCTAAAATTGGAAAGAATATTGGAATTTTATATGGGAAATTATCACTATCATAATATAGTTGTCCCAGTCATCTTCTCTGCTATGTTCTCAGCTTGGTTCCCCTCTTCCTTTTATTGCACAAAAAGCTTGCTCCAAAGGTTATTGAAATCAGTGGGCTTTAGATCAGGCCCCTAGGTGTACTGTGGAGTCATGAAGAACTTGGACTGAGTAAGGGCCACTGTCTGTGCTATTGTTCCCCGTCAACCCCAACCAGCCTTTAAAAACTGGTTATCCCCTCCATTTATTGAACTCTTCCCCGAGTGAGGATTTGGGAGGTACTAGCTAAACAGCATGAGAAAGTGGCACATGTACAAAGTGATTAACCAGAAAGATATATAGGACCATTGGGTATCTGCACAGATAGTCCTGCCTTCTGTATTTGTCTTGGGATCTGTACGTAAGTTTAGGGCAGTGAATGCCCCTCCACATTCTACAGGGGATAAGCCAAGCCCTTTTCTTCCCTCATTAGAATCATCTAAAGGAAAATGTGAACTGAAACATGAAGAATTTCCATACCTCTATGCAAATAATTCCCATATATGGCATAATTTGGTCCAACAAAACCATGCTTTTATAACGAAACTAATCAAACAGCAAACTGAGAAATGAAAAGCAGAATAGTGAAAGAGAGACAGAACTTGATTCTCCTCCTACTTACAATTTGGCCCTACAACAAAGACTATTAAGCAGTATGATAATTGGGCCCAGATATACAGACACACGCAGAGGGTGGGGTGGGCGCTTCCAGAAAACCCTGCTTCAATGAGAAAGAGAGGACAACAGAATAGGGGAGATGGTCTCTGGGGGCAAAAAACTGAGACCAGGCTGTGTCCCAAGAGCAATTGACTTCCTAAAATAATGTAAATTGTTTCTGTTCTGTTCTTCTAATTAAGAGGAAAGGATATCTAATTTTACTTTAGAATCAAATATACAGTTAGATGAGACAAAATATGAGTGTAGGATGTTTGGTGTTCTAAAATCTTTTTTCTCTAATGCTTTGTTCTGCTAAATAAAAATACTTGTTTTAAGAGGACTGTTCACCACAGCGACCACTGGCTACAAGTTCCTGAGGAAGCAGTTGAAAGTGCAGAATGATAGTGGTTGGTACACATGAGGTAACCTGATCCAAGCCCAAGTTTAACAGTGGAAGAATCGCAAGATTCCACCCCAAGACAGGTAAGGGCAAGACACACAAGATTTGAGCATGGTGTACTTAGACAGATGGGAAAGGAGACACAGAGCTGATAGCCACAATATCTGTATTCAGTTTTGAATTCTAGTGTTCAATGCAAAAACCATTTCCTCATTTCTCAGGATTTTTTGTTTTAAAAACAGACTAAACAAAGTAAGCTAAAAAACACTCTAAATCCAATCCATATACAAAGAGAACAGAAGAGTAAGAAACTTAATGTTTTCTTATTCAACATTAATCTTTCTGAAACCTGTTCTCTAGTCTATGCATCAAAAGCAGAGGATCTCAGATATAGTCCTTCTTTTACAATAATTGACAAGCAAAACAATTTCCAAGTTAAATTAAGTCAGAAGTCTGCAAAGAATTTTTTTTTTAATTTTATTAGCTTCTACTGCTTCCTCGTTGTCAGTTTCCAAATAGTTTCCTTGAGGGAGTTCAAAAAAAAAATTGAAATCCTGATATTTTCTAAACTGAACTGAAAGTACTTTGATAATTTACATACTGCATCTATCTGTATCCCTATCTATAATGGGGTGGAGATGGGAGATATTAAACATTGATGGACAGCCACTTTGTCACAATTCTTTGTAAAACATTCTCTAGGATAACAAAAACCCTGTACTTTCTTGCATGAATTGCAGAGCTTAAATCAGGAAAATTTAAAATATCTCTACCAGGCTGATTAATGATATTTTGTTTTCTTAATTCACATTTCTGTCTCTGTTTCTGAATCCATTCTCTTGTACAATTTGACATGTATAGTTTTTAGAATTTCATATTAAATTACAGTGCTTTTATACAATGTGGATCAAATATCAGAGCAGCTTCTGCCTGACTATATTTGGCAGGAAGAACACTATTTGAAATGTTGTCTGCATTGCAATGTCTAATGGCAGGGTTGTTGTTTATCTTGTTTGCTATTTTTAAAGGTTAACTAGCTGTGCCTTGTATTATTGAAAGGCATTTTTTTTAAAACTCAAAAATTTATACAAAGTATTATTTTTTTCTCTAACTGCAGTCTTTTTAGGGCTAATTGAAAATTACTATCATTTCTAACTATAAGAAATAACATAAACAGCTACGTAGTAAAGATAATTTAGGGCTTTATATGCATTTTCTCTAAGAGGAGCCACAACTGGCAAAAGAGACTTTCTTTAAAGATTCCTTGAATTTCTGCTTCTTGGTATGATCACACTTCTCAGTCTACCAAGGTCCAAATGCAGGACATCATGCATGACAGAAATCCAAAATGATTGAGGAACATAAAAAATATCATGCAGGAAGCTTAAAATGCTGTGGGCTTTGTTGCTTTAGTGTAAATAAGCTTATGGCCTGAGTTTCTTGATATCTGATGTAAACAATTTTCAACAATGAAAGTGAAGGGAATGCCAATTTTGTGTGGAACATAAGTAATTGTGAGAGAGATGCTAAATAATTTGCTGCATCAGGGCCTAAATGACTTCTTGTATACTGACCCTTTGATGTCATCTGAAGTTGCAAGTGCTCAGTACCTCTTGGGATTTGAGTCACTGACTTTAATGAGGGTTGGTGCTGCTCAGCATGTTGCAAGTGGCAGTCATTGCTTTGCAGAACTAGGTCCTTTAATTATATTGTGAGGGCAAAGTGTCAAATTTAATTGTCATGCACTGATAGGGTGGTATTAATTTAAAAAGGAATAATCGTAATAATAATCATAATACTATCCCTTCCAGAGATGGACAGACTTTGAAAGGTTCAGATAAGTTGTTCCAACATACTAAACTTTGATCACTCCTCACCTAGTCTATCTGAAGTCTTGATTTTTTCCAAACTCTTCCCTTCAGTCCTCAGCCCTCTAATGATATCACCCCTAGTTGGATCCTAGTTTCACTCTGCTGACCATTCTATACTTATCAGTTGTCACCTTTCCAAAAAGACAGTTCCCTTCCAAGTAGATTCCGGGCCAACCAGAAACATGGCCTTCAACTTGCACACAGCTGCACATCCCCAAAAGTCTTATGTCTATTGCTCTGTCCCAGAGCTCAAGGCCAGCCTCAGGGAAAATAGCACCATGGGTGAACTTTTTGTGCCCTTTCCTTGAGTCTAGATGCATGGGGGTTGGACGGATGGGGGAGGCAGTTCCCCATACAGTGACCCCTCCCCCCACACCTGGGGAGGTATGGGGGCAGGAAGAAGGAGTGGGGTGTGGCACTTTCTGCAGTTGGGGGTGAGTCTGACCTGGCCCCAGGGGCTGCCCAGGCAGGGGAAGAAGAAGTCCAATCCCTCCCCAGCCTGGCCAGGACTAGCAGCTGGAGCCCGGTGCATGGTAGGAGCTCCTGGCTGGAGCACCCCCATCCCTGCTGCTCTTAGGCTCTGGGTCCAGAACTCAGAGGTTGAAAGGGGCCTTAGACTGGCTATGTATGTGGTGATGTTGGGGGAAGGGGAGTTGACAATAGCGTCCCCTCTGACCATGGCATCCTGGGCAGTTATCCATGTTGTCCACACGTAGGGCCAGTCATGCCAGAGCTACCATACTATCGCAATTGTTTAAGTCAAACCACTTGGATTCGCTTAAAGATTCTTTGACCTATGTCTGGTCTACTATATGGAGCAAAAATACATTGTGAAAGAAATATTTAGGATTGCCACTATTTTCAGTTCCTCAGGAAAAGGTGCTTTAATTGAGGCTGTCAAGATACCCTTTACCAACATCATAGCATTTAAGCAATGTGAAGTAACATTGTTAAGGGGATAAATTAAATAATCATACCTTTAGGTACCGAGAAAGCATAGGGTTGGATGAATGGCCATAACCTTTTCCTTTCATTTCTCCTGTCCTCAAGTACAAGTTCCTCATAACCTCACCCTATGGAGTTTCTTTTCTTAATTTTCTTTGTATCTGAAAATTACTTTGGTGCATGGAAAAAAATGAAGGTGACAGTTTAGAATGCTAAGCAGCTGTTCCATCAAAGCTGTGTCCACGTGCCTTTGGCTCCCACAGATTAATCTGTCCCTTTAGAATGTTCCACAGAATGCTCTCAGAATATAGGCAGCTTTATAATAAAGTTTGAAGGACAATGAGAACAAAGTGGCTAAATAATTGATCTTCGAAAGGCCTAGACAGGGTTAACTGATTGATTGTATGCACATCAGAAGCAAATTTTAATGAAACCCATGATATTTCTGAGATATTTTTACAGTGGTAGTCACAGAAAAGTGAAATAAAACTCTTGATCATACTTAACATATTCATACTAATCCAAGGAGCATAAACAAGTAAGATTCTGTAATGTGATTCTACACTACTACACAGCACACCTCTTCAACTTGTTGACCCTGCTTCCACATGAATAATCTTCTGCAGTACTCTGACTTAAAAACAATATCAGGGATAGTACAGACAGACAGTTCTGGCAAAGTTTTGGCTCTTCTGTGCCACTGATCTGATAACCACCAATCAAAACATTTGAGCAGACAGTGATGAATATCATATTCCACCTGATTGTAAATGTGGTTTCTCTTGAAGAGGTACCATCAATTTAAAATTATTTTTCTGCCTGAAAAAGTTTCATTTTCTATTGTTATCAGTAACACCTAAAGTTACCCTGTCTGAAAGAAATTAGTAAAGAAAATATACATTTTTCTCTATTTCTAAATCTGTTTATTTTGGTGCATTTGCCAGTACCTCAATTATAGTCAATTTCCCCTTTTATTTGTGTCGTATTTCCACACAGGAGAGAGAGAGAAAAAATAAAAAATAATATATAGATGCAAAACCCACAAAAATTAGCAGGGGGTCTCAAGGACTGGTTTGGTATCTGAAAATATTTTTAACTCATTTTAAATTGACTAGATTTCAGACTGACAGTGTTCCTGTAAAAAAGACACCATCTGAATTTTTCAGAAAACACTTTTAGCTATGTTGATAAATTGTATAGTCTATTGCTTGAGCACATTTTGGTTCATTATGAAATGTATTCAATAGGCCAAATAACCAACGTCAATCATGTTTATTGCTCTAAGCCAATCATAATATATTACAGGAAAAAGGTGCTATACAATGCCAGTCTCCAGGAAACTGTCTCTTCCAGCAATGTTATGTTCACCTTATGCTGAAGATGTGCTTCCAAAGTTACACATTTAACCTGTTATTATATATATCATGATTTTATAAGTTACACATCTCTTTACATGTCACTAAAATCCTACCTATCAGTTTTTCTGTTCTTTCCTTATCTCTGTTTTGGATACTAACATTCCAGGTACTGGTCTGTGAAGGCACTTCCCTAGCTTATACTAAGATATAGAATTAATGTTTCTTGTTTTAGACAAGTTTCCTATCTGCTTATGCCAAATGCTTACTTCAGCAAACACAAGGTGTTACGGGAAACAGCATAAGTGAATAGGATTATGGTTTATGTCAGTTTAGGCTATACCACTTGAAGCCTTTTATTTTATTTAAAGTGAATTTAGTAATGTTGTATTACCCCATCATGTATTCCTCTGGTGCCTGCAGTTTCAAGCTCAACAGAATGAAAGTCACTGCTACTTGCTTCAGGTTGAGAGTCTCTAGGAACACATGAGAACCAAGGATAGTGACCACAAATACATTCACAAGCACAAAGTCTAGTCTGTTTTACAAGTATTATTAAAGTTATAATTACTCATGCATGTATAAATTTTATAAAGACCTATGCATGAATTACAAATATAGTTATAATCACATCCTTAATGATATTTTTAAGGTCTGAGGGCTGCGGGGTTTGAAAATTCCTCCCCCATCTACTCTAGCACATGCCTGCTATGGCCAGCTAGAAGTGGGGAGACATCGCCACCTGTTCTTGTCCAACTGCTACAGCTTAGAGATGATCTTAAGATTCGATTCTCCTCCCCTTCTGCTACAAACTGCCTGCTTCTGCAGCCATGGGCTGGAGGGAGCTACCTCACGGTTCTGGTTGGTCTGCTATCATTCTGAGCTACATGTGAAACTAGTTCATCCTCCCTTTCTGATAATCAAACCAAATTCCTGTTTTTTCTCTCTGTGGACTGCAGAGGGGACATTCCCCATTGCCATTTCCCTGTCCTCACTGGTCTAATACCACATGGCGCCATGAGAGAGCAAGATTGCTGAGTGGAGTCTTTGCTGCTCCGCCCGGTCCAAATAAAAGAGGGCTTTTCCTGCACCAGCATGGACCTATATAGTCCCAGCTCTCTTCCAATCATCAGGCAGGGGGATGGGTCAGCGTCTCAATTACTGACCTGGTTTGCAGAGGCAGCAGAAAATCACTCCCAGGCTCTCTAGCCCTTAAGAGAGCACACATCTTTTCCAACAAGCCAGACAACAGCCCCTACTGCTTAACCTGTGTCCAGGTCATTTTACGTCTTTAATTTAGTAAAGTTGCTCTTTGCACCAGCTAATGCTAGAATTATACTAGCTTATTCAAACAAGTCACCTTATCAAAATTCTCACACTGACATCAGTATATGATATACAAACTGTGAATGTTTTTAATTTACTTATTGTCTCATATTTAAAATTAGTGAATTTTGATGTTATATATGTTAGTGGGCTTTAATAAAATGTACATTTAAAAGATTTCTCTAAGCTAAAAATTTGAAAATCAAGGCCCTGCAGTTTTATGAAAAGCACCCTGAAGAATAGAATATGGGGAAATGAATAGATTATCTGTAATTGGTATGTCTAAGCATCATTCACTGTGCTGTCTGATGGGGAAAAAATCAGTTGTTTTCTTTAAAGAGAAGATCTTTGAAGAGCACACGGTCTGAACAGCTCAGTAGTTTGTGAGGCCATCTGTCTGACAGCAAACAGCACCAAGAGTGGCAGTGCAGCTCCAGTCCCTGATTTGAATTGCCAAATACTAAACTTTTCATATTCTTGTGACCCCATTTTCAGATGAGGAGGTACAGGGAAGCTTGGTGCAGGAAGGCACCTTTCATTTGCTTTGCTTCATGGCATAGCTGGTCAGCAATGGAGCCTTAAGCCAAATATCCAAAAATAGGTGGCTCATGTAAGGCTTTTACATCCATCTTTAGGCCCCTGAATAAGTCACCTGATTTTTCAGAGTTGCTCAGCACCCACTAATGCCAAATCAGGCCACTTTTATTTCCAAAGAGTAGCAGACCATGAAACAGACAATTTTAATGTGAAACAAATAATCACCTTATGACTCTGCAGATAATTTGAGCTTTCTAAGGACTGTAGTTGCCAGTGACATAATACAGCATTCATTTAAGACCTATGTCTATGATGCTTCTGCTCCTTCTATTTTTTTGCTCTGAATGCACAGTTTACCCTTCAAAAGTGAAAGCTGTTACTTTTGGCTAAACTTCCAGCTTGCCATCTCCTGTCCTCCCACCACTCCCAAATGCTCAGTCTTCATATTCTTACTAAATAGGAACTATGCTTACCCATGAGAGAACATAATATTATTATTTATATTACTATTGTACCAACAGGCCTTTGCTGAGAACAGGACCACACTGTAGTAGATACTATACATAGTAAACATTGGCCTTGAAGATCTTATAATCTAAACACTGGCCTTGAAGATCTTATAATCTAAACAAGACAGTCAAAGGGTGGGAGGGGAAACAAAGGCATAGGCAGGTAAAATGACTTGCCTAAGGTTACACGGTAAGTCAGTGGCCAAGTTTGGGCTAGAAGCAAAGTCTGTAGGCTCCTAGTTCAGTGCCCTATCCACTGGACCTTATACAATAGGACTTTAAAAAAGTAGATTCCTCTAGCCCAGTAGTCTAAGTATAGGTATTAAAAATAGAAATGGGTCTAAATTAAACTCCAAGACTCCAACACTCCTAGAGCTCAGATCCACATCCATTATTGTCACAGCTCTATAGCTAAAGTGGCAAACACAAGGCAGGTTATAGTCTCTGCTTGCCCTCTCAACTAGATGGAGTCTCTTGTTTATGTCTACCCAGACCACTACCCACTAGAGCTCATTTTCCAAAACTGTGTTTCGAAAGTGATACCTCCATTTGTGACTCAGCCATTCCTTTACCACCTTCTGAGAGTAGGACGTGTTCATAGTCCTTTTCTTGGTTTGTAACCCAGGAATGTTGTTGTGACCAACTGCAGAAAAAGCTAATATTCTTTACCTACCATCTTTCTGTTGTATATTTGTACAGCACATAGCACAATGGGTCCTGGTCCCTAGCTAGGGCCTTTAGGCATTACCACAATACAAATAAATAATACTAATTATATTAGCAATATATTCTTCCACAGTATTCCTGATGGCACTGGGGCAGCAAGTCTGTGAAAAGCCAGGATTAGTGTAGATGATGTGCACTAGGGATAGATGATGATTTGGCTCTGATCAAATTAGAACTGATCATAACCTTCAAACAAAATGGACATTGAACATACAAACCAAAACTGGGTTGAAGTTCTCTTATTTACTGTACACTGGCTTTATAACGGTGCAACTCCCTTAACTTCAAGGAATGAATAGCATTGGCTTCACTGATTTACATGGGTATGTGTCAGTAGAATCAGAATACAGATAATGTAATGCTCAGAACAATTGTATTTATGGTGTTTCTGGCCTGATTAGAAGCAGAAAGTAATAGAAATCTCACAAAAAGTTATTCTATTCCTAGCCCAATTTTGCAGGCCAAACAGGTGTGAAATTTTCAGAAAATACCAGTATTTTTTGGTGCTTATCATAATGGCACTTTTGAATCTTTTGAGGTTTGCCAGTTATACTTGTTGGGTACTTTACTGTCAAAAGTGGAAAATATCTGATTTTATATATCTGGCCTTCAGATATATGCTGCCAAGGCTGAGACAAACCAGAAAGGAAATTAAGATAATTTGTGAAGTATACTTTTTTTGAAATTATGGGTGGTAACCAAAACCAGAGTGGCTGGTTAGGTTGTAAATAAAGGGCTTGATTATAAAGATCCTGTTCCTGCTGTCATTATATACTAAATGATACATATCTCATGAATAAAGGGTGAGTAAGTAATAAAAAGTTGGTCCAAAAATTGGAATATTAGCCTGCATAATGTGAGATACTAGATATACAGGTATATATATAACCTTCTGTTTTCTGTCTCCAAAATGCAAAGAAACATAGCTTTCTTCATCAGGTCAACTGTGAGCAGCCTCTGCTTTAGTAGAAAGAGAAAAATCTCACATGGGTGTAAATTAACATCAGTGGAGACACTCCAGATTTATTCTGGTGTAAATGAGGTCAGAAACTAGCTCTGTGAATTCCATCTATGGTGTTTTTATAAAGTAAAAGTGACATTTTATTGACACAACATCAATGTCAACATTTTAAAAGACCAATCTCACCACATCATCCACATGATTATTTTCCCCCTCTGCTTTCTACATTATTGCCACTGAATTTTGATATTTCTAGCCAAGTGACTGATCCAATATACTTTACCTGTATACTTCTTCAAACTTTCGTTGTTGGTTTTCAGCTGTATGCACTAAACTAGTCCTGTGCTGCTGTTTAGGGATGCATTTATTGATCACTTCGCCTCTTGGGACTTTGGATATTTAAATCAAAGTGCCCTTTAGCCCTTTTAAAATCTGATAATGTCTCTCATCACACTCTAAGACTTGCAAGGCAAGAAATAGTGTCCAACCATTAAAGCAAAATATGGAACATTCTTTTGAAAGAAGAAGTGATTACACTGATTTCACAGTTGAAAAAGAGAGAGTCAGTAGAACAATTTAAATTTTTAAAGATCTAGAGACGAAGCCATATGGTTTTAATCAGTGTACGTCTATCACCTGAATTAGCCACACAATTAAGGACCTCATAAAAAAAAACAGTGTGAGGAAGAACTTTTGAGCTCCATAATTCAGAAATAATTCTCTGTAAAATAAGTACTTCATGTTTCCCTTATACACACAATCACATACACAAAGAAAGATCTTTAATTAAATGGATAATAAGGGACATAATGATTTACTAATTGGGTGTATTGCAGAAGTGTGTTCCCATTTGGGGTAATTAGTCTATAACATAGTCTAATTACTTTACATATTTTCAATATTTTATTAAAAAGTGGGAGGGAATTATCACATTTGAATAAGCTGGGAGGATGACAATTTTTGGGCACGAAGTATTCAGCAAGGTTTCCTTTGTTGTTCTTACAGAAAGTTAATTTTGAACTGGAGTTTCCCTCCTCCTCCCAGCCCAGTTCTCTGCTTGATCCTGCAGTAAAATGGGTAACCCTGGAATTGACTGTGATTGTGCAAATATATATAGGGCCAGATTCTGGGCCATGTTTTGTGGTTGCTTAAGGAACAGCCAGTAGCGGCCACAGGGAGCTCTTCCTAGCCTGTGGAGAATTGCACATGAGAAAGCCAGAATACCACTAGCATTATATAGGGGGCATTAGTACTGCCACTAGTGCTAGATATTCCAGAGGCAGCACCGTGTCTCTGGCGGTAGGAGGCTGGTACTGGAGGATCCCATGCTGTACCCTCTGAAAGGGTCCCCCAGTACCTATAGACTGTGTCCTTCATGAAAGACATCTACAGAGGATGTACCCCCGAGGGTCACCCTAAAGCAGTGGTTTTTGCAACAGCAATTGACTCCTTTGAACTATAAGATGGAGGAAAAGGCAGGATATGAAAGAGAAATAAAAATCACATACCCTTGGCAATAAATTATACTTAGCATTTCATATCTTTAAAGCAGGGTAAAAAACCAACCAGAAATCACAACCCATCATGGAAGATAGGTAAGATTAGTACTATCCACCTTTTACAGATGGGGAAATGTAAGGAGTCGACTTCAGAGCCCTGATTAGGGTTTTCTGCACCCGTTTGTAGGTCAGTCTACTAGACCCTGTACCCTCTGCCTTATATCGAAAAGAAGAAGAAGATGACAAGGACTAAGGCCCTCCCATACTTCCTTCTCTAATCCGTATAAATAAGGACCCACAGCAAATGAACTATGCTGGCTAGGCCTAGCTGATCTGAAAGAGTCCCACAGCTCAAACATTATTGATGATTTAACATTTGTGTATAGTGCACTGCAGCATGCATGGCATATATATTTGGCACTTAATGCTCCAGAGCAAGGAGAAAACATCTGAAACTCCTCACCAATATTTCCTCAGTAAGCTCCTTTTCAACCCCCTATTTAAGGCTGTCATAAACAGATAAGAAAAGTTAATAGCACTGAAGTACTTTATATCTCTTTGACTGTAAAGGGTTAACAAGTTCAGTAAGCCTGGCTGTCACCTGACCAGAGGACCAATCAGAGGACAGGATACTTTCAAATCTTGAGGGAGGGAAGTTTCTGTGTGTGCTGTTAGAATTTGGTTGTTGTTCACTCTGGGGGCTCAGAGGGATCAGATGTGCAACCAGGTTTCTCTCCAATCTCTCCGATACAGGTTCTTGTAAATTCAGAATAGTGAGTACTTGGTAGATAAAACGAGTTAGGCTTATGGTTGTTTTCTTTATTTGCAAATGTGTATTTGGCTGAAAGGAGTTCAAATTGGTATTTTGCTGAAAAGATTTTAATTTGTACTTGTATACTTAGGCTGGGAGGGTATTCCCAGTGTCTATAGCTGAAAGACCCTGTTCCTATTCCATTTTTTTAAATTTACAAAGATATTTTTTCCTGTTTTTTCTTTCTTTAATTAAAAGCTTTTCTTGTTTAAGAACCTGATTGTTTTTTTTATTCTGGTGAGACCCCAGGGGACTGGGTCTGGATCCACCAGGGAATTGGTGGGGAGAAAGGAGGGAAGGGGCAGAGAGAGGTTAATTTCTCTCTGTGTTAGGATTACTGTCTCTCTCTGGGAGAATCTGGGAGGGGAAGAGAGAAGGAGGGGGAAAGGTGCATTTTCCTCTCTGTTTTAAGATTCAAGGAGTTTGAATCACAGTGATCTTCCAGGGTAACCCAGGGAGGGGAAACCTGGGAGAGGCAACGGTGAGGGAAAGAGTTTACTTTCCTTGTGTTAAGATCCAGAGGGACTGGGTCTTGGGGGTCCCCGAGCAAGGTTTTGGGGGGACCAGAGTGTACCAGGCACTGGAATTCCTGGTTGGTGGCAGCGCTACAAGTACTAAGCTGGTAATTGAGCTTAGAGGAATTCATGCTGGTACCCCATCTTGTGGATGCTAAGGTTCAGAGTGGGGAATTGTACCATGACAAAGGCCAAATTGCAGTGGCCAAAAGAGGCAGGGAAAAGTTGGGGCCATTTCCCATTCCAAACAGTTCGGTAGAAATGGCTTCCCTTGCTGTTCCCCTCATAAGCAGGAGAGATCTCCCTGTGCTCGTGGGAGGTATCAGAGGCAATGCATTCCCAGTTCTTGCTGAGACACTGCAATTCCATGCTATCCCCAGCATGGGACTATTCACTAAAGTTAAATCATCTAATCCTATATAAACACAGACTTAGTATTGGCAGTCAGAGACCGTACCTTTGTCTTGAATCCTCTAATGTAATTTTCCAACAACTCAAAAGGCAAAAAATTCCAGGCCTTGATTATAGGAGTTAAAATTTCCCCTGCATAATTCAGCTATTTTTTTTAATTTCTAGTAGTGTCTGTGAGTGTTGCTCTTGCTGTTAATACAGATATATGGTAAATAAATGCATCTCTGTAATATGTTGAAGAGTTTTTCTTGCCTTCTCTAAATTAGGAATGATGTAATTTAAAGTAGTGACTCTGATCTAGTTAGGCCTGCCAGGCACCCTTTCCATTCTCAAACACATAAGAACAGAGCAATGATCTGTCTAGTCTGGCATCCTGTTTTTGTGAGTGGCCCATACCAAAGGCTTCAGAATAAGGCAAAAAGCCCTCTGAATGAACCTTGCCAGATGTGCTATGTTATATCATGGGGATGGGAGAAGAGGAGGGTTCCTTTCTAATCCAAGCAGTGATAATTTTATCTCCTGAAACACCTGGTCCCTGCAATTTTGATACTTACCTATTTTTTTCTGTGTGTCTGACTATTTCCAAAGCATCCATCACCATAGTGTCTAAGTCTTACTAATTATAGAAGTATGTCCCCTGCCACAGCATATCGTGTATGCATTCAGAAGAGTCAAAATAAGGTGATTTTATTTCTTTCACATTGAATAATTCAGGGATTTCAAATCATGCAAGAAAACATACCTAATCTGCATTACTGATGAACAGCATGTAACATTTCATTATAAAAAAAAATCACTCGCTCCTCTTCATATAACAGAATCAGTAATCGGTCAGTTAGACAAGGGTTATTGTCTTGCACCTTCCTACCTTCTAAAGGAGCAATGGGGAGTTAAAAACAAAATTTAAAAAAATTAAATTGCTTTTGAGCTGAGCACTTCTATGCCAAGTCTCAGCATGGAGGGAATTTTAGCTGCTGAGCAACCTCATACAATAGTGCTTTAGAACAGAAATACCGAAGAACAGCCCCTTAACTACAGTATTGTGGCTTTGGTATGGGTGCCACTGTGATGAAAGTACTCTGATATAAAAGTGTCTGCAGTGAAAATAAAGACATAGCGACAGCTTTGTGGGTGGAACTTGAGCTCTTTTATATGAAGGCTGACCCAGGCAGTCAGAAAGGGAGAGTAAGAGGGCAAGGCCTACATCATGTGGGCACATAGCTGCCTGAACAAGGGAGTCAGGGAAATAAATGTTGTGCAGTACAGGGGTTATTCCAGCATCATTTCCAGCTCTACCACTAATGTATTTGCATAGCTTCCTTGCTCTCTCAGAGATGCAAATAAGATTTACCCCCCTTGTTACCTCCCTCACTCTCACGCAAAATTTTGTGTGTGGTACTTTGGGAAATATTGTAGCCTTCAGTGTCCCAGAAGAAGAGTAAAAAGTATGTTATTTTAGTGGTGGATGAGCCCTTTGTCCTAAGCAGCATGGCTGATGTCAAACTAGCCACATTAATCTATATAGCATTATATGCTTACTAGAGAGAGAGAGAGAGAGAGAGAAATACTCATGAGTTTAATGGGAATAAATTTTTTTAGGAATGTTCCTGACTTCCGGCTGACCTGGTGCAGTCAGACCTCAGACATAATATAAAACACTGACTTTAAGGAGGAACAGCCTAGTATTAGTCTTGCAACCAGTCACTTATTTGCCAATCTATAGTCATTTGTTTCAGATGAAGTATATCCATCTAATTAGAGAGTAGTATTTTAAAAAGGATCCCAAAATCCCAATATTCCAATCTAGTCTATTGTACTGTATTCTATGTAGGTTCTTATACGATGCTCTTCACTGTAGTATTTGAGGTACCAGTAAGTATTCCAACCTCATATGCTTTGGCATTGTTTCAGTACATGTAACTTCTGTCTGGTACATAAGCAGACAACTGTATATCCAAATTGGCAATATTGTTACTCACACCAATTCCTTTTGGGAAAGTGGGAAGAGGAAACTAGGATTGTCAAACTTTCCATATCAACTAAAGGTTTGGGTACCTTCCTATAGGGAAACTAGAGCAAAGAACTGTTTTTTTCTGTTGCAGGACTTTGTAGATAGATTTCAGAAAGTAGTTTTTGTGTTAGCTATTATTGGCATGGATGCTTTTAAATTATTATTTATTTACTTGTTGGCTTTATATACAGTCTAAGGCACCTATGAAATATTCTAGGCCCTCCATGAATGCATGCTTTTATTTCCCCTCACAGGGGTTTGTTACAGAATGACTTTGAAATGGGAAGCACAAGCTGTTGATGACTTATGCCTGGATTTATGCAAATATATGACAATTAATTACAAATTTTCAATCTACTGGTATTTTGTCAGACAGAGTTGACAGGTAGGTAATGTTTTTATCAGTCTTGTGAAAAACAGGTTATGTCCACATGGGTAGTGTAACAGCACGACTAAACTATTTGTCTAGGCTAGGGATGGGCAGGATCTGATGGTCTGGGGTAGCTCATTCTTAGGTCTGCTGTCCTGCAAACATTACATTACATTACCTTTCCCATATCTGGACTAGTTTATCTGGGAAATGTCTCTTCTAATAGAAAATGATTATGTAATAAACCACTTAAAGTTTGCTGGGTGGAGTTTGTATTTTGCCACTTGAGGGCATCCTGTCATTATGTTCTGTAATAAAGCTGCTCTTCTAAATTCCCACAAAAATAATGGATCTCTGACAAAAAGTGGTATTTGCCAGAAATGCTGATGCAGCACTGGAAATGATAATTTGCTGTGCTAAACAGGCATTTCCTGGAGTACCAGGTCAGAAAGGACAGTATTTTAGGAAATGCTAAGTCAACAGAGAGGGAAAAGTGGCACAGATACAAGTAGATGAAGTTTTTCTGGCAGACAACAATGTGCATTTTAGAGATGTGCAGAGACTGTTATAATTAGTCAAGTCCAGGTTGGTCAGCCTGATCAGGATGGTGTGTGAATGGACACCATTCATTCCCTCCCTATTGCTAGTTCTAGTAAATTAAGTTTTGGGTAATGTAAGATTCCTAATAAGGCCAGGGCAGGGGTCTTAATGCTACTGAATAAGAATCTGGGATGAGTTAATAAATTATCAAGAATCACTATATTTAGATCTGAATCTCAGTACTCACAGAAGTCTGATATCCCAGTGGTTTTACACCAGCTTAATTCCATTGACTGTAATGATAATTACTGCTGAGTTACACCAGTGTAAGTGAGATCATAGTCAAGTTCTTTGTCACAGGCGCCTTGGAGTGTCAGAGTCTTGTGTCTACTAGCTGGGTAAGAGATTGCCCTCTTGGAATATCTGAGGCTGCATACAGAACTTTAAACACACCTGAGCTATTACACTGGTATTCCATGGTATCATAACCTATTTTCTCTTTTCCAGTCTATGACAAACTGTGACATCTTCAAATCTTGATGTACCATTGATGTCACACTGACTCAAATGGGAAGTTGCATCCAATGGGATATTCAGGCCTAGAACCTACCAGGAAGTACTCTGCTTAAAATCAGAACTGCTCAACTATGTGTCAAGGGCCTTGATTGATAACAGTTGATGTAGATTTTATTTAGATTGTAAGCTTTTATTGAGCTTGCTACTATAGATTTATTTAGAGTGTAAGTTCTGTGGTATGGTACATCAAGTACACAAAAGGTAGTTACAAAGAGGAGGGAGAAAAATTATTCTTCTTAACATCTGAGGATAGGACAAGAAGCAATGGGCTTAAATTGCAGCAAGGGAGATTTAGGTTGGGACATTAGGAAAAACTTCCTGTCAGGTTGATTAAGCACTGGAATATATTGCTCAGGGAGGTTATGGAATCTTCATCATTGAAGATTTTTAAGAACCAGTTAGACAAAACACCTCTCAGGAATGGTCTAGGTAATACTTATCCCTGCCATGAGTGCAGGGGGCTGGACTAGATGACCTTGTGAGGTCCCTTCCAGGCCTATGATTCCATGATTCCATGGGGCTGCTTCCTCAACATTTTTGTGCACTCTGTGAGGAGAGGCAGCATGGCCTGGTGGACAGAGCACTGGACAGGACTCAGGAGACCTGGATCCTAGCTCTGACTCTGACTGGCTGGGTGACCTCGGGCAAGTCACTTTTCCCTCTTAATGTCTCAGTTTCCCCATCTGTAAAACGGGATTAAGATACTGACCTCCTTTGTAAAGCACTTTGGGATATACTGATGAAAAGTTCTATATAAGTGTTTGGTATAATTATTATTATTATTGTCCAGTGCTTAGCAAAAACTTTGCTGGGGCCTTAAGCATTACTGTAATACAAATGATAATAAATGGAATGATTTTTCCTTAGCTCAAATAGGGCATGTGCTTTGGGAGTAGGAGGATCTAAATTCAATTATTGCAGACACTGTGAAATTCTAAGTGGCCACAGTGAGCAGCATAGCAGCAGTTATGCTAACCTAGTAGGTAATACGTTTGTGACAATATCTATTTTACTAATATTCTCTGGGACAAGGGACATCAAGTATAAAATGGTGGGTGAAGTAGCAGGTCTGTTATATAAGGCATGACATACTGTTACTATGTGAGGTTTGCTGGCCAGCTGCAGGTCAGTAACCCCCTTAAAACTTTTTATTCCTCTTAGAATCATAAGCATTTTCTGCAAATATGGCTACTAGTAAATAGCAGCTGACTAGACTTAGAAAGGCTTGTTTCAATACCTTATCCAGCAATTTTTCAAGCTAAGATCTTTTAGATGTTAAATTTACATTCACGGTTCAATACAAAAGTTTGCCAAGTCTTTTGTTTTTTACTCTTTGGACTATTAGCAGCAACAGCAACAACAGCAGAAGGTCACCAGAGGAATGTACTTTGTCAAGTAGCTATTGTTGCGCCTGTGTATTTTTTTTACACGTTGGCATGACTGCTTTAATCTGTCATGACCGCAACTTCTTTCACAGATCTGAAAGCAGATCTCTGCTGTGAGATGTCTGGGTTCAGTTTCCTCAGCTCTGTAACCATTTGTCAAGTTTTTTCATTTGTAAGTGTCAGACTTGGAGATACCTGTTCAAAATGGGGATAAAGACACAAATTGTTGGCAGTTAAAAAATGGAAAGACATGAAATTGCATAAAATCAAACATTTTACCACTTTGTGTATGCTGATTGCCTGTGACTGAAGGTTATGCTGTCAATCACAAAGAAAAGACATTTAGGGCCCAATCCTGCAGTCTGAACACAGAAGCAACCCTCTCATTAAATTAAATGAGCCTGATTCTCCATTGCATTGCACCTTGTGTGGTCATTTTAACTTGAACAAAGTGGATGTAGAAACATTACCACTCCGATTCAGTAGCATTTATGCCCACTCTGTGCTCACTCTGTACACAAGGTAAGGGACTTATCCAAAGTCCACAGAAGCCAATAGGAAAGTATGACTTTGATGTGCTTAGGAGCAGATCCTATGTGAATATGCAAGGGCTGAGGCAGTGGACAATCAGTAGAAATGCCTCCAGAATCCAGCAAAATGAGTGCACTAGATCTGTAAGATGACGCACTCAGAGCAGCATGTTCATGCAGAAATATAATACATTAAGCAAGAATATTTTAATAATGAGAATGAATTGCAGTAGTTATGAGTTTAATGGTAAACATTTCTAATTTTTTTCCAGGAAAAAGTTTACACAGTCCATTTCCAAAGTCATTTGAAAAAAGCATAAAAAAGATCATTTCTCAGAAATACTAAACTATTTTATAATTGGAGAAAAGAACTTCTATGCCATCCAAGTAACAGGCTGCTTATGCTCCATGAAATGAAATGAACGCCATGGCCTTTTTAACTGGCACAAGGGAGCTATTTATGGTGAAAAGAGATTTGCTCAACTACTGTAGAATATAGAGATAATTTTGGAAATCAGATAACACCTTTGATGCTAAACACCTCATTGCCCATGAGTCCACAACATCTGTTCCACCTGAGAGATTATCTAATATGCTTGGTTGTGATCACAGGACCTAATTCTATCATACACATCTATCCAAAAACAAGTTATTAATTGACTTGGCAGTTACATTAGTGGTCTCCTGGAGATCTGGAGTTGTGGTCATTAAAACAACACCTGATAATAATAATGAATATATTTAGTTACACCAAAATGTTTTCACAATTTTTATGTCATCTTACAATGCATTTGTAGGAAAACTTTCATTATGAGGGACCCCAAAGGACATTAAAAATGCCAAATGAAATGCAACCTATGGCTTCGATCCTGCAGACACTCACACTTGTGCTTAACTTTAAGCAGAGGAGTTGTCCCAGTGATTTCAGTGGGACAATTCACCTGTTAGAGGTTAACCGAATATGTCAATGTTTTCAGGTTCATGCCTTAATAATAATAATAATTCCTAGTTCTTATATAGTGCTTTTCATCAGTAGATCTTCAAGAGCTTGACACTGCTCAACAGTTGCTCCAGAACCTCTCAGGCTGAAATTCTATGTTATTAGTATCACTTCACTCTCCACTGACTTGCAGCCCCTTACAGGGAAAAGTGCAACAATATTTAACAGCACACTGCAGATCTATGAAGAGTCAGAAGTGAAGACAAATACTGTATCCAATTGAAAGTACATTGTTTCCTTAGTTGGGTAGCCACTGCATACAACAGTGAGTGGTGAATTAGAAATACAACAGAGAGGTAAACATATTTCAGAGCAAGTTTTATGTTCATTATTGATACTTGATTTAGCCTTATTTCTATTTTATGTAAAAACATAATCACAATTTAAAAATATTAATAATGAAGAAGCTAGACAGGAATGTTTGGTTAGTCCCAGAATAAGTATTCATTATTCATATTAGAATTAGTCAGAATACAGTGGCTAAAAGCCTATCTTTGGAGAAAAGTGCTATAGAGTGTTTATTACAAAGAAGTAGTTTTACTTTTCTGAAAAATAGCATTATTAATCAGTTGAAGAGAGTCCCTCCAGTATGAAACTTCACCCTACTAAATGCTGGAGCCCTGAATCACTAAGACTGTAGCGAAGTATTGTATATGGGAGTGTACCATCTACTGAGCCCCTTAACACCACTTCCTATGGTAGGTAACTTTTTCTTGAAGTTCTCCCATAATAATCAGCCCCAACACTATTCAGCTTATGAGAGATTGTGAGATCAAAACATCAGGCCATATGGCTGGAATGTAATGGTGAATGAGTGTAATTGAAGGGAGATTTTTGGACCTAAGTGGTTTTCCTATTTTCATGTAAATATGTTTTTGCTGCTTCCTGTGCAATACTCATTCATTAGGGACCTGATCCAGTGTCCATTTGAGTCAATTAAAATTTTTCCATTAACTTCACTGGATCTGGGTCAGGCCACTGATTAGTAAAGGACTTAACTCCCCAAAACTCTTACACTAGTACCTTTCCTAGGGATACCCTCACAACTTTGAAAAAGAGAGAAATAAAATCTTGTGCTTCCATTGTACATTGGTTCTGGGCCACTCTGTGTGACTCATGAATCATGCAAAATCTGAATTTTTTAAAAAAACCTGCTAGATCAGGTACATCAGATTGCTCCATCCTTCCAGCGAGAGATCTAAAGATCTATCCCTCTGAAGGCTGTCATAACACCATTCCAGACTGACTAAATGGAGTAATTCAAATGATGCAAGGCTTTCTCCTCTGAGACTAAGCAGTGTTATGCTGCTATTAGATGGCTAGGCCAACTAATCTGCTGGATTTCTTTAAAATAATTAAATAATTTCCTACAATATAATTATTTCCCATATAGTTTGGTTCTTATGTATACCTCCAGCAGTAATTTTTATTTGTGTATTTTGTAATGTGACTTTATAACAATGAACTGTGTCTTTAGTAAAGTCTTAGCTTTTTGCTTATCTTACCTCCACCTGGAGCTAGAAATATGAAGAAGCCATCCCTTCATATCCTATGCAAATATACATGCATTTTCTTCTGTTGTTCTGTACAACTGTCCCCTTACATGGCAAAGACCATTCATGTAGTCCATTCACCGGAGAAGCCTGAGGATCTACTTCAGCTCTCAGCCATGTTTGCCACAGCCTGCTTTAACTACCTTTCCATTCTCTCTGATTATCTACATCCTTCATTGTCATGGTAACAACATTGTTACCAGCATCAGATTCCATGGGATCTTCCCATTCAATTTCACAATCATAACAGACATGGAAAAAAGGAAGGACTAATAAGTTTTCAAAATGTTTCGTATTTCAATGAAGCCCTGTCTACCTCTTCCCCATTCCAAACTAAATCATTCTTTTTGGCCATCTTTGTGTCATATTTAGAGACTGTTATACTAAAAACAATTATTGTTATCCCTTTCTGGAGCTAAACCTTTTTAGATGAAGTTTTTAGATTTGTAAAAAAAAATCCACTACCTGTAAAATAGTAATACTACAGTGTTTCAGGTCATTAGTACTGAATACTGTTGTATTTTTTGAGAGTGTTCCAAGTGATGGTGAGCCATTATTGATAAAATGTCATTACACTTTTGATATAACTTTCTATCACTTTCTATCTTAGGCTTATTTGCTTTTTAACAAAGCAGGGATTTTCACTATTTATTCTTATTCTTATTATTTTAGTTAATTATCTGCTGAACATAATGCACACTCTTCTAGCTACATTGGCTTTGATCTCCCTCATATTAGAAGATCCTCTAAGATTAAAGCACATGAATGCATATGAGAAGGCTTACACTATTTTTCCGGTGTATCTTGCCTAATATTTATCCTATTTCTAATTTTTACCTCCATTATGCTGCATTTATATTCCTCAGGATTTTCTTACAAACCACTGATTTTTACTAGATAGATTAATTACCATAAGGTTTGCGGAGTTAAATCAACACAGATCTTGGTCCTTGGTGCCATCAGAAATTGTCACCATCAGTCTGCTTTGTCCCCCAAATCATTGCTAACTATATTCAGTAACATAGTTCAGTGCTGTCCTATTAGGGAATACATCAATATTAGCTTCTATCCACTCACTCAAACTCTGCTTCCAGTCACTTTTATCCCCTTTCGGCCTTTACTCCATTTCTTTTACTTAGTAGTCTCTTAGTGATGGTACCTTATAGAAAGCTGTTGAAAATTCAGGTAAATTATGATAACTGTGTGACCTCTATCTGCTACTTTATTAACTTTCTCAAAGAATTCTGGTGAGTTAAAGAGGCCTGATTTCAATGTACACTAGCTGATTCAATCTTATCACCTTATACATATGCTTCCCTAGTCTATCCTCAATCTGTTGCCCTGGAACTGGCGCAAGACGCACCAGTATAATTAAGTATCAGGGGGTAGCCATGTGAGTCTGTATCCACAAAAACAACAAGGAGTCCGGTCGCACCTTAAAGATTAACAGATTTATTTGGGCATAGCCAAAGGTGCCACTGGACTCGAGAATAATGAAACAATTTCACTTGGCTCCACATTAGCAACTTTCCCATCTTAGGGCCCAGTCTTGCACCTACTGAAATCTAAATTTACTCCTGTGTAAAGAGGCCTATGCACAAGGCTTATGCAACATTTACACTCTCTAAAAAGCATTCAACCATAGTGTTAAGAAATTGCTTCTTCATACTGGTCCCTGGACCATTCAAATTCTGCATATTAATGCTGAGTTAGTTGCAATCTTCAACTGCCATTATTATACCAGCATATTTTACAGCTTCTTTAATCTCTTTTTCTGTACTAAGTATCTCATCCTGAAGACTCTTAGTCTGAGTTGTTCTTACTCATGTGTATAGTCTCGCTAATGTCACATAGAATAATATTGCAGAGTCATACCCTAATTTCCTTACTGCAGTGGATCTAAATACGGAGATCAATTTTTCTCTCTATACTCAGACAAAATTTTCATGGTCTTCAATGAGAGCAGGTTCAAGTCTTTAGTTTGGGCCTGCTTAATTCTTTTAGCTTGAAAATGCAGGAAGGGCAAGCATATGAGACTCCTAAGAAGTACATGTAACTTAGCAGACATGAACACCATCACAACAATTTTCTGAATGCCTGTGTACCTATTGGGTTCCAGGAAGTGGCTGAATTCCTGTGTAGCAGGGTGAGCACCCACTCCAGCCCAGAAGGGGTTGGAAAAGCCCTGCAGAAGGCTGGGGCTGGGCAAGGGAGTAAAACCCTGGCTGACTGGGGGAAGTGGCTGCAGCTGGGGCCACACCCCAAACTAAGCAACTGGGCCTTATAAGAAGGCCAGGGAAGCCAGAGGGAGCAGTCTCTCTCTGACTTGAGAGGGAGATAGGCCTGGTTGTTGGGGAACTCACCAAGGGACCTAGAAGGAAACAGGGCTGGGGAAAGGCCTTAGGAGCTGGGAAGCCCTAGGCCAGCAACTCCCCAGGCAGCAGGGCCTAGTTCTAGGCCTCCTAGATATTGCGCTTGCAGAGGGGCAGCTGGAGAGTGGGTAAAGGTAGCAAGTCCAAACCCCTTGTTGCCTGTGATGATCAGCTGATAGATTGCAGTCTGCTCCAGGGTGTGGGGGCTAAACAGAGACTGGCAGTAGCCACAACTGAGGTGATGTGGGGATAGGGGGTGGGGCTTTCCCTGTGGTGGGGAAACCCAGAGTAAGACTGTGGGGTACTGCAGGAGGCAGAACCCTGAGATAAGGGCACTGGGGTCCTGGGAGGGACACTGAGGCTAATGGCAAGTGGATCACTGGCCTGCAGAGGGTGCTCCTGGATCAAAAATTTAATTCCCAAGGATGGCCAGCAGGAGGTGCTGCAGGTGTGAGTCTGCACTGTGCTATACCAGTTACAAAATAACTAGTGGATAATTTGGAAAAGGAGATATTCAGTATTATGGACAAAACTCCCGTTGATTTCAATGGGGCCAGCATCTCACCTTTGTTATGCTAGATACAATGGTTTGGCTTGTTCTTGTGGGAATGATTCTTTTGCTGTGCCACAGGGCATGGTCTGGTATTGAGCATATAACATAAGTGTATTTGCTTACCTGATACTAATAATTAAAAGCCCATGCTATTACATGGGTGTGGCTGGGGGGCAAGTTATCCACTATCAGTGCAGTCTCCTTCATACAACCAATGAAAATGTTGCATGCATATTAGCTGTAGAGTAAGGGTGGTGATGGGTTGAATTATCTTTGCTATAACAATGGTCTAGGACTCTTTTTGCCTTAATGTAGCTGAAAGCTTGTGTTGTTGCATGGGTATAATTCATAAAGTCAAAATGTCTGAGAACTTAAACAGTGAACATGTGATAAAAGAAGCTGGTGATACTCTGAATAAAACCATCTCACTTCACACTGACTCAACAGATGTCCTAGGCTTCAGAGTAACACATAATAAGATTCCAGGATTGTAGTTCTATGTAGATTGTAGAAATATTCAGTTGCTCATACAGCACAGTACTACCAGGTTAAATACACGTGTTTCTATCTATGCAGTGAATACCACAGCAAAATTGGTTACACCCAAACAAAGCATTAGATACTCACTTGAGGTTAAAACCTGAACTTTAAGTGCTTTGCACTGCTCAAGTGGACTGTGAGGCACTTCAGGGAGAGCTAACAAAGCTAGGCAGATGGGCAACATGACAGATGATACTCAATGTTGACAAAGGTAAGATAATGGGCACTGGGAGGAATATTTTGAACTACTTAGGCACACATTGCTAGTATAACCCCTCTGGAAAAAGATCAGAGTATCATTGTAGACAGCCCAATGGAGATGTCTCCTCAATGTGCAGCGGTGTTGAGACAAGCAAACCAAATGTTATGAGGAGTAAAGAATGATATAGAAAATAATAATATTTGAAAGCATTATCATTTAATTGCATAAAGAAATGATATGCCCTTCTCTGGAATACTCTTCTCAGCTCTGGCCACTCTATCAATTTACCTGTTTGCATGAGAAGAGCAGTTGCAGATTCCAAAATAAGGGCCGAGTGGGCAAACAGACTCTTTGCTGCTTTTACAGATCCAGGCTAACACTGCTACCCCTCTGATACTAGTGCATTGTGTGAGGCTCATCTCTTTGGCCAAGCGAGTTTTTTATCTAAGGCATCTTTCCCCCTTTTTTTCTCTCCACTTTATTTATTCATGATTGTTTGTGTATGTAATGTGGTCAAGTGTCATAGCAATGGATGCACTATACATTATTAAAATATATAAATAAGGTGCATATCAAGTGAATTGGATGTACACAGTGGTAGGGGGATTTTAAATTCACTTGAAAGAGCAGGAATACCAGCTCTCATTGGCCAGATTGCAGGCTGTATGTGTTTTTTACCATAAAAAACAAAAAGAAAGTGAGCACATTTCTATCCAAGCAGAATCTCAACAGACAGAGGGCTTTGATTTTATTGGCCATGGATTTTTTTTTTGTAAACAGAGATTCTGATGATTTTCCAGAGAGGTTTATATTTTTCATTGAATGTTTATATAGCATAATAAGCTTTTACTTTAAAAGTAAAAGGCAAGACTGAATGTCAATTTTCCAATATTGTACTCTGACCAGAAAGCAAGATTTCATAGATCTAGTGTTTCACAAATGAAAAGCCGCTTTTGTTAGTGGTAGAAAATTGCCTTAGAGTAAGGCCAGAATTTGTGATTTGATATTTTAACTACCATTTGTGACTTATGATATTTTAATTACAGTTGGAACTCCATACCTTTCACAGAGACAAATTGTGGTATGTGGAACTCAACTGAGGTAAAATTTTCATCAGAAAAATATGCTAAATTAAAAGGCCCGTCAACATGTGTGACAGATTCATTAACTGAATGTGAAGGCTTTAAACTATCTTAAAATCATGATGCTGGAAATTCTTATGGCAGGAATAATTTGCACACTGAAAGTCACATACCCTCACGTGGGGCTTTGAGATGGCAAGCCCAGCAAGGAGATGAGGTATGGCCATGGCAAGCAGTTGGAAGGTCAGTGGAAAGCAGCACCAGTAGAAGACCCATCCATGGTGGGCAAACACTCCACAAATTGTGGGTAGTATTAGCTGGGGAAGCAACGGGAAGTGACCAAAGAAGATGGTGATTCAGTACATCCTTTCAGCAGCTTTTGCCCAGGGCTGCCCAGAGGATTCAAGGAGCCTGGGGCAAAGCAAGGGAGCTGCGGCACTTGTACTCACCCGGCGGCGGTCCGGGTCTTCGGCAGCATTTCGGTTGTGGGGGTCCCCTTCAGTCGCTCCGGGTCTTTGGCAGCGTGAAGGGCCCCCTGCCGCCAAAGACCCAGGGCTCGTGGAGGCCCTGCGGGGCCCAGGGCCTGGGGCAAATTGCCCCTCTTGCCCCTCTCTGGGTGGCCCTGCTTTTGCCAACAGGACTCGAATAGAACATTAGCCATAAAATAAAGCAGTCCCTCCTCCTCAACACTCACACACAGCACAAAATCCAGAGGGACAACAGCAACAACCCTGTCTCCCTGCCGTTGGGGTGATTCCTCTTTTGGTGCAAGAGACCACACTGGCATAGGGAAATGTGATTTACATCTCCTTGGGCTATCTTCAGTTAATCTTATCCTTCAGCTGAATTACTTTATCCAAACTGTTTTTCAGATTGAGTCTGTGTAGCAGAAAGTCAATTGAATTGTGTCTCAGGCAATGGTCAGTAACTCCAGGGCTGGTGCTAGCACACATTTTTTTTCAGTAGGAATAAAAGTATTTCTAATCACTGCAAGCTAGCTCTAGTCATTCTAGTTTGGAAAGGGCAATATTTATACTAATAGCAGGAATAGCTAGAGGAAGTGATAGATGATATAGATATGAAAATTTTAAATAGCATCCACTTGTGATTATAAAATTATTTTAAAATTACATGTATACCAACAAAGAAAGGTGGATTGGTTCAACAGAATTTAAAACCATACAAAAGTAATTAAAATTGCCTCCATGTTAACCATCATGCTGCCTTTATGCAGATCAGAATCTTTATACATGTGTTAACCAGGTACTGAAAGTTCACTGTCTGCGTTGCTGCTGTTGTCAAACCACACTGGGTGGGAATCTGCAGCTGTGTTTAAGAAAGCAGAGTTCTGAGATAATTAGCTCTGTTAGGTAAACTTCTCACATTTAACCAGCTTATTCTGAGCCTTTTGTTGCAAAATACTGAAAAATGAAGGTCGCGTCCAAGAAAAGCAGAGTTGAGGATGGCTGACGCAATAGATTTATTGAATGGAAACTCTCTGATAAAAATGATAGTTCAAACAATGGATCAGAGAAGTGAGTCATGGAGCAGTTCCAACATCATCAGATTTTCTCCAGATCTGTGAAAAAATCTGAGAATCCAGATGTACTTATAAACCAGACAGATACAAAATAGAAAACCAGGAATTCCATAAATCACAGCAAAGAGCATCTTATTTATTTCTCACAGGATGTTACAGAGACCAGAGGGGTCATAAAGAATATCAGGATGAGCAAGAATGTCACCAGGAATTGAAAGTAGCAAATGCAAAAAGAACCTTTACTAATATAGAAAAAATGTCATGTCTTATCAAATTCATGTGCAAATCATAAATGATTAACCTGGCTCCAGGCATCAGGGATTTGATTTTGAAAAAGTTAGCTGTGTAATTTCAAACATATAACTGATCACCAGTTAATACAAATGCTAGATTTAGGTGTGCAATTTTGGTTATTGTACAGACAAATTACGTGCTTAATCACACGTAATTTTTTAATTTTTAGTTGTTGCTGCCAATGGAATCCCTAACTGAGTCACTAGGGGTGCAAAGGGTACATTAGAGTTGAACTGTGGGGAGTGGAAGATGCAAATCCCACACCCCCTTTTACAATGAGCAAGATGGAAAAAAAGCTGACATCTGTGTCTTGCTAAGGGAAATTGGAGGGGTGGTGAAGAGACATGGAAAAATCATGCCCCATTTGAATCCCAGGAACCAACAGAGTCTAACTGATGATAAGGAGAAAAGAGTGTTCAGCCCCAAAATCTCTGCCTCCTCAGATATCCAGATTCTCCCTGCGAAGATACGTTGGTATAAGATGCTCTTATCCACCTCTGGCAAGAGATGTAAGTGATGAACGAGGATCCTGTAGCAAATTCAGACTTCTTGAATAAGGCAAAATTGGCAATGGAGCTGTACTCCATCCTGAAATCCTACCTGGGGAATAATAGTTAAACGGATCCTGGAATCAGCAAGGCCTTTGAGTCTTTCCAATACAAAGTTGTTAGTCTATAAGGTGCCACAGGACTGTCACTTTTTACAGATAAAGACTAACATGGCTACCCCTCTGATACTTTCCAATACAAGCTACTGATGCTCAAGTTCTATCAGGGTTTCTATATTCAAAATGGCAAAGGATGTCTCAGAGCCCATGTAAGTGAGACAAGTTGTGCAAATGAGCCATCAGTTCACACAGATATAGCAAATAAATGCCAAAAAATGGTCCTGCTAAGATACCTCGTAGTGAGTAAAGCATCTGAGCCTCAGGCAAGTTTCTCAAACATCCTGCAAACAGATGCATGCCTTTGTATCAAACAATCTAATTCTAAGGCTTTCACTCAAGCCGGGAGAGGATGGGATAGCTCTGTCAGTCTCTGAGATAAGAATAGAAGACGTAATTCAGACAATCCTACAGCCCTTCATTCCTATATAAAAGCCAGATGTTCCTCCTAGTATGTCAAGAACCAATGTCAGTCTAAGCCTTCTGGTGAGTACACAAAATGTATATGTATAGCTGTGAAATTCATTTGGGGCCCCAAATGGTCTGGGCTTCAAAAGACAGAAGGAAAATTCAGATTCTGCCTGGACAACTGAGCCCAGAAAACCCAGGTTTTCAGGAGAATTGAAATGATCTGGAGTTTCCACCTACATTTTAAAGATAACACCCTCCACCCCCAGCCCTTCCCTTTATGTTAAGTCCAATGATATCCTCAAACACAGACAAAAGTCTTATGCAAGAGAAAGTGATGTCTCTTGTGACAAAGAAGGCAACGGTAAAAATTTCCCCAAACCAAGCAACATTTGCAAGCAATTTGTTCCTGATGTCCCAAAACACAGAGGAAGGAGCATAAATCTGTGAGAAATCCGAAAGAACTGAACGCTTGGGTACTATATGAATATACACATTTCAAGATGAAGGGATCCATCTCCTAAGAGACACCTCAATGCGGGATGATTGGATAGTGAGATTAGACCTGAAGGATGTCTCACTATCCTGCTGGTGAAAGAATGTCAAAGGTTCCTCCAAGTTTTGCTGGGAAGGAGAACTTTGGCAGTCCTCCAACCTACCATTTGGCCTCTTGTCAGCTCCATGGTAGCAGCCTTCTGTGGGAGAGGGCTTAAGATAACAGTCTGTTTAGACAACATGCTGATTGTGGCACAGAACAGAGAGCAGTTAGCGGTGCAAGCGGATTTGGTGAAAACAATCCTAGAGAGCCCAAAATCAAATCTGGCCCCTACCCAGCAAACAAAGTCCCAGGGATTTATGGTGATGAGGTCTCTGCTCAAGGAATTTTCAAACCCTCTCCAGAATTAATCATACAAACTCTTCAGACAGTAAAAGAGCTCTAAGGACCGCAGTCATCCCTCTCCGTGAGTCACTTTGGATCACAGAATCATTGAAGTTAGAATTGGGAAAAATATCTTAGGTCGTCTCCTTGCAAATAGAAATTTGCTTTATTTGGTACCGTTTCTCTGTTTTTTGTCTGAAATAGCTTTGAAAGTCCCAAGCAATGAGGCTTCCCTTAAGAGCCTGTTCCATTATCTAACACCTTGACTGTCAGGAAACTTTTGCCTGTGAAATTCTCAGTTTCTTAATTTAATCTCATTACTTCTGGCTATATCCATGTGTTACACTCTTAATAGTGTGTTTCTTTCCATCCCAGGTATCTCCACCTTTCAAATATCTGTAGACTTTTGTTACCCTATCAACTGCCATTATGGGCTCTTATTCAAGAAATATATTTACAGTACTTAGGTTTCTTTTGGAAAGGGGGAGAAGGCAGATTTTCAGATCTGTATGCACTGACTAAAGACTGAACCTCATTGGAATTGTTGGGGTTTATTTTCTGCATGAGCTTAAGAATTTTTTTTTTTACTATTTCAGTGAAAATATTCAGAACAAAACTTTTGGAAATGAATTGAATTTTTTTTTAAATTTAATTTCAAAATATTTCATTTCAGATTTTTACATCTTTTTCTCCTTTCACTATTTTATTTACCCCTCGTTCCTTATTATTTCCCTACTGGAAAGGATATTTTTTAAAATCAATCAATAAATAAAAGGTGTAACAGAAGGGGGAGAGGTAAAAACACTTGAGAGAAAGTGGTAATTTTCCCAATTAAACAAATTGTAAGTTCCTTTTAAAAACTGTTGAAACATGAAAAGTAAAAAAAAAAAAACTTTACAGTATAAAGTTTAGTTTTCAATGAAACCCTATTTTTTTAAAAATGAAAATTCTGCTGAAAAAAAGTGACTCGCCCTACTACAGACTGTAGTATTTGGTCCAGAAGAATTAGTAAGTTAAGTGTAAATCTAAATCTAGACTGTTTAAACATATTGAATAGGTTAATTACTACCTCTTACAGCACTCCCTTTTTAAAGCATTATTAATTATGTTCTATAGAAGAGATCAGCAACCTTTGGCATGTGGCTAACCAGGATAAGCTCCCGACGGGCCAGGCAGTTTGTTTACCTGCTGTGTCTGCAGGTTCGGCTGATCACAGCTCCCACCGGCCGCAGTTCGCTGTTCCAGGCCAATAGGGGCTGCGGGAAGTGGTGTGGGCTGAGGGATGTGCTAGCTGCTGTTTCCTGCTGCCCCCATTGGCCTGGAGCAGTGAACCACAGCCAGTGGGAGCTCCAATTGTCCGAACCTGCTGATGTGGCAGGTAAACAACTGGCCTAGCCCGCCACGGGGCTTGCCCTGGCGAGCCATGTGCCAAAGGTTGCCAGTCGCTATTCTATAGGTAAACATACTGACCAAAACATTGGACTTCAGGGGTATTTTTAATTAGTACAATATTTCAATGTCTGCATGACATGCACTACCATAGTCCACTTCTTTATGCAACTATGAAGTGATTCCTTGAATAAAATCTGCTACAGCCAAATAGCTTTTTAATCAAAATACAAAGGAGTAATTCAGATTTTCAGGAAGCTTCTAAAATTTTTCTCACTAAAAGATCAATAACATGTGAATTTCTATGGCCTGTATTGTACTGGAAGTCAGACTAGATGATCTAATGGTCCCTTCTGGCCTTAAAAATCAATGACTCTGTGGCCAAGCTTTAGATTACTTGATTCTGCTTGTTCAGTTGGATTTCTTTACGTCCTTCTAACTTCCCACTTGGGTCTCTATTCTTGAATAACTTCCTGTAGTCAACTTGCCATTTCTCTTCAGATATGTTTACAATGCTGCTGGGAGTGAGCCTCTGCAGCCCAGGTAGACAGACTTGTGCGATCAGGACTTATGCGAGTACACTAGATATAGCTGTGTGGTCATTGCATCACCAATAGGGGCTTGGGCTAGCACTCTAGCTTGGACCCATCCTACTTCTTGGATCCAAGTTTGGGTGTTTAGCCCATGACTCCACCAGGGTTGCAATGTCCAAACTGCTATTTTGAGTACACTGAGTTCCCCACTAGTACAAATCTGTCTACCTGGCCTTGCAGGCTTTCTCCCATCTGCAGTGTAGACATACCCTTAGTGAGCCATGTGCAGCTGGGATCTTGTGGTCTCAGATGTGCCCCTGGATCTCTGTCAGAAGCTGTATCAGACTTCCTGAAAAAAGGTAGGGACCTGGATAGAAGTTGAAAGGAGGCAGATCCAAAGCTAGTGTCAAGTGTCATAGTTCTATGGTTTCCCCAAATGTTACTCTCTTTAAAAATAAAAAGGAGAAAGAAAAGTGAAGGAGAGATACAAAGGACTCATACAGAATCCAAGTCTTCAATATGCACATTCTAGTGTTTTCCAAAAGCACAATAGATTTCAATCTATTCTAATTTATTCCAAATAAACCAAAAGTAACAGTATCTGAATGTTTGAAACATGAAAGGTGGGTATTAAAAACAATACCATTTTGTAAATCCTGTTATATCCATGTGAATTCTTAAACATTATTTTTAGGACAGCAGAAATTCAGTGACTTTTTAGTTTAAATGCACTTCAGATGTGGTTACAGTAATTTCATAATTTAACCTTTGGCCATGTGGAACTTAAAACAGAAGTTGGTATTTGTAATAATACACAGTTCTTCCTTCATTGACAAGGATATAGAATAGATACATTAACTGCAAGAAAGCATTCTTTACCAGTTCATCATTTAGTATAAATAATTCTACTTATATACTATGGTATTATATGCTTATGTCCCCTTTACTTACGTCTGAGCACCTCACAACCTTATCTTCACAACTGCCTTGTGAGGTAGGGAAATACTATTGTTCCCATTTTACAGGTGGGAAGTGAGGCACAAAGAGGCTAAAGAAACTTGCCCAGGATCACATAGGAAGTCTGTGGCAGAGAAGAAATTTGAACCAAATCTTAGGCTAGTGCCCTACCCACTAGATCATTTTTCCTCTCTGAGTTTGATTTGAGCTGTGGCTAATCTTTGGGATTATCTCATCCCAGCACTGATCCAGCAAAGCATTTAAGCACATGTGTAATATTTAAACACATGAGTAGTGAAGTCAGTTTGACTGCTCTCGTGCTCAAAGTTATGAATGTGTTATATGATTCACTAGACTGGGACCAGAGAACTGCACCACTACAAGGTAGTTCTGAGAGACATTCTCTCAGAGCTCCCTGGCATTCAAAACAAGCATGTCCATACTCTTTGTACTCCACAAATCACCATCAGTAGAGAATTCCTGCAGAATGTGGACCATTTTCCATACCTTGGCAGCTGCCTCTCCCAAACAGCCAGCATTGCCACAGAAATTGAATATAGGAACTGCTGTGCCAGCACATCTTTTGGAAGACGACTCAAACGAGTCTTCAATGATAGGGATCTGCAAACAAGCACCAAGATCTTGGTTTACAAGGCAGTTGTCATCCGCACCCTTCTCTGTGTGTGTGAGACTTGGGTAACCTACAGATGATGTCTCAAGCAGCTGGTGTGTTTCTAACAGTGCTGCCTCAGGATGATTCTCAGAATCAACTGGGAAGAGCAACACACTAACATCAGTGTTCTCTCTGCAGCCAACATCAGCAGTATAGAAGTGCAAGTCATAAAACACCAACTTCACTGGGCTGGCTACTGTGTACAAATGCCTGACACTCACCTCCTAAAGCAAGTAGTCTTCTTTCAGGTAAGTCAGGGAAGAAGGACTCACAGAGGACAGTGAAAGCACTTCAAAGATATACTGAAAGGGCACCTTAAAAAGGGAGGCATCAACCCAGCAAACTGGGAGGACTCAGCGCAGAACAGAACACAGTGGCACCACACCATCCACCAAGCCACAGCTCACTTTGAGGAAAACAGATGTGCTCATGAGACAGAAAAGTGACAAAGTAGAAAAAGGGCACAACAGTCCAGACAACAACTATGTCCCCTCCAAGATTACACCTGTCACTTCTGTGGGAAAATCTGAAGGGCACAAACTGGGCTCCTCAGCCACTTAAAAACCCATCAATGAACCCCCTTGGCAGACATCATCCTCTCATCCAGGGATAGCCGAAGACAAGAAGATTCCATTCCAGTCTGGCAGTGTGGGTGGCTGTAGGGTCAAAGCCTGATTTCCTTCCCACATTTGGTTTACTGTGTGCCATTCACATATAACAGAGTATGGAGAGACCCATCATTGCATGCCCATGATTTCCCTTACTGCAGCTGTGCCTGGATTTTTGCTCAAGCAGTGCAAGTGGGAAGGAAAGTTCCTAGTGGCTCCCACCCATCCACTATGCACCTCCATAAGGACCAGTCACAATCTAACCCTTAGTTGTTCCATTGTTTCAGCTGGGACAAAAAATGAAAATAAAGTTATTTATTTTTCATGCAAACAGAAGCAGCATGGCACTAGGATGAAGCAATCATAATCCTAAAAAGTGATTATGCTCAACTGGTATCTATTACCTGACAAATCTGCATCCTGTGTGTGTCAGTCATAGCTGCTGACATCAGTAACAAAATGAGTGTTTACTGCTGTTTATTCCTGTTAGCACTGCACGGCCACTAGTTCATGCATTATTAGCAGAATTATTAACTAAATTCCAACAGAAAAATACCTAAAACTGGGGATGTCAAAGCTAGAAAGAATCCTTCTTCATTTTCAAATCCCAGGATGTTTTTGCAGGGCTTGCAGTTAGCACAAAACCCTTCCTTTTTCTTGTAAACCGAGCAACACAAAATCTGGAAGTAAGTGAGAGACAGTAAACAGGAAACTCCACAATGCCATTTTTACTGAGTGACCTTTCAAAGAATAACTGATCTTTAAAAGCCTACACCTTTGAACAAAACTCTTCTTCTGTGCCCAGGCAATTCCCTGGGCTACAGGAGAGATTTTTTTGCAATAACTAACAGGTTAAAAAATAAAGAGCTGGAAGACAGATTTCTCTGCATATTGATTATGTGATCATCATTATTTATTAATTGTAGTGTGGTAGCACCTAAGAGTCCCAGTCATGGACCAGGACCATATTGTGCAAGGTGTTGCACAAACACAGAACAAAAAAGATGGTTTGTGCCCCAAAGAGGTCACAGCCTAAGTAATTAGGTTTGAATTTGCATTTCTTTTGTAATCATAGAGGATTATGTCAGCTTTTTTTCAATGTATAACATTCTCTTTATTTTTTTTTTGTATACTTAAAGCCAGCATAACAGAAGTCAAAATAAGAAATATGATAATACTACACAGAAATATTATAGATATATATGTAATAAAATCACAGTGGTGCCTTCTCTCACAAGATATTACTTTTTCGAAGGAAATCTTTGACATGGAGTTCCTTTTACAAGGGAAACAAAAGCCCATTGTTTGGCTAGCAGTCTTTATTTGGAGAAGTACAGAATAATATTGTCCTGTTGTCTAGTAGTTATAAATTTCATAGATAAGACCAGAAGGGACCATTGTGATCATTTTGTACAACCTGTATCACACAGATCGTAGGTCTTCCCTGAATTACTTTCTATTTGAACTAGAGCTACCTTTTAGAAAAACATCCAATCTTGATTTTAAAAATTGCCGTTGATGGAAAAGTAAAATGTAAGTAAGTCAGTAAAATAAAGTGCTTCGATAAATATTGACCTAATATTAATCCACACTTTTGGCCAATGCCATCATACACAACAATCCAAGTGGAGAAGTGAAAGAACAATATATTCAAATGTAATAGGAGAAAGAAATCTACTATACTGGGGAGATAAATATGGGCACATAAATGCATAAATATGGGCACAGCAGAAAAGGCCAATCCATTTCATGTTCCTGTTGATGCGTTTTATCTTAGTAGGTGTGTGCAGATTATCCTCTCATTCCCTGTACTGGACTCCAAGAGAGGTCATGGTTAAACTGAAATATTGTCAGTCATCTTTATCTTACACAACATTATTTGTTCATTGAGCACTGACAGTGTGCTTAGGGAGTTGCAGTTTCTGCCACTAAGCTTAAAATCTATTGAACAACACTGGAAAGAGAGGCCATTCAATGATATCCAATAATTAAGGAGTAATTAAGCTTCCTTTCAAAAACAAAACAAACAAACAAAAACAACCACAACAAATACAAAAACTCCATGGCAGTTCTCTACCTTGATCCACAGTGACAGAATACAAACATTTCCCAATGGTTCCTGCCTCGATACATTCTACAAGGACCAGGGTCTCATCAGGGTTAGTGAAGGTATAGGAATATCCCACAAAAAGAGTCTTCAGTTTCCTGGGACCAACAAGTGATACTCAAAGCCCAAGATGTGTGTCTCTTTCTAATATTATAGACATCCAGAATTATGCATAATGATTTCTGCCACTCAATTTTTTTACATAGGAAGGAAACAATGGTTTCATGAAGAAAGAGTAGCCTGGCTTGTGATGATAACAATTACCATGAGTAACCATCACAAATGCTATCAAGTAACAGCTCTATAGTCTAATATTTTCCTTATTGTGCTGTCTACTAACCATTTTGGGTAGGATTTTCCAGAATGCCTAAGTGATTTAGAAGCACAAGTGCAACTGAAAGTCAATTGGACTTGTGCTCCTAATTCACTTAGGTGCTTTAAAAAATCTCACCTTTTGGTTTTAAGAGTTTTGTCAGTATTCCTTTACTGTGACCTTCTCTAATATTGATCTTATGCATCTGGAAGTTACAGTCTATAGGAATTACTAGTTCCTGTGAGAATTAAATTGGCCCATTTTTTTATTCAGTGAGGTTGGAAAGCATTTTAAATCTCAAGTCTGCATTAGGGGCCAGAGCTAGAAAGCAGTAGCAATGGATACGAACAGGGCCGGCTCAGGCTTTTTTGCCACCCTATGCACTGAAGGAGAAAAAAATGTGATTGGTAGCACTTCCGCAGCAGCTCAATCGCACCGCTTCATTCTTCGGCGGCAATTTGACTGAGGGAAGACCCAGACGTGCCACAGAATCCCCTTCCCATTGGCCACCCCAAGCACCTGGGTAAGAATTGGATACTTTCGTGTTTGAGATTCATAGATTCATAGACTCTAGGACTGGAAGGGACAGCGAGAGGTCATCGAGTGCAGTCCCCTGCCCTCATGGCAGGACCAAATACTGTCTAGATCATCCCTGATAGACATTTATCTAACCTACTCTTAAATATCTCCAGAGATGGAGAGTCCATAACCTCTCTAGGCAGTTTATTCCAATGTTTAACCACCCTGACAGTAGGAACTTTTTCCTAATGCCCAACCTAAACCTCCAATGCTGCAGTTTAAGCCCATTGATTCTTGTTCAATTCCTAGAGGCTAAGATGAACAAGTTTTCTCCCACCTCCTTCTACTGTCTTGCTCACAACACACCTGTTAATGCATCCCAGAATCATGTTTGCTTTTTTGGCAACCGCATCACACTGTTGACTCATATTTCGCTTGTGGTCCACTATAACCCCTAGATCCCTTTCTGCCATACTCCTTCCTAGACAGTCTCTTCCCATTCTGTATATGTGAAACTGATTGTTCCTTCCTAAGTAGAGCACTTTGCATTTGTCTTTATTAAACTTCATCCTGTTTACCTCAGACCATTTCTCCAATTTGTCCAGATCATTTTGAATTTTGACCCTATCCTACAAAGCAGTTGCAATCCCTCCCAGTTTGGTATCATCTACAGACTTAATAAGTATACTTTCTTTGCCAATATCTAAGTCGTTGATGAAGATATTGAACAGAGCCAGTCCCAAAACAGACCTTGCAGAACCCCACTTGTTATGCCTTTCCAGCAGGATTGGGAACCATTAATAACTACTCTCTGAGTATGGTTATCCAGATGTTTCAGAGCAGGCTATTGGAACATTTCAGTATTGTAAGAGTTAACAAGAAATATTTTTTCCAGAATAACTGAATAATTAAATGAAATAATGGAAGGTTTTCTTACTTCAGAATCCAAATTGAACCCCCAGGACACCATACTTAAAAAAAAAATTAATCCAGATTGTTTAGCAGGCTGCAGGGGGGAGGGGGTGAAACAGAAATATAAGGTAGTGTTGTTCTTTCATATGCCAAATACTGAGTCCATATACCATCCTGTGATAGGGTGTCCACCCCATACAAGGTTTGAAAGGGTTAAGGTAGCCAGGTAGCCCAATTAACTCCCCAGGCTGTACCAGGAGGAGGAGCCGGGGGTTGATTAAATGAGGTCTAGCTGGGGCCTGTGTATAAAGCCCAGCAGCTGAGAGCAGAACGGAGCTGCTGGAAGGCAGGCTGCAGTCACTTCTGGGAGGAGGAAGGTGTGTTTAGGACTATGGAGGGTAATCTATGCTTACTTCCTGAGAGGTGGGAGTTGGGGGAGAGAGAGAGAGAGAGAGAGGGTTAGCCAGGAAGGTAGGAGAGGGATCTGGGGAAAAACAGCAAGGAGTAGTAGTGCAGTCCTTGGCTGTGATTAGAAGGCCCCTGAGCTGGAACCTGGAGAAGAGGGCGGGCCCAGTTTCCCCTACCAGCTGTTGGGGATGTGGCACTGACCAGGCAGAAGACAGTGGACTGCCTGATTTGTTCTGTAAAGACTTTGTAACATACTCCAGAAGGGGGATCCACATAGTGACCTGGCTGGAGGGGCAAGTCACAAAGAGGAGGCTGTAGTCCTGAGAAGACACTGCCAGAGGAGGGCGCAACACTTGGCCAGACCTAATTCCCAGGATGGCCAGGAATAGGCTCCAGAAGCAATGTGTGTCCCCTGTGACACACCCCATAGTAATGTCATGACATTAGTAGTAGTAGTAGGCATCCTTCAGTTTCAAGAGACCATGGGTATGTGCCCGTAAGCAGTAAAGAATTTACTCAGTTGGTTTTATGGCAGTCACGAACATGGCTGAAGAGACCCACTCGAGAGAGACAATCTCTGCTGCACCTGTCACATTTAAAGGTGATGTTTCAATCCTTTGGGCTCTGCCTTTTGCGAGCTCTTTTCTCCTCTGCTAAGCTGGACAGCTTCCTCTCATAACTCCGGAGATCTTTGCTAAGCTCTTGTTTCCAAAAGCTGTGGTCTTGAATGTGATCTTCCCATTTGTCCACATCCATGTCTATTTTTTTGAGGTCTCGCTTGCACATATCCTTGAGATGCAAATTTGAGCATCCTTTGAGTCTTTTTCGAGATGCCAGTTCACCATAGAGGATGTCCTTTGGGATGTGCCCATCATTCATTTGTCACAAATGCCCAAGCGAGCGGAGACGTCTCTGTTTGAGGAGTGTTTGTATGCTGAGTGTGCTGGCCTGTTTGAGCTCCTCAGTGTTGGTGACTCTGTCCCTCGAGGAGATTCCAAAGATTTGATGAAGGCAATGCATATGAAAGCTGTTGAGCCCCTTTTCCTGATGAGAGTATAAGGTCCATGTCTCACTCCCCTACAAAAGCCTGCTGATAACACATGCATGATACACACAGATCTTTGTATGTTCTGTGATGACATTAGAAAAGAGAAAAAAACACAGCAATTCTTTCAGGTGACAAAAGGCAGGACGAGTTGAAATCAGATGATCAAAAGAAAAATTAGCAGAACGCTGTTACTATACTTCCACCTTTTTACTTGACCTTAATGACCCCCCCTCCACCTAAGACAACTTAGGGCATGGCTACACTTGCAGATGTAAAGTACTTTGAGTTAAACGAGCCTTCGTGGAGCGCAGTAAGGAAAGTGCTGTAGTCTGTCCACACTGTCAGCTGTGTGGCCACATTAGCCACTCTTGCAATGGCCACAGAGAGCAGTGCATTGTGATAGCTATCCCAGCATGCAAGTGGCTGCAACATGCTTTTGAAATGGGGGGGGAGGAGTGTGACAGGGAGTGTGTTTTGTGTATATGGAGGGAGAGACAGTGGGTTTTTGGGGGACTGAGAGTATGTCAGCATGCTGTCTTGTAAGTTCAGATTGCAGCAGATTCCTCCCTCCCCCCGCCTCTCTCTCACACACAGTGTTCCACAATAATGGTTGCTTTATCTCGGAGCAGATAAGCATGTCGGCTGTCAACCAGAGCTTTCAAAGGGCATATCCAAAACAATGACAAGTCTGGCCACTTGACTTAAGGGGATTATGGGATGTTTCCAGAGGCTGATCAGAGTGCAGTAATGCAGCACCTCATTCACACTGATGCTGGGGTACTCCAGTGGGGGAACATCAAACATTATTCTACTCTAGCCTTGAAGTCAGAGCGCTCTACGTGCCTTGCCAGTGTGGACAGGTAGTGAGCTAGTGCACCTGGGGCTCCTGTAATGCACTGTAACTCACAAGTGTAGCCAAGCCCTTAAGTATAAAATTCTACTCTGCTCACAGGAGATGTGGAGTAGGCAGGGTGCTTACATCAGACAGTGGTAATTCCACCACCATTTGAGAGGGTTTGCATACCTCCTGTGCCATAGTGCATAAGGAACAGTCTATGGCCCTGTTTTCAATCCAACCTCCCCTCACCAGCCTACCCTCTTACTGACAGCTGGAGCCCATGCATTTCCTAAAGAGATTCTGGACATTTCCTGTGGGAGGGAACTACTGTCTTTTCCCAGTTGCAGAGCCATATAGTCACAGTCCAGAGTCTGGCCCTAATGTAGCTTAAAAGAGGTAAAATGAGGAGTGGCGGCTTGGAATTCACAAGGAAAATGACCTTTCTGAACTTACAAAGAAGTATTTTTCTGTTTATTTTTACAGTGTAGACGTGACAAACAAACCAATACACCTGTACAGTTAAGATATCTGTTAAGACTAATTTTTATTTCCCCAAAAGGGGAATTTTGGTAGATAGGGTGCAGCTGTGTCTCCACTGGGCATCCTGTTCTGGCCTGGGCTCTGTTTCTACCTCTACTACTGTCTCACTGTATAACCTTGAGCAGGACACTTTTCTATGTCCCAGTTACACATACCCGTAAAAGTGGGTTAATAATGCTTATTCAAGTATCAGAGGGGTAGCCGTGTTAGTCTGGATCTGTAAAAGCAGCAAAGAATCCTGTGGCACCTTATAGACTAACAGACGTTTTGGAGCATGAGCTTTCGTGGGTGAATACCCACTTCTTCAGATGCATGAGATGCAGATGCAGATGTCATGCATCTGAAGAAGTGGGTATTCACCCACGAAAGCTCATGCTCCAAAACGTCTGTTAGTCTATAAGGTGCCACAGGATTCTTTAATGCTTATTCAGTTTTGAAAAGTTATTGAGAAAATATATGGATAAAAATCAGCTCTCTGAAGACAAAGTTTCACAAATAGCAACAGAAATTTTTCAGGGAATGGATGTGGTCACATGAATTCTGTCATATATTCTGCCTTTCCTTTTCAGAAAATCTGCATTGACAGATATTAGTTTAGGGCAAGGTTTGTATCCCTGCACTTCATTTTAGCCAGGACAAATATGATAAACTAAAACCCTTACTTTTGTCCTTGCATGATTTGCTAATCCACATTTTTGTGCTCAGTTCCAATACATAACTATTTTCCCAAATGCTTAAATGATGAGCACCTTAGAAAGCCAAATAATAATACTATGCCATCATCATCTTGGGATCTTCACACTAGCAGAGAAAAGTATAACACAATCCAGTGCCTAGAAAAATTCAGACTGGAAACAAGGTGTACATCTTAAACTGTGAGGGACATTAATGATTGCAACGATTTACCAAGGGTCATGATGGATTCTCCATCACCGATAATTTTAAAATCAAGCTTGGATGTTTTTCTAAAAGATGTGCTGTAGGAATTACTTTAGGGAAGTTCTAAATCCTGTGTGATACAGAAAATCAGACTAGAAGACCACAATGGTACCTTCTGGCCTTAAAATCTAGGAATCTATGAATCATCATAAATAATACAGTACAGGGTAATTTCATACCCTCATCTGAAATGACCATCTCACTAACTAGGAATAGCAAGATTAGAATATTCATCAAAACTAGAGTAACTACCACTAAAATGATGAACAGGCTTCTGAGTCCAATAATGTGTTTTAGGACTGAGAGTTGAGGTACCACAGTTTCAACTGGACACCAATGATTGTTCAGATAATTCTATTTATAGTAAGATGGAGAAAGCAATTCAAGGCTTTGTCCTATCAAATAAAAATGGCATTCAATGCATAAATATTTGTTCAACAAATAAACATAAAAATTAGAAAGGGATTTCTTGTGATTAAGTCACAGGCTTGGAACTCAGGATATCTGGGTTCAGTTTCTGGCTCTGCCTCAGGCTTCCTGAGTTATCTAGGACAACTCATTTAATTTGTACATATCTCAGCTGCCCATCTGTAAAATGAGGATGATAATAATTCCTTTCTCCTATTGTTTGTCTGTATTTTCTGTTCAGATTATAAATTCTTGAGACCAGGGTCTTCCTCTTATGTGCTTGTACAGCACCTAGAACAATGGGGCCCTGATTGTGGTTGGGGCCCATAGGCACTACTGGAATAAAAATAATAACAAATTACAGTGCTAATTCTGATCTCTTTTACTCTGATGTAATTCCATTGACTTTAGTAGATTTGCATCTGATTTACACTGGTGTAAGTGAAACCAGAATAATGTCCTGTGTCCATAACTGTGCATTTCACAAACTGGGACTTCCTGAATGCTTACAGAAGGGGCAGTCACTCACCAGAGCAGCTGGCAATATTGTTGCTCATCATGTTTGCTGCCAGCTGCCTCAGTTGAGTAACTGCTGTTTCTTCTGCTATAGAGCAGGAAAAACTCTATTCCTGTCCCATGATCATTGTGCACCTGTTTAGGGAGTCAGAATTCAGGTATAAATCAGTCCTCCTCACAATTCTTCCTGCCTCTCATCTGAAGGTACAAGATCAGAGAGCCTCCACATGACGTGTGAGTACGCATTCCAGATGGAGATCTCTATAGACATGAGTGATCTGCTCTGCTGCAGCTAGGGTAAGGATAGCCTTACCATGCCCCTTTTGCTATGCCAATGTTGTGTGGTAGGGGACTAAGAGTAACCATGAACAGCAAGATACAGTACAGAATATTTGCTCTACCATTGCCTCTCCTAATCAGTATTCCATTACATCATGTGATGGGATTCCATACCAGCAAAGGATGTTTATGGTTCTTCTCTATTTTGAATGCAATACCCTCAAAAGAAAGACATTGTGAATAAATTTGTGGAGTTTGGAAAGTGTTCAGCATGCTAACAATTTCCTTCATATAATAAGCATATACTGTTTTCTGTAGCATTCCTTCCATCTGATGAAACAAAACAAAAAAAAAAGGAAAGACCAAGAATGACCTCAACCAGATCACCCAACTCAGCTCTGATGTGAAAATCGTTAAGGTTTAGTTAAATATGTTAAGAGTAGAGTTACTGTGGGAACACAATCATTCCAACTACAGACATTTAATCATTCTTTGAGGTTTTGAATAATATTTTTGCAAGTACATTTCAAACCCACGATTATTGAGTATAAAGTTCATCTTGTAAAATGGAGCAATTTGTTTCAGAGTTTGGAAATGTCCTTTGGTGGAGGATCCAGAACAGCAAGTAAGTGTAGCTATCCCTCTCTCCTGACTTGGGAAAATCCCCCATTGATTTCTGTGTAAAGTGACTTGCCTCCTGCCACATATTAAATTAGTGGCACAGCCAAGATTACAACTCAGAAATTTCCCCCCTCCTATAATCCTGGTCTTTCTCATCTACCAGCATGTTGGCACCTCAGAATGAGGTAGACAGCCACCTCTGACAAAACCGCTAATTTTCCACAAGACATGGGCCTCAGTTCAGCAAATGCCTTTAGTATGTGCTTTACTTTAAGAATGTCAGTATTCTCATTGAAGTCAACCATGTACTGAAGTCGTTTGCTGAATTGAGGACTTAAATAGGAAATTCTAAATAATGCAGAGAGGAATTCAAGCCAAACATTCCAAACCATTACAAAATATGAACTATTTACAAATTTGCAATCTATGTGTATTTTTTAGGATTTTTCTGTGTCTCTCTGCACTGAAGTGCCCCAGAGACCCATTACAATAGCCACATTTTCTGCTAGAAGAGTGTTTGCAAACTCCATTGCATGGGCATTATCTTATGAACATTGTTCATTCCATTCATTGGTCTCTATACTATCACTCGACTTAAAAGGGTGTTTTTATTTTAAATATAATCCTTATCACAAATGTGCTGCTGCTAATGTTACATGAAACTACTAAGAGACGATGCAGTAGCAAAATGAATCAAATTAGTTGAATTAGTGTTAAGACACCTAGACATGAATCACCACTAATGTAGGGATCAATTAATGCTCCTAGAGCCAAAGCTGCACAAGTAGGGGGCAGAAGATGCAAAGCTTGAGTGGCAGTTACTGGAAGCATCCTACCTGGAGTAGGCAGGATGCCTCCAGGCGAGCTGTGCTCAGTGGTGGCCCTTGCTACACTCTTTGGAAAACCCAGTGCTCCAGTCACAAGCAGTTTAGTAGGGAAAGGCACCATGGCAATGCCCCCATCTCACCAGACAAACCTCTGGTGTGTTCAGCATTGCTGGTAGTGCTAGCGGAGCCCTTGTGCTCAGAGAGGGGCAGAGGAGAATTCTCATCTCTTCCCTGCCAATGCCCCTCTTCTGGGAAGCCATAACTTGGCTAACAGCATGTTTCTTCCCCCTGAAGATAAACTGTTGGCAACTCTGACTCCTTTCCAGCATTTTTTGGTCAACGTTACTAACATGCTTCATTTTAGGAATGCATTTGGCATATAAAGGGGTACTGAGGAGTCATCACCCTAATTAAGAGTCTGTAACTCTGCTTAATTAGCAATGCAATACAGCTTGGCTATTCCTAAGCATCAGTTTTGTTTTTGTTTTTGTTTTGTTTTCATAGCAATAACATGCCCAATAAAGAGATAATTAATATCCTGTAACAAAACCCTCAAATCAAAGAATCCTATATGGATGTGGTTTTAATCACCAGTCACCACTAGTTTGCATTTGGAAGCCAGCCTAGCTCCAGCTGCCTTTTGTTTTCTTGGCCTCAGTCTCACATGGCTCTGACCAGCTTCTATTCAGTTCTTGAGTTTAGCTCCCTGGATCCAATGAAAACTCCATGGCCCAGGCACACCCCGCTATACATCCCCTTGGCTCTTCCATAGACTTTCAAATACTCTAAACCACAGAACACAGTGGGGTTTTGATTTTTATTCTCAGGTGAGCTCTCCTATAGGCTTTAATAGAGAAACTTTTCACTTTTGTTTTTTTCTTCCCTGAGGGGACAGTCTGGTGTTGTGTGATGATGCCAATATTAGCATATCATGTGAGTACTATCTGCTGTGAGAGAGGCATGCAGAAAAAGGGGAAAGAAGAGCTCTATGGCTCTGAATGTGTCTCTCACATGCCCCTGCTTATATTGGTATACACTGAGCTACTTCATTCAGGTAAAATTAAGACAAGGGGTTTTTTTAGGTTTAGCAAAATAATTTCTCTGCACCTAATTACTGCCTGAAGGGTCATTTCATGCAAGTTTACTATATGCACTGTGATCAGGCTGAGATTTTCTGCTGAAAGATTAATTCTTTTGTTCATTAAAAAAAAACTTAGGTGAGGCTTTCTAAACAGAATCGTGCCAAAATCCATGTGTGACAGAATGCATCCTACTGTATTAATCTTTGTACAAAGCATGCCTTGTGAAGTATCATTCTTGATGGTCAGCACTGTCGTGGTGAAATATACATAGGAACATTATATGTGAAGTTATAAGATTCCCCTGTATGAGGTAATTACCACATGTTACAAGCCTCACAGTTCTGCCCAGGCAGAAGTTGGCAAACAAAGGAATGTGTGTTTGTCTTCATTTGCATTTAAACAGTAAACAGAGTCATCAAGCAGAAAGGGGAAAGGGAGGAAAGAAAAAGAAACCTGCATATAAATAGGTGGAAAAAACCGAACAGGGAACATCCTTCCACACAGAACATCTTTGCACACAGACTCTTTGCCTCCTGATTCTCAGCTGGAAATGTGTTTTCAAGATTGGGACTGAAACTATAAAAAGGAAGGGAAAACACCCCAAGAAACCCCTCCTCTCTTTCCCTGTCCATCTCACTCTTTGCACCTGAAAAGACAAAAAGAAGCTGCTGTTGATTATGGGGTAAGAATCCTGAACTGAAGAGTTTGGTCAGTAATTTTGTTGGAAAACTGTGGTGAAAAACTGTGCTTTAAATCTAATTTAGATTGTTAAATTAGGCACTAGAATTCATTTTATCTTTATTTTTCTTGTAACCATTTCTGAATCTTATGCCTCATTGCTTGTACTCACTTAAAATCTGTCTTTTTGTAGTTAATAAACTTGTTTTATTGTTTTATCTAATCCAATTTGTTTAAGCTGAAGTGGCTGGGTAACTCCATTTGAGGTGGTAAACTCATGTATATTATTCCCTTAAAGGCAGGGGCATGCACAAGGAGGGGCAAGCTGGGATATCACCCCTTCCCCCCACTCCAAATCTCCATGTCTTCCTGGAGCCTGGAGAAGGAGGAAGCAGCAGGGTGTCTAGCTGCTGGCGGAACGCCTCCTCTCCCCACTCCTACAGCTGCAGCCTGCTGCTCCTCCTTCCCTGCTGTTGGAGTCCCATGTGTTGCCTCTGCCTCCAGCCCCTGACTTACCTCAGTGGATGTCTGTAAAACAGGCAGCAGCGCTGGGACTCCAGCTAGGGTGACCAGATAGCAAGTATGAAAAATCAGGACGGGGTGGGGGATAATAGGAGCCTATATAAGAAAAAGACCCAAAAATTGGGACTGTCCCTATAAAATTGGGACATCTGGTCACCCTAACTCGAGCAGCAGGAAAGTTGAAGCTGCAGCTGTAGAGGTGGGGGAGGACCCTGCTGCCATCTGCCCTGCTGCTTCCTCCCTCCCCAGACTGCAGGGACACTGCTGGGTGTCCCCACCAGAGGTGTCCCGAGAAATGGGGAGAGGTCACGTGAATCTTTCATTTGTGTGTGTTTAACATTCCCCTCCAAAAGTATTAAAATTTAAATTCCTGCGCACGCCCCTGCTTAAAGGAGTAACAGACTTAATACTGGTATATTTGGCCTGTCTAGAAGAGGGCTGAGCAGAACACAGCCTACATTTCTGGGGGAAAATCTGGGACTGGGACTGTGTGTGGGCCATCCTGCAGTATAACCAGGGCTGGTAAAAGCCAGAGTGTAGCCCAAGCATGGTGACTTGCATACTGCTAGGCTGTTTGTGATTGGCTCAAGTGGGAACTACTGCAGCAAGATATTGTAAGACACACAAGGCTGCAGTGCAGGGGTGACACAGCACCTCTCTGGTCTAGATTGCACTTTCTATGTCACACCATGAACATGGCCTATAAGACTTGGATAGCTGGAAATAACGCTAGGCATGATACAGAACCAGCCCTGCTACTGCACCCAGGTACTGTAGGAATGTTGAATTTCCCCCCTAAAGCTAAATATTGATATTTTAGCCGGAATTCCCAGATTAAAGTGGTTGCCATTAAATGTTCAACATTTTTCATGCCATGGGTTTTGATTTTCCCACATTTTCTATTCTAAGTATAAGAAAGGACACAAATAGCAGGGGGAAATCAAATCCTATGGGACTCTAAATGATCAGTATTTAATGTTGTCCCACTGTTCCCATTCAAAGGCAATTTTCAATGCAATTTTACTGATTAGCAAAGTGGGTTATAATTTGTTCACCAAAAATAAATTTTCACTTGTGTGAAATGAATATTTATTTTTGTCCTCTCTCAAATACCTCTTTTCAGCCAAACAAATCAGATGTTTGCATCTCAAAGGACTAATACAATATAAATAAATTAAATCAATAAGATCAGAGGACTAATTAGCTGAAGATCACTCTAGGATATTTTTAAAGCCTAAAACCATATAATTAAGCAGTGAGTTTGCTGTCGTAATAATCCATGATTGTTATTAGTGTAAAAAAACATTAAATAAACAATGTTCTTGTCCATTAAGCACATGAGAATTTAATCCTATAAAACTGTTTAACTAAGGTACATTTTCCATTTAAAATAATGACTTAAGGCATGTCTATATTGAAATAAAAGACCCACTGCTGGCCCAGGTCAGCAGAATCAGCTCATGGGCCTTGGGCTATGAAGCTATAAAATTGCAGTGTAGACACTGAGGCTCAAGCTAGAGAACTGGGATCTGAGATTTTAGAAGAGAGGTGAGTCCCAGAACCGGGGTTCCAGCTCACACCTGAACATCAGCACTGCAATTGTATAGTCCCACAGCCCGAGCCCCACGAGCCTGAGTCAGCTGACCTGGGCCAGCAGCAGCTGTGCCATGGGTTTTTTTTATCATTGTGTAGATGTAACCTGGAGGCTAATATTGCCCTCAAACTCTCATTTGGTCCCAGAGTTCCAGTCCTTGTTTCTCAGGCTAAACATACACTGAAGTCAACTAAAATTTTGCCTGACTAAGGATGGAGTAAAATCTGATTGTGAGATCCCATTCACTCCTGTCTTAAGGCTGCTTTGCCCCACTGCACAGGCACAAAGTTGGCTGAAAAGCCATGAAAGGATCCTTTCAAGTAGGGAATCTGCAGTTGTCTCAGAGCCATGGCAGCAGCCTCTGTGCCACACCCCTCCATAGCTGCTAGTACAGGTAATGTGGCCAGGGAAAGGAAGCTGTGATCTTCAGGGATTTGCAAAATGTTATACATTAAAAAGGATACAGTTAAACAATGTGTCTAAGCTGAAGGACAAGATTAACACTGGAAAGTTCAAGATACTGGGGGCATCTTTCCAACTCTGTGTTTGGGAACACATAGAATTATAACTAATGTGCATTCCAATTAAAATACACTTGAACAATCATAAATATATTGTAATGAACCTGCTGAGCCATTAGTATGTTCTGTTACCATCCAGTTGGCTCCATAATCTCTCCAGCACAGAAAAGGGAAGTACTACTTGAACTCAGAGCCAGGGATAGGTACCTCCCTCTTCTCAGGATCCTCAGCCACGAACCCTCTTTTACCACAGCAGGGGGGTTCGCAGCAGCGGTGGAGCACTGCCTGCTGCTAGAAGTAACCAGCTGGCTGTGTCCACCCTGAGCCTCCTCCTCCACTGGTGTGTCAGATACACCCTGAGGCATCTCCTCCTCCACTAGAGTGTCGGTAGTCCTGTCAACTGGGACAGCACCGTCAGCTGTCTCCACATGGATACTGTCCAGGAATTGTTCATGGATATGGATGTTCCTCAGCCTAGCCACCTCCTCCTGTAGCTCTCCCAACTGCTGCCTGAGAGATTCCACCAGTAGGCACCTTTCACATTTGATGCCACCCCCAGCCTGGATATCAGTAAGTGGAAATTGCAAATTACAGTCTTTGCAAGCCCACACCAGAATCTGGGTAAAAGCATCCATGCTTTGGTACTCTGCCAGGGTCTCATCAGAGGAGAACAGGCTCAAATGGATTATTCTGTTACGCCCCCAAATCAGCAAATATTTAAGCGAATCCAATTCAATTGAAGTGCTCTGCTGAATGTGGGCCTTATTTTGTCAGAATGCAGAGTTCTGTGTTTTTGAAAATGGTTCTGAGAAATGACAGTTTATCTCCTTGGCTTCAGCAAACTCAAGGGAAGAGTATATTTTGATGCTGAGGATTTGTTTTCAATATATTTAGAATGGCACCAATGGCCCTACTCCCACAAACAGTTATCCATGTGTATATCTTTACTCACGTGAATAGCCTTATGAAAATCAATGGAAGCTACTCAGGGCTGTATGTGTTTGAAAGATCAGCGCCTAAATCTGTATGGGGAATTAAAGGCTGAATATAGAAAAAGACCCTACTACTAGGTTTAAAAATTACAATTAATTCAGTAAACATGGACTGTTAATCCCCAGATGTGTTCTATGGAAGAAGACAGTGTGAACTAATGAGAAAAAAAATCAGCTCTAAGAAAGAATGCCTCTAAATCTTATAGCTGGTAATTAATATTGATAATATTAAAAGAGATTTCAGATTAATTTAAATTAAGGATAAATTATATATTCCCCACCAAAAGTATTACATTTACAGCTGGGAACAGAGTAACTTTCTCAGAGACTCATGTTTTCTTACACATTCACTTCTGAAATGAAATCCATTCTCCACTGTCAAAATTCTAACTGATTTCGGCAGGGCCAGAATTTCATCCTTGGAAGGGAAAGTGTACATATGGAAGGATGATGCTCTGCCTCTGTGGCATGCTCCTTCTGTTTCTTTAATCCAGAAAAGCCCCTCAGTTAGGACTCTGTAGGATTCTAGCTAATATCAGACGAAGAGGCTAAGACCCCAAATTCTGACCTATATATACAACCAACCAAAAATACCTACATTTCCACAGGTCAGAATTTTCAAAGCAGCCTAAGCACACATCTGAGACCTGATACTTGTCAGACCTCTCCGTAAGCCACCAATAAGTGGTGGAGCAACACAACAGCCACACAAAAAGACAACCAAGAGCACAGGGACATTCAGGGTGAGCTTGAAAGTGGTATTAAGTGTGAGCAGGAGACAGAGAGATGCTTTCAATTGCTAGGACATGGGTTATCTGAGCAGCTGACCTGTCTTAGGTTTCTAACTCCAGGAGAGGGTTCGTGGCTGAGGATCCTGAGAAGAGGGAGGTACCTATCCCTGGCCAATCAGCCAGATATGCCAGGTCTGCCACCTAAGCACCTCTCCTCCCCCTTCTCCTCTCCTAGGCATATCACTCCTGGCTAGCTTACATCACCCCCTTCTCAGCTGTCTGTCTTCTGAAAATCCTTTTCTTAGGCACTTAACTATTCCCCTGAGTATCTATCAGCAGAGTAATGCCTAAATCCCTTTTAAAATCGGGCCCCACAAGACGGGGTTGTATAGGAGCTGCTATGTAGGCCTTATATCATCCAGAGATTCCCCATATGCAAGAAATTTTTGAATAGTCTGTTAATTCATCTTTACATCTGCTTTGTACTGACAGAATGGCACGTAGCAGCTGGGGGTGAGGGAGTGGGAGCCAGAATCTTTATCTGAACCAGTTCTCCCATCATCTCCTTTAATGCCTCTGTTTTCAACAACCCTTGGTTTAGCGCGTACTGGTTTATATTTATTCTCCAAAGCCACTTCACATTCTAATTCTAAAAGAAATCTTCCCATTTTAAAATGAACTGTATGCCAGAGAGGTAAGTCATGAAATAATATACCTTTGCACGGGAGCCAAACATATGGTAAACAGTTGAGGAAGGAGGTCAGGAAAGAAATAGCATCTTTTGCTACTGCAACAAAAGCATTTAAAAAATTACTGTTACCTTCTGGCCTGTAAAAATAATGCAGATTTGAGCAATACTTTACAGTAAACAGTTTGTGAGTTTCCCACAGAAGTTTCATAACTTTCTTCTTTTTATTACTGTGTGCGAGGTCATATTGTGTGGAAGACGACCATTTTGTGGAACAATATGATGTCTTCTTTGTGCATTTGGGGACTGAATGGAATCATCCCATGAGCTTTGCCAATTCTGGGGCATATAATGCATATACAAATAGCATGCAACTGGGTAAGAGAGAGAAAAATGCAGTCTTCCAAGTGCTGATATTTTCGAAGTAACCTGAATTTCATGTGACACTTTATATCTGTTACCTGCATAATAATGTGAATGAAGGTAATGGGTTTCTGAGAAGAGGACAATCAAAAGTATCCTCAGTAGGAGCTAATGGTTTAAGCATAGAATGCAGAATAAAATATAGTTTACCACCATTAAATGCCACTGTGTTGTGCTGTAACACATTTATCTAAGGGACTGTCTTTCTGGAATCCATACTTGCCACTGCAATTCTGTTTATTTATTGTATTGGAATTTTAGTCCATCTGTTGTAAGTGGAGGAATTTCCAAACCATTCATGACTCACAAAGTTATCTGAATTTTAATGTTTTATGTCAGGACTCTATATATAACATGATAAATTGCCACATTATTATTGTTGTTGTCATTATTTATTTATTTGTGTGGTGGTCTGCATCTTGTTATGTCAGGCACTGCACAAACACATAGGAAGACTGGGACCCAAAAGCTTACAATCTAATTTAAAACAAGGTGGAACTAATTAGTGCAATAAACAATAGGATGGAAGGCTGGACTAAAGATGAGGATAACAGCGGAGAGAAGAACTTGGTTGCTCCAACCAGATATATATATATAACAAAGTTTCCTACTGGCCCGCTACCTACTCGTGATCCATGTGTGATTTCTGTAGACATCATGTAAAAGTGAGAACTCAAGAAACTTCAAACCTCTTAGCTGGGCTTCACAAAATCCCCAGTAGCAAAGCTTTATGGGACACTGGAAACCTAAAAATTACACATTTCTGAATATTTTTATCTCCCAGTGTTATTTCTAAAAGTTACACCTAAGAAGACCCTCACCTACAGACATTGCATGCATAGGCAGCAAAGAGTCCTGTGGCACCTTGTAGACTAACAGATGGATAGGAGCATGAGCTTGACATGCATCCAACGAAGTGGGTGTTCACCCACAAAAGCTCATGCTCCAATACGTCTGTTAGTCTATAAGGTGCCACAGGACTCTTTGCTGCTTTTACAGATCCAGGCTACCCCTCTGATACATTGCATGCATAGTTATTTTCACTGTCTCCACTGTATAGACAGACATTTCCCCCTTGTGTTTGTGTGAATCTTTCACACAGTGATAGGGGAGAGAAAAAGTTTACTGCCTCCTTGACCCTCCTACTAGCATCAATGGAAATTGCACATGTGCATCCAGTGGGGAATGAGACCTCATGGGGTTGATTTCAAGGGGACTACTTGCAAATTAAGGCCCTGTTCCTGCAAAACACACATTTGCTTGACTTTGAACATGGGAGTAGATGACTAGTTCTGCTAGTCAGTTTAATCTTCCACCAGAAGAAGGCTACAGCTGGCCCAGGTCAGTTGACTCAGGCTCACAGGCCTCAGGCTGCGGGGCTAAATATTGCTATGTAGACATTCAGGCTCAAGCTTGAGCCTGGGATCTGGGACCCACCCCGTCATGGGGGTGGGAGCCAGCCATTGGTGTTTAATTGCTATATAAATGTACCCTAAGTGGATAGAGAAAGCTCTTCTCTAATTACCTAAATGTGTAGCAGCTGTTTATGTTCATTTTACCGTCACTCTGGTAACGGCTAAGATACACAGTTACCAATGATCATGCATGACCTCCACCAACTTACCTTTTCACTGTTAATATGGAACTAAAAAGCAGACACTCAAGAGCAGCTGAAGTGAAGGGACCACATGCTTTCTTGAACACTAACCTATGGCAGTAAGCAGCTATGGTAAAATGTGTCCTTAGTCAAAAGATGATTGGGCCAAACCAAAATAAAAAGAATAAATATAACATCTAGACCTGTTGGAAACATATCAAGACTAAGGCCGGATTTAGGTTTTGCCTAGTGTGGATAACTTTCACATTTTATGTTAACAGCATAATAGGAAAACAGTTTGTAAGTATGAAGCTTGTACTAAAAACTATGATTATCCTTCTTTCATATTGTGCTATGATTTTAATACTTTAAAATACAATTCCTCCTACTATCATCTATTCAGCACACATGAAAGAGTTTTAGGAAGTTTTTTTGTTTATTTTTGTTGTTTATTAATCAAAACTGACACTTTAATCTCATTTTAGGCTCTCTCACTTGCATACTTGTCCGAGGTTGTTACACTCTTAATGTGTTTATCCTTCTGATACCCCTGTAAGGTAGGGAAAGGCTAATATACCTGTTTTACAGATGGCATACTGAGGCAAAGAATGAATAAGGCCTTGCCTTCACTATGAAAAAAAAGTGTGTTCTTAACTCAAATTAGTCAACATGAGGTAAAATTCTAATGAAGACAAAGTAGTTTGTAATTTTCACATGAGTTAGCAGGATGAGTTAAACTGTAAGCTTCTCCATAGTGTTTAACTCAAACAAAAATTATAAACAAGCTTATTTTTACTTTTTTTGTAGTGAAGACAAGCCTAAAGTGACTTATATAAGGCCCTGCAGGAAGGCCATGATAGGCCAGGGAACTGAACGTGGATCTCCCAAGTTCCAGGCTAACACCCTATTCATGATGTCAATTGGATCATGTTTCCTCTCCTTTTAATATTTGCAATCCCATAATAAATTTATGGGTAGGATTTTTTGTTGTATTCTACTAAACTGAGCTCCCAACACTTTTATCACCTTTGACCACACTTTGGGTCTGATTCTCCTCTCACATCTGTGTAAATTAGGAGTAATTCCACTGAAGTCAATGGATTCACACTGCTGTGAAACCAGAATAATGAGATCAAAATGAGGCCCTTTTGGGTCCAAGCTCAGATGCAGTTGGTATTTTAAATGTTATCATTCACATCTGCAATTTCAGGCTTTTCTGCCCAAATGTTTAGTTCATGGCAAGTTGCAGTGTGAATCTACCTTCCTCCCAGCCTGCCACGTACTAACTGTCTATGTGAACACTGCTGCTGAGCATTAACAATTCATTACTGTGCTTTGATTTAGTTCTCTCTGAAACAGGACTAGACCAAAGCACATTAACAAATTGCTAATGCTCATCAACAGGGTCCATGCGCACAGTTAGTCCACGGCAGGCTTGTGTGGGGTAGAGTAACACTCCAGCTTGCCTTGAACTAAATTTTTGTTTCAACAAGCCCTAACTGTACATGAGTGTGCACAATAAGAGGCAGTTAAAAGTGTGACCTTGTATATCTTAAAATATTATCAGTGGTCTGGCACTTTTGAAAACCTGTACCTCTCCTTAGTGGAGAATTGTTATTGGACTCGCCAGTTTTCTACAGTAAAATAGGCCCTATAAATCCAATGTGTATGACACCAGATTTGACTATTTGAACACAATCAAGGAAGATGCAGCAATGGGTGTTCTGCATCTACACAATAAAATTGTATGCAAGTCAAAAAGAGACATTGATAGAATCAATATAAAAGACATTTTTTCTTCTTTAATTCGTAATTATATGTGTAATTCTCTTAGAGTGAGAGCCATTTAATTTGTGTAGTCAGTATCCAAAACCATAATTATAAACTCATCTCAAACCAAAAAATTCCACTTGGGAATAAAGCTGAATAGTAAATCAAACACACGACATAGACAAGTGTTCTTCATTACAAAAGCTTTCAAGTATAACTTCCATCATAAGCCAATTCTAGCAAGCAGTACAATTTTGCTATATGAGGAAGACAGTATAATATCTACTCATTTCCCCCTTTTTTGCCAAATTTATTTCTAAACTTATATAAAAAATAGGTGATACACATTTTATAATGCATTACTAGTACCTAATGTGCTCTAGTTTCCATTATTAAATAGGTTGTTGGGTTATTCCAAAGTATTTTATCAGGGATGCTGTGTCATAGATACCATATATGTGGTAATGATATCAGTTCGACTAATAATGGGACCAGGCCATGACTTTCATTTATCGTGATTTTCTTGACTGTGTCACCTCCATTTTGTCCAATGATCCATCTTCTCTGGTTCTTAGAACATTCCAAACTTTCAAACAACTTCAAAGAGCTGCCACTTTTTGAAAAAAATTAATTTACCTCAAATATATTCCCTTTTGTCTTCGATAAATTCAGAGTTTCTTGCCCTAAACTACACCGGCTGCAGTCAAAACTAGTGACAGATAATACTCAGTCTGGATCAACAGGTTAAAAGTCCAATAACATGCAACCACTCAGGACAAGAAATCAAAATATATATAGCATTGGAAAGAAGATGTTAGGTTGTCTGAAAGTTTCAGTTTCATCTGAGAGTAGAGTAAGGGGGAAGATTCAACGTTATTTGGGTGCCATTAATTGCATATTTCCGTTCCGTCCAAGGTTCTGCTTAAATAAACAAATATTATGAATTTTCAGGCTTCCCAGTGGTTAGGATTTTTGAGTGTTGTGTTTTTGTATTTTTAAGCCACAATGTCCTTTAAAGTATTCTCCAAAAATATTACAGCGAGTAAAGGAGCATCATTCTTACATTCTTTAAAATAACTCTTTTTGTTTAATTCTTATAGGATTTATCATAGTGCAAGTCACACACCAATGGAAACATAAGCTATTCTTCTTGAACAGCTTTATTTTCTCTAATGTCTCTTCATCTTGTGGGACTGCCTTGCAACTGTTTCTGGCATTATGCTGGAAGCCTTGCAAAACAGTTTTACGTCAAGCAAAATTTGCTTTAGAGCCAATTTTGTAATAGATTTTACAAAAATAAGTAAAAACAGGTTTAGCCCAGTGCTTTTTTATTAAATGATGCAATGGGTAAAAAGCTGTTTTCACTAAGCAAAAGCACAATACAGAGGGAGCTAAAGATCAAGGTTTAGATGTAGTATGCTGCATCTCTTTTAGCTAGATCATCTGCATGGGACCCTCACTTGTGGACTGATCCAACCAAGTTCCACTGAAGTCAGTGGGATTTTTTTCCATTGACTTCAGTGGGTCTTGTACTGGAAGTTTGGTGAAGACCTTTCACATACAGATCCACATAAATGGGGTCCTCAAACATCTCCTTGGCACCATCTCTCCTTCCTTGAACCCAAAAGAGCTCTTCCTCCTGCAGTTTTTTCCACAGGATCATGAGATTTTCTTATTCATACTTTCTCCATATGACAAGTAGCAATCATGAGCATAATGGAAACACCAAAACTCTACAGAAAAAAGTCATAATAAATAAATATACTGAAAAAGTGGCTAAAACATTCTAATTAGGGCCAGATCCTCAACTTATGTAAATTATCAGTGAAGTCATGACAATTTACACCAATTGAGAATCTGACCCCTTGTCTTTAAAGTCCTTCTATAGTTGCATTAGATACAGAAAATAGTTTAATAGATGTAGTTTTGTTACTGAATTCCTTGATCATCATTATTATCAAGGGGTTTCTTTATCAGCACATCCTGGACTCCTATTGCAAGCAACTGGTCTGGAAATGAAAGTAACAGAACCAACTTGTACTTTTATAATTATTTTGCTATGTCTTGTTGCATGATCACATATTTATTGTTTTCTTTCTTATTGTTTATTTGCAGATGAGAAATCAATATAATATGTCAAGGCAAAAAATAACAGCCTTTTTAAAGACTTCTTTGCAAGAACCTCTTACTACATTCATATACTGTATCAGTCCCAGCTTATATGACGAAAACACACAGATAAAGCAATTGGAGAAAAATGGAGTTTAATTTAACTGTCACAGTTCAGTACTTGGGCAGGTAACTGAGATTACAAAATACTGATACTAATATGTATAGTATTTTGTGCTTTTGTTACATTTTTCATCTGAGGATCCGATTGTGGTTTGCAATATTGATTAATCCCTATAGCAACCCCACCAGACAAATAAGTGTTGTAATCACCATTTTACATATGGGATAATGAGACAGACAGGGCAAAAAAATCATCCATGGTGTAATTCCATTGAAGTTTATGGTGTTACATGATATACACATTGTGACGGGTTGGATCACAGAACCTCTTGGGAACTGTCCCCGGCTTTCCCTGCCAGCTTGGGACTCCAGCACCCTGTCTTGTTGAGCCAGACATGCCAGTCTGCTCCAACCCAGACCCAGGGTCTGAACAATGTGCCCCAAAGCTGCAAACTTAACTGAAAGCAGCTTACAGAAGTGTTCCTGTCTTTAACACTTAGATGCCCAACTCCCAATGATGTCCAAACCCCAAATAAATCCTTTTTGCCCTGTATAAGGCTTATACAGGGTAAACTCATAAGTTGTTCGCCCCATAACACTGATAGAGAGATATGCACAGCTGTTTGCCCGCCCTCCTCCCAGATATTAGTACATACTCTGGGTTAATTAATAAGTAAAAAGTGATTTTATTAAATACGGAAAGTAGGATTTAAGTGGTTTCAAGTAGGAACAGACAGAACAAAGTGAATTACTAAGTAAAATAAAATAAAACACACAAATCTAAGCCTAATACAATAATAAAACTGAATACAGATAAAATCTCATCCTCAGAGTTATTTCAATAAGTTTCTTTCACAGACTAGACATCTTTCTAGTCTGGGAACAATCCTTTCCCCTGGCACAGCCCTTTTTCAGCTCAGGTGGTAGCTAGGGGATTTCTCATGATGGATCCTCTTTCGTTCTGTTCCACCCACTTACGTATCTTTTGCAAAAGGTGGGAATCCTTTGTCCCTCTCCTACTTAATGGAAAAGCATCAGATTAAAGAGGATTCCAGTTCAGGTGACATGATCACATGTCACTGTAAGACTCCATTACCCATTTGCCAGCACACACATATGCAGGAAGACTTACAGGTAAAACAGAGCCATCTACAGTAAATTGTCCTGGCTGATGGAAGCCATCATGATTCCAAACCATCATTAATGGCCCACACTTCGCATAATTACAATAGAACCTCAGAGTTATACTTCATATTTCTAGTTTCAGATACAAGAGTGATACATTTATACAAACAGGATGACCACACTTGGTAGATTAAAAGCTTTGTAATGATACTTTACATGAAACATATTTTAGTTACATTATATTCACACTCATCAGCATACTTTCATAAAATCATATAGCGTGCAATGTCACACACATATGGGCCTGAGAGTTTATGGCCACACTGTCGACCAGTGGCAAAGACGGGAGATGACTCCTGGGCCAATGTTCCAGCCGCTAGACAAGTCTCCCCCAAGTTTTACATAAAAGGTACATGGCAAACACCTGACGTTTCTGGACAGAAATCAGGCCTCAGACACGTGTGTGGAAGAAGCAGAAGAGGAGTTATCAAACTGTTGGCAGGTTATTGTTTTAGTTCCAAATCAGGATCTTCTACTCAGAGAAGTTCTTAATGGATGATTGTCTCAGTGGAACAGAGAAGGTACAGTACTCTTACAGTACAAGGATAAAAATTCATTATACCTTTGTAAGGGAATAAGGAGAAAACACAATCCAATACAGGAAAGGAAGGTAGAGAAGTAACAGAGGTGGGGGTATGTATGAAATAGGTAAGTGAATTCAAAGGCCCCAAAGCTCTCAAATTTCTTGCTGCATCTGACAAGTTTGCAGAAGCAACAGCATCATCTCTGTTCTCCAGGCAAAGGGGGGGGGTTCAGATGTGAATATCCTTCCCTCATCTGTGAGTCAGCACTTGCACAGAGCAATACTGAAAATGCAAGTAAAGGGCAATGCTGTCATTGTAGATCTACTAACACTATTAAGTTTTCTTAGCATCCCATAAGTAGCCAGGCCTCCTTTCCCTAATCATTCATCTCAGATAGTCAGAGGAAACAGTAGAGTCACCTACTGCCTCAGGTGTTCTTTCTCTAATTTTAGTTGGGGGCAATTAATCTTCATTTTGATTCACTGAACTGGATCCCTTTTCATGATACATTTACTGTAGTGGTTTGACAAAGGTAGCAGGGGAGGCCGTAGATGGTAATTCCAGAAGTGTTAGGTACTAATTTTATTTTACATATACCAGTATTTGTTTCCAGCCACGCGAGATCAGGAAGAAAGTGCTCCAACTTTTCTTAAAGTACCTGTAACTCATATTAATAATTTGCCTAAATATGGGACCTTTTCTCCAAAGACCTCAAATGCTGCCCCTAATCACCATGAGCTAGGAAAGGATTTTACAGTAAACAAGGTAAGTATTTTACTCACTATGTTGATGAGGACATGGAGGCATCAAGAGGCTAAGTGTCTTGCCCAAGGTCACACAGTGAAACAATGTCTGGCCAAGACTGGAACTTAATATTCTGTTTTTTTCCATCAACCATTTGAAAAGTTTGAATTTTCCAACCAGTTTTCTTTGCAATGTTTTTTATGATTTCAAAAATGTTGGTATTCATAGCAACATCAGCCCTTTACACAGGTCTGAAGTGGCTGAAACATGTTTTTGTACATTCTACTCCATTATGGATGAGTGCATTTCCAGTCAGTTGAAAAAGATGACATGTGAAAACTAAAGATAGCACTACTAGACTAGTATCAGAGGGGTAGCCGTTTTAGTCTGGATCTGTAAAAAGCAACAAAGAGTCCTGTGGCACCCCTTATAGACTATGTATTGGAGCATAAGCTTTTGTGGGTGAATACCCACTTCATCAGACGCATGACTACTAGACTAGCTGGGCAAGCCACAGCTTTATCCAAAGATCATTGAAGTCAATGAAAAGACTCCCATTCAATTACTTTGGAGCAAGCCTGCAATGAAGACCAATAAAATACAGTTAAAAAAAGCTGAGAATTATCTGAACTTGTAAAGTTTTAGTATTACTTTCAATATACGCTTTAGCCTGTGATCAAATGACTGGTATATCATAAGATTTTTCTCTCCCAGTTCAACACATGGTTATAAGAATGAATGTCTATATAATGTACCTTATTAATACTTCCATTATGGTAGTGCCCCGATGCATCAGTCAGGATCAAGGTTCTACTGGGGCCTTTGAATTCACTTACCTTATTACAATCAAAGTCTAGATAGTGCCTGCCCCCATGAGTTTATGTGAGGATTGCCATCTTGGTCATGACCAGTGCCTCCATCACTACCTGGTGAACCTCACTGCCTGGCCAGTTCAAATGGTTTCACAATAACAGACACACACCAGACTTTATCTTACATCAAGGTGTGTATTTATTTCTCTCTTCCATAGTAATACTTTTGCAATACAAACATACAGCAAGATAGGCGTCCCGACAGCCCTCACTCCCTGGGCTTCCTTCTTGAGTTCCTCTTGAGCTACTCCTTACTTCCTCTTTCCTCCCTTTATATTCTTCCCACTTACCTTGTTATCCCATGATTGTCACCATCCCCTCAACAGGTGCTCACCATCCCCTGCAACAGAAAGTGTATAACTGCTCTCAGGTGGGCCTGCAGCCTTCCCTAGGCTGCAGCAATGTCAGTGATCAGGGTGCTGCTGATACCATTCTGTCACACAGTGTTTGACCTGGACATCTCCAAAGCTAACAGCAGAAGTGTCTATAGCCTGAGTTAAAGTACCAGTTCCCAAAGACGGGAGCTGTAACAAACTCACACCCTCACAAAGTGGGCACACAGGGAGATACATAACATGCTGAATAGTGGATTATGCTTAAAGGCTAAAGGTGAAATCCTGGTTCACCTCAGGGGCTTGTTCCAATGCCCAATGAAGTCATTGCAAAGATTTCTAGTTACAGCTGGCTGGAAAATTATTGGGGAGAGGAAGGGAGGGAGGATGATACCATCTCAGAAAATATCAATGAACATGGAGGGAAAGGCCAGAACTTGGATTTTCAGTTTTCCAACACAAAATTCATATTTTGAGAAAGAGCAGACACTTCACACAAAAATTTTTGTTTAGCTGAAAAACCTAAGGTTTGATTGGAAAAAAAATGACTGAATACTTTTAACCAACTCTGCATATAATGACCTCACTAGGTTCCAGCTAAAGACAAAAGATATCCAATGTATAATATAAAATGGAGCGATAGAGGAGGGAGGAAGATGATATGCTTAACCATTGCCCTCTGCCATTGTATAATAGGCATTACATTACAGGTGAGTCTGAGGGAAGAGATCTGCAAAGCCACTGTATTATCTGTAGTTCTACTGTAATTTGTTCCTTAAGGTTCAGTACTGCATAGGGGAAAATATGACACTGCTATGAAAAAAAAGGGAAAGAAAAATATATTTTTCAAAAGGTCTTTAATGACTATTTTGTGACTTATTTTCCCTTTTTGAAACCTATTTTTTAAAAAGTAACCTCTGGGGAAAGTATTGTATACCTTTCATTGACTTTCTTTGAATATGTCTCTTTTTCTCCCTGGTTATTTTCAGCATTAACAATCCCCAACTCATCTTCAATGCCATATGCATCCATCCATTCTGCCAAAACATTTTGAAATATATATTGGGGAACTGGGACCGCTGCCTAGTTCTGATTGCTGCATTAAGTTAAAAACAACATTTTGCCCTTCTCTTTTCAGATTCCATTAATATGTTTCATAAACAATTACAATCCCCAGCCCCACCCCCCAAAAAAATAACCCCCAACCCTCTCATTCAGGAAAGTGACACTATATCCAGTGTTTTTTGGAAGGAACCCAATCTGTAATTAGTAATAGGATAGATGTTATCTGACTTGAAGACATATACCTCAAGAATACTTTCCCCTTCGGCAGAACATGACCTTGGTTTAAGGATAGAATAATGTTAAACAACAGAAAATGCACAAACTTTTGTGGTACTCCTTTTGTGGTACTCCCATCTTAAGATTTACTGGTACTGCAGTGCCTACAAAACACTGTATGTCAGCTGATAATAGCTAGGCTAATGCTACTGATCTGGTTTTTTTTGGTCTCACTTAAAAACTCTCTACCTACAAATTATGCACACAGCTACTTCATGAAAAAACAAACTTGCTTTATTATTACCCCATTCTCCCTTTCCTTACCATTGGTTTCATTATTGGGGGCAGGGACTGTCTTTTATTGAACAACTATATAGCACCTAGTACAATGGGAACCAACCTGGTCAGGGATTCTAGGAACCACTGTATTAATAATAAAAAATAATAAATTAATAATAGTGTTTGAAGATTTCTATTAAAACATGATACCTTTAAGATATGCAGCTCTATAGTTGATCATAGCAAAATGAAAGGTTTTTGAAAGTTCTGAACCTGAATAGCTGTAGCATCCTGGAATATATCATGCTTAAATATTGTCCTTTATATTGTAAATTACTGATGTGTCATTACATACTTTCGTCCCACACCTCCTTCCTAGACACATGCTTCTTAGGGCACCCACTGCATCTTTGCGTGTATGTGAACAGTGCCTCCACATTATTAGCATTACTGGAATACAAGTGACAGTAAGGGTGATGCTTCTATTTTATATAACCCTTCTCTTGTTTGGTTATTCAACATTTTGCATTTATCATCACAATTTGAAGTTTGTATTAAACTAGGCATGTTACTTCAAATTATCCACAGTGCATAGCTCATAATAATAATTATAATGCTAACTATCTAGTTGTTATTTAGCATTTTTCATCAGTAGATCTCTTAGCACTTTACAAAGGAGATCAGTATCATTTGGGCCCTATATGCAGAATGCCCTCCTCCTGGTGTGCCAAATGAACACCCTTTCTTCACTCAAAATCTTCCTTCAAACATATGTCTCCCTGTGACAAGGTGAAAAAACCTCATACTGCCAGGAAAGGGGTTGGGAAGCTCTGTGTGCTAAGGTAGCCCTGCCCCTTTGGTCCTGCCAATCATGCAAAACAGGGAGGAGGGTTTTAAAAGGAGGAAACTGCAGTCAGCAAGGGGGATGCCCTGAAGCAATGTGGGGGACACCAGAGATTCCTCCAGCTTTGTGAGGATCCAGCAAACCCTAGGGGCAAGCCCAGCTATCTGGCCATAAGGACTCCAGAAAGGCTGCTCCCCTGATACCCCTGAAATAAGATGTGCTACTGATCTTTTTGTTTTTTTTTTGTTGACCGTAAGAAGGGCTTGTTCTCTGTTGAATCTGAACTTTTGCTTTGCTCACATTTGTAAACAAAGTAAGTGTAAGCTATGCCTGCTTGGTGTGATGCTCTGTCCCCTTCTAGGAGGACCTAGCCCAGCTAAAGCTTAATAAGTTTGCTACAGCCTTGGCTAAATCCCACCTGCTGACAACCTGGATCTGTTGATGTTACATAAGCAGACCCACAAAGGTGGGGCCCACTTCAGGGACTAAGAGTCTGGGGCCTGGACTGGGCCAACTCTGTGGTGGTAACTGGGCAAGGCACAGCACCTCAACCCAGCCAGGGAGGTGCCTCAGAGAGACTCTTTCTACACTCTCACAAAACCTATCAATATTAGTTTGCCAAAGAGAGAAGAAGTAGTTGGGAACATCCTTAAAAGAAAGAAAGTTACTGCCCTAAACATTGGCTACATCCATATTATCTTGCTGCCTGGGACCATTTGTTCTTTTTATACAGTCTAACTATATGGCCTAAAACCATTGTCATTTGATACCTATTAAAAGGGTAGTGTGTGTTATGACATTTGTTTGTGTCTATATGTGGAAGTATTTCCTTCTTTCCAAATGTACCATTTTTCCCAAAAAATTACACTTGCTGGTGACCCAGGATGACAAGATGCAGTCATACATTAATGAAAGCTTTTCTACACATAAAGAGAACAGTAACTAAAGAATATGGTTTCAGAAGGAGACAAGAAACTGTCCCAGTACATTTTTGAAGACGGTTTAAAACATTGCTAACAGTTTGCCTCCATGATGATGTATTTTGTATAAAATAATGGTGGTGGGGGTATGTGAAATGAATACCATGAGCAGAATCTAGTTTTGGTTAAATGTATGTTGAAGAAACATAAGAACATCCATATTGGGTCAGACAAAAGGCTCATTTAGCCCACTATCCTGTCTTCTGATAGTGGCCAATGCCAGGTGCTTCAGAGGGAATGAACAGAACAGGTAATCATCGAGTGATCTATCCCCTGTCACCCAGTGCCAACTACTTGCAAACAGAGGCTAGGGACACCATCCTGGCTAATAGCCATTGATGGACCTATCCTCCATGAACTTATCCAGTTCTTTTTTGAACCCTGTTATAGTCTTGGTTTTCACAACATCCTCTGGCAAGGTGTTCCACAGATTGACTGTGTGTTGTGTGAAGAAATACTTCTTTTTGTTTGTTTTAAACCTGCTGCCTATTAATTTCATTTGGTGACCCCTGGTTCTTGTGTTATAAGAAGGAGTACATAACAATTCCTTATTTACTTTGTCGACACCAGTCATGATTTTAATCATGTCCTCCCTTAGCCGTCTCTTTTCCAAGCTGAGAAGTCCCAGTTTTATTAATCTTTCCTGTCAAAGTTCCTTCCCCACTCTGAACTTTAGGGTACAGATGTGGGGACCTGCATGGACAGTTCTAAGCTTAATTACTAGCTTAGATCTGGTATTGCTGCCACCATCCAGAATTATCAGTGTCTAGATCACTCCCTTTCCCCACAAAACCTTCCCCTCCCTGGGTAGCCTTGAGAGACTCCTTCACCAATTCCCTGGTGAGTCCAGATCCAATCCCTTGGATCTTAAAACAAGGAGAAATTAACCATCCCCCCTCCTTTCTCCCACCAGCTCCTGGTGGATCCAGATCCAACCCCTTTGGATCTAAAAACAAGGAAAAAATCAATCAGATATTAAGAAAAAGGCTTTTAATTAAAGAAAAGAAAGATAAAAGAAAAGCCTCTGGGAGAGATTAGCATACCAGCTACTCTCACAGACAACAGATTTAAAACACAGAGGATGTTCCCCTGGGCACAAATTTAGTTACACAAAAAAATACCCAATTTGATTCTACCTCTAATTGCATAAGACAGGTTACAAAGAAATAAACATAAACCTATTTATTCCTTTCTAAAACTTACTACTCTGATAAGAGGCTGGTTCCTTGATCTTTTTCACTCTGGCTGAAACTGAAACTCTCCACAAAGGAAAAACTTCCCTCCTTCCTTTTGAAACATCTTGTTCCCCACATTAGTTCCTCTGGTCATGTGTTAGCTAGGCTAGGTGAACTTTTTAACCCTTTACAGGTAAAAGAGGCATTAACCCTTAACCATCTGTTTATGACATTTCCTCATGTGGAAGCTGTTCCATACCCCTAATAATTTTTGTTGCCCTTTTCTGTTCCTTTTCAAATTCGAATATATCTTTTTTGAGCTGGGACGAGCAGATCCTGCATGCAGTATACAAAATGTGGGCATATCATGGATTTACATAACGGCAACATGGTATTTTCTGTCTTATTATCTACCTCTTTCCTAATGATTCCCAACATTCTGTTTGCTTTTTTGACAGCCACTGCACGGCAAGTGAATATTTTCAGGAAACTATCCACAATGACTCCAAGATCTCTTTCTTGGGTGGTAACAGCTAATTTAGACCCCATCACTTTATATGTACAGTTGGGATTATGTTTTCCAGTGTGCATTATTTTGCATTTATCAACATTGAAGTTCATCTGCCATTTTCTTGCCCAGTCACCCAGTTTTGTGAGATCCCTTTGTAACTCTTTGCAGTCTGCTTTGGACTTAACTATCTTGATTAGTTTTTTATCATCTGCACTTTTTTCCACTTCACTGTTTACCCCTTTTTCCTGATTGTTTATGAATATGTTGAACAGTACTGGTCCCAGTATAGATTCCTGTGGGACACCACTATTTACTTCTCTCCATTCTGAAAACTGACCATTTATTCTGACCCTTTGTTTCCTATTTTTTAACCAGTTACTGATCTATGAGAGGACCATTTCTCTTATCCCGTAACAGCTTATTTTGCTTAAGAGCCTTTGGTGAGGGACTTTGTCAAGGCTTTCTGAAAATCTAAGTATACTATATCCATTGGCTCACCCTTGTCTACAAGCTTGTTGACCCCCAGACAAATTTTTAGTAGATTGGTAAGGCATGATTTCCCTTTACAAAAACCATGTTGACTCTTTCCCAACAAATTGTGTTCATCTATATGCCTGATAATTCTGTTCTTTACTATAATTTCAACCCGTTTGCCTGGTACTGAAGTTAGGCTTACTGGCCTATAATTTCCGGGATCACCTCTGGAACCTTTTTTAAAAAAATTGGCACCACATTAGCTATCCTCCAGTCATCTGGTACAGAACTTGGTTTAAGGTATATCACATAACATATCATATATAACATATCACAGTTAATAGTTCTGCAATTTCACATTTCAGTTCATTTAGAGAACTTGGGTGAAAAACATCTGGTCCTGGTGACTTATTACTGTCTAATTTATCAATTTGTTCCAATACGTCCTCTAATGTCACCTGAATTTGGGACATTTCCTCTGACTTGTCACCTGAAAAGAATATGTAGTGTTGTGATGTATATTTAATAGGGCAACATTATTCCTTAAGCATGATATTATTGTGCCACCACCACAACAGCAAAAAAGTTCTTGCACCAGCTTATCAACTGCACACTCTTTCATTGTTTCAGTGTGATTTTTTCCCCCGCTGAGGACCCCAGCACTGCTCTGCATCTGAGGGCACACCACTACTACTAACTGCCTCTTACTCAGGGCTAGTGGTAAATCCAGTTTTAAAGGATACCAAACTTTCTCTCTGTAGACCTGATTTGGTAACTTTTGCATTTTTTTTGTTGGTCTGACTTAGTTTTAAAGCACCTATTTTTCCATTACTAGGAATATCATAACTTTTGCCAGCAACATACCAGAATGGCTTTGCATTTACGTCTAACTATGTCTGAGTTGTAGGAAATGTTTCTTCATCTTCTTCTTCTCCTCCACCTTCTCCTCTTCCTCCTCCTCCTCTTCTGGAACATCCCAGGATAAAAAAAACTGAACATCTATTTAAATAATTTATATTCAAAGTACTATACATGATTACAAAGAATCATAGATGTGTAGGACTGGACGGGACCACAATAGGTCTTCTAGTCAAGTCCCCAGCACTTCAAGCAAGTAAACTTTTGTTTTGCATCAGAGTAAGGTATATTTACTGTACAAAATAATTCCAAACAGAGTTGTATGAATAAATCCTGAACGTTAAGGTTAAACATACACACACACACACACACATACACACAAAACAGTTTCTAAGAGAGCAAAACAGCCACAAAAACCATGGCCCAAAATAACTGACCCAAAGGCAACGCCAAAGCCACCAATTTAATGGCATCTGGAGCTAAGTGGAAAACCAGATGTTTCTGCAAAAATATCTTCCAGAGTTTGACATTTGGTTCTGTGACCAACATCCAAAATGCAGTTGTAAGTATGATGGAATACCCTGCCAATGTACCACGGTCTTTTACATTATTGAGAGAAACACTGTATAACATGATTTAAGAGTAGTGAAGATGGTTTGAGAGTGGGGATGGAAATATCCAGCAATAGTAGTGTCTGTAAACCAAATTCAGTCTCACTAATTAAACACTATTAGTGTCCTGAAGGGATTACTCAGCTTCTAGTAACTCATTAGTTAGACAAACTCCTATTGTAACTCAAAATTTGGCTCAATACTAATAAAATCAATGCTTAAGCTTGTATGGCACCTTTCATATGAGGATTTAAACCCAGTCTCTGGAAAAAAGAAGATAGAGAGGGGCAGGATAATAGTTTTCAAGTACATAAAATGTTGTTACAAGGAGGAGGGAGAAACCTTCTTCTTTTTAACCTCTGAGGACAGGACAAGAAGCAATGGGCCTAAATTGCAGCAAAGGAGGTTTAGATTGGACCTTAGAAAAAACTTCCTAACTGTCAGGGTGGTTAAGCACTGGAATAAATTGCTTAGGGAGGTTGTAGAATCTCCATCATTGGAGATTAAGAGCAGGTTGAACAAACACCTGCCAGGAACGGTCTAGATAATATAGTCCCGCCTTGAGTGCAGGGGACTGGACTAGATGACTTCTTGAGATCCCTTCCAGTCCTATAATTCTATGATTTATTAAACTTTGGAGCACTCATTTGGGCTAGGCACTGTGGTGATTATTAACACAAATGAGGATGCTGAGGCACAGAGAAGCTAAGATCATGCATAGCCCTGCACAAGCAAACAAGAGGTAGGCAAAGGAAGCAAGGGCCCTTCCCCCATTTTGGCCCTGATTCAGGAAAGCACTTAAGCAATTTCTTAACTTTAGTCCTATTGACTTCCATTCTGCTTAGAGTTAAGCACCTGCTTACCTGAATCAGGGATCCTCTGCAGATGCTTTGTACAATCCCAGTTCATGAGCTTGGGGAGAATAAGGACTACACTAATTTAGTGCTGATACCAATGTAACAATGTCTGTTCAGTTGTTCTGTGACTGCTCCTTACTACACTAATCATAATCATCTCACTACTTGTGCTTTATGCTCCCTGCATCTGTTTATTGTATCCACCTGCTATCTCTTACACTGATTCCTGATTACGGCTCTAGGTGCTACTGCAATAGAAATAAATAATAACAGCAGTACTAACAATAAATACTGAAGTGTTTATCATGGAACACCGAGCATGTGTTGATAACATTTACTTTCAGAAAAAGAACAGCTTTGGTAGTGTCTACACTTATTAAGAACATAAGAATGGCCATACTGGGTCAGACCAATGGCCCATCTAGCCCAGTATCCTGTCTTCTGACAGTGACCAGTGCCAGATGCTTCAGAGGAAATGCACAGAACAGGGAAATTTCGAGTGATCCATTCCCTGTTGTCAAGTCCCAGTTTCTGGCAGCTGGAGGTTAAGGGACATCCAGAGCATGAGGTGTGTCCCTAACCATCTTGGCTAATAGTCATTGATGGACCTATACTCCATGAACTTACCACATTCTTTTTTTAACCTGGTTACACTGTTGGCCTTCACAACATCCCATGGGATGATGATCCATAGGCTGACTCTGCTTTGTGTAAAGTATTTCCTTTTGTTAGTTTTAAACCAGCTGCTTGTTAATTTCATTAGGTGACCCATGCAGCCAATGAAGTGGGTTTTAGCCTACAAAAGGTTATGTTCAAATAAATGTGTTAGTCTCTAAAGTGCCACAAGTACTCCTGTTCTTTTTGCAGATACAGACTAACACAGCTGCTACTCTGAAACCTAGTTCTTGTGTTATGTTAAGGGGTAAACATACTTCCCTATTTACTTTCCAATATCATTCCTGATTTTATAAATCTCTATCATACCCCCTTAGTCATCTCTTTTTTAAATTGAATAGTTCCAGTCTTCTTAATCTTTAATCTCTCATTTTCATTGCCCTTCTCTGCACCTTTTCCAATTTTAATACATCTCCTTTGGAGATGAGACAACCAGTGTTCAATGTACGGACGTACAATGGATTTATACAGCGTACGTGATATTTTCTGTTCTATTATCTATCCCTTTCCTATCCCATTCAGCCTTTCTCTTCACTCCGAACAGTGGAGGCAAAAGTGAACGCTCCTTCCACCAGACTGTTTGTAGCTGGTAAACACAGTCACCAAGATTTTTACAAGCAACTAGTGATTTTGGGTACCCAGTCTGAGATCCCACAGAGGGGCCTGATTTTCACAGTGCAGTTATTCAGTGCTTTGTGAAAAATAGGCCCTTTTAAACATAGGCACTCAATATCACTAGCCACTTTTGAAAATCTTGCTCAGAGCAAATTCTCAGTGTAGCAATAGGTCTTGAACTAATAATTTATAGTTTTAAAAAAATCCAAATGTTTTCACTGATTTAGTGAAAAACTGGGATCTTTCACGTATTCCTGGGACACAGATATCATATGAAAAACTGGCATAATCTCAGTAAAACCAGGATAGATGACTGTGTCCTTGCATTCCTCCTCAGCACCCTCTATCGTGGGCTGTGACAAAAGTGCATAGCTGAGACCTAAGTGTCTTAACCAAGTTCTCAGAAAAAGGCATGACTGTGCCAAGAATAACATTTAGTCTCCTGTCTGAACCACAAGACCACATTAAAAGTTTTATTTGCTTGCTTGCTTGTTTTTGTTTTTGGCTTAAGCATTTTCTTCTTTTGTTAATAATTAAACAGATCTATTATTTGACTGTAAATTCATTTTCTCACTTTAGTTTTGTGAGTGATGTGAACACATTAGAACATAACATTAGAGACACCGCCAGCTTTTTATAAGTAAAGCAAACTCCAGAAAACAAGCCCTCTGATGTTAGAGCTAACAATCATCCCTTGGAAGTTAAACTCGGAAAATATGCTAGTGATAAAGAGCAACAGAATAAGCCTAAAATATTATGGAAATTGGACTGGCTCAATGTCCATTTGGGCCAGAAGCTAGTATAGCTAATATAATGCTGGGAATGGTGAAAACTGAGGACATTGTGATAGGAAAGTGCAGCTTGGTTCAGTGCTCAGATGGGAGGGGGTTCTTGGCTTACTATGCGGCAGATGCAAGGGTAGAATTAGAAGGTTCCCTGTTAGTTGGTTTAAGAATGTGCGGTACCCTGTGTCATTTGTCTCAATCCATGCCCACATAGGCCTTCACCAGCCCTTGTGGTTGAGAAGGGTCTGCCTCCTCCTCCCCTCTGTCTGAGATGATGGGCCAGACCCTGGTTCATACTCCAACTGTTTTACCCAGTCTGGTGGTGCAAAGCAGCCAGAAAGCCAGTTTACTCGTCTACTTGGGAATTCTCCCTGTGTAGAAGGTATTTATGAGTGGCACAGAGTCATTTAAACCTGACTCATGATCATACATTATTAATATAAATATTACATATACTTGTGTTTGGGTTTGAGAAAGCAGTTGTTTGGGAAGCTGGGAACACAAACCATGGCAGCCAGTGGTGGGAATATCTTGCCAAGTCTCTGTGGATTAGCTAAAATGTATGGAGTCAGAAATACTAGTTAGGGGTTGAGTGGCCTTATGCTATTTCTTTCCAAGAACTTGCAGCTATCTCTGTATAAGGGGAAACAAATAGCTGTGCCACCCCAGGAGCAGTGCAGGAAAGGAATTCTATATATAAGAGCACAGTTACTTTGCTTTTTCCATCTAGCTCTATAGAGGAAGGAGGGGGGTCATTTGTTACTAGTCTATGTGAGTGGCAAATTACAATGCCAATACATTGTGGGACACAGCCAAGGCTCTACCCACTCCGCAAAGGTTTTTGAAAAGTCAGGTTCTAAATATTAAATTATAACATGCATCTCCCACTCCTGCTTACTGGGTCTCTCTTACTCGCCTTTCTGTATATGTGTGCTTTATTACACTGAGAGAGGATTTGTAGGATTCACTACTTGGGATGGATGGACATGAAAAGATTTAGAAGTTGCAATTATTCAGCAAAAGCCTCTGGAAGTTAGAATGTTTATGCAGAGCTTATTTGAACTTAACCAAACCTCTTTGGTTTGGAAACGAGTCTGGAAATACTGTGAGAACAGTTATATTTTGTGGTATTTCTGCCTCCAGGCCCTGCCAAAACTAAATGGTTCATAAAAACTGAGAAAAATAGCAAAACATTTTGAACCTCAGAATAGGTTCAGGTCAGTTCTTATTGTAACCAGACTGGTTGTCTGTTCCCTACTCTATAGGTAAACTAAAAAGGGTTTGGGATCAAGGAACAGGATAGATAAGAATCCAACAGTTTGGAGACCAGATTGTCATCTAAAGCAATGGTTCTCAACCAGAGGCACATGTATCCCTGGGGTACACAGAGGTGTTCCAGGGGGCACATCAGCTCATCTAGATATTTGCCTAGTTTTACAATAGGTTTCCTAAAAGAACTAGCAAAGTCAGTACAAACTGAAATTTCATACAGACAATGACTTGTTTATCTTGCTTTATATACTGTACACTGAAATGTAAGTACAATATTGATTTATTTTAGAATCATATGGTAAAAATGAGAAAGTAAGCCATTTGGCAAGTAATAGTGTGCTGTAACACTCTTATATTTTTATGTTTGATTTTGTAAGCAAGTAGTCTTTAAGCAAGATGAAACTTCGGGATACAAAGCTCCTGATCAGGAGGATCAGTTGAAAACAATAGAATTACAGTGATTTACACCATCTTAAGATCTGCCCTGGAGCCTTATCTAGAACTTTTCAGGTCTTTCCCTGCCAGCCTCACCAGCTGTGAGTCCCTCTTTTGCAAGTCCTCACACAACACCACGACTCCAATAGACCCCATTTTGTTATTCTATTCTGAAAGATTCAGTCATTCAGTTAAATGGAAGAAACAGTATTACATGATTTAGGTAACCAAACCTAAATATCTTGGAAATAATTTTAATCAAAAGTATTTGTTGAATAGTTATGAATAAATTGATGCATTCAGAAAAGCAAGACTGGATCATGAATGATTCACTAACATAGGTGCTGTAACTAAGGGTTCTGGGGTTGTGGCAGCACCCCCGGGCTTGAAATAGAAATAACAACCAAATACATTGGTAATAGTTTTCAGCACCGCCACTATAAAAATTGTTCCAGCACCTAGTTCACTAGCCAAAAAAAAATGGGCTCCATTTATAATGACTATTATGAATAATGTATGGCTCTATTCAAAACTTTAATTTCCCCCTCGTTATGTGTTAACTTCCCTTGCATTTAAAACCTAGAATAATAAAATAATTTAAAATATAAAATGCACTCTGAAAAGAGGAAAGGGAGTAAAATGTAAGTATAGTTAAGTGTCTTTAGGAAAGACCTTATTCAATCAAAAAAAAAATTAGCCTTCAAAGAGTGGAATGGAAACAGAAAATGGGGCCAGTAAAAGAGAACCTAAATTATGGCAGGTAAAATATGAAACTGATCTAAGGGAGGCTAGAAAGAGACCTGTAGAGCCAAATAGCTAAGAACATATTAAACAGACATATATCAGAAGTAAAAAAGCTGGGAGAAAATTAGTGGATCTGGAGAATAGCACAACCAAGGAGGATAAGGCTATTACAGAGAAGCTAAATTACGTCTTCCCAGCAGTCCTCAATGAAAAGGATGAGAGGATGATACTTAACTCCTGAACTACTTTTCACATGTAATAAAGATGAGGCATTCTCAAAGATGAAGTAAGTGGCATTGGAACAATCTGGTGATGACAGTTTTATTATGTGCTTAGATATTTTAGTGATGTGCAAAGTTGAATATGAATCCTTTCTGACACTACCAAACATCACCTAGAACACAAACAGTGCTCTGCTATTCCTGTCTACTCTTTGCCCTCCTCATTAATTTACATAAGGTTTCCCTCTTTAAGAACTGTTAATCAGAGGGATTTCTTTTTTGGTTGACTCCTTTTTCCATGTTCCTCCAATTGTCCGATGGCACTCCTGCCATGACAGATATTCAGGCTCCATTCTTAACTCATGCCCCAGATATTTCCACCTTCTTTTCTGGATAACTTCAGAGATAAGAAATTGTTGCTCTCTCTGATGAAACTCGGCAATTGTTACAAGTTCATTCAATTTAATATTTAGAATTTTCCTGAGGCATTTTCTTTGAAAGGCATTTAGATGTCTGTACCTTTGGTGGATTTCCAGCTTTCACAACCATACATTAAGGTGGAAATAACATTTTAATTGAAGTTTCGTAGTTTGGTTATAAGTTGTACATTTTCAATGACCAAATCATGTTTAAGCTGGTGAATGCAGCTGCCCACCTGGACATTTTGTGACATTATTTCCCTTTGGATATTCCCAGGGGCTTGCAGATTACAGGCAAGGTATGTGATTGACTCATCTCTAGAGTTTGTTTGCCTTCTAACATAATGACTGAGTTGGGAGTTGCTGTAGTTCACTTTGGAGTTGTTTTTCTAGTTATATTGTCAGCAAAATCTAAATCTTCCATTGCACTGTTGTTAAACCATCTGACACCTGCGTAGTATCAATCTACGCTTCTTCTCATAATGAAGTCAGTGACAATGCCAAACATGAGACTTGAGAGAATACCTCTTTGTATGACACCAGTGTCTATATTAAACCATTAGCTCAAGTCTGCGTTAAGTTTAGCTGTAAGCTGTACCATGATATAGAGCCTTGGTTATGTTATATTTTTTTTGCCTATCATAACACTTCAAGAGGTTTCAGACTGAATCATGATAGAGTCTGTTAAATGCTTTCTTAAAATCTATGAAGTGTGTTTTGCCAATAGTGGGTTTTGCCATTTGATGAGCCCAATCTCACCGTATCAATACATAGACAGATGACATTGCTAGAACAACATGATAATTTAAATTATATTTAACTCAGCAGGACCCAATGATATTAATCTAATTGTTTGGAGGGAAGTTATGAATATTGTCAATGTATTTCTAAGAAAATATGCAATCTATCATTAAAATTAGCTACTGTACTAGAGAATTGGAGAGTAAGCATGTAGCTAGCTTTGAAAAATGTGCTAGTGATTATCCTGTGGATTATGAATCAGTAAACCTTTCTTCAGTCCCAGGTATTTTTTGTTGAAAAAAATCATTAAAGGAAGAGTTATAGGACACATAGATAAAGAATTCTAATAATTTGGAAAGGGCTTGAGGAAATCAACAAGTCAGTAGAAAAATGAACTCTAGATATGATGTTTTTGGACTTTCAAAACCCTTTGATAAAATTTCTCACAGGAGGCTAGCAGCTCAGTATCCACAGGGTGAGAGGTAATATTCAGTTCTGGGTTAGAAACTGGTTAAGATATAGAGACAAAGACAAGGAAATCAGCAGGCCTGAATTTTCTGCGCTGTAAGCTGCTAGAGTAGACAGTAATTTGTATTGTCTGTTTACATCAGTAACAGTAGCTAAGACTACTCAGGCAAGGTGTGCTAAAAAAGAATCACCGATCATTCTTTTTTGTGAGGTTGACTCTAAGACAGAAACTAACAGTTGTAGATCTGGAACTGCTTGATAAATGTTGCCCTGTTTTTTGAGTGTGTGTGTGTGTTGGGGGGGTGGGAGAGATATCTGTTAGCAGGCCACTGAGTGTGTTTAGTGAGCATGGCTCAGGAAACCGTCATCAGAAACACTGCACAGAAACAGCTTGGACTGATCTGACATTTGAACTGCCAATACTATTAGACAGTGATATTGCAGATAGAGAGTACTGTAAATATCAAAGTACATTTTCAGCAATTTTTTTAAATATTTCAGGAAGTACTAAAGACAAGAGTTGGGTTTAGCCTGTATTTGTTGCTGAAATTCAGTGTGTAGCCATGGATAAATATATGTCATTTGCAACCTCTGGGATTCAAAAATGTAGTTCCTCTGAGTCTTATCAACATACGTACCTAGCTACAGTTATTGTTTACAACAGTGCTCACTCCTATTCCTACCAGCATTTGTCAAAATAAACTGGGATGTATAATATGAGTCTTCACTGCTGCTGCCATCAATGTACTACCTAAAGCCTGGGTTAAAGTCTCGGTCAGATATTGTTGCATAACAATTATTACACTTATGTCCACAGGAATTAGCTGGGGAACATTCTAAGTTCCCAGTAAAACTTCCTTTGGGAGTCTTTCTATAAGCTCCAGTGTGCATTGGGTTGGGCCCTAAAAGAGTACATTGATTTACACAAACCAGACTATATTTATTGCAGAAATAAGGCAATATTCTCATTCTATTCCTTCCACTCCTGCTTTGTTATTTAAAAATACCTGTGCACAATAACAGGTGTTTGTTTTGTTCCAGAATTCAAAAGTTATGTTCTTTTTGACAGTCTATGGACCAGATTCTATCACACTCATTCACACTGAGTGGCACCTTGTTCTAGAAGTAGTCTCATTGATTTTGATAGGAAGAAGGGTGGTAGAATCTAGCTCTCATTCAGGCTGGGTGTTGTTGATGCATTGTCAGCATATAATCTGCAAATTGCTTTAAGTGCAGTACCAGACAATTCATTATTGCTACACAATGAATGGGCTACTTGGAGTTCTCACTTTGACAGAAATTGGTGTCATTGTCTATTCATTAACCTCTCTGAGCTAAATTCTGCTTTGACAGGCATCCTGTTAAAATCGACTAAAATTTTATATTGTGCCCATAGGGGCAAAGTATAGTCTGTATGCCTTATTTTATCCATTGATAACACAGTGTTTAATCATTTTAAATATGTGTACAGTGCTTTATATTTTGTACAGTGTCCTCTACAAAAATAATATAGATGAGTATAATGCTTTCCTGTCTCACGGGGGTATTGTGAAGCTGAATTAATGTTTGTGATTTGCTTTGAGATCCTCAGATGGAAAATATAATATGCATTAGCAGGCCAAATCCTTTGATTTCACTTTCACTTGTGCAAATATGTAGTAACTCTATTTACTATTGCTCACTAAAGCCCTGACCCAAAGCATACTGAAATCAATAAGCATCTTTCTATTGACTTCACTGGACATCGGATCAGCTGGAAAGGCAAACTATAATTATTTCACATTTTCACCTCAGCTATTCCATTATTCATAGCCATATATTATTGTAATATCAGAACCATTCCATTGTGGTTATATCTTAGTCCACTGAAGCCATTATTGATTACAATAATTGGGCATTTACCAGAACAATATTAACCTTAATCAAGGCAGAATCCAGGAATAACATTATATTATAATCTACCACCATGTAGAATCATAGAATCATAGACTATTAGGGTTGGAAGGGACCTCAGGAGGTCATCTAGTCCAACCCCCTGCTCCAAGCAGGACCAATCCCCAGATTTTTACCCCAGTTCCCTTAATGGCCCCCTCAGGGATTGAACTCACAACCCTGGGTTTAGTAGGCCAATGCTCAAACCCCTGAGTATGTATTGCTATACTTCTTAAAACAACACTGAGGAAAATGTATATGACTGAAATAGAATCAATAGGTTGTATTTGGCTAGAATTAGGAACTACATACCTGGGTCATTGCAAATGTGATGTCAAGAAGTTGGCTTTGTAACACCCAGGTATGTAGTTCTGGCATAATTTGGAAAAAGTGGTTGGAGGCATGGGTAGAAATGTTTGTTCCCCAGTGGATTGGGAAGTCATTGAGAATGGTAACTTTGAGCTCCCTCTACAATGTGCTATTGTCACATCATAAACCTCAGCAGGCCTATCAGTATGTTCTATTATTGTTAATTATTTCCTAAACATCAACATTGTTCTTGGTACTGCCCAGAAGAGCTTACAATCTTAGCAGAGCTGCTAAGAGTTCTGATTGTAAAATCTGCAACTCCTAGAAACATTGTACTGAAGTTAGCACTTTATAGAACCTTGAAAAGAACATTAATATTAGGGTCGGTCTCCACACTTCCCAGAAGAAGACAATGCAGTAGGTAGGGGACTCCCACCTGTTTGAGGAAGGATGCATTGTTTGCAGATGGGGAGGAGCACAGAATTTGTAGGACCTGGTGAAGCATGTCTCAAACTTTTGAATAAACTGCATATATGTATATGACCTTTTGGATATTTAACCTCAGTCTCTCATCATCTTCATGGCAAATCCCCAAGTGACATAGCCTCCTTGCAGATCAAGCACCTGCTGGATTGATCTGTATCTAGGAACCTCAGTCTCTGAACCCCTGCAATTTGCCCATCACTTTTAAAACCCAGCATAGATCTAAAAGGAAATATAAATTTGCTTCATTCAAATATAAATGTTTTAATTTTCCTAGTAATTATCTTGGCAGATTACATACATCTAACTGGCTTGTTTTACAAGACATTCTGACCACAAATTCTAAATCAAAGTAGCTATTATGCAAAGTTGTGAGATCTTTTTCTACTGTCAGTGCAAAATGTCTCTTTTAAAAAGAAAATAAGAAAAAAGTCCTTACCTTACTCTATTGAAGAGTGAGACTCCAGCCAGAATTTTGCAAGATGGGTTCTTGCACATCTTGATTAGTGGGACTGTGGGATTGTGCTTTTCATTTACACGTGATAAAAAGACTAACTTTGCTGAAGAAGTCATTATCAATGTCTGTTAGGAAATATGGGAAGGGATCGCAGGCAGAAGTTAAGTGTCATGATCACTTTTGTCTGTTTTTTCCATCTAGAGCCAGTTTTTTGGGCTTCCAAATGGTAAGACCAACTATTTCACATCAAGTGATGCTAATTGTGGGGTTTTTGGAAGAACAGTAGGTGCCTCATTTTCAGTCTAATCACACAGACAGTGGATTTGAAGTTGGTTAGCAGGAAAAGAAGCAGCATCTTCTTTCCTCGTTCAGGGCATCTGAGACACTGGCATTCAGTGGGCAAACGGGTTCACAGTCTGAGTCCTACTAAACTAATCATGGCTCCTGAACTCCCATAGAACAACAGTGACTGATTATGCCTTTGTTTATTTTCTGTTGTTCAGAGCCTATTACTCTACAGTGAAGGCTAAGTGCCTAGGGCCAGTCATTTCTATTCACCACCATCTCTGCCCTCTGCCACATTTTACTGTACTCAGTTATGATGCTTTAACTGATGAAGCCCAGCTTTGAAGTTGTAACAATCAGGAGGAGGACATTAAGGGAATTCAGTTTGACTGGAGATCAGGATGAATTGTGGGTCTGCTTTCAGGGTCTGATCCAAAGCCCAATGAAGTAAGTAGGCTTCCTTCCACTGAATTCACTAGACTTTAGATCACACCATTAGATTGCAACAAAAGACACTCCGCTTAGAAAGGTGTTTCCCAAACAAACCTGTCATAAGATACCTGATACTGCTCTCCTGGAATTCTATCACAGCTTATCATAAAAAGCAGCTAAATCAGGGAGGGGAGAAGAACCCATACTTCTAGAGGATAAATAACAGTTTTAATTTTCAGATTGGACCCATAAACTATAGAAATTATTTAACAGTAATCACAAAAATAATTAATATTTTTCAAATTCTGATTAATTCTCTAGCAGAATATTGCCAAACTTTTAAAGATAGCTAACAATGCTCAATGTGAAGACTAATCTGTTCTACAAAGGAAAAATCACACACACACACACACCCCAGAGTAACAAACCAATAATTGTCCTAATGAAGTGCTTTAAACTTGAATATTAGACTTTCACCAAACATGTACTTGATGGACAAAAAGGAACAGGCTCCCAATGTGGAAAAGTCAGCTGCCAATGCAGTCACATTAACAAAATAAAAACACAAATTAATCCAAACCTTATTATTCTCTTCAATGGTTGTCAACAGCACTGAACATGGAAGTAATAATCTTGAATAGGTCCCCAGTAGCAGGATGGTTTTGCTGATGTGAAGAAGCAATTGCAACTGAAAGAAATCCTGTATTAAAGGAAGGGAACCTAAGAATCCCTCAGTGCCAAGGGGCAAAAGGTGAACTGCTCTGTAACAGGCATGACAAAAACTCACTATGCCTTACACATTGGTTCCATAGACACCTCACACAACTCTCTCTGGTTTCAACTCAGACAAGGTTGTGTAAGGTGTCTATGGAAGTTTGTCATACCAGTCCTCATACTCGTTCTGTGATGCAAGTACTGGTGTGTCAGAGGGAACTTCTTCAGCTACCCAGTGAGCAGCACTGCCTCGCCTCTTTCCAAGGTCTTTCAGACACACACAGCCCGCTTAATTTCTAGAAAGGGCAGATGCTTCCAAATTAAGAACTCAAGTGTCAGCTGTCTGGTTTGCAAGGGTGGGAAGGGCACACAGAGCACCCCAATGCCTGTGCTGGATTTTGGAGGGCAGGCACCATTCCCCGCCAATGCTCCTGCAGGAATTAGCTGTCTGAAAAAGAAATGGGACCAGGCCCTAGCGGGAGGCAAATGTGGAGGTATCAAGCCATATCAGTCAGAGATCCTCATGGTGGCTCCCACAGCAGAGTGGCTATTTAACAGCACATCCACAACACGTGTTTTCTTTCATGTTATAAATCCTTTCTGGGAAACTTTGATCAACAAATAAAGCTGCCTGTGCCCAAATCCTGTGCAGCCCTCTAGCCTGTCATTACATTCATCAGCACATTTTAGCCATGGTGGCCATCAAGTTCTCTATTCTCCTTCACTACATCTTTTATACAATTTGATGAAAAACAACTTCTCATTCAATTCTCAAACCATTTCCTTGGTCAACTATTATCTGAATCCAATGAGGCTGCTCTCACCATGAAGTGACCACTCTTTCCTCTCTCTGTCATTTTACATTATGGTTTTTTCTCTACCTTTCGAATGGCAGCTCCCTCAGGAATAGCTCCATAGTTGGAACACAATTACAGGAAGTGTTTCTTGCCATCTGGTAGGAATATGCTGGAGAACCTTCAGCTATTTAATATCTACAAAAGTAAAAATAAAAATGTATTAATTCAGCTCCTTGCTTGGTTGAGAAATAAATTCCACAAGCCTCAAACTGTATCAGGTTTACTATGTCTGGCTCTAACACATACAGTGATAGCCAGATCTTTTTGAAGAAAGTGCTACTCCTCTTCGCTTTCAGCATTTGGCGCACAAAATGATGTTATTCGTTGTTTGATTTTTATAGTTTGTAATGGAATGCTAACCTGTATTATACTATTCAGCTACTAGCTGGCACTGTGTGTAAAAATCTCATTTAAACCAAGGCATCTCGGCCATACCTGACGGATCATTTAAGAGTCTTATGATGAACACATCTGGTGTGTTTAAACAAGCTCTGTGACCATATCTGATACATAAGTACATGGGACAAAGGACAGAAACAGAAGGAAAACAGCAGCAAAGTCTGCAGACAGAAAGAACAAAGCAACAAAGGTTGCAAGATCTAATCAACATACTACTTCAGTGTCCCAAAGAACTTCAGCTTCCACAAACCTTCACAATGGACAGACTGGGAGTAGTATTTTGAAAGATTTCAAATTGAAAGCAATCTCCACAAAGAAACTGGTGATCTACAGGTTTCTTTTTAATTTATACTTCGAGGAAGCAGGAGGAGCATATCTTTAAATCCTTTGACTTTATTGAAGATAGTCACAAAGGTGACTAAGAAAGGGATCTGGCTATGTTTGATGGATACTTTATATCTCAGATAAACATGATTTATGAAAAAATATGTTTTCACCAGAGAATTTGTTGCCCTTCTCTGTACCTTTTTCAAATCTAATATATCTTTTTTTGAGATGGGGCAACCAGAATTGCAAATAGTATTCAAGGTGTAGGCCTAACATGGATTTATATAGAGGCATTATGATATTTTCTGTCTTACTATCTTTCCCTTTCCTTATGGTTCCTAACATTCTCTTAACTTTTTTGACTGCTGCTGCACATTGAGTGGATGGTTTCAGAGAACTGTCCACAATGCCTCCAAGATCTCTTTCAGCTAATTTAGATCCCAACATTTTATATGTGCAGTTGGGTGTGATGGGGCACATTCACCTCTCATGAGCAGCTCCTGTCACCTGGGAGCGACCTTGCACTCTTTTTCTCTGCTCTCAGCACCCCCTGTTGGCTGTTGCCTCCTTCAGGTGGGTCTTCAGTGACTTGGCCTTCTGGTTAAGTGACACATAGTCTAAAATGGGCAAACCCCTTCTAGGTTAACAAAGGTCCAACAAGGAGTATTACCATGCCCTTGTTGGTACCCAGTTCTCAGGCCCTGCTCAAGCTTGTTACAGAGCAATTCCCCCAGAGCTTTCTCCTTGAAGACTCGTTATCTTTATTGGTTCTCCACACCTAAGCTCTCCAGCCGGGTCATCTCTTAACAAAGCCCAACAAATAGTTAGCCTTCTTCCAGTCTTCAGCCCTGTCTCTGGGCCTGTTTAAATTCTGCCCCTTTCTCAGGCTTTTAGCACAAAGTGTTATCCTCTCCTTATCCCAACCTAAGGATCCTATGAACAGAAGCCACATACTGCTTCCTTTAATAGTTGCTGCTGCTTTCCCTGGGCTGCTTCCCACTCAGTTCCATCACCTTCACCCATTACTTTAGGGTAACGGTCCTCAGGTTCTCTGTGTCTCTTCCCTGTTTGTGCAGGATCTCCTCCCACCTTTCTTGCCTGAAGAGTTTCAGAGTCTTCCAACCCTTCCTCGACCTTCTGGTCCCAGTCAGCAACTGCCCTGTTCAAGCCCTGCAACTTCTTTTAACTGAGCCTGCTGCATTCTGATTGACTGCTTCTCTGCAGTCTCCATAGGCAGGCCTGGAAGACCCTCCTTCACTGTTTCTTTCTTGGAGCAGGGTATAGGACCTCAACATGTCTGGTACACGCATGATATTGGGATTATGTTTTCCAATGTGCATTACTTTGCATTTATCAATGTTGAATTTCATCTACCATTTTATCGCCTAGTAACCCAGTTTTGTGATATCCCTTTCTAATTCTTCACAGTCTGTTTTGGACTTAACTATCTTGAGTGATTTTGAATCATCTGCAAATTTTGCCACCTCGCTGTTTACCCCTTTCTCCAGTATCAGAGGGTAGCCGTGTTAGTTTGGATCTGTAAAAGCAGCAAAGAATCCTGTGGCACCTTATAGACTAACAGACGTTTTGGAGCATGAGCTTTCGTGGGTGAATACCCACTTCCTCAGATGCATGTAATGGAAATATCCAGGGGCAGGTATATACATGTGTGCTAGCAAGCAAGTTAGAGATAACGAGGTCAGTTCAATCAGGGAGGATGAGGCCCTGTTCTAGCAGTTGAGGTGTGAAAACCAAGAGAGGAGAAACTGGTTCTGTAATTGGCAAGCCATTCACAGTCTTTGTTCAGTCCTGAGCTGATGGTGTCAAATTTGCAGATGAACTGAAGCTCAGCAGTTTCTCTTTGAAGTCTGGTCCTGAAGTTTTTTTGCTGCAGGATGGCCACCTTAAGGTCTGCTATAGTGTGGCCAGGGAGGTTGAAGTGCTCTCCTACAGGTTTTTGTATATTGCCATTCCTAATGTCTGATTTGTGTCCATTTATCCTTTTCCGTAGAGACTGTCCAGTTTGGCCGATGTACATAGCAGAGGGGCATTGCTGGCATATGATGGCGTATATTACATTGGTGGATGTGCAGGTGAATGAACCAGTGATGGTGTGGCTGATCTGGTTAGGTCCTGTGATGGTGTCACTGGTGTAGATATGTGGGCAGAGTTGGCATCGCGGTTTGTTGCATGGATTGGTTCCTGAGCAAGAGTTATTATGGTGTGGTGTGCAGTTACTAGTGAGAATATGTTTCAGGTTGGCAGGTTGTCTGTGGGCAAGGATTGGCCTGCCACCCAAGGCCTGTGAAAGAGCTCTCCAACGTGGAGACTCTCATTAATAACCAAACTTCTATACAAACGGACTTCACTAGAATAAGACAGGAGATCTACATTACTCACTTCACCTCTCTTCAAAGGAAAAAGGACTGTAAGCTGTCTAAACTCCTACCTGCCACATGGGGCCACAACAGTGGTACCCCTAACCCACCCAGCAATATCGTCAATCTATCCAACTACACACTCAGCCCAGAAGAAAAGTCTGTCCTATCTCGGGGACTCTCTTTCTGCCCTGCCACCCCCACCAACATGATACAGTTCTGTGGCGATCTGGAAGCCTACTTTCGCCGTCTCCGACTCAAAGAATACTTCCAGGACAACACTGAACAGTGCACTGATACACGGGTGCCCTCCCAGCAACAGCACAAGAAAAAGAACTCCACATGGACTCCTCCTGAGGGTCGAAATGACAGCCTGGACCTATACATTGAATTCTTCCGCCGGCGTGCACAGGCAGAAATCGTGGAACAACAACATCGCTTGCCTCACAACCTAAGTCGTGCAGAACGCAATGCCATCCACAGCCTCAGAAACCACCCTGACATTATCATCAAAGAGGCTGATAAAGGAGGTGCCGTTGTCATCATGAACAGGTCTGACTATCAAAAGGAGGCAGCCAGACAACTCTCCAATACCAAATTCTACAGGCCACTTCCCTCAGATCCCACTGAGGAATACACTAAGAAACTACAGCATCTACTCAGGACACTCCCTACACTAACACCAGAAGAAATCAACATACCCCTAGAGCCCCGACCAGGGTTATTCTATCTACTACCCAAGATCCACAAACCCGGAAATCCTGGACGCCCCATCATCTCGGGCATTGGCACTCTCACTGAAGGACTGTCTGGATATATGGACTCTCTGCTCAGACCCTATGCCACCAGCACTCCCAGCTATCTCCGCGACACCACTGATTTCCTGAGGAAACTACAATGCATTGGTGACCTCCCAGAAAACACCATCCTAGCCACCATGGATGTAGAGGCTCTCTACACAAACATCCCACACACAGATGGAATACAAGCTGTCAGGAACACTATCCCTGATGATGCCACAGCACAACTGGCTGCTGAGCTCTGTGCCTTTATACTTACACACAACTATTTCAAATTTGATGACAATATATATCTCCAGATCAGTGGCACTGCTATGGGCACCCGCATGGCCCCACAATATGCCAATATCTTTATGGCCGACCTGGAACAACGCTTCCTCAGCTCTCGTCCACTCACACCCCTTCTCTATCTACGCTACATTGATGACATCTTCATCATCTGGACCCATGGGAAGGAGACTCTGGAAAAATTCCACCATGATTTCAACAGCTTCCACCCCACCATCAACCTCAGCCTGGACCAATCTACACGGGAGGTCCACTTTCTTGACACCACGGTGCAAATAAGTGATGGTCACATTAACACCACCCTATATCGAAAACCCACCGACCGCTATGCCTACCTTCATGCCTCCAGCTTCCATCCCGGGCACATCACACGATCCATTGTCTACAGCCAAGCACTGAGGTACAACCGCATCTGCTCTAACCCCTCAGACAGAGACCAACACCTACAAAATCTCCACCAAGCATTCTCAAAACTACAATACCCGCACGAGGGAATAAGGAAACAGATCAACAGAGCCAGACGTGTACCCAGAAGCCTCCTACTGCAAGACAAACCCAAGAGAGAAACCAACAGGACTCCACTGGCCATCACATACAGCCCCCAGCTAAAACCCCTCCAACGCATCATCAAGGATCTACAACCCATCCTGGACAATGATCCCACACTTTCACAGGCCTTGGGTGGCAGGCCAATCCTTGCCCACAGACAACCTGCCAACCTGAAACATATTCTCACCAGTAACTGCACACCACACCATAATAACTCTTGCTCAGGAACCAATCCATGCAACAAACCGCGATGCCTACTCTGCCCACATATCTACACCAGCGACACCACCACAGGACCTAACCAGATCAGCCACACCATCACTGGTTCATTCACCTGCACATCCACCAATGTAATATACGCCATCATATGCCAGCAATGCCCCTCTGCTATGTACATCGGCCAAACTGGACAGTCTCTACGGAAAAGGATAAATGGACACAAATCAGACATTAGGAATGGCAATATACAAAAACCTGTAGGAGAGCACTTCAACCTCCCTGGCCACACTATAGCAGACCTTAAGGTGGCCATCCTGCAGCAAAAAAACTTCAGGACCAGACTTCAAAGAGAAACTGCTGAGTTTCAGTTCATCTGCAAATTTGACACCATCAGCTCAGGACTGAACAAAGACTGTGAATGGCTTGCCAATTACAGAACCAGTTTCTCCTCTCTTGGTTTTCACACCTCAACTGCTAGAACAGGGCCTCATCCTCCCTGATTGAACTGACCTCGTTATCTCTAACTTGCTTGCTAGCACACATGTATATACCTGCCCCTGGATATTTCCATTACATGCATCTGAGGAAGTGGGTATTCACCCACGAAAGCTCATGCTCCAAAACGTCTGTTAGTCTATAAGGTGCCACAGGATTCTTTGCTGCCCTTTCTCCAGATCACTCATGAACATGTTGAACAGTACTAATCCCAGTACAGATCCCTGGGGGACACCACTATTTACCTCTCTCCATTTTGAAAACTGTCCATTTATTCTGATCCTTTGTTTCCTATATTTTAACCAGTTATTGATCCATGAGAGGATCGTTCCTCTTATCCCATGACTGCTTACTTTGCTTAAGCATTTGGTGAAAGACCTTGTCAAAGGCTTTTTGAAAGTCAAAGTACACTATATCCACTGGATCCCCATTGTTCACATGTTTGTTGACCCCCTCAAAGAATTCTAATAGAATTCTAAAACAACTGCTGAAGGGAAGACAGCTCAGAACTATTGTTTGAACTTTGGAAAAGAATCTATCTCCAAAATGGCCAGACATGAAGAAAATAGACAAACTGGATAAAAAGTCTAAAAAAAAGTATGAATACTTTTACAACGTGTGACATTACACCCGGTATTCTTCATAGAAATGCGGTATAGCAGAGCTCTGACCTTACTCTCGTGGGTCCTGCACTTCTGGGCAGTTTATGCTAGCCTCAGTGGCTCACTGTGACCCTCCACATAGCCCTTCTCTCTCTAGGGCCAGGGTTAGTCTACTGAGCCCTTTTCATTATAGGCCTGCAAGGAAGTTGGTGAGAGAACTCCCAGAGTCTCTGTTCAGCCTCCTGTCCTGACAGGGGCCTGACTTCCCCTCTCAGGAGATGTTCCTGTAGTGGTGAGTTGGAGGGAACCCGGGCCCGCCCTCTACTCCGGGTTCTGGCCCAGGGACCCTAATGGTAGCAGTTGTTGGCAGCCAACCTTTCATTGCCAGAGTTGCTACATTTCCCTGGGCCACTTCCCCACAGCTCTCCTGCTTCTCCCTTCTTCACACTTACCTTAGGGCTCCTTTAACGATGGTCTGAGGTTGTCTCCAGTAACCAGCCCTTCAGTTGCACTTCCTTGCCTCTGGCTCCCTGGCTTCTCCCTGTCTGACTGGAGTGAGCCCTTTTTATAGTATCAGCAGGGCCTTAATTAGAGTCAGGTGGTCACATTAACTGGCCTCACCTGACTCTTTGTAGGTTAATTAGAGTCAGGTGTTCTCATTAGCCTGGAGCAGCCCCTGCTCTGGTCAGTCAGGGAACAGAAAACTGTTAATCCAGTGGCCAGTATATCTGCCTTCTGCTATTCTGCAGTACCCAGCTGGCCTGGGTCTATCATAACGGTTATTATATGAGTATGGCTTACGATATATTTTATGCAACATGGATCTTGTAAGGTATCAATGGAAATGTTATGATTTACTGGATGTGATTATCCAATTTGTATGCATGTATCATTTCTGTATCTAAAGTTAGGAATACTGACTATGTTACAATTACAGCTGTTTGTGTATTTGGGAGACACCCACCAGACAACTCGCTATCACAGCCTTGAAGGGACATTAGGAAGAAACAATAAAACTGTGAAGATACTAATCTCTCTCCTTCCTGAAAGGCATTCTGAGACGGACCTGTGACACAACAGGTCAGGTGATAAGATCACTTGATACCAAATACCACCTTGGTCACTGCTGGTACTTTTCCTCTGTATGGGGATGGGGATCAAACAAAGGTTTCCAGAATTAGGAAAATCCTTTTTAAGGCTTTGGAGAGGGTTAATCTTGACTCTCCTCCATTTCCTACCCAAAAAGAAAGATTGCTGAAAGTACTTGAGGGGAAAGGCAGGGTTGAGTCCTGACTGAGACAAGGGTCCAGTCTGTAAAAAGAGATAACTGGAACTTTAAGCTACAGAAACTCTGCATCCTGCCTTATTCAACATCCAGGGTGAGAAATTACATTTTGTAACCTGTTTCTTTAGTGAATCAAACTTAGTTTGTGTGTTTTGTTTTATTTGCTTAGTAATCAGCTTTGTTCTGTTTGCTATATCTTATGATTATTTAAATTCTGTCTTTTGTAGTTAATAAACTAATTTCTTGTTCATAACATAACCCAGTTTGTGTAATCCATATCTGAGGGGTGGGGGCAAGAAGTTGTGCATATCTCTCTTCACATTGAGGGAGAGGGCAAACTTTTATGAGCTTGCGCTTTGCAGATTTTTCTATACAGCACAAGACAATATACCTTTGGGTCTGCACTCCAAATGCTGGGGCAAGTCCCTTAAGCTGAATCTTCCCAGAGCGTCTGTGTCTTTCTGCAGCTGGGTGTGGCCCTGCCTGTGTGTGACAAGGTAAAGGGGGCCCAGGCTGGCAGAACAGGCGGGCTCAGTGGTATCCCAATACATCAGATGGCACCTTGAAGGGGGGTAACCCATACCACAATGGATGTCACTCAGAGAAATGCCAGGTCCAGAAACTGGTGACCATATTCATGTCAAATTGGCTGGAGAAAAAGGATGGCCAACTCCAGCTGTCATAATGAAAAATAATTCAGTACCCAGATCAGATGTAATCAAGACTGACAGTGGAGAGTTCAACAAACCATTGTCATCTATAGTTTGTTCCGTAGAAAGAACAATCAAGAGATCAAACTCTGCAAATGGCAGATGCAGAACAAGAAGACAACTCAAGGATTTCAGCCTGACCACAGCCAGTTTTTACAACTAATGGACAGCCTGATGACCATATTGTTATGAGTTTGGGTGATGTAATTGGAAAACCAGTATGTTTCAGAGACACTTAACAGACTGATGCATACTCAACTTCAAAGACTGCATGATAACGTAAATATTGTAAATGGTAGGAATGTAGACTTTAAAGGGGGAGATGTAAGGGAATGCTAAACTGTATTATACTGTTCAGCCACTAGGTGGCACTTTGTGTAAAATACCTTACCTAAAAGAACCTCAGCTATACCTGGCAGAGCATTAAAGGATCTTACGATGATCACATCTGGTGTGTATAAGCAAACTCTGTGGCCAGTCCACATCCGGCACAGAAGTACATGATATAGTTACTCTCATTGATCTGAAACCCATTGTCTGTTTGTTTGGGAGGGAAACCTTTTGTGTTGGTATTAGTATTAATTATGCGGTCATGAAAATCCCTCAAAGAATTCCTACCACGCCCAGTGAAAAACAATATTAAAATGGATCCACTGCACTTTGTTATACCACACATGAAAACAACTCAGTTCTGAACATCATAAATGTGATTTTCCATTTCAGTCCTCAGAGTTTAAAAACATTGGAGTTCCCTTACAATGTCAGCAAAATGTTTAGGGCAGGGCAGAATACAATGGTTAAATGATAGATTCCAGGCACTACGGAATTCGTAATTTTGGGAACAATAACATTTTTAAATAGTGAAGGAGGCACTTAAAAAAGGAATCAGTTACATTTATAATAAAGTGATTGTACTATTCCAAGTTACTTTGGCATTGTATTACTATCAGTAAATATAAAGGAGACTGAGTAGCCAATATACTTCATCCAGTCACAGTTTCCAATGATATCTATGTTACTAGAAATAATCACATTTTTATGATCAAGTCTGGACTATCTCTGATGTTGAATGTGGAAGAGGAATGAGATTTCCCAATGATCCAGTGTCAGGGAAGTAAGTCTTGCTCAGAGTATTTTCATTAGTATTTTATATTTAGCACCCCAGGTTGTATTTATTTAATCTGCCCAATGTCAGAAGGAAGCATAGTTCTATAAAGCAATGTGGTGATAAATAACACTCCTAATGGAATTATAAATTGAGACTAATTGGTTTACGTGATTGTTATTAAGTCCCATTTCAGCTGGTTAATGGCATTTTGTTTGGCAGGGGAATAGAGCTATCAGATAATTTTCTTTTGATATCAGATTGAATTTCAGTCTTTTGGATCTACACTTTCTAAATAAGTCAGAAACATTCCCACTTAAAATGCTAAAGGTGGGGGGAAAGTATCAACATGGGAAAATTACAAAATGTCAATAAAGTGGCCTTAATATTTCTGTACACTTTCACACCCTTTCACCATACTTTAAGTGGCCTCCAAAGATGGCCAATATATTCCAGTCAGTGCAACATTTTAGCAATGACTTTAATCCCATCTCACAACTGCTTAAATGGTTTCAAATGTCACATAATGAACAAATAAATTGCTTTCATGAAAACCAGATTTGGCAGGAATGCATGAGCGCCTAGTTAAATAAGCAAACTGGGACTTACGAGTACTTCTACCCAATTTGTTGTTTTTTCATGTATAATTGTTCCTAAATTGGTCTCCCAAACATGGATTTGTTGAAATTTGAAATCAGTATTCACATATGTGGTTTGAAATCTGATGGCTTGCTTGACTATATGTGGGATTTTGATGAATTCTCTCGTAAATTATCAATGCATTCCAACCATAAACAATACACCATACCTGTACTGCATTTCATCTGTATCAACTATCTATGGATCTCTGCTAGGGATAGTCATTTAAAGACACTGTAGAATGCAAATTGCAGTTAAACTCTGAAAAGTGGCTTTAGAAATGAGATTATGGGATTCCATTCTTAGAAGCCTCTACCAGGTCTACACTCATGCACAAGCATAACTAAACTGAGCAGATACCAACACCAGTGCAAATACTATAAAAATATTGACACCTGAGTTTGTAGTTTCTGAGGATTAACAGATGTGAGCCCATGCACATTTTATAATTTCTATCCACAAAACTTAATCTATCTGAAGTACAGCTTTTCCAAATAGAAATGGTAGAAGGTTGTTGGGTAACACAGTCTCTAGCCCACTGCTCACCGACGCTGGAGGCAGGCAGGGCCACAGATGGGGAATCGGTTATGGCATTCTAAGTGGCTGAGCAAAGGTATGTGTGGGCCCTGGAAGAACAGTGCTTAGGTGGCCCCAAATGTAGGCATGAGTACAACTGTTCTCTATTGTGATGATGATGGTGCAAAGGGAGACAGGAGGTTCTCAGACAGTTAGGACTGAAACCATGTAGGGATTTATAGATCAGCAGGAACATACTGAAAGCAAATCTGGAGCCAAGACAGTCTCTGGAACATTAATTATTATGCTCTCTATAGCTATCATCACCAAGCAACCTGGTCTCTGCATACTGGACCAGCTGTAGCTTCTGAACGGCCTTCAAGTGTAATCCCATATTGAGTGAATTACAATAACTGAAAGTCACAAAGACAAAGATAAGTTTGAGAAAGAGAGCAAAACGGTTGTAATTGTCACACCAAATGCAAATGTCTATAAGTAGCCCCATCAGGGATTCCAGCAGCAAGGGGGAGGGGAATCCAAAACTTCCTAAAATTGTGACATTCATTGACAAAGCTTTGGCGGACACTGTAAACCTTGGGATCAGACATCATTTCTGTCACATTTATTAGAATATGATAAATTCAGTATCAACCAACTCTTACCTGCACTGAACCTTACCCAGCCCCTCTGTATTGATGAGACACAGGGAAGGCACTATTAATGTGTTCTTACATCAGAATACCAAACAGATATATCTTTAAAAACATTTGGAATTTGATATTCTCTGGAATTTATTAGCCTATCAAAGCTAACAAATACTGTATCAACTCTGACTGTTCTTCCTTGTCTCTCCTCTTTACTGGAGTGCAAATGTTCTGTGAACAATGAGAATTTATTTAGAAGACAGACCAGAAAAAGACACCCAAAAGATACAGTAGAAGTTACTTTCTTTCCCTCCCTCTACCACAAAATCCCCTCCCCTCCTACTGACCATTTCAATAAGCTGTACTAGCTCCTTTTGCTGTGTGGGTTTTGCTTCCTTTCTGTTTCATCTCTTGTTTCCTGCTGTTATAAACATAAATATTATTGTTTTCCTGATATAGTCCCTGATCCTGTACTGAGAACTGCACAGGTGCACTCCTCGTCCAATGCATTTCTCAGTGCAGGATTGGGGACATAGGAATTAGAAGAATTGAGTTACAATAGATGTAACAAAATACAGAAACGGATTACAAATAAGAGAGAGAGAGAGAGATCAGTGATATAATGACTACACCGGAGCCCAAACCACACAGCTATTTCCCACAGAGGCCTCCCAAATTCACTGAAAAGGAGTGATGGAATAGAACTCTCCAGAACCCCGCATAAATATCTTTGCTTTACATGAACAGTCATCCAAGAATATGCTATGAAATGTCTCAAAAAAGGACAGAATCATCGATGTGCAATTCCAAACATCCCCACTAAGGTCTGCAGTTGAGTTACCAAAAACTTGTGGTCTAGAGTATTAAAGGCTCCAGACAGATCAACAGGAAACAGCATAGACCTTTGCCCACACTAGAAGGAAATCATCAGCTGATGAGAGCAGTATAGTTTCTGTGCCATTTCCAGGCCTAAACCCTTATTTTCAGAGGTGTCCAAGTGTTATCAAACATGCCTGATCATTGCCTTTTCAATAACTGTTTCAAAAAATGGCAAGTAACTGATAGGATGACAGTGAAATTGGTCATGTCAACAGATGGTTTCTTGAGTAAAAGGCTGACAACACCCTATCTGATGCAAGCTGGTATGCTGGCTCCCTTTAAGGAAGTGTCAGTAATGTCAAGGAGCAATATACCCAATATGATTCAGGTTGATTTTACTGACAATCAATCACATACATCCAAATTCCCTGTAGCAATCTAAAGTTCCCTTGTCCCCTCCAGAAGCCTAGGGAGCAAGTCTAACTGAAATTCAGCCAGAAAAAGTGTGACATAGGTGGAAGAAGCTATTCTAATCTGAATTCGATCAGGCTTATCCCGTGCGAAATATTCAGCTTGTTCTACAAATGAATCCACCAAGCCATCCGCCACCCAAAATAATTCAGTTGGATAAGACATAAGGGATGTTGTCATGGAGGAAAAGAATGCAAGCTTTGTCTCCACAACAGCCTGTCACCATGGTATGGAAGCACTCAACAACTGACGACTGCTTGGAGTAATCCCGCAAAATGCTCTACTGCCTTTATTTTTCTCATCTGCTTCTCTTGCACTTCCTTATCTTCCTTCCCAACATGGCGCTTCTTTCTTTTTACTCATCTTCTCCATTTTCATTAACCCTTCCTATCATGAAATAGTCATGGAGAGTTGCTACAACTAAGGAAAGGTTTTATTTTAAAAGATAGGTCTTACACGTAGACCTGAACATGCTCGGATCTGAGTTTAGTCTAATCTCCTCTATGAGACAATTCCAGAAAAGCATACCCTTTAATTTTGCATTCACACCAAAATTCAATGACTCAAAATTAACAGTGGGGGAGTTGAGCACAGAAACTGGCATTAACCCTAACCCTAGTACCCCTGTAAATTCTGTAACATTTACTATAGCTGAGTTAGAGATCAAAGTGTGTCAGTTAGAAAAATCTATCAAAGAGATGATTAACTAATCCAAGATATCCACACCACAAAAAATTGTGTTTGAACAAGGCAAACAAATACAGCTAATAACATCATCTGCATCCAATTAATTAATGGACATTAAGTTACAGTTGTAGAGAGTTGTGACATTAAATTACTGTACTGTAAGAACATTTGAGATCTCTTTTAAAAGTGCATTCTGAAAAATTATGCCTTACCAATGGGAATGTAGTCTCCCTCCTGGCCCTTTCTGTACCTGCACCATCTGCTGTTATTTGAGTCAAAATTATTTTATGACCTTCCTTAGAAGCTTCACATATACATGTTAAAAATGGTATGAGAAAGACCCTGGTGGATTCCATAGAATAGTGCTTGGGAAGTGGAAGAACAGTTTCCCATCACAACCACTTGACTGTATTCAAAGAGGAAAGCTATGAATCATCTTGGTATGTTCTCACTAACTCTGCTACATCTGTCAGATGAGACAGCAGCATTCCATGATCAACAGTGGATAAATCTTGAAGTATAAGTATGTCCCTTAAAAGCAGTGAGGCCTACAGCTTTTAGCATCTCCTTTGAAAATCCTGCAAAAAGTTAAGAGGAACTGGAGCTTCCTAGACACAGGTGTAGCAAGGCAGAAAGTGGTCAAATGAGAAAGAATCCATGTTTCAGACACGTTATTTATATATGTATTTTACTTGGGCCCTTGGCTCTTAAGCACCATAACAATAATTAAATCCAGCGTCTTAAGTGTAGTTAGTACAGATAACCTTTAGATAAACATCCAAGGTTTTTGCTGCTTCCTTGAATCAAACCAAGCTCTGTAACTTTTGAAGTATAACCAGCACATCATTGCACGTTACTCACTTTTTGATTTTGTAATGTACGCCTGCTTTGTTGCTGTTTGGTCTCTGATAGACATGGAGAGTGACGTCAATGCAGAATATATTTTGCTTTTAATTAGAATTTAATATTGATTTCCTTTTAATTTGTTTAGAGTCATAATTTGGTAAAATCTGCCTGTCTGTAACATTTAATTAGATTGTGGGGTATGAATTTTCTAGTTATTCTACACTAATGTATCTTTATTTATAGACACACATAGTCTGAGATGAGTGATCACAATACCAATGTACAGAATTGCTGGGAGGGCATTCGGATGACTCTATTGCTTCTGTTGTCTATTTTCATAGATAATGTTTAAAATATTAGCTCCACATGTTTATTTTTATTCATAACTGTACCACAACAAAAAGTCAGACATGATTAAGGGCATGTTAAAGCATATGATAAAATTATTATCGGAAGAACATGAGATCATTAAATAATGTATACTATGTGCCAGAAAAATAAAACTCATATTATATCAATTCCAAGCTATTTAGTTTCAGTGTATGGTAATATATTTTAAATGAAAATTGGCCAGTTACAGCATGTAATACTGAAAATATACACATTCTTTATTGCCATTAAGTCTGAGAAAATAATTCATATAAAATAATTTGTTTAATGAACTTCTCTTTTTCTCTACTCAGGAAATATCTTTAAGTAGATAATGATTAGTTTTGAATTTATTAGTTATTCAAGATTATTCATTGAAATTTTCATAAAATTCCTTGAAAGCTTGCTATTTAAACTGAGTTCTTAGTTGCAATCAGTCACATAAATCATTTAGTATTGTTTATGTTCTCTGACTGGAAGAGCATAACTCTTTTATACTCAGGTTTCTAGTGTCAATGGTCAGAGACAGTGAATGTGAAATTAGCTTCCTGTGAGTATTCACGTTTAAAAATACTTGAAGTATTTGTGCTAATAAACTTGGATCCCATTACATGGATGCTGGAGGAAAGTGAACATAGAAGTGGCACGACCATGGCAGAAGCGAATTCGTTTACAAATTTTTGACTAAAAGCTCAATAACAAAACCCTCCTCTGAAATGGTGTAAATTGCAGGAATCAGTGGAAACTGAGATCACTCAGAGAATGGCACAGAACCAGGCTGGAAGGGTCTGATTGGTGAGGGGGCTCAGCAACATAGCGGAAGCGCAGTGCATCTTGTAGGATCAGACCTTTGGTTAGCAGGAAGGGAAACTGGTCATGCCAACCTTAGTCTCATGACCTGAAGGATCCAATCACACATTGACTGAGCATCTGTATCTCCTATGAGTTTGATAGCCATTACTGATGTTCAGCACCTCTGAAAATCAAGCTACTGGAGTAGAAGCCTGATAGGTGGAATTTCGTATCACTTTTTTCCAGCTAAGTAACTACTGTATGTTTTTAAATGGCAGATATCAAAAATGAGGCAGGTAAGGTAATATCCTTTGTTGGACCAACTTCTGTTGGTGGAAGTGACCAGCTTTCAAGCTTCACAGAGCTCTTTTAGAAAAGTTTGAACAGAGATTAGAAGAGTTCTGTGAAGTTTGAAAACTTGTCCCCTCCACCAACAGAAGTTGGTGCAATAAAAGAAATTATCTTATCTCTCTTATAGCCTGGGACCAGCACAGCTACAACAACACTGCAGACAGACATTAAAATATCATTTTAAACAAGAGGGAGAAATTGCATCAAAGTATGTACTACGCAAATATTTTTTAAAAATGAATTACCTTTAAAATTTCATATAAACTCTGATATCGGCTCATAGTGTTATGTGAATAACTAATACACTCAAATTCTCAGGGCCAAAGTATGGTAGGAAATGCAAAATCACAGTAATGTTTCTTAAATGCTTGAGACAAATGTATATGCTTATGGAAGCAGAAGGTTTGCCAGCCATCTTGAAAACAATAAAATGTAGTTAGCTTAACATGTGCAGCTGTATTTTCATTGCCATCTCTATGGTAAGTGATTCTCAAAGAACATTGGAGGGAAATCTAGAAATAATCCAAATCAGCAATTGCAGTATCTAATTTGATGAATTGTCATAATTATGTTAAGTACTAAAATAATTGTGCATCTGGCCCACAGGGTCCTTCTTGCAAAGTGCCACATACCTCCTGTTCAATATGAAACATGAGTCTGTTATGAAGGAGATCTGGATTGCAGTACCTTCTGTACGCTGATGAGTCCCAGGTCTGTTTGTCTATCACTTTCAACCCCGTTGGTTCAGTGAAATAAAAGGCATAGTCTCAGCATGAGACTGGGGTATGGATGGGGTAGCTGGCTGAAGTTCAATCCAGACTTCACTGGGACAATATTGATAGGTTAGGGATGATAAAACCAGAAAAAAAACTGGCAAGGATTACATCAACATTTTTGACTACAGATGGTGGTCCCTGTTTGATACACAGCTTGACAATTTAGGAGTCTTGTTAAAACTTGCCTGTTCCTGGGTGCTCAGATACTTAGCCCCAGTAGCCAAGAACTTGTTTTCTCATATGTGTCAAGCCATGTGAGTGGGACCCTTTCTTTCAGATGCAGTTTATCCATATCTTTGTCACCACGAACATAGACTACTGTAAAGTGCTCTACATGGGGCTATATCTTAACATTATCTGGAGAGTGCAGCTAATGCTGCAAGCTTATTAAATGGAGCTTCCCACTGAGAGTGCTTCGCAATAGTTTAGCCTGATCTGCGCTGGATACCAGTTAGTTTTCAGGTTAAGTTTAGAGTGTTGATTTTAAAGTATAAAGTTAAAAATAATTTGAAATCTGTGTCCCTCCCCATGTGATACTGCAGTTGCAATCAAAGAAGGTCAGAAGGAGGTTTCTGATAATGCAGATTCCATGAACAGACTACTATTCCGGGAACCGGTTTCCCTGCTTGTTCCTGGATTTGTTAACCTTCCAGACACTCTGCATAGCTCATCTTTTTTCTCAGATGTTTGAAGAGTGGAGTGAGTTGAAGCATGTGGGTTTGTGGATTTGTTAGATGCATGGTTTTTATAACTATTACTGTTCTCAAAGTATGCAATATAACTGTTGTCTCTCTCTCTTCATCTGTGTTTTTATAAGATCACTTATCATAATGGAAGCTGATAGGTGATTATTTTAAACATTGTGTATTTGAAACTTTGATTAAAAAAAAGGCAACCAACAAATTGGCACTTTGATAGAAATCTAACACAGTAAAATAAATAAATAAAAATACTTCTCTCTGCTGTTAACTTCCTCTCTCTCAGTGCAGGAACTTCACAGTTATTTATACTTGCCCCCAGTCTCCATCTACTGTAATCTCTTCAGGTCGTTTCATGTTTTGGCCCTGTGCTCATGTGTTTTTGCTTTCCTTCCAATATTGATTTCACCATCAACATCATCATTTTTATTATTGTTGGAAAACGCAAAACGTGGTAGGTGCTTTCACAACCAACATGAAGACACAATTTATCCCGTAAAGTCTTTACATTATAAGGAGAGACAGGAAAAGACAAGGGAAGACAAAACAGAGGAAAATGGAGAATACAAAATTAGGAGTTAGTTCAATGGGACTGCACAGCTCTTGGATTTCTTGTTTCTATTTATTTATTTTGATTTATGTTTTGGAGGGATAGCTCACAACTCTTACCTATAAAATCAGCCACTATCCACGACCACTTCCTCCTGCATTAGCTCCACACAGTCACCCCTCACTTCGCTCCCAGCCTGCTCTATGCTCCTCCCACAAAACTGTCTCCCTCTACTTTCAGCTGGAATGAAAGTTCAGAGAATTTGGCAGTGTTGATATTAGAAAGTTTTTGCCCTCTGGCTGCTCCTGCACTGCCTTACTCCCCCAGTGAGACCCTTCTTCCCAGGGTAAAACTTACACACTGGGAGATGTTGGAACTTCTATGCCCCACATGTTGAGTGGGCAGTTAGTGGATGGCACCCCATAGTGGATCAGTCCTCTGCTCCAGGGAAGAAAAAAAAAGAGGTTCTCTCATACTAACCCACCGCCACCACCCCCTTGCAGCTTCCCCAGCTGCTGCTTCATTCTCTAGCTACCCCATCCATGGCAGAACTTGTCCTGCAAGAGGTGCTAGGGGTACAGTGTCTTATGTAGGTAGTGATGCAGTTGTCGAATTTTCACCAAACCCCCAGCAAAGAAGACGTTACCAGACTTCCACTGGGTTGTAGAAACCCAAACAAATGGGCACATAAGGGAGATCTGGCAGGCACGAAAGGGAATTCTGCTTGAAGGCTGATACATGCACATTTGTAATTGTCTGCCTAAGCTATCCAAAAAAAGCAGCAAAGAGTCCTGTGGCACCTTATAGACTAACAGACATATTGGAACATGAGCTTCCATGGGTGAATATCCACTTCGTCGGATACATTTCTGATATGTCCTTCACTACATTATCTGAGAGCCATGCACCACGCTATGATTCATGTTGCAGTCACTTCTCTTGCTCACTAGGAAGGCTTTCCATGTGAATAGATGATTATTGTTAAACATGTTTTTTTCATCCATTCTGTTCCCTTTTCTTCTACTTTCCTGCCACATTACTGAGAGAAGAGAGATCTTATGCTGTGTCCAAAGTGACCTCAGGTTGGGGCACATTCAGATATCTTGTAGTAAATTACTCAGGTATAGGCAATGTTTGCAAACATTACATTTTCCTCAATCTGCCCTACATGGGAAGAATCTGTTGTCACCCTGTGAAGGGGTGTACCGGTTCCTTTGAGGCCCCTTGCTGGAGGCCTCATGGTCCTACCACACCCTGCCTCAGAAAAGAAGCAGTGAATGTGCGTCCTTCAGGCCTACCTAGAGAAGCTGCAGGGAAGCAGCCAATCAGAGTGCACCAAGCCCAGTTAAAAGGAGCTTCAGGGCCTCAGCAGATTAGTTGCTGGCTGGGAACAGCAAAGTGAGGAAGGAAAGGAGTTGAGATCTTTGGCCCTGAGGTAAGGTTGAAGTGGACGTGGCTATGTGGGACTTTGTCTAGGGACAACTATTACAGGAAGCAGCATGTGGCTGCTATGTATAGGGTTCCTGGGTCAAGATCTGGATTAGCAGGCGGGCCTGGATTCCTGCACTGGCCACCGGGGGAACCCAAGCCCCAAGAAGGAAAAGGGCTTGTTCAGAGACCCAAATGAAGGGCAGGACTTAAAGGGACACCAGAGAACTGCTAAAGGACTTAGAGTCTCTAGGGATAAATCCCTGGGGGCACTGCTCTATCCTAGGGCAGACATGGACTTAAAACTAGCCCAGAGACATGGGCTAAAAATGGTAACAAGGGCACAGGGACAGGTCCTGCTGGACCTCTTATCCTGGAAGGGGTTCCTTCGTCTGTTTAGACTGTGTGTGACTCAGCCGGAGGGCTCAGCCAGTGAAGACCTGTCTGATGAGAGCAACAGCTGACAGGGGGCACCACGAGCAGAGCGAGTGCACATTTGCACCCAGCTGACAGAAATGCTCACAAGAGGTCAGGGTGCCCCATCACACACCCAAACTATTATTATTAGTTACAGCTTCAAAAGAGTCCAACAAATGGAAGCAGCTAGTAAACTTTTGACATCAGGTGACTGTATGTTACTGTCTCTTGTCAACATTCCTGAAGGCTCCCTATTGTAGGCAGTCAGAGCAGATTCGGTCATCTAAGAATAAAACCAAGTCAGACTTAATCTATCCTGGGAAACAGGAGGACGATATTTGGACCAATGTGGCTGGACTGTTTTTGAAGTGATCAGCATACCAGTGGGAGCTCTGGTAGTAACTGCAGGCTCCACACCTCACTCTTTGAAAGTACTTAACATACTGAACACTAACTGAGAATCCTCCTCTCCCTAACCCCAGCACTTACAACAATTTTCTCACATCAGGATGGGGCTTCATGCAGTCCTCATAGCCTCAGTGAGCCCAAATTCACTACACTGAAGCAATGTCATCAAACATTAGGAAGTGAACAGTAAGGAAAGTTAGTGGGTCAGACTTTCCATGATCCCAAGTGACAAGTGCAATTTAAAGTTTAAAATACGATGAATGAACAATCCCAGATTAAGCGCAGTGGTGATTTGCCTGTTCCCATACTTCCCTGCTGTCGTGATTTTACACGTTATGCCATGGCAGCCATGCAAATCAATTACAAGTGGAAATGACAACTCTTCCAGTAATGCATATCACCATTGTTTCAAGGAGCAAAAAGCATTCCACAAGTAATATAAAATCTCTTACTTCATCATGTAGTCGCCATTGAGGAAAAGAACATTTCTGTCATGCATACAGTTAAACTCATGAGATTTGCACATGAGCACTCACAGATAAGGCACTTAAATGCGCTAATGTATTGTGTGATTCATATGATTCTTCTTTTACAATATTTAGCATTCTACTACATTTGAAATGAATAACATACTGGCATCAAATGTATTGAAGAACCAGAATTTGGAATATAAAAACTGGCACAACAGCTATCAGATTTTAAACAATGTTCTGTTGTTCTTTTTATGTTGAATGGATTCATTTTCAGTTAATTTAGGAGATAAGTTACAAATAGAAATCTCTCTGTTTTGTTATAATTATGTATAGAAACTTCAGATGTTCAGTATTTGGAATGCGAGTCTTTCTAAAGGAATAATTTAATGACTAGTTGCATTATTAGGTTTTACGTGTGCTATATCTAAATATGTCTGAGTTTCATTTCCATTATCCATAGCATAATGAGCAGAGATGCACAAGACTAACAAGATTTGATTTGTCAAATTTTGCCTCCACAAAATTAGCCATTGACTCCTGTGTGATTTTGCAAACCCTTTAAGTTTTCTTTATTTGCAGTTTCGGTTTGACAGTAAAATGCAAAATGGTGAACATTCACATGCACTGCTTCAAAGTCCTCTTTCCTTGAGAACTGGGCCCATTTTTGCTCAAAATTTGGCCCATTTTTACTAAAAAATTAGTCCATATGCACAGGTTATTAGACCCATTTTTACTTCCAAAAAATTGCATGCCTCAGCAAAAAAGTTTCAGGAAAATTGGTCCATTTTTCAATTTGTAATTAAATGACAAGCAAATACCTTGAATTCTGAATTTTACATTTCATTTGGATTCTTTTGTACATCTCTGGTAGTCAGAGTTTATAAAAACCTGCTTGATAAGTAACCTCCAGCAAGATTAAAAAATGTCATATGCTCTCATCCTCAAGTATGTCTTGCCCTGCTTTGTTGGTATTTTAGAAACTCGCTATTCTGATGCTGCATAGTTAGAGGAGGCTACAGTATTTCAAAGTGACAGGCTTAGAATATACAATTCACCACTTGCCCTTCTCCTCCCAGATAAGAATCCCTGGCCTTCAGTGAACTCTGTTTTTATTCCTTACATACATAAATATTTTAAATAAATCTATTGCCTTTCCTTTGGCTTGTCTTCCTGTTGCAGTTGTCAGCCCTGATCTCTACTGTAAGCCATGATGATTAAATAAAAATGCTGGGTCTGTCTTGCCGCTGCCTTTCTCCGTGTACTCTTGGAGGCAATTTCCGTGCCTACTCTGATTGTTTGTTAAACTCTCAGATTCAGAATCCAAAGCTCAAGGAGCCAAAAAAAGTTACATTCTTTACTACCCATCCAGCTGTACAATAAACATAAGGAGATTGGCTGATGGCACTTCAGGTGCCTCACAGCTGTATTTCTCCCTCAGTTGTCCCCAATAAAACAACTTTATTGTTTGTAGACTGTATATGAGCCCAGAAATGAAATCTTCTTTCTTTGGCTGCTCTTATTGTCCTAAACATTTTGCAAAGCAGTTTTCTACACAGAAACTACACTAGCAGAGCATGCAATTCCCAGTGAATGTGCATATGCAGAATATTTGCTGCCATCAAAGCTTAGGGATGGTGTAGCAGGTCAGTCCATGGCCAGCTGGCCTTGGGATCAGGCCATAGCGCCACAGTCTTTTTCACACTCTCTGTTCTGTAGAGGTACCCTGCCATGTCATACTCGGAAGGCGTCAGCCCCTCCTGTGGTTCCCCTAGTCTCCCCTTGGGGCTTTCTCTTGACAGAGGGACGGGGGGACCTTGACCTCCCCCTCCACTGGGTCCCAACCCAGCATTCTTCAGGGGTGTTGAAGTGTCCAGACCACCCATTTGCCCAGATTGCACTCCCCCAGCGTCTGTTCCTACCAGGCTAGAGATCCTCTCTTTGAAGCATGATCACAGTCTTAGAAATCTTAGAAGCAATGATCACAGTTTTTCTGTCCGGGAGCGGAGGGGGTTGTTGTTGTAACATCCCACTTGTCTGGGCCTCTCATGAGTTCCAACCTCTGAAATGGGGGCAGGGGGATCTAGATGACTGCTTCAGTGTATAAATACCAGTGTCACAGTCATTCTGCATGTAACTCCAGCCATCTATTCTATCTCACCTCTTGATGCAGCATGTAACTTCCTCCCCACTCCCTCTCCACTTTCCCTGGGCTGCTAGTGCCCTTTTAAATTGTCCCTCCACTTGAAGCATGCCCTACAACTGCTGAGAGGTAGGGCCTCCCTAGCCCAGTATTACTCCATGCCTTGCTCTGCTGTAGTGGCTATCTGTAAACCCCACCACAGATGGGCATTCCATACATATAGGGTAAGTACAGTAGAAGACTGCATTATTTTAAGTATGCAAGCCCGTGGCATCCCACACAGTCCAATACAGGACTCTGACTATGTACCACACAGTCCAATACAGGACTGTAGGTAAATTAATAAAGTAAGTATATATATAATATGATATTTTTACTGTTGTATGTTTTGTCCCAGCGCCTAGAGGCAGGGATAGATGATTTTAAAATAAATCAAAATAATTATACAGGTGCACAGGCTAACCTAAATGGAAAACCATCTCAGGGAAATATCTCACAGAGTTTTTACAAGTCATTCTGTTGTGGTAAAGAGGGGATGTTCCCCCACCCACCCACCCACCCCCGCAGAAATGGATAGAACATTCTGTGCCTCTGTCCATGGATGTACTAAGATTCATGTGGACCCTGGGACATTTGTAGAGGCATACATATGGAAGAGGAGGGCCTCCATGCTGCTGTCTTGGACTCCTGATAGAGATGTGCCTCAACAAAGAGTGGATGCTCCAAAATAATCTATCAGGAGTCACAAAAGTTTACAGTAATGGAAACAGAGTTAGAGCTAGTTCAGTCTTCAGTATCAGATGATTGGAAATCTACCCAGGCTTGAGGGAAGCCTTCAACAGAGAACTCTTCTTCCCAGTTTCTCTCCATCTCTGCCCCTAAATTTTGCCCCACCCAGATTTTTTTTCCGTTGAAATCCAGGTCAAATGTACCACTGACTTTGCTTTCAGCAGGTTGAGGCCCTAATTCTGTATTCAGGAAGGTCTTGTAATGGGGGTTCTATTTCGTAATATCATAGGACTGGAAGGGACCTTCAGATGTCATCTAATCCAGTCCCCTGCTACCTTTTGCTGCCTGTTTTCCCTCTTACCCTCCCTTTTTTCCATTAGCTTTATCATCTGTCTTCTTATCTCTCTTGAAAAGAATAAAATAATTATGGGAGCTTGCACACAGCTTCCTAGTTTCATTTGGTTCCTCGTTTCATAATATGACTTCATATGCCATAAGATTTCGGTAGGTTAAGAGAACATGTCCCATCCATTTATTAATGCACAGTAGGAAGAAAAGTCCACCTTTTTTATTCAGATTCTGTTACTTATGTTTAGTAATGCATCTAATCCCCATACTCAGCCAGAATTTTGCAGAGGACCTAAACCTCAAAGAATGGGATTAGTGCATATTTCTTGTAAATCCATTAATATCCAGACATCCTGCTTCCTTGCAAAATATTTGTGAGAACTCAGTAATGTCCACAGCAAATTATGCAAATATGTTGTTCAAGCTTCCCAACCCAGCTCAGCTCAGCACAAATCCTGACCTTCCGAAACTTCTGCTGTTCCAGCCCTGGGATTCTCCTGATCAGCCTGCCAATTATGTGGGATGGTGCCACGCTATTTGGTGGTTTTTAGTGTGGATAAATGTCCACTTGGGACTAGGATAACATCAACTAATTTAGTGACACATGGGACGTAAAACAGGATCTGAAGACCAGTATTCAGAAGTGAAAGTGTTCTGAACTAAACTCAACCACAAGTTATTGGGCTAGACACAGGAATCCCTAGGTGAAATAGATCACTTGTGTATATATATGCAGGAGGTCAAATTAAGTAGTTATATTGTCCATTCTGACCTTAATATCTAGGAATCTTTGAAACTGATGAACCACTTAGCTCGTTGGGATCTCCTGTTAAGAACCAAGCTTTTATTGATTGTTATTACATATTGAATTCATCTACTGCTTAGTAGGAAGTGGGGTAAATTTGTACACCCTTGTTTAGGCTGTGCAAGACTCATGTGGTAGCATTTGGGGATCAAGTGGGCCATAAAATGCCTAATACACTAGACAGTACACAATAAGAGTTCTAAACATCTTTAGAAATATAACATTTTAAAAAGTGTTTTTCCTATAATAATACATTTTCAGACTCACGGGAAGATACCCAAAGGCATTCAAACAGTAAAAACAATAGCAGCTGTGCAGAAACAATGTTACACTGTGATAGCTGCAATTAAGATAATTTGCAGTGGAAATGTTAGTCAGATCTAACATTCTGACTGGAAAATGGAAATGTATGTCAATTTCAGCTGAATAGTTGGCAGAAAAGGAAAACAATCCATTACAGTGTTCAGTGTGTAAGGATTCAAAAGAACAATGTCTAAAAAGACCTTTGGAGACCCTCATGCTTTTGATCTCAGACCTTTGCTTGCTTTCCATGGGACGCCAAGGAGTCTCATTGGAGAAAAGTACAGAAACTAAAAGGGATCTAGTGCAGTTTTCTGCCCACTGTCCCTACCATGCAGGAGGGAAGACAAAATGCAGAGGATGTAGTTTCATTAGGCTGCAACTTTATTAACTCACCTGGGAAATACCCAACAATAGTTGTACAATGCAGGTCCATTCTTTCCTTAAGCATTTCCACTTATTGGGCTAGTCTCGTGGTTAGTCCTCCCCACTCCTAGCTTGGTCCCAGCCCGTTGCTGGGACAACACCACTCTCCCCTGCTATGAGGGCTACAGAAATCTTGGGAAAATGGTTTGTCTCCCTGGTGCAGTTTCCTGCCCATTATGTTTGTATTACCATGCAAAGGAATGATCTGTCCCTTTGTTTTGTTCCCTATCTTCTCTGTCTTTTCTTGCTCATAACAAGTTGTTTTACTGACTGGATTTACCTTTACACTCAAAATTCTCAGGTTTTATTGCTGTGTTTACCATGATCAGTAGTGAACCAATTCTTGTGTTTAAAAAAAAAAGAGTTTGCGTTTTTTTACTTATTCCAGAATGGTAAACAACAATCAAGTTTAGAAACTTCCTATTCTGCTCTCGACAAATATAGACCACAAACAGCAATGACATCTACATTTTTAACATCTTTTTGTTATTGTCTACCAAGTGTATCTGTGCACTGTCCTTTTGCCTCTTAGGAACCTATGACTTTTTTTGTTAAGGAAAAAAAATGATAGTACATAAACTATGTTGTCCTTAATAATGCCAAAACACAAATCATAAACTCATAGAAATGTAGGGCTGGAAGAGAAGTCATCAAGTCCAGCCTCCTATGCTGAGGCAGGGCCAAATAACCCCTGACAAGTGTTTGTTCAACTTCTCTTGTGTATTAAGGTGTTTTGATTATTACATTCTCCTTAAAAGTAGTTCATTTACAGTAGCAGAGGAGGACTTTTTTTGTCAATTTCACCTCACTTTCATTGCCACTTTCACCTGACATTTTGCAACAACAAGACCTGTACTGATTTCATTAATTATAAAACACAGCTAATGATCTTCATTCCTCTCCCCCACTCCAGAAGCTTGCTAAGAAATGAATTAGTATTGCAAGACATAGAGTAACATTAGCAACAGCACATTGTCACCTCAGTCTGCACAAGTAGATTTTTGGCTAAATGTAATGCTTGCCTGCTTAATGTCACAGTGCTCGCAAATGGGAAGCAGGTTAAATTCATGTCACTTTTATAAACAGCAATTGCATGTAAATAAATGAATTGATTCATTATAGTCTCGTTAAGATTAGCATAACAGCTCACACAGGAGGACATTAAAGAACAAATGTGATATGGTTACATTTACCACATGAAGACCAGGATGTGATTTTAATTAGATCTTGGAAAGGTAAAATAAAATGAAAACATAGGTGGTTGTTATTTGTAGTGAGTTCACTCTAATTCCCAAAAATACTATTTAAAGCAAATACTAGAGAAATCATTTTCTGCTTAGCCCTCACTAAATAGACAAACACCTTTGCAGCTCCAAATAGTCAAAAACATTTGCAAACCAACTTGCTTGGAATTGGAGCAGCTGGTCTGTATTTTAATATTTTTGAAGTCTAGAAAGGCAACCTTAAAAAATCCAGGCAGTTTTCAAGAGTGATAACAGCTCTACTTGTTTTTTCTTTAGCTATATTTGATATGAGTTTATCTCGCAGATAATATCAGCAACTAAGAAGGTAAAATCATTGAAAACACTTGGACGCAAGCAGAGGATCAGCGAGGAAACTGAATCTGACGGTGAGGAGGGCATGCATGAAATTAGAAGGAAAAATGGGCAAAGAATACAGAACGTTGTGCAAAGAAATTTGTGTGAAGATCAAAGAAGATTATGAAGATTTTAGAAAGAAGAAAATGAGAGAGGCAGTCAAAAAGAATGAGAGTCTGAAGAAGGTAGAAAGAGATGTTAGGCTGAAACAGATTATCCCGGCAGCCCTGAAAGATGAAAATGGTGAAAGGACATCAGAAAGGAGCAAGATGAATGAAATATATACAAAATTCTACAATGATCTCTACTCCTCACATTCACTGTCAAGGCAACAGGTTACAGAAGAAGTTCCCAATGATACGTGGGAAGAAATTGAATAAGCAGTTCATAATATAAAGAGAGGGAAGAGTCCAGGAGCTGATGATGTTTGGCCAGAATATCTCAAAGCGGCGAAGATACTCTCTTCAAAGCATTTGTGCCATGGTTCACCATCAACATCAACAGCTAGTTGCTGTTCTTCCAGATGCATGGAAGAAATAAAAAACAATAATATTGTTGAAGTAAGGTGATCCAGAGTAAATGAGCAATTACCGTCCAACCACACTCCTCTCACAAGTGTATAAAGTCTTCATCTGCATCATACTGAATCAGATTAAGAAAGATCTTGAAATGCATGGAAGCAGAGAACAAGCTGGTTTCTGCTAGGGTATTTGACAATTGATCACATCCACTCAGTTCGGCAACTCATTAAAAAAATGCAAGGAATACAAAGTACCACTGTGTATTGCATTTGTCGACTATAAAAAACATTCAACTCGGTAGAGATTAACGCTGTACTCAGTGCGCTCAATGAAATCATAATTGACCTGAAATACATTGACCTGCTGGAAGAAATTAACCACCATTGCGTGACAAAGATATTATGATTCAACATCCCCTGCATTATTACTATACACAGAGGAGTCAGACAAGGCAACACAATCTCATCGAAGCTGTTTGCAGCAGTACTGGAGTTGCTGTTCAAGAAATTGAACTGAGAAGAAGGAATCAGACTTGATGGAGAGCAATTAACACAACTTCTCTTTGCTAAAGACTATGTAATACTGGCAAAGGACACTGCACAACTGGAGAACAAATTGCAGCAACTGCAAACACTTTTGCATGATATCAGGTTGAAAGTGAACACATTGAAGACAAAGTGGATGCAGAATGAGCATTGTGCAAAAGGAATCATCACTGTAAATGGGAAAGAAATCAAGGACATTGACAAATGTATTTACCTGGGTCAGCAGCTGAGCAGAGACAACTCATTTGAAGGGGAATGCAGTAGGAGGAGAAAGATGAGGTGGGCATGTTTAAACAAAATAAAGACATCTCTAACAGATGATGAACTGCCCATGAATAAAAAGAAAGAATGTTTAATTCCACTTTTGTGCCAGCAATGATATACAGAGCAGAAAGCTCATCAACAACAAAAGCGGAGGAAGAAAAATTCTCTGTCACTCAGAGAGCAATTGAAAGGCGAACGTGCAATATATCGCACAGTGATCATATACTGAATGAGGAGATCAAAAGGCATACAGAGGTGACCAATGTAGTGCAGGCAATGTACGATGGAAAGCGAAGATGGGAGGGTCATGTAGTCCGCAAGCCAGAGAACAGGTGAACAACCCGCATTGGTGACTGGATTCTCAGAAACCGCAAGCGACAGCTGGGCAGACTGAAAATGCACTGGGCTGATCCCATGACAAAACTCTTTGGCCAGAAATGGAAAGAACATGCTCACAACAAAATAGAATGGTGTGGTGTCGACTTGCATTCGTGGAGGAATGGGTGAGGACAAGCTGGACAAAGGTGACAACAGTGATATTTGATATTTTAAAACAATTATAATAGACTCTATAACTGACTACCTGTCAAGATTGAATCACATCCAATTTCTAAGTAACATTACCCCTATTGATGATACTGTCCATCTTTCAGGTTCATTCCTTTGTGTTTGTGCTACTGTACAAACTCTTGTAATTTGAATATGAATATGCATTTTAAATTGATTACAAAGACTAGGGTATAGATATACTGTATCTGAATGAAAGCAAAGATCAGGACAATATGTATACAATCCTGCAATGATTAAATGTTTTACATTAAAAACATGCAGGGTGTTTTTCCTCAGAAGTACGAAACCAATTGGTCACATCACTAGGTACAGCCAGTCTACAGAATCTGAAAGGGCAGCAAATATGAATGTATGCCACCTTGGTGCTCCCTTGATTCTAGAGTCAGACAGTGACCAGTTTGGCCCCCTACACAACTTAGAGAAGCCTTAAGACTGCTCTAACTTACCGCTAACTGCAACTATCTCCTAGGGCAAACCACTGCAAAATTTGAGAACACAGCAGGACTCAGCCATTCACCTTATTAATACCATCAGCATGCCCCCTATGTATGTGGTGGGGGTGTGAGGTAGACCCTGCTATGACAAGTCAGAGGAAGCATCAGCTGGCTTTTTGTGTTAGTATTACAACCTCTCTGTATGCTGGTGATGTACAAGGACCAGATAGGGCCAATAAGCTGACCCAGTATCTGGATGAAATTGTTATTATTATACCTCAGTAAATCATTTCTATGTGATGGTAAATATATGCTTATCTATGTGTATTTAATTTAGATTAGGATTCCAGCCCAACACCCTTAAATTGTGTCTGTCCCTACTGAGACATTACACTATTGTGAATATGAGAATAAAGGTTCTGTTTCTTCTTATCTGTAGCAGAAAGCCACAAAGGAGGCACTGGGGAAGTTTTTAGGCAGCTGCTCTGAAGTGAAGGAAAAGAGATGAAGAGAAAATAGCTTTAATGTTTTAATGGCAAAATTCCATTCATTTTAATGGTGCAGCATCAGGGGCCCCAGCCATTAAGGAGAATCATAGAGGGTCTAATATAAAGGAAAGTTATAATACAAGAAAAGAAAATTACATATGGATGTTGATATTGTCACAGTATCCTTCTAGACCCTACCAACTTTAGTGAATTACACAAGGATTATTCTTTTGAAAAAAATTCACATGACTACTCTGACAGTCATAAAGTGTGAGTTATCTTTCTACAATCCAAGGACTCCTTTTTGCAAACACAGGCATACTTTTCATATTAGTAAATCTGTAGACTACTCATATATTATGGTTAATTGAGACTGTTTGTGTGCATAAACTCATACATATGCATAAATGTATGCCAGATCAGAGCCTAAGTGAGTTTATGTTTCCAGTGTCATTCAACTAATTGTTCTACAATTATCATATCATATTCTTCAAGCTCAGTTTTGTAGAAAATTGGTAAGGGAAGCAAAGGGACACAAGAAGAAATATATGGGAGCACAGTTAAGTATAATAAGAGCAGGTTTTTTAAGTTTATTAAGAACAAAAAGAATCCTAACAATGGCATTGGTCCAATTACTAAATGGATATGGTAGAATTATCAATAATAATGCAGAAAAGGCGGAAGTGTTCAATAAATATTTATGTTCTATATCTGGGAAGAAATAGATGAAGCAGTCATATCAGATCATAACTCTAGTATCTCAGGGGGATGCTCAACAGCAATTACTAAAGTTAAACATTTTTAAATCAGCCAGTCAAGATAACTTGCATCCAAGAGTTTTAAAAGAGCTTGCGGAGGAAGTCAGTGGACCATTAATGCTGATTTTTCAATAAGTCTTGGAATACCAGGAAAGTGTCAGAAGACTAGAAGAAAGCTAATGTTGTGCCAATATTTTAAAAGGGTAAATGACAACACTTGCAATTGTAAGCCTGTCAGTCTGACATCAGTCTTGGGCAAGATAATAGGGTGACTGATATGGGACTCCATTAATAAAGAAATAGAGGGTAATATAATTAATGCCAATCAACCTGGATTTATGGAAAATAGATCCTGTCAAACTAACAATATTTTTGATGAGATTACAAATGTGGTTGACAAGCGAATAGTGTTGATGTAATAGACTTAGACCTCTGTAAGGCATTTGACTTGGTACAGCATGACAGTTTGATTAAAAAAATAAACCAATATAAAACTAATATAGCGCATATTAAATAGATTAAAAGCTGAATAATGAATAGGTCTCAAAATGTTGTTATAAAGAGAGAATCATCAAATGAGTGTGATTTCAGAAGGATCCTGCAAGGAATGGTTCTTGGCCTTACTCTATTTAAACATTTAAAATCCTGAGCCAGCAGCTGTTCATGCACCCCAACTCCTTGCCCCAGCCCTGAGCCCCTTCCTGCACCCAAACTCCCTCCTGGAGCCTGTACCCTGCACCCCCTCCTGAGCCCCCTCCCACATACAAACTCTCTTCTGGACCCTGTACCTCGCACCCCCTCCTGAGCCCCCTCTCGCACTCAAACTCCCTCCTGGAGCCCATAGCCCCACCCTCTGCCCTAGCCTGGAACCCCCTCCCGTACCCTGAACCCCTCATTTTTGGTTGCACCATGGGGCCTGCACCCAGAGGCCATATTTTCACACACACACCCAACCCCCTGCCTCAGCCCGGGCTGCCTCCCACAGTCCAAACCCCTCGGCTCCAGCCCAGAGCCCCCTCCTGCACCCCAAACCCCTCATCCCTGGCCCACCCCAGAGCCCACACCCCAACCCCTTGCCCCAGTCCAGTGAAAATGAGTGAAGGTGGGGGAGAGTAAGCAATAGAGGAAGGGGAGGTGGAGCTGAGCAGGAGACGGGACACGGGTTTTTGGTTTTGTGCAATTAGAAACTTGGCAACCCTAATATCGAATAAAGAAGTTATTTTATCTCTGTATTTGGCACTGATGTGACCACTGCTGGAATACTGTGTCCAGTTCTGGTGCCCACAATTCAAGAAGGAAGTCAATAAATTGAAGAGGGTTCAGAGAAGCCTCGTGGGAGTGATTAAAGGATTCGAAAACATGCCTTGGAGCAATAGACTCAAGGTGCTCAGTATAGTTGGTTTAACAAAGAGAAGGTTATGAGGTGACTTGATTACAATAGATAAGTACCTAGGTAGGGAACAGATTTTATACTGAGATGTTCAGTCTAATAGAGAAAGATATAACATGACCCAATGGCTGGAAGTTGAAGCTAAACAAATTCAAACTAGAAATAAGGCATACATTTTTAACAGTGAGAGAAATAGGCCATTGGAACAATTTACCAAGGGTTGCGGTAGATTCTCTGATACTGACCATTTTAAAATCAACATTGGATGTTTTTCTAAAACATATGCTCTAGGAATTACTTTGGGGATGTTCTATGGCCTGACTCGAGGATCACAATGGTCCCTTCTGGCTTTAGAATCTATGAACTTTCTTGCTTAACGCGAAATGAAATATTCAGCTGCATTCATGAGAGGAAGTCGATACATATGGACTCATCCTCTATTTTTATTTCACACCAAATTATGATTTGAATAGAAGAGCTTGAAGCACAAACAATCATCTCAGCTTGATTGCCTGTTTTAATTAATCATCCCAAATCATACTTTGCCTCTCTGAGAAACTGAAACTCTTTTCAACTGTAAAACCAAAACTAGTTCAGAATGTTTGAAATGCCAAAAGGGCTGCAAACCAGTGGAATTTGTACTGGAGGGAACCAGCCAATAAAAGACTCCAGGAGAATCTCATAAAATTTCCCTCCCTACCTGCTTTTTAATCAGTTCATCTATGCAAGGGAGTGAGCTGACCATCATTTATTACTCAGTCCTTACTCATGCAGTCTCCCATATTTTCAGTGGGAATTGGCTTGAGTAAAACCTGAGTAAAAGACTAAGACCTCCAGAATTTTGCCCCTTGGTGCCATGGGCTGTATGGTAGGAACCGTACTGTGACTCAATTGTTCTGTGATATTCCCTAAATTATAGTACTGATGCAGCCCTCATTTTATTTTCATTTTCTTAATGTGCTGTTTTTGCTATAATTATATCTTTGCTCCCATTTACTTGTGTTGTAGGTTCATAGTGAAACCATGACACTAAAAAACAAGTTGTTTAGCAGATAAGAATAGAACTGTAACAGGAAAATAGTTATTTCATAAGGTACAATTTGTGGTAACATTGTAGCAGACAGCAAATCAGGTAAACTTGTTTAAAAATGTATTGAGAATTATTGATTCCCTTTAAGGTAACAATAAAGCAAATGTGAAAAGAAAGTTACTGATCATATGCACTATTGATAAGTGTGTTTTCCGTGTTTGACAGTAAATTTTATTTTACATTTCCTATTAAAAAAGCCACACTGTAGTGATCCAGGAAGAAATCTGCACTGATTTATACTCTTACTTTCCCAGAAGAAATACTGAAGAAAGTGATGTTTGTGAATATAATGCACTACATTAATCAGTGCTGACTAGCAGAACTGTGAACAGTTTGTTGGGGAATTTAATCCCTTTTATTTGGCTAGCTATTTTTACAAATTTGTTGATTGTTCAAAACTGTCAAACCATTGTTATAAACATATTTGAGATATCAAATATTCATGAACTGTTAACAGTGAACAGTCAATTGATTTGATGGTCATACTCTGCTAATACTTTGTGACTGGACTCCAAGTTACATAGTGTTGTATCTCTTCCCTGACTGGATGACCTAGACCTAGATTCAGCAAAGTACCGAAGAACATGTTTAACTTTAAATGTGTAAATCCATCCCTATTTAGCAAAGACACATGCTTCAATCCCATTTTGCTCAATGGGATATAAGTATATGCTTAAAGTTCAGCATGAGGTCAAGTGCTTTGCCAAATTGAGATTCTAAACTACTTCCACTTCAAAACAATTGTTTTTTAATCACAAAATAATTCCTTTTCTTGATTAAATGAATCTTGGCTGTGGCCTGAAATTCTCAGCTAGAGACCATTTGTATGACTCAAACATCACTCATGTGACTTGTGAGCAACTAACAGTAAAGGGCCTGACTAGACAGAATCAAAACACATTTTTTAATATGACATGCTACTTACATACAGGTTTTTTTATTATATTTTATTTTTTGCTGTTTGAAGAGCTCCATTGATTAGATACTGTGGCAGACCACTGGAGGTCTGTGTCTTTAAGGGCTGAGGTTTCCAGACAGAGCAGAAGAAAATTCTTCATGGCAACATATGACAACCTTCTTTCACTGATGATAACTAACAGCTATGAGTATGATGTGTAGAACATACATTTCTAATCTATTCACCATCACTTTATCTACAGCTTTAAATCATTTCAAGGGTTTTTGTTTGGTTGGTTGGTTGTTTTTTTTTACCCTAGATGGGAATACTCTTCCTCTAACCTGCTTTTTCAGAACTGCTTTCTTAAACAGGAATGCTCCAGGCACTGCAAGGTCAGCGTTACACCAGAGGAAAATGTCTGAATGAAAAACAAGTCTTTCATCATGTCATAAAGCTGGCAAGATTTTGGCCCAATCTAACCTCTGCATGTGGCAGTGGGTCCCAAAACCTTTCACAAAAAAGCTCTCTGCCCTCCGCTCTCCACAAGATCCACTCTAAACGCCAACAACTGACGCATCCCCATTGATCACTATGTTAGATTAGGTGTTAAATTTTCAACAGTATTTAGGTCCCTAAATGTGCAATTGAGGTATCTAAATATGGGTAGCAGGATTTTCAAAAGCACCTACACAGGACAAGGCCAACTCACATTGATGTGAGGATTTACTCAGGAAAGAGTTCAATGGGAGTTGGGCATCTAACCTGCCTATGTTCTTTTATAAATCTATATTCTCTTTATATCATGCAAGGAGGAAAAAATGTCTAATGTGTTGAGACTTTAACATTACAAAATATTTTTCTTACTCTGTGTTTATAATTCTGATAATCAAATCAGTGATTAATCTAATTTGGTTGTTATCCAGGCCTTTCTGTCCTCAGAACATGTCAGGAGACTGGGTCCTGGGCAGTCTTGCCTAATGGTCGGACCAGATATCAGTCTGAATGCCAGGGCCAAGGTTTGAGGCTGAGCCAGGAATTGGAATCCAAGGTCAGACTCAGATTACCTGAAATTAAGGAAGGCAGGAGTAGGGCAGGTTTAAGGCAGGATCAAGAATGGGACAAGAGTAGAACAATGCCAGGTGCAGGCAGGGTCAAGGTTAGAGTAAGGCAGAAGCAAGGCAAGCACAGGGAGACAGAGAATACATAAGCATTTGCTGTGAGCTGCTGCTAGCCTTAAGAACAGGCCGGCTAACTTCCTCAGCCAATCAGGCAGGGCAGACCATCAACCAGCCTAGCTGATGCTGTGCTCATTAGGCCATCAGGAGACTGAGCAGGAGCAGCTGCAGGGTCTTATTCCTGACTGATCTGAGTGAACTTTGAAAACTGAATAAACAATAGCTTGTCCAAGCCCTTGAGATAAAAGAGAATCTTGTTTAGCTGTTAGCAGTATAGGAACTATGACATAGCTGTGCAATTATAATTCCAACCAGTAGAGGACAGAGGTACACTTAGCACAACATGTTCAGCAAAGTTAGAGAGAGAGAATATTTTTCGAACTTTCATACAGGTTTAAGCCCTTATATACATCTTCCCTACCATGTCTATTGCTTTGTTTCAGACAGAGCACATGTCATATATTACCTTTGTTGTGTTAGTTGTTAACCTCAGTATTAAAGCACTGAAACTTTTATTCTATGCCCTCATGACAATGATTGTTATACTGAGGACAGGGAATCACAGAAAATGAATTCCATTCTTTTGACAATAATTGAAAAGACACGAGTAAATGGTAGACACCAAATGCATTACCATAACAATTCTCATACTGTTCTGATTGCTATCATATGGTCCTTCCGGATGTCATCCTGCTACAAAGAAAGGAGATGTAAGTATTGCTAGAATCTCTAGTAAAACTCTTTCCACAGCTCCAACATTAACCAACAATTTAAATGCATTACATCAGTAAAAAGATTTTTAAAAAAGAAGGTGTCTGCATCTGCAAGATTATATGTTACCTCAGATACCAAGGTAATGGTGGAACATCACTGTCTAAATACCCAATATTCAGTCATCTGCTGAAAGATAGATCCTTAAAACTTTGTTTGTTACAATGTAGCACTTTTTTCTGTATTTTAAGGCTCATCCCACTTCAGTCATGGGAAATAATGAAATAGCCTAGAGTTTGACATCTCTTGCCTAGTGAAAAAACAGCAGGGTTTAATGGTTGTTTGCAACCATCTCAGCAGAAAAGAAAAGTCAAGCTAACCATTTTTTCCATGTATATTTGAAAGCATTTAAACAGAGAAAATGTAAATGATACCAAATAGATAAACTGTTATCATGAAAACTTTGAATTTAACAGCCATGCATAGAAATTAAAATATTGGGAATACCTTAATTGTCCTAATTTGTTGATAATATATAATCAGTTTGATAAGCAAACAAAATCAAGTATTTCTTCACACAATGCACAGTCAACCTGTGGAACTCTTTGCCAAAGTCTGCTGTGAAGGACAAGACTATAAAAGGGTTCAAAAAAGAACTAGATAAGTTCATGGATGATAGGACCATCAATGGCTATTAGCCAGGATGGACAGGGATGCAAAAATATGCTATGAAGTATCCCTAGCTCTGTTTGCCAGAAGCTGAGAATGGGCAACAGGGGATGAATCACTTGATGATTACCTTTTCTATTTATTCCCCATGGGGCACCTGGCACTGGCCACTGTCAGAAGACAGGATACTGGGTTAGATAGACCATTGGTCTGACCGAGTAGGGCCGTTCTTATGTTCATTGTCATAGCTGTTCACAAACAGCAAATGATAAGGAGTATAGAATCATAGAACTGGAAGGGACCTAGAGAGGTCATCTAGTCCAGTCTCCTGCACTCAAGGCAGGATTAAGTATTATCTAGACCATCCCTGACAGGTATTTGTCCAACCTGCTCTTAAAAATCCCCAATGATGGAGGTTCCACAACCTCCCTAGGTAATTTATTCAAGTGCTTAACCACCCTGAGAGTTAGGAAGTTTTTCCTAACGTCCAACCTAAACAGCCCTTGCTGCAATTTAAGCCCATTGCTTCTTCTCCTATGGTCAGAGGTTAAGAAGAACAATTTTTCTCCCTCCTCCTGTAACAACCTTTTTGTGTACTTGAAAACTGTTATCATGCCCCTCTCAGTCTTCTCTTCTCCAGACTAAACAAACCCAATTTTTTCAATCTCCCCTCATAGATCATGTTTTCTAGACCTTTAATCATTTTTGTTGCTCTTTTCTGGACTTTCTGCAATTTGTCCACATGTTTCCTGAAATGTGGCTCCCAGAACTGGACACAATCCTCCAGTTGAGGCCATATCAGTGCAGAGTAGAATGAAAAAATTACTTCTTGTGTCTTACCTACAATACTCCTTCTAATACATCCCAGAATGATGTTTGACCCCCAAATCCCTTTCCTCAGTACTCCTTCCCAGGCAGTCATTTCCCATTTATGAATTCTAAACATTCATTCAGAATCCATGCATTTTCATAAGTGCATTTTACAGTATTTTCTCAGCCCTAAGAGTGAGCTACAAACAGCAGCAGGTCCAGGCACCAGTGCTCCAAGCACGTGCCTGGGGCAGCAAGCTGCGGGGGGGTGCCCTGCCAGTCCCTGCGAGGGTGGCAGTCAGGCAGCCTTCAGCGGCTTGCCTGCGGGAGGTCCACCGGTCCTGTGGCTTCAGCGGCAGGTACTGGCAGACCTCCCGCAGGCAAGCCGCTGAAGGCTGCCTGACTGCCATGCTTGGGGTGGCAAAAAAGCTAGAGCCACTCCTGGCTACAAAAAGCAGGCATATGCACAGAACCAATATCCCCATCTTGCATTTTAAGGAAGGTATATTGTACAGTTCCTAGCACAGAGCGGTCCTAATCCTAGTTGGGGCATCTCAGGGCTACTGCTATGTACATACAGAAGAGGAAAGGAAGAAAGCAAAGTAGTCAAATTAATGCTCTAGTTGCTGGGTTTACAAGGTGTCACTTTCCCTATCCACAGTCAAATGGCACCAAAGAAGGTGAGATTTAATTTCCCACCTTTTAAAAATAGACAAATATACAAGCATAATAGGAAGTGGGGTTTGGAAAGTTAAATGACCTATGTAGTTGTATGATCACTACAAACAGTGAGCACTAAAATGGAATTCCAATGTTCACAAGATTGAGAGACCAAAAGCATTATCATTCATAAATAATTATCACTAGACACCCAGAACAGATTACAGGCTCATGCTCCCTGTTACTGTGGTGAAAATAATGGGACTCCAGTAAAAAGTAAAGTTTTTAGTGTTACAAAGGGGCATAGCACCCAAGGGTACTTTACAAGAAATGAATCTGTAGCAACAGAAAATGGCAGCTATCTCAGTTCTCGTTCCACAGTAGTGAAATGTATAAAGTGTTATTGCACAGAACTGTGTGAGCTTTGAAAACAATGTTATTGCCAAATAAGCATGCATAACATTCACCAGCCTTTCTGTGTGATCTCTTAATGCTGAATGGTAATTCTATGGGCTTCCTCCAAAATAGAATAAATACAAAATAGGACCTTCAGGCTAGTCATAAATGAAACTTCAAAGCAACTAAACTGGATTGCCTTGAGTGCAAACCTCTTTTTACGTTTCCCACCCCCACATATGTAGATCTGACCCACTGAATTTTCCCTATGGGCTGTATCCATTTGTTCAGTAGACTACAAAGGCAGAGCTATTTCAGAAACTGAAATATACTAATAGCTACATATGGTGGTAAAAACATTCATATAAATACTTAAATCTCTCTTCCTATTAAGAAGCCAAAAGGACATGCAGTATATTAGAAGCTGTAATATCATGACTCAATATTTATTAAGATTTAAGAGCACCCATATATTTCAAATATGATGTCTTGTTTAAGCTTCACAAAGAATTCCACCCAACCAGTAACTGAATGGCAACAAATGCAACCAGTGAAACACACCAAATCAAGTAATTCAGAGGGTAGAATTTTCTGAGAATTATTCTAATCTTTTCACGGTTGTCACAAACAAGACTGCAGTAACAAAAGATAGTTCAAAGCATTTTTATACTGCTTTGAAGGTATTAAACAATATATGTTTTCCCTTGTGTGCTTTAATATGAAATTAAAGTATATATGCTGCATGTAAACACATTGTCACTGAAGGTAAGTAATATGAAGGCTTAGTTACTTAAGCAAATTCCAAGTAAACTTGACCTGAACACGAGGGGGAAAATTCAGACTTGGTGTAGGAAGGTGCAACTTTTTTGACTTAATTATGGAAATTTAGGAGTGGAGCAACTATGGCACTGACTGTGTAAATCCCCTGAGAATGCTCTGTGTATACTATCACTCAGACTGAGAAGAGTGCCTGTGAAGTTAATAAAAGGGCTATGTACTTATTCCTAAACTGAAATCTGGTTATATAGTTTTGATAATAAAATAAAAAGAAATGTCCTTCATGAATAACATTTTTCACAAGGTGATGGTACCTGCCACATTTATTTTTCATCTGTTCCTTGTCGTCTTTACCTTCTCACTCCTCTCATTTAAAGGCAATCTCACCGGAAATTCCAATGTGAAGAATAGTATTAGATGGGTAGCCGTGTTAGTCTGGATCTGTAAAAGCAGCAAAGAATCCTGTGGCACCTTATAGACTAACAGACGTTTTGGAGCATGAGCTTTCGTGGGTGAATACCCACTTCGTCAGATGCATATAGTGGAAATTTACAGGGGCAGGTATATATATGCAGGCAAGCTAGAGATAATGAGGTAGTTCAATCAGGGAGGATGAGGCCCTGTTCTAGCAGTTGAGTTGTGAAAACCAAGGGAGGAGAAACTGGTTTTGTAGTTGGCAAGCCATTCACAGTCTTTGTTTAATCCTGAGCTGATGGTGTCAAATTTGCAGATGAACTGAAGCTCAGCAGTTTCTCTTTGAAGTCTGGTCCTGAAGTTTTTTTGCTGCAGGATGGCCACCTTAAGGTCTGCTATAGTGTGGCCAGGGAGGTTGAAGTGTTCTCCTACAGGTTTTTGTATATTGCCATTCCTAATATCTGATTTGTGTCCATTTATCCTTTTCCTTAGAGACGGTCCAGTTTGGCCGATGTACATAGCAGAGGGGCATTGCTGGCATATGATGGCGTATATTACATTGGTGGACGTGCAGGTGAACGAACCGGTGATGGTGTGGCTGATCTGGTTAGGTCCTGTGGTGGTGTCGCTGGTGTAGATATGTGGGCAGATATGATGAGGTGTGCAGTTCCTGGTGAGAATGTGTTTCAGGTTGGCAGGTTGCCTGTGGGTGAGGACTGGCCTACCACCCAAGGCCTGTGAAAGTGTGGGATCATTGTCCAGGATGGGTTGTAGATCCCTGATGATGCGTTGGAGGGGTTTTAGCTGGGGACTGTATGTGATGGCCAGTGGAGTCCTGTTGGTTTCTTTCTTGGGTTTGTCTTGTAGTAGGAGGCTTCTGGGTACACGTCTGGCTCTGTTGATCTGTTTCCTTATTTCCTCATGCTGGTATTGTAGTTTTGAGAATGCTTGGTGGAGATTTTGTAGGTGTTGGTCTCTGAGGGGTTAGAGCAGATGTGGTTGTACCTCAGTGCTTGGCTGTAGACAATGGATCGTGTGATGTGCCTGGGATGGAAGCTGGAGGCATGAAGGTAGGCATAGCAGTCAGTAGGTTTTCGGTATAGGGTGTGAGGTTATCCTCACACACAACTATTTCAAATTTGATGACAATATATATCTCCAGATCAGTGGCACCGCTATGGGCACCCGCATGGCCCCACAGTATGCCAATATTTTTATGGCTGACCTAGAACAACGCTTCCTCAGCTCTCGTCCACTCACGCCCATTCTCTGCCTACGCTACATTGATGACATCTTCATCATCTGGACCCATGGGAAGGAGACTGGAAAAATTCCACCACGACTTCAACAGCTTCCACCTCACCATCAACCTCAGCCTGGACCAATCTACATGGGAGGTCCACTTCCAAGACACCACAGTGCAAATAAGTGATGGTCACATGACCACCACCCTATACCGAAAACCTACCAACCGCTATGCCTACCTTCATGTCTCCAGCTTCCATCCTGAGCACATCACACCATCCATTGTCTACAGCCAGGCACTGAGGTACAACCACATCTGCTCTAACCCCTCAGACAGAGACCAACACCTACAAAATCTCCACCAAGCATTCTCAAAACTACAATACCCGCACGAGGAAATAAGGAAACAGATCAACAGAGCCAGTTGTGTCCCCAGAATCCTCCTACTGCAAGACAAACCCAAGAAAGAAACCAACAGGACTCCACTGGCCATCCCATACAGTCCCCAGCTAAAACCCCTCCAACGCATCATCAGGGATCTACAACCCATCCTGGACAATGATCCCACACTTTCACTGGCCTTGGGTGGCAGGCCAGTCCTCACCCACAGGCAACCTGCCAACCTGAAACACATTCTCACCAGGAACTGCACACCGCACCATAGTAACTCTCACTCAGGAACCAATCCATGCAACAAACTTCGATGCCAACTCTGCCCACATATCTACACCAGCGACACCATCACAGGACCTAACCAGATCAGCCACACCATCACCGGTTCATTCACCTGCACATCCACCAATGTAATATATGCCATCATATGCCAGCAATGCCCCTCTGCTATGTACATCGGCCAAACTGGACCGTCTCTAAGGAAAAGGATAAATGGACACAAATCGGATATTAGGAATGGCAATATACAAAAACCTGTAGGAGAACACTTCAACCTCCTTGGCCACACTATAGCAGACCTTAAGGTGGCCATCCTGCAGCAAAAAAACTTCAGGACCAGACTTCAAAGAGAAACTGCTGAGCTTCAGTTCATCTGCAAATTTGACACCATCAGCTCAGGATTAAACAAAGACTGTGAATGGCTTGCCAACTACAAAACCAGTTTCTCCTCCCTTGGTTTTCACACCTCAACTGCTAGAACAGGGCCTCATCCTCCCTGATTGAACTAACCTAATTATCTCTAGCTTGCCTGCATATATATACACCTGCCCCTGGAAATTTCCACTATATGCATCTGACGAAGTGGGTATTCACCCACGAAAGCTCATGCTCCAAAACGTCTGTTAGTCTATAAAGTGTCACAGGATTCTTTGCTGCTTTTACAATGTGAAGAATGTCGCTTCCTGCATTTTTGGCAAATATCATGTGAAAATATCGTTGCCAGCATTTGTCCTTAACTACAACATATCTGCTTTATTTATGAAGAAAAGGACATTTTAAAAAATGACATTAGCTGCACAAACTGTAAAGCTAGTCACAATTTCACAAAGATTTTGCTGAGATTTTTTTACAAAATATATCGCTATGTTTTGACTAGTTCCAATTAACATACAGTTCATTGTCACTGCTCAGGTTTCTGGGAAGATATAGTTCTCATATGGACTTCAAGGAGACCACTCAGTGGCTTAAAATTAAGAAAGTGCTAAGAGCTTTGTTGGATCAGAGCCAGAATGTATAGAATCCATGCAAGGCCAAGCCCTAAATAATTCTGCATCATCTTTTGCAACCTTGCTATTCACCCTCTTTCCAAGATCATTCATAAATACATTAGATTGGTGTTACTGCTTCAGAAATTTGGGGCTTCCCACAATTAATCTTTTTCAATGTTGAAAATTAAGCATTTATTCTTATTGTATGAATCTGATTCTTCACGCTGCTATAGCAGTTTTATACCCCAGTAATGCTGAAGCCAAAGGCTTTATTCCATATAACCAATACCTTATGGACCAGTGATATGGTTCACAAACCATGCTTGTTATAAACTCTTGAATGCTGATATGTTCAGGGAGACATGAAATTGATCAAAACATAAAAAGGAACTGAACTGGTAAAAAAATAAAAAATGACAGTTGCAACAGTTGCAGAGTTGGAAGAGATTAAAGCAAAATCAATGTGTTGGTTTATTAAAACAATCTGAATAACTAGGAGTAACCATGGCACCAAATTGGTAATTAATGCCAGTTTGTCTTCTCTTCAGCAAAAAAACAAAACAGAAACCACCCTTAATTTTTCAGTTTAATTTATAGAGCATCTACTGCTACCATAGCAATTATTCAGGCACTGTCAGAATATAAAAATGTGTTTTTTTTCTTTCTTGGTAACCTTTAGTTCAACACTTCAAAATAATGTGCTCACTTTAGTACAATTAGACACAATAAATATTTGAGTTACTGCTCTTTGATCCTTTTCATTAAAAACATGTTTGAGAAGGAAAATTAAATATAATAAGTAACTGTCATTCCTATGCACAAATAACGAATCTCAAAAGTTTGGAGATGCAACTATGGTGGGTAAACAGTCTAAAGTTAACCAAACATACTGAATCTGCAAATTTGAAGTAGAAATCTCATCTGAAAAGGTTTTCTTCTAAGAGTTTGAGTACAGTGGTTTCCATTAAAAAATCACCAGTTGCCAACAGTTACTACACAGTGGTATCCAATATAACGCATTCTTTCCCTAGGTTTGTAATTATGGTGATCTTTCAGACACCACTGTGTGGTTCCTGTTGGGAAATGGTGGTGGGTTTTTTTAATGGGTTACCACTGTTCTTCCTGCTTCCAGTCAAGTCACAAATCCCATGACATCAACCTTTTTGTGGTTTTCAACAGTTTTGTTTCTGTTTCCAGCTGGAAGGTTCAGAGCAGCAAAAGGGTGGAAAAGAAAGGGGAGGAAAGTTATGAAAGTCAGTTCAAAGGAGCAGGTTGAATATGCCTATTCAGGCATTGATCAGCTAAGACTCAGTTATACACAGCCAATACTTTTCCTGTCTCTCTTCCCATACTGTAACCCATCTGCTCTCCCATTCACTGATTAGGTCTTGTTTGTTAGACTGTAAGCTTTTGGGATAGGTATGAGTATTTTCTATATGTTTGTACAGAGCCTGGAAGAATAGGACCTTAATTTAGTTGGCTTCTGGGTACTACCACAATATAAATATGTAATAATTAATAACAATAACCAGCACCAGACAACACTAATATTTACTGACTGGAAGCCAAGTTACCTGAGGGTACAACAACTATAAGCAGGAGCAGCAAACTATTGGAGTAGTTAAGAAGTCTGAGCTTATTTCTGTGTTCATGCCTTTCCTCACACCACTTTTTTACAAATGTCCTCATCATATTGAAAGTTACAGCTAACAGCAGAATTACCTAATAGTCTATCCCTGTTTGGTTTATCAAACAGCTGTAAGAACAACAATGAGGACTTTGTGCCCTGTCACTTCAACTCGACATGCTAGACAGCTTTCTTCCTTATTCTTTCCAAAAACTCTGCTCCTGCAAGAGCTGTAGAAGTCCATCTGCTCCCACTGATCATTAGGACTGGGCCTCAGGTGATGAGGTAGTCCTTGTCAAGCTAAACAGTACATTGGTAAATAATAGCTCCTCCCTATGCTTGCTTATGACCTAAATAACGCATCCTAGATCCAAGCACAGAGGTGCCTATCATCTCACATATTTCCACCTTCCCACATAGAAGAGGTCTTTGCAGCCTCTTCTGAGACTGAGAGCTATGCTGGGAGTAGCGGAAGAGAGTAGGAGAGAAGAGGGAAGGCTCAGGGCTTGGGGAAATCCCTCTCATCTCTGTGAATCTTAGATGAGAAAGCTGAATACTGCAGCAGGCTCTCCAAGTGCCATCTGCAGCCAAGGTCAATCAGTGACAGCATGGATCCAGTGGCTGGGGTCAGGAGGTCCCAAATGTGCAGACAGTCTATTTCTTTATAAAGAAAAGTAAAAATAAATGAATAATTTCTTAAACAAAAAAAAATCTTTAGCCACAGTAACAACCAAAAGAAAACAATGCCAAACTATATGGGTAGAATTCAGTGGAGCACAGAGAAAGAAAAATGTGCAGTCATATCCATGGTTTGCTTAATAAAGGGAAATAACAGAGTAGCACTAATGAACTGATTTAAAGGCCATTGAAGTCAATGGAGTATTTCCATTTCCTTTAATGGGAGTTGAATCAGGACCCAGAAAGCAAATTAAAAAATGAGTATGACAATTCTTCTGAATTGTAAGCAGTGAGGCCCAAATTCTGCCTTTTCCCCAACCCGCAAATGTAATGTAAAAGCTGCATTCAAATGAGCCTTTCCTTCTGCACACGGCACTCTCCAGAAGAATGATTCAGGGATTTGGTGAAACCCTTTGGAATTTGCTGCTGTATGCAGGTGTGGCATTCACTATTTTGGCTGACACACTCGGTATTGAACCAAGGATATCCAGTGCTAAAAATACAAACTGCTACAGCTTGAGCTAAAGCTTTGTAACTAAAGTTGTAATAACTCATATCCTCTGCAGATTGGGCAGAAGGTGACCTGTAACATATCCACCAGTGGGTTACACAGGCCTAGATAAGGCCAGCCACACCCTGTACCTGGCTGATCATTCCCTTTTGAGGTTGTAAAGCGACACTCAAAGTGTTATCCAGGGGCCTGCCCATCTGGTTCCTGCATGGCTGAACTGAGAAAGAGGAAATTGTCTCCCTGCTACCACTCTATTCCCCATCACAACTGCACAAGGCAAAATTTACCCCTTACAATAAATATCCAAAGAAGTGCACATGGATTTAGTTGTGTGTCTCCCCTTGACATTCATGTGATGACATCCCACAAAGGTCATTGAAAATGTCCCACTATAATTAGCTGATTACCCATGGAGGTTTCTAAAGTGTAAGAGGCACGTGAAGGGATTCTAAACAGGGTCTGGCAGGAAAGGGGTTAAAACCCCTTCCCAAAAAGGCAATCATTTTCGTTCTGCTCACAGGACTTGGCGGGTTAGCATACAAATATCAATGACTTTGACTGTCATGAGGGGCATGATACATGAACCTGCAGAGAAGATGTTATAAAGAAGATTTGCTATAAAAAAATGCTACTATTGGCAATTTGCCTAAGGGAAGCCCTGCCTCATGTGTTTAATTTTCTGCTGCCAAGGTCTTAGGGAAACATTTCTCTTTTCCTCTGACTGAAAGTAGCTTGATTTCTTTTTTTCTTAGACCTTCAATGGGATGGCTACACTGCAGCTAGGAGTGAGCCTCCCAGCCCAGATAGACAGACTCACCACAGTACTGGGGCTCAGGATAACATGCTAAAATAGCCATGTGGATGTTCCCGCTCTGACTCTCCCCTGGGCTTGAGCTGCAATGTCCACACAGCTAATTTTAGCTTGCTAACTTGAAGCCCTCTAGTGCAAGTTTGTCTACACATGCTGGGATGCTTGGTCCTATCTGTAGTATAGACACATCCAAAATGGCGAAGGACCTTTTACTATAATGTTCTGTTATACATGATATATTTAAGTGTATGTATTAAAACTAGAAGTGTGTACCCTCCCTTCCAGGGAACAGAGTCTGTTGGCACTGCTGTTACCAAGTAGTGAAAACAAATTCACAGGTAATTTGAGAAGCAATTTTGATGCATTAGCAGTATAAATGAGAAGTTTCAAACTAGCTTATGGATTTATTAGAAAATCAGTATTTGATTTAAACAAAAATGTGAAATGACAGGGAGAAAAAGCCTAACACTGAAGTATTGGACTATTGCAGAGGCTTGTTCTTTTAGTGGCCAGTTTTGATTAATGAACCAGACATGCACAGTCCAGTGTAACATTAACAGTTCATGCACAACGAAGGAGGAAGAGCCTGTTTTGACAGGAGTCTGAAATTCCCAGAGATATTAAGATTTCAACAAGTCAGAGGGCAGTGATGAGAAAGGGGAGAATGAGCTGTTTGAAAGGTTTTGCTGGGAACAAGAGATTTAACTTGCCCTTGTTCCTGGCTTGCAGCTCCGTTCATTAAACAAACTGGAACTTTAGAGGCTGACTAGTATGCACTGTGTTGTGTTAAGTCCAAAAATTCACATTCATTGACACATCCAAAGTTGAGCAATGCACTGGAAGCTAATAAAAAACATATCATTCTTCTGTAATGAGTATGAAAATCCCACTCACAGATTAGATGAGGATGTCTGAGTTATTTTTCTAATTAAGGCTTTATAAGATTATTTTAAGTGGCTATAAAGAGAGATGTGTGATTCTTTGTCTACATGTACCAAACTGAGCAGAGTTAGTCAATAGGAGGCAGCTGCAAAATTCAGATCTATATTCAGGTTTCAAATTCTCCAATGTGTTACAGTGTTTTCATCTAGGGGATTCGTTTAGGCCCATCTCTCCTGTTGAGAATTGAAAGAGACATGCCAGTAGTTCCTAACAGTTAATACTGACTGGGGCACAGCACATTCAATTATGTACACAGTGTTTCTCTGTCTAAATCAAGCCTTTTAAAAATACCTCCATACTTTAATATCACTTGCAAGTAGTGAGCCAAAGTCGTGACTGCACAATTAAGGTTAGAAATCACTTTTATTAAAGCTCACACACACACTCATACACATGCACACACACACAGAAGAAGAAGAGGATAAAAGAAAGGAAACAAAAATTCCTTTTGTGGTATATAAAACACAGCATTTCTTGGAAAAATTAGATATATTTCACTTTTTGAAAAGTGTTCAGCTACACTGAATGATAAAGGCTTCAATGGAACTTTGACAATTTACAGCAGCTTAGGATCCGTAGCCTAACTTCATAGGGAAGAGCTAGACCAAGATAATATCCAAAGCATGGAAAAATAAGTAATCTAAGTTCCCCAAAACTCTGCTAAAAATCACCGAACATCTTAACTTTTAACTCCTAACAGCATTGCCTACTTAACTCACATTTTTCCTTCAAACACATCTATTAACAAAATGTGAACTGCTTAATCATTTTCAAAGTGAAAATATTGCCTCTGGGCATGCAAAGCTTTCTGTTGTGAGCCAAACCTGTCTTATGTGTGTGTTCCAGATACCATAGCTCTAAGCTTTCTGGTGGGAATTCTTTGGCACATGCAGTTTTTATTAAGATTAGGAATTATTGGATCACATGTTGATGTAAACCATCATCTTAAAAAACAATTAAGAATGCTTGTTTGAAAAAAAACATTTATTTTATTTTACTGGCACTGTTTGTTCCTCATTTTAAACATTTTTGGTGTCAGATTGTTCTGCCTCATGATGGTGTACCCAGGTTTGATCATAGCAGCTTCCATTTTTAAGTTCTTTCACTAGCCTGTATTGGAAAAATCTATATGTCTGCTCTAACACAGAAGTTGATAGGAAGAGCTAAGATTCACCTGTCAAGGTTCCTTTCTCACTCTGAACTTTAGGGTACAGATGTGGGGACCTGCATGGACAGTTCTAAGATTAATTACTAGCTTAGATCTGGTATCGCTGCCACCATCCAGAATTTTCAGTGTCTGGATCACTCCCTTTCTCCCCAAAACCTTCCCCTTCCTGGGTAACCTTGAGAGACTCCTTCACCAATTCCCTGGTGAGTCCAGATCCAATCCCTTTGATCTTAAAACAGGGAGAAATTAACCATCCCCCCTCCTTTCTCCCACCACCTCCTGGTGGATCCAGATCCAACCCCCTTGGATCTAAAAGCAAGGAAAAAATCAATCAGGTATTAAGAAAAAGGCTTTTAATTAAAGAAAAGAAAGGTAAAAGAAAACCCTCTGGGAGAGATTAGCATACCAGCTACTCTCACAGACAACAGATTTAAAACACAGTGGATGTTCCCCTGGGCACAAATTTAGTTATACAAAACAATTCCCAAATACCCGATTTGATTCTACCTCTAATTGCATAAGACAGGTTACAAAGAAATAAACGTAAACCTATTTATTACTTTCTAAAACTTACTATTCTGATAAGAGGCTGGTTCCTTGATCATTTTTACTCCGGCTGAAACTGAAACTCTCAAACAAAAGAAGAACTTCCCTCCTTCCTTTTGAAACATCTTGTTCCCCCATTGGTTCCTCTGGTCAGGTGTTAGCTAGACTAGGTGAACTTTTTAACCTTTTACAGGTAAAAGAGGCATTAACCCTTAACTATCTGTTTATGACACCACCAGTGCCAACCCCTGCTTTTATAGGTTACCAATCATGTGAGAAAAGCTCACCTGATCCTAACAAATTATCTCGGAAGGTAAAAACCCTAATGTCCCTGCCAGGATGTCCCTGGGGAAAATTCCTTCTCAGCCACAGGTCTGTCTATCACTTTAACCCTGAGCATGTAATCAAGATTCATGACAGTTAAGAATCTAATCTAAATTTATATTCACACCTCAAAATACCACTGGTGTCCAAGTTTTTGTTCTGGAATCTTTGTAAAGTGTATTGTGCCAGAAGCTAGAGAGAGATTTTCACAATACAAGCACCATAACTTCATTTTTATTCATATTTCCATATTCCAGATGGTTTGGCAACTCATAGTTGTGGGAGTAATAGAACAAACTGGAAGTAAGAATGCTAAGGGAAGTGATCTGGGTCATGAGGTCATCAGAATGCTGATGACACACACTGTAGTCTATTTCTTGTTCTTTTCAAATTCCTATGGGGACTGATCCAACTCCCATTAAAATCAATGGAAAGACCCCATTGGCTTTAGTGGGATGAGAGTTGAATGGGCCCTTAGTGTGGTGTCCATTCTGCATCTGGCTAGATGTTGCTGTATGGACACCTTCACAGAATATGTGTTTAAAGGGTTTCAACTTGTATATTGAATGTTTAGATTAATTTAATTTAATTTATATGAGCAGGAATAATCTGGCAATCAAATTTAGATCTGGTGACTCCAGAATGCATAACAGTAGAGGCATGACTATGACAGTGTTTGTTTATTAACTGAATGATAACAAGTTAGTTTTTAAAATTAAAAATGACTATGAGATCTGAATGTACTCAAATGTGTGTGGAGGGGGGAATGGTGTCAATTTCCATCCCTGTATACTGAAAGAACTGGTGTCTAAGATGACTAGCTTGATAGCAAAGATTTTTAATAAAGCTATCTATTCGGGTTACTACCATATGATTGGAGAACAGCTAACATTGTGCCTATATTTAAGAAAGGTGAAAAAATTAATCTGGACAGTTACAGACCTGGCTGTCTGACCTCAGCAGTATGCAAGGCTTTATAACAAATTATGCAGGAAAGAACAATTAAGTTCATAGAGGTAATTGGTAAAGTTGAATTAGGGAAGCTGGGGATCAGTACAAGTATTGTAAGGTAGATGAGGAATTGGCTAAAGGGGAGAAGGCAACAGATCATGCTGAAATATGAATTATCGGACTGGAGGAAGGTTACTGGTGGAGTTCTTCAAGGATCAGGGACTTGGGACAAGTTTTATCCAATATTTTTTAATGACCTTGGCACAAAAAATAGGAGTATGCTAATGAAATTTGCTGATGATGCAAAGCTTGGAGGCATTGTCAATACAGAGGAGCATTGGAATATTATCCAGAAAGATCAGGATAACCTTGAAGATTTGAGTGGTGGAAGTGGGATGAAATTTAATAGTACAGAGTGCAAGGTTATACATTTAGATTCTAATAATAAGAATTTATTTTATAAACTGGGGGCTCATCAGTTGGAAGAAAGAGATGAAGAGAAAGACTTGTGTGGGGGGTCAATCACAGGAGGGTAGTGGTGGTTGGTGACTCTTTTCTGAGAGGAACAGAGACATCCATCTGTCACCTTGACATGGCATCCAGGGAGCTGTGCTGCCTGCCAGGGGCCCATATCTGAGAAATTACAGAGATTGTTGAGGATCATCCAGCCCTCTGACTACTACCCCATGCTACTCATCCATGTAGGCACTAATGAATCTGTGAGGTATGATCCTCAGCAGATCAGAAGTGACTACAGGACTCTGTGAGTAAGGGTGAAGGAGTTGGGAGTGCAGGTGATGTTCTCTTCGAACATCACTTCGATCCTTCCAGTCAAGAGTAGGGGCCCAGGCAGAGACAGATGCATCCTAGAGGTGAATGCCTGGCTGCAAGGATCGTGTCTCCAGGAGGGCTTCGGCTTCCTTGACCACAAGATGCTGTTCCAGGAAGAAGAACTGATAGACTTAGATGGGGTCCACCTATCGAGAAGGGGAAGAGCATAGTTGGATACAGACTGGCTAACCTAGTGAGGAGGGCTTTAACCTGGGTTTGAAGGGGGCAGGTGACCAAAGCTCACAAATAAGTCAAGAGACCTGGGAGAAGCACAGGACTTGGTGGTGATGAGGGACTTCAACTACTTCGACATCTGTTGGGAAAATAACACAGAGGGGCACAGATTATCCAATAAATTCTTCAAATGTATTGGAAACAATTTTTTATTTCAGAAGGCGGAAAAAGCTACTAGGGAAGAGGCTGTTCTATTTGTTTTTTGACAAATACAGAGGGGCTGATTGAGATTTTAGAAGTGGAAGGCAGCTTGGGTGAAAGTGATCATGAAATGATGGAGTTCATGATTCTAAGGAATGCTAGGAGGGAGAACAGCAAAATAAAGCAATGGATTTCAAGAAGGCAGATTTTAGCAAACTCAGAGAATTGGTAGGTAAGATCCCATGAGAAGCAAGTCTAAGGGGAAAAAGAAATTGAAGACAGTTGGCAGTTTTTCAAAGAGATATTATTGAGGGCACAATAGCTAACTATCCCACTGCATAGGAAATACAGGAAGTATGGAAAGAGACCACCCAGGCTTAACCAGGAGATCTTCAATGATCTAAAAACCAAAAAAGAGTCCTACAAAGAATGGAAACTAGGTCAAGGCAAAGAATGAATATAAACAAATAACACAAGTATATAGAAACAAAATTAGAAAGGCCAAGGCAAAAAATGAGACCCAACAAGCTAGAGACATAAAGCTTAACAAGAAAATATTCTACAAATACACTAGAAGCAATAGGAAGAACAAGTACAACATAGGCCCATTACTCAGTGAAGGGGTGGAAACAATAACAGAAAATGTGGAAATGTCAATGCTTAATTGACTTCTTTGTTTCAGTTTTCACAAAGAAGATTGGTGGCGATTGGACATCTAACATAGCGAATACTAGTGAAAATGAGGTAGGATCAGAAGAGGCTAAAATAGGGAAAGAACAAGTTAAAAATTACTTAGACAAATTAGATATCTTCAAGTCACCAGGGCCTGATGAAATGCATCTGAGAGTACTCAAGGAGCTGACTGAAGCAATATCTGAGCCATTAGCGATTATCTTTGAAAAGTCATGGAAGACAGGAGAGATTCCAGAAGATGAGAAAAGGGCAAATATAGTGCCCATCTATAAAAAAGGAAATAAGGACAACCCAGGGAATTACAGACCAGTCAGCTTAACTTCTGCACCCGGAAAGATAACGAAGCAAATAATTAAGCAATCAATTTGCAAACATCTAGAAGATAATAAGGTGATAATTAACAGTCAGCATGGATTTGTCAAGAATAAATTGTGTCAAACCAACCTGATAGCTTTCTTTACAGGGTAACAAGCCTTGTGAATATGGCGGAAGCATTACACATGGTATATCTTGACTTTAGTAAAGATTTGATACTGTCTCACATGACCCTCTCATAAACAAACTAGGGAAATGCAACCTAGATGTAAAAGCAGCAAATACTTGACAACCTAGATGTAGTAGTTATAAGTTGTTCACAGTCATGCTGGAAGGGCAAAATGAATGGGGTCCCACCGGGATCAGTTCTAGGTCTGGTTCTGTTCAATATCTTCATCAATGATTTAGATAATGGCTTAGAGAGTACACTTATAAAGTTTGTGGATGATACCAAGCTGGGAGGCATTGCAAGTGCTTTGGAAGATAGGATTAAAATTCAAAATGATCTCAACAAACTGGAGAAACGTTCTGAAGTAAATAAGATGAAATTCAATAAGGAAAAATGCAAAGTACTCCATTTAGGAAGGAACAATCAGTTGCACACATACAAAATGGGAAACTACTGTCTAGGAAGGAGTACCTTGGAAAGAGATGAGGGGGTCATATTGGACCTCAAGCTAAATATGAGTCAACAGTGTAATGTTGTTGCAAAAAACGTGAACATCATTCTGGGATGTATTAGCAGGAGTGTTGTAAGCAAGACACAAGAAGTAATTCTCTACTCTTCTCTGCACTGATTAGGCCTCAACTGGAGTATTGTGTCCAGCTGTGGTAGCCACATTTCAGGAAGAATGTGGGGAAATTGGAGAAAGTCCAGAGAAGAGCAACAAAAATGATTAAAGGTTGAGAAAACATGACCTATGAGGAAAGAGTGAAAAAATTGGGTTTGTTTAGTCTGGAAAAGAGAAGACTGAGGGGGGATAAGTTTTCAAGTACATAAAAGATTGTTACAAGGAAGAGGGAGAAAATTTGTTTTTCTTAACCTCTGAGGACAGGAGAAGAAACAATGGGCTTAAATTGCAGCAAGGGCCATTTAGGTAGGACATTAGGAAAAACTTACTGTCGGGGTGGTTAAGCACTGGAATAAATTGCCTAGGGAGATTGTGGAATCTCCATCATTGGAGATTTTTAAGAGGAGGTTAGACAAACACCTGTCAGGAATGGTCTAGATAACACTTAGTCATGCCATGAGTGCAAGGTACTGGAGTAGATGACCTCTCAAGGTCCCTTCCAGTCCTATGATTCTATGACTATGAGCCACCAACGCGAAACAGGAATGAAAAAGGCAAATGTTATTCTAGGATGTATTAGAAGAGGCCTTTCCAGTAAATATTGTACAAGGCACTGGTAAGACCTCATTTGGAATACTATATACAAATCAGGTCATCCATGTTCAAGAAATATTAATTTAAACTAGAACAGAAGCAGAGAAGAACCATGAGGATGATCAGGGGAGTGGAGGGTCTATCTTATGAGAGAAGACTGGAAAAGCTTGGCTTGTTTAGCTGAGCAAAAAGAAAGCTGAGATTGGATACGATTGCTCTCTATAAACACAATGGGAGAGGGAGGATGGTAAATACCAGGAAGTGAGAACAGCTATTTAAACTCAAAGACAATTTTGGCAAAAGAACAAATGAGTATAAACTAGCCATGAATAAATTCAGACTGGAAATTAGAAGGTTTCTAACCATCAGAGGAATGAGGTTCTGGAACAGCCACGGAATTTTTGTTGTGGGGGCAAATAATTTCGTTTTATGACAGAGCTGGACATATTTCTGAGTGTAATTGTATGACACAGTTGCTTGTGATGGTGGTGGGCAGGGCTCAGCAACCCTGAGGCTCACATCTACTTTATGTCTGATGTTCCTAAATTTCATGCTTCAGGGTTTCAGCTATCCACTGGCAGAGATCAGGAAGGTATTTTCTCCCCAGTGTATTCTAGAAGGTTTTCTATCTCCTTCCTCTGAAAAATCAGGGTTGGCCACAGCTGGAGATGGGACATTGGGAGGGGTGGGCCCGGGATCTGATGGGGCACCTAGCATTATCTTTCTCAGGTGCTTGACTAGCTGGTTCTTGCTCACATGCTCAGAGTCTAACTGATCACTATATGCAGGGTCAGGAAGCAATTTTCCCCAAGATCAGCTTGGCAGTGACTTTGGGGGGTTTTCCACTTCCTTTGCAGTGTGTGTGTCATAAACAGATAGCTAAGGGTTAATGTCTCTTTCACCTGAAGCACCTGACCAGAGGACCAATCAGGAAACCGGATTTTTTCAACTTTGGGTGGAGGGAATTGAGTGTCTAAGGTCTTTTGTTTTCTGCCTGCCTGCTTTCTCTGAGCTTTGGAGAAGTAGTTCTACTTTCTAGTCTTCTGTTTCCAAGTGTAAGGACAAAGAGATCAGATAGTAAGTTATATGGTTTCTTTTCTTTGGTATTTGCATGAATATAAGTGCTGGAGTGCTTTGATTTGTATTCTTTTTGAATAAGGCTGTTTATTCAATATTCTTTTAAGAAATTGCCCTGTATTGTGTCATCTTAATACAGAGAGACTATTTGTACTTATTTTTCTTTCTTTTTATATAAAGCTTTCTTTTAAGACCTGTTGGAGTTTTTCTTTACTTCAGGGAAATTGAGTCTGTACTCACCAGGGAATTGGTGGGAGGAAGAAATCAAGGGGAGATTTGTGTGTTGGATTGCTAGCCTGACCTTGCATTCCCTCTGGGGGAATAGGAAAGTACTTTTTGTTTCCAGGATTGGGAACAGAGAGGGAGATTCACTCTGTTTGGGTTCACAGAGCTTGTGTCTGTGTATCTCTCCAGGAGCACCTGGAGGGGGGAAGGGAAAAAGGATTATTTCCCTTTGTTGTGAGACTCAAGGGATTTGGGTCTTGGGGTCCCCAGGGAAGGTTTTTCAGGGGGACCAGAGTGCCCCAAAACACTCTAATTTTTTGGGTGGTGGCAGCAGGTACCAGGTCCAAGCTGGTAACTAAGCTTGGAGGTTTTCATGCTAACCCCCATATTTTGGACGCTAAGGTCCAAATCTGGGACTAAGGTTATTACATGAGTGGCAGCTGGTGGGAGATAGACAGAACCCAGAAGCCAGTAGAAATATTATATTTTTCTTTTCTCTGCTAAGGGCTTTTTAGCAGAGAGAAACAGTTTGGTTTTAAAAGGGAACCAGAGAGAAATTTTTTTTTTCTGCTCTCTCTGGCAGTTTGTGGCTTGCATGTTAAGCAGAAGTCGTTAAGGACTATTAACAGTCTTTTGTCACACAATAGCACTCCCATTGAGAGTCATACCAGCACTATATGAATGCAAATAAAGTGGTTTTTCAGGTTTACTTTCATTGAACATTAGCTAGAAAGAGAAAAGGAAAATTAGCTAAAGGCACTGTTGCTAGGCAGACTTCAGGAGGCAACAGAGAACCTGCAGTGCAGAAGATAAACACCGGAGGGCACCCCAACACAAGAAAACAGGAATCATGACTTCTAAGGCAAAAATTGAGGCCGAAGAACAAATCAAAGAAGCTGAACACAGGCGGCAGATGGAGATGAAAGAAAGAGAAGAACAAATCAAAGAGGCAGCACACAAAAGAAAACTAGAAGAAGAAGAGGTGGCCCACCGCCGAGAAATGGAAAAGCACCGCCGAGAAATGGAAAAGCAACAAAAAGAGAATGAAGAGAAGGAAAAACAGAGAAAACATGAACTGGAGTTGGCAAAAGCTGGGCTGCCTGTGCCAGCCAACCCTAACAACCCGGCGCCAAATATTGCTCCACAGCACCGGAAATTTCCCACCTACAAGGCAGGTGATGACACCGAGGCCTTCTTGGAAAACTTTGAAAGAGCCTGTCTTGGGTACAGCATTCCCGAAGACCAGTACATGGTAGAATTGAGGTCACAGCTCAGTGGACCTTTAGCAGAGGTGGCAGCTGAAATGCCTAAGCACCAAATGAATGACTATAAACTTTTTCTAACCAAGGCCAGATACAGGATGGGGATAACCCCAGATCATGCCCGTCGGCGCTTCAGAACCCAAAAGTGGAAACCAGAGGTGTCATTTCCCAAACACGCCTACTACATTGCAAAAAACTATGAGGCCTGGCTAACAGGAAACAACATTCAAACCTTGGAAGAACTGAACCTCCTCATACAAATGGAGCAGTTCTTGGATGGTGTTCCTGAAGACATCACGCGGTACATACAAGATGGAAACCCCAAGAATATCGCTGAGGCGGGGGAGATTGGAGCCAAATGGATGGAACTGGCAGAAAGCAAGAAAGCTACTGTCAAGGGGAACGATTACCCCAGGGGGCACACAGACCATAAACCCTACAACCGAGGACAGCCAAAGACCCCACATACCACCCAAGTAAAGCCACAGATACCCTACCCTTCAACCTCACCAGTCTCCAGTAACTCACCTCGGCCCAGTGACCCATCAGATGGAAGATGCTTTAAGTGTAATGAACTGGGACATATCAAGGCCAAGTGTCCCAAGAACACCATGCGAGTGCAATTCATTACCCCACCATCACACCCAAGATCCCCAGGCCCGGATGCCTCTCAAATACCCTTGGAGCGAAGGGAAAATTTGAGAGTGGGCGGAAAGAAGGTTACTGCATGGAGAGACACGGGGGCACAAGTGTCAGCTATCCACCAATCCTTCGTTGACCCCAAATTCATCAACCCAAAGGCCAAAGTTACAATTTACCCCTTCATGTCACAAGCTGTAGACTTGCCTACAGCTCAACTGCCTGTCCAGTACAAAGGCTGGTCAGGAATGTGGACTTTTGCAGTCTATGACAATTATCCTATCCCCATGCTACTGGGGGAAGACTTGGCCAACCAGGTGAGGCGGGCCAAGAGAGTGGGAATGGTTACACGTAGCCAAACCAGGCAAGCTTCCAGACCCATTCCTGTTCCTGAGCCGTCCACAGAGGCCCCGTCTGTGTTGCCAGAGACCCAGACAGAGGTAGTGGACCCAGATTCCATGCCAACCACTGAAACAGCCACAGCACCTCCAGTCCCAGGCCCGGAACTGGAACAGCAACCAGCACCAGCAAGTGCAACTACATCTTCAAACTCAACGCCAGAGGGCGCCAGCGAGCCAAAACTGGCAGAAGCAACAGACAGCCATACCCAAAAGGCTCAGCCAGAGCCTGAAATACCCTCAGGTGCACCAGCGGAGAGCGGTTCACCAGCAACAGAAACAACCCCATCACCTACATCGCTTCCAGAGGGACCAAGCCCAAGTCCACAGTCTGAGGAAGAACTGGTGACCCCAGCCTCAAGGGAACAGTTCCAGGCTGAGCAGGAAGCGGATGACAGCCTTCAGAAAGCTTGGGCGGCGGCACGGAGCACCCCACCGCCTCTCAGCTCTTCTAATCGATCCCGGTTTGTTATAGACCAAGGACTTTTGTACAAGGAAATTCTTTCTGGTGGACACCGGGAAGAATGGCAGCCGCAAAAACAGTTGGTGGTTCCAACTAAGTACCGGGGGAAGCTCTTAAGCTTAGCCCATGATCATCCCAGTAGCCATGCTGGGGTGAACAGAACCAAGGACCGGTTGGGGAAGTCCTTCCACTGGGAGGGGATGGGCAAGGATGTTGCCAAGTATGTCCGGTCTTGTGAGGTATGCCAAAGAGTGGGAAAGCCTCAAGACCAGGTCAAGGCCCCTCTCCAGCCACTCCCCATAATTGAGGTCCCATTTCAGCGAGTAGCTGTGGATATTCTGGGCCCTTTCCCAAAAAAGACGCCCAGAGGAAAGCAGTACGTACTGACTTTAGTGGACTTTGCTACCCGATGGCCAGAAGCAGTAGCTCTAGGCAACACCAGGGCTAACACTGTCTGCCTGGCCTTAACAGACATCTTTGCCAGGGTAGGTTGGCCCTGCGACATCCTTACAGATTCAGGGTCTAATTTCCTGGCAGGGACCATGGAAAAACTGTGGGAAACTCATGGGGTGAATCACTTGGTTGCCACCCCATACCACCATCAAACCAATGGCCTGGTGGAAAGGTTCAATGGAACTTTGGGGGCCATGATACGAAAATTCATCAACGAATTCTCCAATAATTGGGACCTAGTTTTGCAGCAGTTGCTGTTTGCCTACAGGGCTGTACCACATCCCAGTTTAGGGTTTTCACCATTTGAACTTGTGTATGGTCACGAGGTTAAGGGGCCATTACAGTTGGTGAAGCAGCAATGGGAGGGGTTTACGCCTTCTCCAGGAACTAACATTCTGGACTTTGTAAGCAACCTACAAAGCACCCTCCGACACTCTTTAGCCCTTGCTAAAGAGAACCTAAAGGATGCTCAAGAAGAGCAAAAGGCCTGGTATGACAGACATGCCAGAGATCGGTCCTTCAAGGTAGGAGACCAGGTTATGGTCTTGAAGGCGCAACAGGCCCATAAGATGGAAGCATCATGGGAAGGGCCATTCACGGTCCAAGAGCGCCTGGGAGCTGTAAACTACCTCATAGCATTTCCCAATTCCTCACTAAAGCCTAAAGTGTACCATGTTAATTCTCTCAAGCCTTTCTATTCCAGAGACTTACAGGTTTGTCAGTTTACAGTCCAGGGAGATGATGCTGAGTGGCCTGACGGTGTCTACTACGACGGGAAAAAAGACGGTGGCGTGGAAGAGGTGAACCTCTCAACCACCCTGGAACGTCTGCAGCGGCAACAAATCAAGGAGCTGTGCACTAGCTTCGCTCCATTGTTCTCAGCCACCCCAGGACGGACTGAACGGGCATACCACTCCATTGATACAGGTAATGCTCACCCAATCAGAACCCCACCCTACCGAGTGTCTCCTCATGCCCAAGCTGCTATAGAACGGGAGATCCAGAACATGCTGCAGATGGGTATAATCCGCTCATCTACCAGTGCATGGGCATCTCCAGTGGTTCTGGTACCCAAACCAGATGGGGAAATACGCTTTTGCGTGGACTACCGTAAGCTAAATGCTGTAACTCGTCCGGACAACTATCCAATGCCACGTACCGATGAGCTATTGGAAAAGTTGGGACGTGCCCAGTTCATCTCTACAATAGACTTAACCAAGGGGTACTGGCAAGTACCGCTAGATGAACCTGCCAAGGAGAGGTCAGCATTCGTCACCCATGCGGGGGTGTATGAATTCAATGTCCTTCCTTTCGGCCTTCGAAATGCACCCGCCACCTTCCAGAGGCTGGTAGATGGTCTACTAGCTGGACTGGGAGAATTTGCAGTTGCCTACCTCGATGATGTGGCCATTTTTTCTGACTCCTGGCCCGAACACCTACTACACCTGGAAAAGGTCTTTGAGCGCATCAGGCAGGCAGGACTAACTGTTAAGGCCAAAAAGTGTCAAATAGGCCAAAACAGAGTGACTTACCTGGGGCACCAGGTGGGTCGAGGAACCATAAACCCCCTACAGGCCAAGGTGGATGCTATCCAAAAGTGGCCTGTCCCAAGGTCAAAGAAACAGGTCCAATCCTTCTTAGGCTTGGCCGGATACTACAGGCGATTTGTACCACACTACAGCCAAATCGCTGCCCCACTGACCGACCTGACCAAAAAGACCCAGCCAAATGCAGTTAAGTGGACTGATGAGTGTCAAAAGGCCTTTACCCAACTTAAGGCAACGCTCATGTCTGACGCTGTGCTCAGGGCCCCGGATTTTGACAAGCCATTCCTAGTAACCACAGATGCATCTGAGCGTGGTATAGGAGCAGTGCTCATGCAGGAAGCAACAGATCACAACTTCCATCCTGTCGTGTTTCTCAGCAAGAAACTGTCTGAGAGGGAAAGTCACTGGTCAGTCAGTGAAAAGGAATGCTATGCCATTGTGTACGCCCTGGAAAAGCTACGCCCATATGTTTGGGGACGGCGGTTCCAACTACAAACTGACCATGCCGCACTAAAGTGGCTTCATACTGCCAAGGGGAACAACAAGAAACTTCTTCGTTGGAGTTTAGCTCTCCAAGATTTTGATTTTGAAATTCAACACATCACAGGAGCTTCTAATAAAGTTGCTGATGCACTCTCCCGTGAGAGTTTCCCAGAATTCAGTAGTTAAAAAGTGTTCTTAAAATGTAGAAGTCTGTTAGTTATATACTTAGGAGTATAGGTAAAGGTGTATGTGTTGTATTAATCTGTTTATTTTCAAGTTCTAGAAGGAAATCGCCGCCAGTGAGCTTCCCCACTGTCTGCAATTTGGGGGGCGTGTCATAAACAGATAGCTAAGGGTTAATGTCTCTTTCACCTGAAGCACCTGACCAGAGGACCAATCAGGAAACCGGATTTTTTCAACTTTGGGTGGAGGGAATTGAGTGTCTAAGGTCTTTTGTTTTCTGCCTGCCTGCTTTCTCTGAGCTTTGGAGAAGTAGTTCTACTTTCTAGTCTTCTGTTTCCAAGTGTAAGGACAAAGAGATCAGATAGTAAGTTATATGGTTTCTTTTCTTTGGTATTTGCATGAATATAAGTGCTGGAGTGCTTTGATTTGTATTCTTTTTGAATAAGGCTGTTTATTCAATATTCTTTTAAGAAATTGCCCTGTATTGTGTCATCTTAATACAGAGAGACTATTTGTACTTATTTTTCTTTCTTTTTATATAAAGCTTTCTTTTAAGACCTGTTGGAGTTTTTCTTTACTTCAGGGAAATTGAGTCTGTACTCACCAGGGAATTGGTGGGAGGAAGAAATCAAGGGGAGATTTGTGTGTTGGATTGCTAGCCTGACCTTGCATTCCCTCTGGGGGAATAGGAAAGTACTTTTTGTTTCCAGGATTGGGAACAGAGAGGGAGATTCACTCTGTTTGGGTTCACAGAGCTTGTGTCTGTGTATCTCTCCAGGAGCACCTGGAGGGGGGAAGGGAAAAAGGATTATTTCCCTTTGTTGTGAGACTCAAGGGATTTGGGTCTTGGGGTCCCCAGGGAAGGTTTTTCAGGGGGACCAGAGTGCCCCAAAACACTCTAATTTTTTGGGTGGTGGCAGCAGGTACCAGGTCCAAGCTGGTAACTAAGCTTGGAGGTTTTCATGCTAACCCCCATATTTTGGACGCTAAGGTCCAAATCTGGGACTAAGGTTATGACAGTGTGGGTGCGGGTCACTTGCCAGGATTATCTGGGCATATTTCACTTAATCATTTCCCTGCAACTGCAGGGGGCTCAGGCACTGATGCACCTTGGGCCTTCCTATTCTCTGCCTGTGGCACATAATAATCTACTCTCCTGTGGTCTGTAATACTTTAATCCAATTTCGGTTGTTAGGTTTAGTGTATAGTTGCTGGGTGGTATTGGTGGCATGTGATATACAGGATTTTAGACTATAATGTGGTGATCCCTTCTGGCCTTAAACTCTGTGACAGTATGGACCAGTTGCTCCCATCTAAGACCTAAATAAACAGTCAGATTTTCAAAGGAGATTAGGTTTTATATAGAGTCCTAAATGAAGTTGTCAGATTTTTCATGAGTACTCAGCACGCAACAATTCAATGAAAATCTACCCTTAATTGTGGGTGCTGCGTTCTTCTGAAAATCTGGCCCATAAAATATAACAAAAGCTTGAAAGTGTTTCTTTTCCACATATATTATTTGAATATATTTATGAATGAGAATATTATTGCTACAAAGAATTCCTCAACTATAACATACATTGGAGATCTGTTGTCTTTCCTGTATTCAAGTCATTTATCTATGAAGACATTGGGGATAGGAAAAAAACAGTGTGTTTCTATAGTTTAGAACAACTGTATAGAAACTTTGCATTAGAAGAGAAGTCAATCTAAATTTGTGCTTGAATTTGATGAAATGTGAAATTAAAGGACCTGAAAACAGTAGGATACTCCAGAATCACATTCAACACGCAGAGATTCATAAATCAATTGTATATTTAATATGAATCACCAAGATGCAGTATACACAAAACACATATTGAAACAACAATTATTACATCTTTTGTAAAAAAAAAATATGGTATTGTACTTGATGAACTGTAAGGTTTTTAAGTTTGCTACAAGTGCAACTGATTGAGATTTCAAATGTCCACTCTTTTGATGAAGACCCTGTATATTGTAAATCAACTTCACTTGTTCCCCAAGCTAATTTACCCAAGCGCTCTGTGTGACTCCTGCCATATAAGAATTTCACAGGTCAGAAAAGCATTGTGAAGAATCCTAGAGGTCATTCAAAACATGTTAGCTTTCTAAGTGGTAAGCGGTTCCATCCAATTGTGGGAGGGAAAGAAAAAAGAAAGAAATTTTTTGCCTCTAATAGTCCCATTCCATGGGGAGATAAGATCTGACAAAAGCAGTAACAAAACTTTACAATATGTGGACCTGAACATATGTTGTTTGTTTCTGATTAAGACAGAGAAGGAGTGAGAGTGAGCCGAAGTCTATCTATATAATATACAAACACATACAACATATATCTGTGAATCATGCATCTATAGTATGTATGTATCTCTATATACAAAATATCTATCTATAGATGTATATAAATAACATAAATATAAACAATAGTGGTTTGTTGAACAGTACTGTAAATATATTGTGCCACTATTAAGGTGAAATCCGGGCACAATTTTATAGTCAATATAGATCTATCTATATGCATAGGAATGTAGAGAAATAATCTGATACTATGAACATACAATATTCTGGTGGGCAAGAATAATTTAAAGGTAGAAAATAGCATAAACTGTGTTTCCTAAGACACTTTTTAGCAAGACGTAGTACTTTGCCATGTACCAGCAGGTGTTTAAACTCTTTGCCTCTGATGTCCAAGGGGTTGATGCACATATAGTCCTGTGGCCTTACGTGGAATTTTAAAGCTGTAGTACCCTAGTGCACCCAGTCCCTGCCCTTCCACTTCCTAAACAAAAACCCCATGAAGTGCACATTTTAAAGATGCTAGACAGGAAGATTCGCACCTTCCATGCTAACAATGAGACATCTATACATGGAAGGGCTCCCAATGTGCAGATCCGCTGCGAATGATTGGAAGGCAAAATTCCCAAAGAAATAGGAGTTTTCCCTGATTAAGGAATTCAGGATCTGACTCTGTATTTAAAGGTAGTGACTTTATGCTGAGAAATACATACTATGATTTTTACTGTATTTTTAGGCCCTGTCTAAAATTATAGATGGGACCAAACCTCAAAGCTGTGATTTTGCTCTGAACTTGGCCAAACCCAGATCTGAGGTTTTGATTCACCACATTACAGAGTTCAGATCCAGGTCCTATTTTCCTCAAAGTGTTTGGATCTGGATCTGGATTTGATTTAGGCCTATGTCTATCTAAAACCAAAATGCTTCAGGATTTCTGTGACCTCTTTGCATTTTAAGTCTGCCAAAGTCCATGGTCTCAAAATGACTATAAACTAACTGACTGAAACTAAATCCTATGAAAATGAACGGCTACCCTGTTCCCACACAGAGAAAATCTGAGAAGGCTAAGTAGGAGAGGAGTATTTGTCAAAAAATCAAATTTTGGGGGTAGAGGGTTTCAACAAAATCAGTTATACCAAGAATATAACAAATTATAAAATAAATAAAATAAATAAAAATAAGCTTTGCTACCATCAAAAGCAAGATAGTATAAAATAGAAGACTGGTAGAAAAGAATGCTTAAGCAGTTTATAAGGATCTTATAAAGATATTTTTCATTACATTCAGAGTCCTCTATAAAAATATAGGATCCCTGCTCTTATCAGCACAGATCTTGCAGTGTATCATGCAGAGCAAGAAGTGGAATGTGGTTCTTATCTCAACTTGCAATAGAAAAACCAATAAATCTCAGAGAAGAGGCTAGAAGTGAATTATGAGGGCCTTACCCTCTTATTTATACAGTATATTTTTCTTTTGTAAGAATGATGGTGTTGATTTAAAAGTGTGGAGAGAAAGATAGAGAGTGGGAGAAAGTGAAGTGGAGAGTTTTTATCTTGTACAAGAAAATAATAGTTCTACACTTTCTGTTTTCCCTTCTCAGAAACACACAAACACATCCCCTCAAACAAACAAAAACTATCACCATTTTATCAACTGTGAAAACAACAATGAATCTGATACAGTAGAAAATATTTATAGCCTTCAAGCTGTTCATACAGCACAATGCTGTAGAATCTAGATAGAGAATACCAACCTGTTAAGAGGAGATGCTGAACTATAGGTAACAAAACCCCAACCCTAGCATGTGGGGTTATGGAATACCTGTGGGGAAAAGGGAACCCTTATCTTGGATTTGTCTTTCTCCTCCGTAACTATCTACTGAAGCCAGGGGAGATACACACCACAGGAGTTCCGATAGCTTTAGATCTGGAGTAATCCTAGCTATACTCAAATCTCAAAAAAGTTAACCAAAATGATCACAACACCCCCCTACTCCAATATTCATCTATAGGAAAAGCTAGGGGCTGTCTAAAAAGTGTGCCTGAGATAAAGGCAGCTTGTCTACTTGCCACTGCTGCAATGGGAATAAGACCATTATCACAATTTTCTAAGCAGAGATTCCTTCAGTGTCTAATTACTGTTCAGGTTAGTGGGAAAGGGAAAGGGGATGGAAATGTTCAGCCCCTTTCTGCTGTCTGATTAAAACCAGATCTGACGGCAATGAAGAGTTAATTGGAAGTTAACATAAACCCTTTTAAATATGCCTTAACAAAATGTTATTCAGCTAGAGAAGAAAGCAGACTCTTCTTCCCTATATGCTATATGTCAGATTTAAAGTTGAGTGGAGGATGGAAATTCATTTTTGCAAAGGGTTTTGGCATTTCTATATTAGGATTTGTTTCAGACTGGAAAAAAAACCCACATTTCCAAATTCTCCATGAAGGAAAATTTAAAAAAATTTTTTTGAATCAATTAATATATTTTGGTTCAATTTTGACTTTTTAATTGTATATTATAATTGATGAGATAATACATAATACATTTTAAAAGAAAAGTCATTTAAAAACAAAAAATTAAAAGGTTTAATTAAAAAAATGTCAAAATGACATATTTCAACATTGATGGAAATTTTCTGCTGGAAATGTCAGTTTTGCAAAGTGTTTTAACTTCTAAGGACCTGCATTTTCCAACCAGCTTTAGTGAAAATGTTGGAAGATCTGCTGGAACTCAGAGCATCTCTGTCATTCCCATACGATGAGTGGGAAAGTAGGGTTTAAACTGGCATTTAATAGCCAGTAAGAAAGTGGGTGAATCTATTTGAACTAGGAAACTGCTTCTGGACTCTGGAACTATAGAAGCCAAGTTATAGCTGAAGATGCTTTCTGAGCTGAACATTAGGAAAAAAGCATAGTTTAAAAAGTACTGACATCCCTTCATTTGCATCTGATTTTTATTATTGTTACTACAGAAGATACAAATGGAATCAGTATTTGACCCTTCAAGCTATTAGAATAATTAAAGTTTGTTATTTAAATAACAAGATATTGATGCAATTTATTAAGAAATAAAACTAGAAGTCAGACTCTCATCTGGTGTAATGCAGCATAACTCTATTAAAGTCAGCTTACACCCACCATGGATATGACCCAAAATAACTGTCTTCTGAAATCCAAATAAAGAATAAAGAATACAATGTATTTGAGACTCTGATCAATTGATTGTCATAAAGTAAGCTCTGTGCAGTTCTCTGCCTTCAAATCAGCCACTTGCACCTGCAAATGTGTTACTGATTGCTACAGTCTTGATTTGCGAATATAACTACGGCCTGGTCTACACTACGGGTTTAAACCAAATTTAGCAGCGTTAAACCGATTTAACCCTGCACTCGTCCACACAACAAGGCCTTTATATCGATATAAAGGGCTCTTTAAACTGGTTTCTGTACTCCTCCCCGACGAGAGGAGTAGTGCTGAAATCGGTATTGCAGATTAGGGTTAGTGTGGCCGCAAATCAACGGTATTGGTCTCTGGGCGGTATCCCACAGTGCACCATTGTGACCACTCTGGAAAGCAATCTGAACTCTGATGCACTGGCCAGGTAGAGAGGAAAAGCCCTGCAAACTTTTGAATTTCATTTCCTGTTTGCCCAGCGTGGAGTTCTGATCAGCACGGGTGGCGATGCAGTCTCAAATCCAAAAAGAGCTCCAGCATGGACCGTACGGGAGATACTGGATCTGATCATAGTATGGGGAGACAAATCTGTTCTATCATAGCTCCGTTACAGAAGATGACATGACAAAGCATTTGAAAAAATCTCCAGGCTATGATACAGAGTCCACAGCACAGTGCTGTGTGACAAGCATAACGGAAAGCCAAAGAATCAAATGAACAGTCATGGAGGGAGGGAGGGGGAACTGAGGACTCGAGCTATCCCACAGTTCCTGCAGTCTCCGAAAAGTATTTGCATTCTTGGCTGAACTCCCAATGGCTGAAGGGTCAAAAACATTGTCGCCAGTAGTTCAGGGAATATGTCATCAATTTACACAGACCCACAAAGAAAAGGGAAAAAAATCATTTCTCGCCACTTTTCAATGTCACTGTATGTCTACTGGATGCTACTGGTAGACGGGGTGCTGCAGTGCTAAACAGCAGCATCCTCTCCCCTCTCTTCCCTGGTGGCAGACGGTAGAGTACAAAATGACTGATAACCGTCCTCGTCATCATCCCATGAGTGCTCTTGGCTGGCCTCTGGTGAGGTCAGCCAGGGACGCCTGGGTAAAAATGGGAATGATTCTCTGTCATTCCTGGCAGACAGTACAAAATGCTGGGTAACCATCTTCATCATAGCAGCTGGAGCCTGAGCTCCATCAACACCTCCCCCCTTTTGTGTCTAAAGAAAAGATTCTGTACTGCCTGGACTATCATAGCAGCAGGAGGCTGTGTTCCTCTCCCCCCCACTCTTTAATGTCCTGCCTGGACTATCAAAGCAGCTGGAGGCTGCCTCCCCCTCACTTTATCTCACTAAAATGTCAGTGTTTCTTATTCCTGCATTCTTTATTACTTCATCACACAAATGGGGGGATGCTGCCACTGTAGCTCAGGAGGTGTGTGGGAAGAGGGAAGCAACAGGTGGGGTTGTTGCAGGGGCACCCCCTAGAATGGCATGCAGCTCATCATTTCTGCAGGATCTCTGGGGCTCTGACCCGGAGCGGCTGTGCTCTCTGGCTCTCTAGTAGACTTGTCCCATATTCTAGGCAGGACTGACTCTATTTTTAGACAAAATATAAAGAAGAGAATCACCCGGGGAGTCATTCCCATTTTTGTCCATGCGCCCCTGGCCGACCTCAGCGAGGCCAGCCAGGAGCACCCATGACAGCAGCAGACAGTACAAAATGCTTGATAACCGTCAACACCAATTCCCAATTGCAAAAGGTACAAAATGATTGAAAACTGTCATCTCATCACCAAATTACAATGGCAGACAGTGCAATAGGGATGGTAACCATCTCTGCTACCTTGCAAAGGCAAATGAAAGCTGCTATGTAGCACTGCAGTACCGCATCTGTCAGCAGCATCCAGCACACATACTGTGACAGCTCCATGGTTGCCATGCTATGGCATCTGCCAGGGCAATCCAGGGAAAAAGGGTGCAAAATGATTGTCTGCCGTTGCTTTCACAGAGGAATGATTGAGTGACGACATTTACCCAGAATCACCTGTGACACTGTTTTTGCACCATCATGCATTGGGATCTCAACCCAGAATTCCAATGGGAGGGGCAGACTGCGGGAACTATGGGATAGCTACAGGATAGCTACCCACAGTGCAACACTCCATAAATCGACACTAGCCTCGGTACGTGGATGCACACCACCGAATTATTGTGCTTTGTGTGGCCACGTGCACTCGACTTTATACAATCTGTTTTACAAAACCGGTGTATGTAAAATAGGAATAATCCTGTAGTGTTGACATACCCTATGTTACTTGTGTGCACTAAAATACTGTGTGCACTTGTGTGGTCCCACCTCTCACTTTGTGAAACTCAGGTCCTTAAATTCAAGTGTTTGGTTACTTTGAGTTTAAAAACTATTTTCTAAGGGATATGCCCTTTTCTTACCTCGGAAAAACCATTGTGATGTCTCTCAGGATGGTACTTTTGTATAAAATGCTAAGAAGGCCACAAGTCTGAATTTCCAGGTCAGTGTTTCTCAGCCTATGGGTTGTGGCCCCTTCATGAGTCAGTAACAGGTACTGTGGAATCCTTTTTCCCCTTCCTTCATTTTCAGCCTTTTGCTGAGGTACGTTTACATAGTAATATTCAACCAGCCTTGCGCAGATGCCAGAAATACTTCATAAACCACAGTGGGATGATTTTAGGGTGCATCTGAGGAAGGGCTGGTTGAATGTGAGGTCAAGATATGAAATATGCTTGAGAATGCCTGTCCCCAACGAGACAGCTGATCATTTAAAGCATAAAACTTGTGGTTCTTATTGTTGCTTTATTTTTAATTTTATTTTAAATGCATCTTTTGTGAGAAAGACAAGCTGGCCTTGTCTCATAGTCAAACACTCCCCCAGAACAAGCAAGCCTTTTTGTTAAATTACAGGAATGCTGAAAGAATTATGATGCCATTGGACAAAATCCTTTTGTTTTAAATAGTTGCCATTTTTCCATGAAGAAATCAGACACCTACTTGGTGTTTTCTTATAGTAAACATAAGGTCACCGAAAGGAAGCAGGCTAGATGAAAGATCAGCAAGCTATTAAATTACTTCCATCTGCAAACATTGTAAATCATGTAGACATAAAAAGAGAAGTTATGGTAAGAACTCTCAAGTGTCATATATTTGGACTTTAAAATGTTCTATTGAAAACTTTATTCTACTGCCAAAATTAAGAAACATGAATTTGTGACTCAGGAGCTGGACCATGTCAAAAGCATTTTATTTCAGAAATGTACTTCTCCCTCTCAGAGTCTTCCTCTTTCATCTTATGTGCAAAAGAAGTTCTAGGAATATTGACAATCCAGTATGATTTCTTTAGTATTTTTATTTTCTTACTTGCTAGCTTGAAACGTCTTCCAGTACAAGTTGGGTTACTTTCCTGATAACGATTAGAGCTATGTGAACTATTTACAGCAAACAGTCTATTGCCTTTTTCTGTTTGCAAATTATCCATGAATTGGTTTCATTATTTTACAGATGTTTCTTATTCACAATTAGTCAGTGAATGGTTAAAGCATACATATTTCACACTATGGATTTCTTGCACTTTCACTGTGTTGAACACTCTGGCTCCGAAGCAGCTAGGCACTTAAGCCTGTGTTTAACTTTAAGCATTTGAGTAGACCCACCAGGAGTCACCTTCAATTTACAGTATAGACCCCTAAATCTGTTGCTTTTAGTACTTGCTTTTCAGATTTCATGGTAGGTGTGTGATCATCTAGGTCACATGGGAGTTTTTATGCTTTCCTATTGGATGACTCCCCAAACCAGAATAACTTTCAAGATGGCTCTGTAAAATATTTCTGGTGTAACTACTCATGAAAATAACTATTTGTGACAACTTCTCTTTCCACAAGTATGAACATGGAAATCTAATAAAAGTAGTAGTGAATGTTGTTTAAAAAAATCATAAATATGTTTACACTTTCTTTTTTTTTAACTATCCACCCTCACAATGATATACAAGTATACATAAAAGGAGTAATCATTTTTCTTTGGGGACTGAATAATTTCAATATAGTTGAGAGGTTTGTTTGTTTTTTTATTTCCACAGCTATGTTGTTCCTTTTACTTCTGGACATTATATCTCCTTATCACATGTATTTCCCTCCTGGTTTATTGGATTTTCAGCCTAATTTCATTTAGGTTTAAGGAAGGAGCCCGTACTTACTTTTTCTTCCACAATGTGTTTTTATATCAAAGGCTTAATATGTTTTTGTGGATTTTTATTCATTCAGTACAGGATATTCATTGCAGGTATTGGCTGCACTGAGAGAAGGTGAATGTTGTGAGTCAGTGTTGAGGCCCTGCATATATAAATATAAAAAAGCTATATATGCACAGACCACAAATATAAACTTTTAACAAGGGTAACTCCTCTTCCCATTTGTCTGTTCCTTATGTGTATCAAACACATTATTTTAATATAACCAAGGAAAGGATGTTCCTGAAGTTGCCTTTCAATTGGATCTTGTATTTATCCATGCATAGAGAGAACCAAACTGTTTATTTATACATGTGGATCTTTATATTCACTACTCAGTTTGTATTGCATGCAAGCATCTAGGATTTTCTCTAGCAGAAGGAATACAAAGGCACACACTGAAGATAATGACAATAGGTGAAAGTTCTATTTGGCACTTGTCCATGCAGCCTGAAGATATTAACAAGGGGACCATAGAGAGAAATGCCAGATTTTTGTTCATCATTGTTATTGAGAGGTCTGGCTCCATGTTCAAGAATTTGTTTCCAACTAAAAGGACCTCCAGGAGTTTTCTTTGATTCTGACTTTGATGAGATCTCTCTAGCCCTCCCAAGAAGATGATGAAAAACAACAGTAAGGAAGAGTTCTAGAATCCTTCAAAGGAAAATTTCCCGTTTCTTTGGGCCATCTGTCTCCAAGGCTAAGTCCAGAAAATGAGATTGCTTTTTGGGGAAAGAAAGACCCTGACCAATGTGGCCAGCATCTGAATGCCAATGAATACAGTTTATGGGACACTAGAGTTATGTAACCCTAAAATATCCTATTTATTTAAACTATTTTTCATTTCAACTATTGTCTGTTTTCTAGAAAGATATTCCAAAGGGAGAAGAAATACCTTTACTTACCAGAATTTTATGAAATTGACAAAGGTTTCCCCATCTTGTTTTGTCCTGTAGTAGAGAAAAGAAGGTAATCTGAAAAGAATTCAAAGTGGAACTGTTTGAAACTTGGAATTCCTTTTTCACTGGAAATTTTGACATTTAAAAAAAGTGTTCCCTGCTAATAACTAGTTGTCTGCCATACGGCTAATGTCTCTCCATTGCCTTCTTTCCTTTGTTAAAGGACCAACACTATCTGTCGTAGAGGCATCTAGCATTTGTTTTCAGGTGACAACACTTCAGTTAGACTAGTAACTTCAAGATAGACTACTGGCTCTTTCCTTCCTATGTAGAAAACAGAGGAATAATTTAGCCTCATGTATCTCATGCTTCATTGGAGGAAAAACACACAAAGTGGCATCCTTAATTTACCTGATCAATCACATACTTTCTCCACAGATGTACAAACAATCCTCTCTTAGGGCTAGATTTTTGAAACAGATTTAAGGTAGGGGATCAACACTGTAATAAGAGGCTAAATCAGCAAGGTAGAATGGGGATATATGTGAAGGACCTTAAAGATAAAAACAAGAAGCATAATTTGTCCTCACAAATTACATGTGGGTTATGGGGGTTGTGTCCAATGTACTCAGGCACAAATAACAGTTGATGTGATCAAGTGAAATGTTATATCTTCTATTAGCGAAGAGCAGAGGAGAAAGGGGAACTATTTAGGGAAGGAGCCACTTATATCAATGATCAGTTCTTTCCATGTTTGACTCCAAATCTTGTAGAACTCTATGCTAATTGCTCATTCCAGCTATTACAACAGGTGTTATGTTAGAATGTGCGCTGCCGCCTCCCAGCACCCAGCCAGACTGTTGGGGAAGAAAGGAGGCATGTGAAGAGAAAACATGCTTTTTGCAAGTAAGGGAAAAAATTACTGGTCAACAAACACTGAATTTTAAGGGCAGCCACTCTATTAGAAAAATTCTGTGGAAATTGTTAAATGAGCTAATATGGCCAAATAACCCTAGGTAAAATCCTTGTCCCACTGAAGTCCAATGGGAATTTGGCCATTGACTTCAATGGGCCCAGACTTTCCATCCCTGTTTCCAAGAGCTCCTCCCAAGCACTCTGTGGCAGTCAGAGGATGGGAAGGAGAGTTGTTGTGATATAATAATCATCATCCTAGTCCCTGGAGCTTTCATAATATTCAAACAGTTTTGAGGCCTTGTCCAAACCAATTCCTTGTGGACTAGAGTGCACCTCACAGAACTACCATCACAATTGGCATTAATTGGTATCCTTGTTTACAGTCTCAGTAGGAAGAACAAGGACTGAATGAAGGTGGAGAAAGAGTTGCGATAATAGTAACGTTTCATTATTAACTTGTGTACCCCTTGTCTGTTTGTTGCTGACTCTGGTTGTCTTCTGTCTTAGGCTACGTCTAGACTACCCGCCATATTGGCGGGTTAAAATCGATTGCTCGGGTATCGATATATCGCATCTCATCTAGACGCGATATATCGATCCCCGAGCGCGCTTATATCGATTCCAGAACTCCACCAACCCCAACCGAGTTGCGGAATCGACAAGGGGAGCCGCGGACATCGATCCAGCGCAGTGAGGACCGGTGAGTAATCCGATCTTAGATATTCAACTTCAGCTACGTTATTCACGTAGCTGAAGTTGCGTATGTAAGATCAATTTCCCCCCGTAGTGTAGACCAGCCCTTATATTTAGATTATAAATTCTTTGAGGCTGTCTCTTTGTTCTGCAGTTGTGCAGCACCTAGCACAATGGGGCCATGATCCATGACTGGGACCTCTAGACACTATTGCAATACAGATAATCATCATAATCATCATCAGTCATCTAAGGAGCTATTATGCCTAGTGGTGACCCTTCAAGAATAGGGTGAAGTAACACTGCTGGGGTAGAGTCAGTTTAAAATGTCACAGCTCCCTCTAATCCATTCAAAGTGTTGCTACTTGGATTCTCTGCTTGGCTTGCCTCTCTGATCATATCAGCTCCCACTTGGAGTCCAGTCCACTGACTCCACTGATTCTCCCTGCATCCTTGCATCAAATGCAATCTCCTTGTTTTAACCTTTAATGTCTGTCACAACTTAATCTCATGCCACCCTGTTGATTTAGTAACTCACTGCAGTGTTAACTCCTGACTGTCTTCAGTAAACTCTTTCCCTCAGACACCTTCGTGTTTTCTCTCAAACAATCTCCTATAGATGAGGAAAATATCCTGACACAATCCATATCTTACAAATCCCTCCTTAAGACTTGTCTCCACTAGAATGCCTAGCAAACCCTGTCCGCATATTATTAGTGGGCAGATGGTGAGCTAAAGCTGTCCCTCTTCCCATTCCTCACATTATTCCTTCCTCACTCTTACTATCTTCCCCTTTCTGACCCTACCTCTAATTCCAATTTCCAAAATTTAAAAAGAAAAACAACTTACCATATAACTCACAAAGCTGAGCCAATGCTTCATCATTTCCATTTGCTTATATTTTGTATTGTCATCCTCTTCCCTTCATCTCTTTGGTGTCTTTTAGACTTTGTATCCTCCAGGACTGGGATCATCTCTCATCTATGTGGAGTGCATCATCCAGCACAATGGGGCCCCAGCCCCTATTGCCTTTGGTCACTACCAATAATAACAGTTCTGTATATATATTCTATGGCTAACCAGTGGTTTTAAAATATGATTAAACAGAGAACTTCATTCTCCAGCGCTGTCAATCCAATTCTTTTCACCAGTACATTAAATCGCTGAAAAAACATTTTAAAATAAAAATATTTTTCTTTTTTTCCCTCTTTCTGTGTCTCATGTAACAGGGTGATGAGTGCTATGGAGATGACTAAAAATAAAATAAGAGTTTATTAATAATATACTTGGCTTCAAGGGTATTATAAAGAAAATGAAATCAAAGGCATGCAGTGTTCATTGTGCCAGGTGCAAGTCACTACAGAATATTAAAACCAACAAATGTTTCCTTTTCCTTTTCCTTTTTATTTATTGAGTAAAAGATAAATTATTTGGATGTCAAGGAAATATAGCAGGGAAAAAATGACACCAGTGGCAAATAGTGGCCAATGTTGGCCAATAGTGGCTCATATTGTTTAACCATAGATGTTACAAAACTTTCCCAAAAAAATCCTTTGTCCTAGCTTTTCAAAGCCTATCCTATGGACTTTATGGAGCTACTGCAGCAACTGCAATTACTCTCTGCCCATTCTTCTTTAACAGCTGTGATTTTGTGCAATACTGCATTCAGACCAAACTTAAAGAGGAGTTCATTGCCCACTTTGGCAAACTGCACCCATTGAACCAGTGAAGGTGGCTATCATTCAGTGGGCTCTTACCACCACTGGTCTCCCTTGAGGACTCTGTGGGGTGAAAGCATCTTTAAGTGCTGTTGAGGACTCTAGTGGATCCCTGGCAGAAAAAATTGCTGCAACAATGAGTATAATCAGCATATCCCATGGCTGCTTTATCCATGTACGCTCCCTGGCCAGCACTGACCAATGTTTCAGGTTGTGCCAATAGACCTGTGTTTGAGGAGAGAATGCAACCAGTTTGCTTGCTGAGGTCAGGGACCCTGCACTATAGTTTACACCAACAGAAGTTGATATGGAACCTCATATGATTCAAGCCAACAGTCAACAAAGCTCGTCCAGCCTACACATTGCAGGCACAGAAGGCAACAATTTCCACAAACATTTCTCTATAGATATATTGGTCCTCTGGCTTCTTTATTTATATCACTTTGCTGCTTTAGTAGCCTACTTTGGAGTTGCTTTTTTAGGACACCCTCTCAGTTGGCCAGTAAGAATGAGGAATGGCTGCCTTCCATCCTCCCCCCCAAAACTAACCACTGCTACTCTATTGTATTGCACTGGCAAATGTTAACATGCTAGAGTTTGTTTGTAAACCCCCAGAACTCAGGGATGCCATATTTCCTTACATATAATTAGTGGCAAAACAGTACTGCATAGTGGAGTTCTGTGTCTGAGCCCACTTCCCATTTGTTCTTCAGTTTGACATATTTCTGTTTAAAATGTCACTTACGTTCTGCATTGGAATAAGATTCTTTGTCCTGATATGCACTTTTTGTTGTTCTACTTTGGGATTAGAGAGGAGGAGATGGTGACAGTGACAAAGGACGACAGAATGGTATCTCATGAATTGTTTACCGGAGCACCTGTTTCCCAGTAGCCACTATCTGAACCTGGTAGAAATATGTCTTTGATTTTTCTTTTATAACATGAACCATGAAATGTTGCCAGCCTATATATTTCTTTGCCAAATATCTAACATATTCTGCTGTTCATAGGATGACTGAAACTGATATCTTCTCCCTCTGCTTCTAGAGTGATGTTCCCTACATTTTCAAATTGAGTTTGGATTCCTTCCATAAAGATGTTATCTGACTAATATGGTACCTACTGTGATACATGTTAGGCACTGACTTCCCACCTGACCATTACAAACAGCTGCAGAAGAGTAACTAAACTGGCAATCTAATTCCAGTGAGTGGGAGGTCAATGCAACATCTGTCTTTCTTATCTTCTGCTTATTTGCACATGACTGTACTTTTTTTTTCTCTGTTAGTTGAAGAGTCTCTCAAGCGTGTAAGTGACTCCTGCTTCACTACGTTTTGCTAAGTCATCAGACTTCTGCAACTCATTTAGAACTTGTTTTATTTTAAACTGAGTGGCTAAAGTGGACACAGATTTTATGGATTATGCATTCCTAATATAATTCCACTGTTTTAGTTATGATAATGAAGTCATTGGGAAGCAGGATTATGGAATTTACGTGTGTGGTATGATACATGAATGTAGTCAGGCACCAATGTCTGACACAAAAATAACAGCACTAAGAAAGATAGGAGTAAGGGACAGCACACAGTTTTAGTGATAAGTGATTTATATGTTTTTCCCCCTGCAGTGCCAACAGCTGATTAGCATGGCCTTCAAGAAATATTAGCATCCAAGCTCATTTGAAAAATTTGGAATCACCAAGTCCTTGACTGCAATACTCTTACTTACAATAAGGAGTAGCTTGCTCCACAGAAGAGCCACTGTTTTCAGTGGGACTACTCAGGGTGGAAAGTACTATCCCAATATGTCCCTAAATGAAAATGTTTTTTCTAGTTTAATAAAGATATAAAGAAAAAAGTAGGAAAGGAGACCAATGATGGGATTTTCAACAGGGATTTTCACTTGAATAACAAAGGGACACAATTCCAGTTGAAAAAGTCAGTGGGATTATTGAGCTGCTAATTAGAACTGGGTGAAATTTTTTGGCCAAAACTTTTTTCAGCAAAAAATTCATATTAGGCAACATCAAAATGTTTCATGAGAAACATGAGAAAACTTAAAATGTTTTGTTTCTACATTTTCTAAAAGAAAAGTATTGATTTTTCAAATCAGAGTCTATTTTTGTTTCTAAATTAATGTAAAAAACACTTGAAATCTAAACAAAATATTTTGTTCAATACACATATTTTTTTAACTTACGATTTACTGAGGGAAAAGTTCTCTTTTTTAGAATTTCCAGCAATAAAAAGAGTCAATTATTCACACAGCTCTATTCCCACTTAGTTACTTAATCATTTAGTTGTTTTGGAAATTAACAACCTAATATCATATTTTGAAATGAAATTCCAATTTAACACTGATTAAAATTAAATAATTTTTTTTAAAAAAAAGCCATGATTACAGACAACATATTTCCAAAATGTTGCTGCTAGTTATCTTCAGTTTGGTAATTAACAGGCATTATCAAATACAAGAGGGAGAGGAATTTACTAGAGATAAAAGGAAGAAAGGTGAATGTAAAAGATGGAAACAAAGCTTGCAAGAAATACAAAGTGGGTTAGAAAATTGAAGAGATTATCCCAAATTAAAGAAGAATAAAATACTGTGGAGTGAAGATAATTTAGTCAGTAGAAATATACATATGAAATTATATTGATTAAAAAATGAAGAAACAGCCAGGCATGTTGTTGTTGTTGTTATTGTTTGTTGTTTAGGGTAAAAATAGGATAGTGAAAATAAGGAGTTTTTAAGCTCCTTCAAGCTTGCGAATGCCTTGCATATGTGGCAGGGTGGAGCTGGCTGAACTCAAAGCAGCTCTTTAACTCCTTGTTGTCCAGTGTGGGGTTTGTATACAGCTGGTAATAAATATGGGAAATATTTAAAAATTTGATTTGATTGAATGTTAAAGAGAGTTTGCCTGAGTAAAGACATCAGGACTCAGCCCAAAATAAGGCCTAAGAAAGTAATATTTAAATCACAGGTGAAAGTAAAAAACAAAAGAAGAAAGGAAGACAAGTCAAGAAAGGAAGTGATAGTCAGCGAGGATTTATAAAAGGAAAGTGCTGCTTAACAAGCAAAGCAATTTCTGAGGCACCAGAAATGGGAGTGGTTACGGGAGAAACAGTATAACAGACATCACTTCTTTGAACTTCAGATAGGGTTTTACTAAAGTAGCATAAATGGTTAGTGTATAAGGCTAGCAAAAAGATGTTGACAGTGAAATACTCATTGGGAAGAAAAACTTAGTAAGCAATCCTAGAGGATAGTGGTAAATGTTTAGAGAGCTGTTAGGATGGAAGTGGCAATGGAGTGTCACAGGAATCAATGCTGAGTTCAAATTTATTCACACTATACATCATTGAATTGGAGGCTAGAATGGGCCTGGCTCCTAAACTCACTGAAGTCAACTGAAGTCTTTCAATTAACTTCATTGGGTTTTGGATCAGGTCCAAAATGCAGGAAACTGTGAATATTTGCACATATTATAAACAGGGTGAGGATGGCCAATGTAAAATAAATGGAAGATTAGAGCCAAAGAATCAAGAAAGCATAGGACCAGGAGCAGAAAAGTGGCTTATGCAATTTACTGTACAAGAGAAAAATGGGAGAAGGGACAGTGCTCTGAGCAGTCCCCCAAAATGCAAAACATAGACCTGGAGGCAGATAAATGGGTCTCGTCCCCCCAGTTTCTTCAGTATGATGATTCCCAAACCAGCAGTGTCCATGTGTAGCAAATCAGTCTGACATTAAATGTGAATCATACTTTTAATCATCTCCATAATAACATCCGTGTTAAATTTTGTTTAAACCACATCAAATAAAGCCTTAAGCAAACTAATCTACTCTGGGTAAAATGTTGTGTGCTTTTATTGAGAAGCTGGAGTTGATGAACGGAATATTAAATAACATTCAGTAATTTTCCCACTCATGAGTTAATCTCTTTTCTTCCTGTTGATAGAGCTCATGCCTCACTTATCACAATGTCAGGCCCTTGATATAAGTTATTAAATCATTCTGAACATTTTTAAGATTACTCAATCAAACCTTGCAACTGCTTTATCTCATGTCATTTGTTTGATGACAGCTGTTACCTTTACAAAGTATGGATGACTCTAATTACAAAGTCAGGAAAATTCTGCAGTAACCAGTAATTAGCAACAAACACCTGGTTGGGTCTATGAAAGACAGGAGAGTAATCCCTCAACAAGTTGCCCCCTCCCCTCCACACACACCCTCGCCAAGAGAGGGAATTATATGAATATCAGGTTGTGCTGCTGGCAAAGTTTCAGCCCAGAAGAAGATACTGTTGAGCAAAATGGGAGGAGACATTACAGGCAAGAATATATTTCAGTGTATTGAGTGTTCTGTTACGTCAAAATATCATTAATAGTATTAAAGCAACAAAGAATAGATAAATACACAGAAATGGGAGTGCGGCATAGTAGGTAGGTACAAATCCAGGGAGAAGATTAAGACAAAGGTAAGGATGTTTCATAAAGCAGTTCTAAAGAGAGAGGTTGGGTACATTATTTTCCAGAGAATTTCTGTAATATTTATTCATGTTAAACAGGGTTAAGGGAGCGGATCCACTGGTTATTACTCAATTTGAATAAGGGCAGCAGAATCTTGCCCTAATTTTGGGGTCAGATTCTCATATATTGAATATCAAATTTCACCCCGTTCAGCAATCTGATCCTTTAGGCCTTTGTGGAGTCCCACTGAAATGAATCAGGCTCTGTACAAGTGTAACAATCCCTGTGTTTGAATCAGATTGCAGAATTCAGGCCCTACCTCTTCAGGAACATCATCTATCTATCTACTGAGAGTCAGATGAGTTCCATGTTACTTATTTATCAATCAATCAATCCCAAAAACTCACCTTTGGTTGGCTAACTCTGAAGAACTCTAATATACAATTTAACACAAACAAATGATGTTTGCAATGAAAAGATTGACTCTGGAGAAGAAATGGGTGTGGGCTCCAGGCCAGTGGAAGCTAAAACATGGTTATGTCAGCCCTGCTTCATATTGATTCAGTCATGGGGTGAAAGAAGGGAAAGAGGCCACAGAGAAGGATGATTGACACTCATTACTCATATCAGTCTGCATTACTTTCTGCAAGGTAATTCACAGAGCAGCTAATATTGCTTCCAGAGAGAAAAGGAGAAGCGAGAATGACAGACACATACTAACCCTTTGTCCCTCTAGACACCAAGTCAAGATGCCATAATTACAATATAGAAGAAAATAATAAAAGCAGAAAAGTAAAATAATATTAGAAAATCCATAATAATAATGACTAATACATTTGACATCTGGCACTATGTTGCATCTGTATAAGGTAATTGAGCTGACTAATTGAATTTGTGTTTCTTAATTTTCATAGCAAGGCTATGTTTAGTGCCTAAAATTAAACACAAGAGAATTTCTGAAAATTCAAAGCTCTCCAAGATGTTATTTCATGACATCCAGGAAATAGTTGGAATGAGACTTTGGAGGCTTAGCAGTAACATCCTAAAAACACATCATTTTACAATTTAACTAGAAAAAATTAAGGGCCAAACTCTGCCCTGACTTGGCTTCCCTTCTCCTTCCATTGTAAACTCACTTATGACTTCATTTTTGTGTCCCTTTTTTACCTCTTGCAGTCACACATCATGTCCAGCAGATAAGTGTAATTTATTTCTACACAAATAAAGCCAAAGTAATGATCATGGCCTGAGGAAAATTGTTCTAGTTCCCAAGCCAGAAAGGGAAGACAGTGGAGATTACAAATTAATACTGACAGAACCCGAGGAAGGCAGCACCCTTGGGAAACTTTAGCAAACAATGACTGACCACATCCTGGGAAAGTACATTATTGCCCAACTTAACACACAGATATCTTGCATAGATGTGACACATTCTCAATGGAGATCATAAGTCCAGTCCAGTAACTCTTTTATTAAGATGAGACTTTAGTAGGTGTCATATATTTAGTGTTACAAGAAACCCCAGCTGCATTTCAAAAATTATGCAAAGAGAAACTCAGCCAGCCTGCCACTTATAAAAAATTCCTTTCCACTCCTTCAGCATTCCCTCCACCTTCTAAAACAGCTCCACCCAATAGATGTCTTTTGTAGTACACCAAACCTAGGCTATTTCAGACAAGGGAGGGGAGCAAGTTCCAGAGTCCCAGAGTCTTAACAGAGAGGGGAGTGCAGCTTAAGCATCCCTGCTGACAGCAGCTAGGCAAGTGTGGCAGGTCTTAGGCTTTACAGCTCATAACCAACACATTAAGCTCCCCCTGGAGATCCATGGGCAGGCAGGTTTGATTCTGTTTTTTATTTGATTTCTGTTTCTGAGACCATATTTTATTTCGTTTTGGCCTTTTGTCCATATTTGTCACTTCCAATATCCATTTTGGAGGTTTCAATAATTGTCATAAGCTTTCACACAGGTAGGAGATTCTCTATACATGTGGATAAGTCTGGCTAAATAAAGTGTTTGCAGTCTAAACAGTTTATCACATGATATATTTTGCTAAATCTTCTGACTCAAGGTTATTTACTTATCCTAAGTTTTATTAGGCCTAATGTGTCCTTATGCTAACTATTACTACCACTAGTCTTCAAGCTACATACTTGGCCTCAGGTTCACTGAAAGGTCTATTTTAAAGTAATCTTAAAGTTTCTTTGTTTACTCCTACTTGCATTGTAGCTTTAGATTCATTTGCACTAATTTAGCAAGCATCTTAATTTTTCTCAGATATAAATGATTCTTTACATGATTATATGAGCTCAGGTCAAGGGTCAACACTACAAACCTGGGAGAGGTACAGTAATTCATAGACCTCTGCAGATTTGACAGAAGATTTGTAAAAAAAAAATTTCACAGAGCAGGCAGTGACATTATATCATCTAACTAAGAGCAAAGTATGACCTGTATCAGGCAGGGGGTCAGACTAGATGATCACAATGGACCTTCTGGTCTCGGAATCTATTAATCTATTAACTTTGTCTGGACAGAGGAACACCAAAAACTGTTTGAGTCACTGAGGGACAGACTGAGGGGAGGAGGGATAGGTCAGTGGTTTGAGCACTAGCCTGCTAAATCCAGCATTGTGAGTTCAATCCTTAAGGGGGCTACTTTGGGATCTGGGGCATAAATCAGTACTTGGTACTGCTAGTGAAGGCAGGGGGTTGGAATCAATGACTTTTCAGGGTCCCTTCCAGTTCCATGAGATAGGTATATCTCCATATATGACTTCTAAATCATAGAAATGTAGGGCTGGAAGGGACCTTGAGAAGTCATTAAGTTCAGCCCTCTGCACTGAGGCTAAATCTAGAGCATCCCTGACAGATGTTTGTCCTAGCTGTCCTTAAAAGCCTTCAGTAAAGGGGACTGGAAGCCTCTTCCAATACTACCCTTATAGTTAGAAAAAATTTCCTAATCTCTGACCTAAATGCCCCTTGCAGCATATTAAGCCCATTACTTCTTGTCTTACTTTTAGTGGACATGAAGAACAATTTATCACAGTCTTTTTTATAACAGCCCTTAACATGTTTGAAGATTGTTATCAGATTCCACCCTCTGTCTTCTTTTCTCAAGACTAATCATGCCCAGTTTTTTTAACCTTTCATCAGGTTTTTTAAACCCTTATCATTTTTGTTGCTCTCCTCTGGATTACCTCCTGTTTGTCTTTGTCTTTCCTAAACTGAGGTGCCCAAAATTGTACTCAGTACTCCAGTTGAGCCCCCACCTTGCCTTACAGATGACATTCCCGTTAATACTCCCCAGAATATTAGCCTTTTTCACAAATACATCACACTGTTGTCTTATATTCTACCTAGCCAATTATCCTCTGTTTTGTAGTTGTGCATTTGATTTTTCCTTTCTAAGTGAAGTAGCTTTGAATTTATCTTTATTGTGCTTAAATTCTCAGATTGGGCTTAAATTCCCATTTGTATCCCTTCTGTTCATGGCAACCAGTAATCTTTTAAAGGTTGCTGTTGGATTTGCATTTGAACAAATGGATGAGCTCAGTAGGTGCAGTAGGTCTTTTGAAGGTCACTAGTTTAATGAAAGGAAACTAGGTATTCAGCTACAGAACTAGAGTGACAGACTATTGTGGAGGACCTCAAGACTTATCACCCCAATTTACTAGGTAAAGAACTTATAATATATACAGATCATAGTGGATCTTTACAAAGCACAACCCAGAATGCTGCTTGTGGAGATGGATTCACAAACAGTCTGAATATACATTCCCGGTTCACCATAAACCTGGAAAGGAATACCTGGTTTCAGATACTCTCAGCTAGGTAAGGGCAGTGAGAACAGCCTTGTGAGGGCTTCTGGCAACAACAGTCACAAGACCTCAAAGTTACGTTGAGTGTGTCAGAAGATCTACTGAAGGAGACTCAGACTGGGGAGGTTCAACACAGTTCAGGAACAATTATCCATTGATCCTGCTACCAATGTGCTCATGTATGAAGGTACAGGATTGTCTTGCCAGCGAGATTACCGAAAATAGTACCAGAGTGTCTTCATGATAACAAAACAGCAGGGAACTTTGGGTATGAAAAGACACTAAGCCAGGTATCTGACAGATTGTTCTGTCTGGCATGGCTGCAGATGTTAAGGTCTGTCTTATCTGTCAAGAATGGAAAATGCCAGCAAGAAGAGGCAGAATGCCTTTAAGGAAAATTTCCCAACCTAGTAAGCCATGTGAATTCATACATGTTGACTTGAAAGGCCCAGTACCAGAAACACTTGCTGGAAATCAGTGTTTTCTGGTAGTGTATGATACCTCAAAGTATGTGGTGGTGCAACCACTGAAGGATAAAAGGATTGAGACAGTTATGGATGCTCTGATAAAACATGCAGTGTTGCAATTCAGCCCACCAGGCTGCATTTGCAGCGGTCAAGGGAAGAAATTTAAATCATGGTTGTTACACGAGGTTTACCAACAACCCCAGATAAGCAAGGGGAGGACCAGTGTTGGCCACCCTTCAAGTAATAGGAGAGTGGAAAGAGAAAACTGCATCAGTGGTTCTCTGCTTACAGTCTAGTCAGTGAAGACCAACAAGACTGGAATACGAAGTCACTTTTTGTCATCTTTGCATATAACACCAGCCAGCACTCAACTATCCATTACTTTCGTTATGAGATTATTTCTGGACTCCACAAACCCATGTTTCTGTGTTCAGGCAGCAAGAAATGGTAAAGCTACCTGCACCTGCACTGATGGGTGACGTGGCAGAGTCTTATATTAGTCACCCAAGGACAGCATTTCAGGGGGTATAGGAAGAGAATAGCTGGAAGTGAGTATGACAGGGAAAAGATGCCTGGATAAAGGAAAATTACATGCTGATTCAGGAAGAGAGACATTGTGGCTAGGCAACTGGAAATAATCCCAAACATAGTCCTTTTTGGAGGGGACCTTACACAGAGATTAAAAAATTAAACAACTTATCCTTGCTGATACAAAAAGCAAGAGCTTGCCCCTTTGTAGTGCAGCAAGAACTCATTCACAGATTTGTTGAAATAAAGGGGCAGGCAAACACTGGGGATACTCAATAACTATCTCATAGGGGAGAGGAGAAGGATATGGAGCTACCCCAGCAGGCTCCCGTGACTCGTAATGGGAGACCTGTTGTGGAAGAGTTCAGGGACTACAGCACACTTCCATCTTCAACAGTCTGTCCACCACAGATAGACCTGTCCTAGGGGACATGAACTCTGCACTCACTGATAATCTAGATCCAGCTATAGGTATGGAAGGGGCAGACGAACATGGAAACCTGTGTGGATGGCAGACTACCTGGATTCCTAGTAGTTACCATTGAAATTCTTATTCAACTAGTGGCAGGGGGTGGGGTGGGGGACATACTTGCAATGATTAGTGTAGACAGCACCTCCACCAATAGATGGTGTATATCCTTATCTTAGTATGAAGTTGTTGGCTTGTATGTTATTAAGTTGTTGATTTGACTGGTGGGAGTTAGCCTACAGGAAGTTCAGCCCTGCCTGTGTTTGGTGGAGTTAGTACTTATACTAATGAGGCTGTGTTTGACTGCTGACAGGCCCTCGACATTAAGCTGAAGAATTCAAAGTGCCAGTCAAGTGCCCACTGACTTATTTTGATGGCAGGCGACTGCCTCTCCACCTGGCTGATGATGACGCTGTTAAATGGCTGGGCACACATTACACATACACCAATGAGCACTTGTACTGTCCCAGTAAAACAGGGCCAAATTCTCTGCTGGCCTATATTCACTGAAGTCAGTGGGAGCCACACAGGGGCTCGGTGTCTCTGAAACAAAGCCATTTTTATTTAGGTGCCTCAATATGGATTTGGGAGCCTATCTTCAGGCACCAAGGTTTGAAAATTTGGGCCCCTGTGCTTTAAGTCTGGTGACATCTCAGTTTGGGTTGCAGAACACTCCTCTGAGGACACCATTTTAAATGCAACCTGCATAAAAAGGACACTACATCCCTTTATTTGGCTAGACAAACTGTCTATGGTGGTTTGAAGAAAACACGTTCTGTTTTCTAGGATGCTGGTGGATTTTTTTTTTCATCTCACTTACAATTTGCCCAATTGTTGAGTATACTGCAGCAGCTTTCTCACCTGTGATTATGTGTTCCACATCAAATTTGGGCCGGTCCTTAGGTCTCCTGGAGTTTCTTATTCTACTCTGATTTTTCTGGGATTTTTGTGACCATGCCTGTTCATCAAAAGTTGGAGTAAGAAATTGGTATTTTGAGTATTTTTCTTGATGCATCATGTGACCTCACTCCTCCTGAAGCTTTTTATTTATAATGTGTTCCCCTCTTGTCCCAAGACACATATATCTCTGTAGTGTGAAACACCAAAATGAGAAGGTAGCTTATTGCCACTGGCCTGTGACTGCTGGACTAATGGAATGTTTATATGAAGCATTTTTGCTGCTGTTATTGTAAAGGACCTTTAAATATAATTTTGCTAAAAGAGGTTAAACTACATCCTGACTAAGATGAACTGTTACCTCATAAAAAGTCTAAGAAGTAAAAAAGCGTTGCCTGATAAAAGGCTCAAATGTATGCCAGGGAAAAGGCAAGAGGAGAAAGACAGACATTGACTTCCAACAGCTTCCAACAGCTGCTGAACACTGTGCCACTTAAAGCTTCATAGCTCAGAAACACCACTTTTAGGCATGCATGCTCCAGGGGCTAGCAGTAGAAGTGCTAGGAAAAGAAGATTGAAAGAGATTTCCACAGAGTCAAAAAGAACCCAGAACACATGGGGCAGTGACATTTGATTTGTGACTCTTCAAGCTCCAAGTGGAGCTCTTGCCACCAAACTGATTAAATGAAAGGAGGGGCAGCTGTGCTGGTTTTCACTCACGTTAAACTGGCAGAACCAGGGCTCAGGAAAGTACCAGCATCTTCTTCTTGAATGTCATGTTTACCACTCCACCTGTCCAGCCCTTTTCTCTAAACATTAAGAGCACTGCTGTCTCAATTCCAAGCAGCATATGTACCTCCACCCGCTCCCCAAGAGCTGGAGGTGGAAGCTGGTGGCAGGGCATTTTCAGCGAGGGTCCTCCACTTTGGAATTCCTTTAATTCCTTTATGCAAAAAAAGAATGATCTGTTGAACATCAGGGCATATTACAAGACTATCTAGCTTCCCAGGCTTTCTCTGAATGGATATTCAATACAGTGATTGGAGCATGTGATGGGCTGAGGATGGTGATTTTATTTTGGGTAAGTGGAGGAAATTTCTCTTTTGGAAATCCTTTTCTATTTTTTAATTGATCTATTTATGTGGACTCAATTTATGTGTTTTTATTAAATTAGTATGTGTGAAGGAGCAGAAAAACTGCTGCCTGGCACAGCAGGGATTAAAGAAAACCTATGGACTCAGCTAGCCCCACCCCACTGTACCTGCAGCCAGTAGCAGGTCTGGAGGGGGGAGAAAGGAAGGGAGCCTGGCTTTACTAGGGGCTCTCTGGCAAGGAAGCAGAGCTCTCTGTTTCCTTGCCTGAAAGGGACAGATCAGCGACTGGCCAGCCATCACAGCCACTGGCGGCAAGTAAGCCTTCCCCTGCCAATGGGAGCCTGCATCTAAGCCCCAACAGTGGAGTAATAGAACTAATGGGGCCACACCCCAAACTAAAGAGACTCTAATAAGAAGTAGCCCAGGGAAGCAGGTTTTAAAACATAATCCCTCCCCCCACCCAGCAGAGAAGCAGACCCTCAACCCCTGTTTCAGGGTTGAACTGCATTGGGCCTGGGGAAGGTCCAGTCTCCCTCCAACCCCTCTGACCAGCGATCTAGCCACGAGGCCACCTGGCCACCAAAGGCTCTATCACAAGTGGTGGAGAATGCAGGCATCACCCTAGTCCCTGCTGAAGGGATTTTTTTTAAATGCCCAAATAAAAGGAAAGCTCTTGGATGGAAATGGAACAGCTGCTGAAATGAATGGCCAAGCAAAACACCCACCATCAACAGCAACAGCAGCAACTTTTGCAGCAGATGGCCACGCAGCAGAAGCAGCTAATTTGCAAGTCGACAGCCCAGCAGCAGCTGGTCCAGCAGGTGGCCTCTATATTGCAACCTAGTGCTCCAGCAGAGTTGGCTAACCCCGCCCTGCCCCAAGATGCGGTCTGATGATGAAGGTTTAGAGAAACTACCGCCTGGCACAGAAGGAGTTAAAGAAAACCTGTGGGCTCAGCTAGCCCCACCAATGCCAGGCCTGGAAGGGGAGAAAAGGAGGGAGCCTGGCTCAGTTGGGGGCTGTCTGGCAAGAAAGCAGGAGCTCTTTGTTTGCCTGCCAGAAGGGACCAGTTACTAGCCAGCCAACACAGCCACTGGAAGCAAGTAAGTCTTCCCCTGCCCATGGGAGCCTGCAGCTAAGCCCAAACTGTGTGGTAATTGAACTAGAGGAGCCACACACCAAACTAAAGAGACTCTAATAAGAAATAGTCCAGGGAAGTGGGTCTTGAAACTTCACCCTCCCTCCCCATGCAGCACAGAAGCAGACCCATCAAACCTTGTTTAGGAGTTGAATTACACAGGGCCCTGGGAAGGGTCCGGGTCCCCCTCAAAACCCTCTGACCAATGATCTAGCCACTAGGCTGCCTGGCCACAGAGGGATCTATCACAGTATGTTATCTAGAGGTCTGGACAGGTGACACTAATTTACTGAAACTAAATAACAGAAAATTCAAAGGCTGTGCTTCCAGAGTTGTGGGGAGGGTAGAAGATTAATGCTGGAATCAGGATATGTTAAACCAAATAAAAGGGGAAAGGTAAATATTTCCCCAACAGAAAAATGCTGAGGAAACTATGGAAGAATTTTCTGGTGTTACAATGGATAGCACAATCAGGCTCGTTATTAATTAAAGTATCTCTTCAAGGTAGTATTTTAAATATAAATACTACTGTTGTATTAAAAGCTGGTACTTTCTGTTACTTCCACTTTGCTCCTCAAGGCACACCACTAGATTTATGGAACATATGCCATGCTTACTATTTCCTATCTGAAGATAATGTTTATGTTGAGTGAATGAGTAATGCAATCGGTATACTGTATATTGAACTAAACACTACTAGTAGTTAAGTTATAGTCAAAACAGAGCACTGAACACTGGAAAAGCCATGGACTTCTTTGAACCACCCAGTGCTAAAATTAACCTTCTGTTTCCAGTGCCATCTCTTTAACAGCCCTAACCAGAGCAATTCATAGAAGTGCAGAGTCATCAGAACATTGTCCATCACTATTCCTTTGGCATAATTTATTTTTAAAGACAGCAAGAGCAGATGATGCAATTTACTGGGGGAAACCATTACAGTTTCTTTTCAAACTAATTTAGGATGAAAATCAAACCATTTGATATTTAAAAAAACATATATTTTATCTGCAGCATAATTCCATGGATGTTAATGACCCTTCTGCCTCCATATTGTAAATGGACAGACAAGTTCAAAATTTCCCTACAAAGGAAATCAGCTGGGAACTTACTGTTGAGAACCACATGTTATTTCACATTTCATTAAGCTCTAATGACAGATATGAAGAAGAAACTTCATCTCATTGTAACGCAGATCACATGCATGCTTTGTCTGAAGTCACACTGACAAGTGCTCTAGAAACCACACTGAAAACCTTTGTTTGAATTCGGAGAGCTCTTGTCATGATCAGAGAACATAACAGCAAAACTGATTGCCCAAGCCCGGTCTCACTCAAGCCAATGAGAACACTGAAAGCAGGAACAGGCCCTAGACATATCAATTTGCGAATCGCTCCTCTCCTGTAAATCAGGCTTTGATCTAATAATCCTGCTTATCTTCTGATCTTGTCAGCTAATAAATAATATCTGATACATGTGACAAAACAAGTCATCCACTTCGTAACACTTGTTTAAATATAATTTGAAATGTTTTAAATGGTAATGTTGAGGGCATTGTATTATTATTTATTAAAGGGACCGAAGGTGTATGAGACAATTCACAGAAGATGTAGTCCTTGCCTCAAAGAAATCATTATGTGGCCAGATTCTTTTCTGTGCCAAGAACCACTGCACGCACAGAAAATGAGGGGGTGAGTGCTGCCAAGCAACCAGTTCTGGCCACCAGATTATCAAACTTCCCCGCCCCCAGTTCCAGCACAAGTTAGTAGTCTAGTCTTCAAAGGTCTTTATGGCACTTGAGAATCGATGAAATGTAAGTTGACTCTTCCCTGCTGCCAACATGCCTACTACTGACAACTTCCTTTGGCTGCTACAGAATTTTTATAACTAAAAAAGACCTGAATGTGTTTTTTTTAACTTTAAAAATTTCAGAAATATCTCATCTGATCGTCCCAAGTTTTTTTTCAAGGACCCTCTCTCAGGGGTGTTCAGGCTAACTGAACTGGTAATGGTGCTAACCGTTTAACAACCCCCCCTTTCCCCCAGTAGTCATTGAACTTAAATAAGTATTAACAAAACTAAACAAAACAGTGTGACTAAAACTTTCTTCCACTCTTAATGGTTCAGTTTCCATGTTTGTGGCTCTTGTAATGTCATCACTTCACTGCCTCTCCCATTATGGCAGAGCCTTCCATGGCAGGTAAGACCTGAAATTCTAGGGTAAAAAAGAAGCCGTTTAAAAAAAAATCAAAAACAAACAAAAAAACAACAGCAAACTAGCAAGCCAAAAAGGTCATGAGCTGCAATTATTTTTCCCTTTGCAGATGACCTTTAATAAATTTGAAATGTAAATGCTAAACAATAATAAATAGAAATTGACACTGCTCAAGACCTTATAGTAGCAAACTCAATATATCACACAGCAATCTTGATGCAGAAATTGCTGGGTGAAGTTCCATGACCTGCATAATGCAGAAGATCAGACTAGATTATCATAATGAACCCTTCTGGCCTTACAATCTGTTAATATGGCTATTATATTTTTAAACTATTTACTTTCAAAAAAGATGAGCTTGTAGAGCTAAAAATACAAAAAAAATGTTTGTTTACGTATCCAGTTTGTTTTAAAAGTAACCTAAATTATGTTTCACAAATGTGATGGTATTTGTTTTTCAGGAACTGGCAACAATTTCACATATTTGTTTTGGAAGTTAATACTACAACATATGCTTCTGTCATGGACATATCAACAAACCGTGTTTATACTGCATTATATGCTTTTCTAACGCACCACAGCTGAGGCCTGATTGAGGCTGTAGCCTTAAGTGACTGTAAACCAAACAATTATTTTTGAGACCTAATGTGCATGCTTCCTAATGATTCATAACATTAAACTCTCACTTGGTAGGGCAGCAAAAACTTTCCTGTTTGCTCCAGGCATAAAAAAAAATTAAGGAACATTTTATTAAGTAGTCATGGGTGACCAAAATGCAATTTAAAATATTAACAGTATTTGCTCAGCATTTCTTACTTACTGTAAATTGTTTCCAGGATGTTTGTTTGGAAATTTATTAGATTATGCATCACATGCAATACCAATGTAGGCCAAATTCACTGCTGTAATACTTGGCACTGCAATTGGTTATGCTTATTTCAGCAGCATTTAAAAATAGCTAGTTCTTTATGCAAGCAAGAATAAAGGTAATTTCAATCTATGGTTCTTTCTTCCACATGCATCAGCATTAAATGAGTTGCAACAGAAGTTATTTATGATTTTCTGCCTTGCAATTTGTTATGGCCATATTTTTTACTTCTACAACAAAAGCAAATCAATTTTTTCTTTTATTCTTTCTTTCAATGTAAAAGTGAATTTAATTTTTGGTATAGGGATCAGATTAACATCGCTAGAAAATTCTCTATACACAGCTAATGAACATAAGAACATAAGAACGGCCACACCGGGTCAGACCAAAGGTCCATCTAGCCCAGTATCTGTCTACCAACAGTGGCCAATGCCAGGTGCCCCAGAGGAAGTGAAGCTAACAGGCAATGATCAACTGATCTCTCTCCTGCCATCCATCTCCATCCTCTGATGAACAGAGGCTAGGGACACCATTCTTTACCCTTCCTGGCTAATAGCCATTTATGGACTTAGCCACCATGAATTTATCCAGTTCCCTTTTAAATATTGTTATAGTCCCAGCCTTCACAACCTCCTCAGGTAAGGAGTTCCACAAGTTGACTGTGCGCTGTGTGAAGAAGAACTTCCTTTTATTTGTTTTAAACCTGCTACCTATTAATTTCATTTGGTGACCCCTAGTTCTTGTATTATGGGAATAAGTAAATAACTTCTCCTTATCCACTTTCTCTACATCACTCACGATTTTATATACCTCTATCATATCCCCCCTTAGTCTCCTCTTTTCCAAGCTGAAGAGGCCTAGCCTCTTTAATCTTTCCTCATATGGGACCCTCTCCAAACCCCTAATCATTTTAGTTGCCCTTTTCTGAACCTTTTCTAGTGCAAGTATATCTTTTTTGAGGTGAGGAAACCACATCTGTACACAGTATTCGAGATGTGGGCATACCATGGATTTATATAAGGGCAATAAGATATTCTCAGTCTTATTCTCTATCCCCTTTTTAATGATTCCTAACATCTTGTTCGCTTTTTTGACCGCCTCTGCACACTGCGTGGACATCTTCAGAGAACTATCCACGATGACTCCAAGATCTTTTTCCTAACTCATTGTAGCTAAATTAGCCCCCATCATATTGTCTGTATAGTTGGGGTTATTTTTTCCAATGTGCATTACTTTACATTTATCCACATGAAATTTCACTTGCCATTTTGTTGCCCAATCTCTTAGTTTTATGAGATCTTTTTGAAGTTCTTCATAATCTGCTTTGGTCTTAACTATCTTGAGTAGTTTAGTATCATCTGCAAACTTTCCCACCTCACTATTTGTCCCTTGCTCCAGATCATTAATGAATAAATTGAATAGGATTGGTCCTAGGACTGACCCCTGGGGAACACCACTAGTTACCCCTCTCCATTCTGAGAATTTACTATTAATTCCTACCCTTTGTTCCCTGTCTTTCAGCCAGTTCTCAATCCATGAAAGGATCTTCCCTTTTATCCCATGACAGCTTAATTTACATAAGAGCCTTTGGTGAGGGACTTTGTCAAAGGCTTTCTGGAAATCTAAGTACACTATGTCCACTGGATTCCCCTTGTCCACATGTTTGTTGACCCCTTCAAAGAACTCTAATAGATTAGTAAGACACGATTTCCCTTTACAGAAACCATGTTGGCCATTGCTCAACAGTTTGTTTTTCTATGTGTCTGACAATTTTATTCTTAACTATTGTTTCGACTAATTTGCCCGATAGCGACGTTAGACTTACCGGTCTGTAATTGCCGGGATCACCTCTAGAGCCCTTTTTAAATATTAGTGTTACATTAGCTAACTTCCAGTCATTGGGTACCGAAGCCGATTTAAAGGACAGGTTACAACCCTTAGTTAATAGTTCCGCAACTTCACATTTAAGTTCTTTCAGAACTCTTGGGTGAATGCCATCTGGTCCCGGTGACTTGTTAATGTTGAGTTTATCAATCAATTCCAAAACCTCCTCTAGTGACACTTCAGTCTGTAACAGTTCCTCAGATTTGTCATCTACAAAAGCCGGCTCAGGTTTGGGAATCTCCCTAACATCCTCAGCTGTGAAGACTGAAGCAAAGAATCCATTTAGTTTCTCCGCAATGACTTTATCGTCTTTAAGCGCTCCTTTTGCATTTTAATCGTCAAGGGGCCCCACTGGTTTTTTAGCAGGCTTCCTGCTTCTGATGTACTTAAAAAATATTTTGTTATTACCTTTGGAGTTTTTGGCTAGCCGTTCTTCAAACTCCTCTTTGACTTTTCTTATTACACTCTTGCACTTAAGCTGGCAGTGTTTATGCTCCTTTCTATTTGCCTGACTAGGATTTGACTTCCACTTTTTAAAGGAAGTCTTTTTATCTCTCACTGCTTCTTTTACATGGTGGTTAAGCCACGGTGGCTCTTTTTTAGTCCTTTTACTGTGTTTCTTAATTTGGGGTATACATTAAAGTTGGGCCTCTATTATGATGTCTTTAAAAAGGGCCCATGCAACTTGCAGGGATTTCACTTTAGTCACTGTACCTTTTAACTTTTGTTTAACTAACCTCCTCATTTTTGTATAGTTCCCTCTTTTGAAATTAAATGCCACAGTGTTGGGCTGTTGAGGTGTTCTTCCCTCCACAGGGATGTTGAACGCTATTGTATTACGGTCACTATTTCCAAGCGGTTCTGCTATAGTTACCTCTTGGACCAGCTCCTTGGACTAGCAAGCTTCCTTATGCTCCAGCAACAACATGTCTCAAAGATGACCTGAAAGTACCTCTTTTTCTTCTTCTTTCTTGCCACTTCCACATTCAGATTTGGCAATTTTTATAACCTTTCTTCTAAACTTATGATTGTATGCCTGGCTGTTGTGCTAATTAATCTCTCTTAGGTCTGCTGATATCTGGTCCATGTATAAAGTCCTTGGCCTCCACCTAGGTTATCTTCCATTTGCCTGAAAGTACCATTTTAGAGATTTATTTGTGTATTGTATTGCTGTAGCATCCTGAGGCCTCAGTCAGGGATCAGGTTCCTTTTGTGCTAGGTATTGTACAAATACAGATGAAGAGACAGATAACCATATATTTTATATGGAAGAGTATGTGAGGGATAGAGATGCATGTGCAAGTGTCTTCAACTGTAAACACATCTTGTGCCACATGGATTATTCTCTTGTGATAGAAGGTGTTTCACCCAGCAGAGAAGCTGGAATTCTCTGCAGTGCCATAGCCTGACTTGTGAGGTTGATGGACTATAGAAATTAAGGAACATATAATTTTATTAAGTGTTATTTTTAGCATAGGTTGAGTTCTGACTGGAGAAACAGTTCTTCACCTCTCTGGAAGGAAATGGAATTTTTAGGTATAGTTAGAACAGTTGTAGCAAAATAAACTGTTGAGGTTCTTTTCTAGGGGAAAAAAGTGCTAGTTTTAGTTCTGCTACTTCCATTTTTTCAGAACATTTTGCTTATCGATGTAACCCAAACCAGACTATAAACTGCACTGGATTACATGTTAAGTTAAAATAACTACTCAAAAGTTCAGAGGCAAAACTCCCATTGACTTGAGTAGGGGCAGGTTTTTAAACAAAATGATTTTGCTTACTTTATTTGAAGCTTTTGAGTGCACAAATTTGCACGAACGTCTCACAGACATAAGTTTTCATTTGAGATTTCTGACGTGTCCTGCTTTCTCTCAAGCCTGAACTGTCATTATAAAAAATTCTTTTTTACAATTTTTAGGACACTTATTCTAGTCCTTGATAGAAAAGTGAGTCCATGTTCTTTCCTATGATATGGCCACTTCATGCTACTCTGGATCCAGCTAACTGGGAATGCCACTATTATATTCATAAAAACAATGAGGAGTCCGGTAGCACCTTAAAGACTAACCAATTTACTTGGGCATAAGCTTTTGTGGGTAAAAAAAACCACTTTGTTGCATGGAGCGAAAATTAGAGATACAGGCATAAATATATATTGGCACATGAAGAGCACATGACTTGTCTGTAGTTAGCATAAATGTCACCTATGCACAGTATCGAGAGTTTACTTTCTTTGTCAAACACTTCACTACCATATAGACAATTTACTAATATGATTTTCATAACTTTTCAGAATATGCAAGATAAATTAAATATGAATTATTCATGATAATCTGTTTCAGAAACATTATTCTCAAATAATGTTCTTCTGTTGATCTGCTACTGTCATATTCACTTTCAATACCAATCCAACTATACTCAGAAGCAGTGTAAATGATTTAATGAGATCCAGTTGCTGAAGTTGTTTAAAAAATCTAGAACTTCAGCAACCTTACACTGCAAAGACAGAAATTCTGTAAAATAGATTATTGGATCAGGTACATCTAGCCATCCCATAAAGTTATCAAGACAGTACAAATCAGATCATAAAAATTATGGTATAAAAGTGAACAAATCACAGTTTATTTGGGTTCACAGCTTTGAATGTGACACATAAATATTGAATTCCATCAGTGTTCTAGGTACTGTGCAGACATACAAGAAGATAACAGTTCTTATCACAAACAGATTAATGTCTACTTCAGAGATAGAGAAAACAGTTCAGATACATAATACACCAAGTGATGGTACAAAGCTTGAGAGGATGGAGATATATTGCATTGTTAAAATGTTTTATAGTGGAATAATTTTTGTGTCAGAAGGAATTTAAAAGAGAAGAGGCAGGTCATTTAATGACTAAGAAAAGGAAGACAGATCCAAGTGCAAAAAGGTATGAAGATGAGTAAAGAAGGAAGATACTGATTGTGCCCTGTCATCTCTCGAAGAGTAGAAACTTTGCAATTTCCAGACCCTCACTGCTCACAAGGGAACAGGCAGGAAACATGGAAGGGTATGTTAGGGATAGAGATGCATGTGCAAGAGTCTTCAACTGTAAACAAATCTTGTGCTACATGGATTATTCTTTTGTGGCAGAAAGTGTTTCACCCAGCAGAGAAGCTGGAATTCTCTGCAGTGCCATAGTCCTGTCTTGTCAGGTTGAGAAACTACAGAAGGAGCACATAATTTTAATAAGTGTTATTTTTAGCATAGGTTCTGTTCTGACAGTAGAAACAGGCTGCCATTTTGTCTTTTCCTAGAATACAAACCAAGATGAGGATGACTATTAGTTCTTTGTTCTTGGACATGAGCATGAATGAAACCCAGGAGAATGAGAGGTAGGAACATTCAATCAGAAGCAGTTCAGGATTCTAACTGGTGAAGAAATGTGGGTTGGAAAGAGCCAGGAAAATATGACAGAAAAGTATTCATAAATATTCTTCTGAAAGAAAGCCATGAACTCACTTTTATGGTATCTACAACCCTTTTTATTATTTTCCCTGATGAGAGATTCAATATGTCTATGTTTGTAACCATTTTTATTCACTGTACCAGTAACATTTGTGCAAACAGCACAACCATTTAGGGAGTAGGTTGCATTTGTGTATGCATTGGTATTCTTGCATGAATGAGCTTATTTATATGTGGATGAGTGTATTTACATTGGATATTCACATTAGTGTGTATTTACCTGGTCCTCTGATATAAACATGCAATTAACTGATGGAAATGAAACATGAGAAAATTGCATGTAAAGTCAGCTGATTTACACATTTCTCTCTCCCTCAGTCAAGAAGGAATCCAGCCATTTTAAAATATGGAATCTGTAAAACACATAAATGTAGTATTCTTTTTGTGTAGTGGAGGAGAGGAACAATATGTTAAATGTCCTAATATTCCCAGTGTTTGCTTACCTCTTGCTATGTCTCCCTCCCTAATGATTTGTTCAAGCACTGCTCCTCTTTACAGAGATTATAGAGGTTAGGTCACCCAATCAGGAAAAAAATAATATATTTTATGCTTTAGGTAAATGATCACACAGACTGAATGCCAAATTCCAACTACTCAAATGAACTCTCTCTAGGATTCAAACACTCCTAGTCCCAAATATATTTGCAATAACTAAATTGTCAAACAATTATGAACAAACAAATATATAAAATACATTATCAGATTGTGTAATTTGTGAACAGAAAATTAGTTCAACAGCTCCAGTTCTCAGTCAACCTTTGGGGATCCCATGTGTCTTGTCATAAGAACAAAAGAACAGCCATATCGAGTCCAACCAAAGGTCCATCCAGCCCAGTATCCTGTGACCAGTGCCAGGTGCTTCAGAGGGAATGAACAAAACAGGTAATCATCAAGTGATCCATCCCCTGTTGCCCATTCCCAGCTTCTGATAAACAGAAGGTTTGCATCCCTGTTCATCTTGGCTAATAGCCGTTGATGGACCTATCCTCCATGAACTTATCTAGTTCTTTTTTGAACTGTTATAGTCTTCATCTTCATGGCATCATATCTGTGTCTATCATTTAAAATGTAAGATCTTTGAGTCAGAGATTAGTCTTATTCGCTTGTTGTACAGCACCAGGCATATCATCCACCCTTAATAAATAAAATACAATACTAATCATGGTAGCTGGACAGTTAGTAATTCCACATTACCAAGTTTTTATGGTATATAGGCACAAGTGTAATCTATTTGTCTAATCCAGATGTTTATAACACATTGATCAATGTGGTACTTTATTATTCTTATTTACTAGTTCTACTACAATAGCACTTAGGAGTCTGAGTCATAGACAAGGACTTCATTGTGCTATGTGCTATACAAACAAACAGAGAACAAAAAGATGGTCCCTGCCGTAAACAGCTCACAATTGAAGTAGAAGACTGGTGACTAGACAGCTAACACAGTACAAGATAGAACATATACCAAATGTAGTGTGGACCCTAGAAGAGGGATATTATCTAATTCTGTTTGCTCCTATGATATAATGATTCACATGCTAGGTGGATTTTTAGAAATCTCTATGTTCTATTTAAATCTTGTATGTTTCCATTCTGAATTTGGACTAACAGCTAACTCCACCCATATTGACTAAATAGAAATTCTCCTGAATAGTCATGTGCTTCTGATAACTAAACTTGGCAATTACTCAGAATTTTAGCAGTCATAATTAGAGAATAACTATGAGATATATTTGTGACTAAGTTTGACTTAGTTCTTGCTGATTTCCGAGGTGTCAGACTTCTCAGGATATCTTTTGCGAACAGGGGGGTTCGAGAGGGAGTTTGGAAGGGGAGTGGGAAAGGGGTGAGATACACTTGCCATTCTTTAAAACCTTTAACCTAAACTATAATCAAAACTTCTTGATTTAAACAAAAAGCCTAACATTAACTTAGGTAGCTATAGGAGAGAATGCAGGCAGAAGCCCAGCAGCAGAGTGGGAACTATCCTGTTTATTGCACCGAGTGCAGCATGTATGATTACCTGCCCTATGGGCGGGTGGTGTGTGTGTGCATTTGGTGAAGGGAGCTCCTGGTCCTCAGATACCATCTCTTGATACAGGAGAGAAGGAATCACCCCCAACAGTTAAGGAGGCGAAGCCTCATACCCCTAAGGCTGGGAGGTCTGCTGCCACCACTGATAATAAGAAACGTAGGGTAGTGGTGGTTGGAGACTCTCTGCTGAGGGGGACGGAGACACCCATCTGTCGCCCTGACCGTTCATCCCGGGAGGTATGCTGCCTGCCAGGGGCCTGTATCCGAGATGTTACAGAGGCATTGTCGAAGATTATCCGGCCTTCTGACTACTATCCCATGCTACTCATCCATGTGGGTACAAATGATACTGTGAGGTGTGACACTGAGCAGATCAAGAGTGACTACAGGGCTCTGGGAGTACGGGTTAAGGAGTTTGGAGCGCAGGTGGTATTCTCTTCGATTCTTCCTGTCGAAGGTAGGGGCCCGGGCAGAGACAGATGCATCGTGGAGGTGAATGCCTGGCTGCGAAGATGGTGTCGCCAGGAGGGCTTTGGCTTCCTCGACCACGGGATGCTATTCGAGGAAGGACTGCTAGGCACAGATGGCGTTCACCTTTCGAAGAGGGGAAAGGCCTTATTTGCGCACAGACTGGCTAACCTAGTAAGGAGGGCTTTAAACTAGGTTCGACGGGGACAGGAGAGCAAACCCCACAGGTAAGTGGGGAACAAGACCTGGGAGATGGGTTGGAAACAGGAGGGAGCACGGGCTATAATGGCAGAGAGAAAGGAGGGTCAGGGCAAAGCTGGGAGGCAAGATCAAACCAGTATCTTAGATGCCTATATACAAATGCAAGAAGTATGGGTAATAAGCAGGAAGAACTGGAAGTGCTAATAAATAAATACAACTATGACATTGTTGGCATTACTGAAACTTGGTGGGATAATACACACGTCTGGAATGTTGGTGTGGATAGGTATAGTTTGCTCAGGAAGGATAGACAGGGGAAAAAGGGTGGAGGTGTTGCCTTATATATTAAAAATGTACACACTTGGACTGAGGTAGAGATGGACATAGGAGATGGGAGTGTTGAGAGTCTCTGGGTTAGGCTAAAAGGGGTAAAAAACACGGGTGATGTCATGCTGGGAGTCTACTACAGGCCACCTAATCAGGTGGAAGAGGTGGTTGAGGCTTTTTTCAAACAACTAACAAAAGCATCCAAAGCCCAAGATTTGGTGGTGATGGGGGACTTCAACTATCCAGATATATGTTGGGAAAATAACACCGCGAGGCACAGACTATCCAACAAGTTCCTGGACTGCATTGCAGACAACTTTTTATTTCAGAAAGTTGAAAAAGCTACTAGCGGGGAAGCTGTTCTAGACTTGATTTTAACAAATAGGGAAGAACTCGTTGAGAATTTGAAAGTAGAAGGAAGCTTGGGTGAAAGTGATCATGAAATAATAGAGTTTGCAATTCTAAGGAAGGGTAGAAGGGAGTACAGCAAAATAGAGACAATGGATTTCAGGAAGGCGGACTTTGGTAAGCTCAGAGAGCTGATAGGTAAGGTCCCATGGGAATCAAGACTGAGGGGAAAAACAACTGAGGAGAGTTGGCAGTTTTTCAAAGGGACGCTATTAAGGGCCCAAAAGCAAGCTATTCCAATGGTTAGGAAAGATAGAAAATGTGGCAAAAGACCACCTTGGCTTAACCACAAGATCTTGCGTGACCTACAAAATAAAAAGGCATCATATAAAAAATGGAAACTAGGTCAGATTACAAAGGAGGAATATAGGCAAATAACACAGGAATGCAGAGGCAAGATTAGAAAGGCAAAGGCACAAAATGAGCTCAAACTAGCTATGGGAATAAAGGGAAACAAGAAGACTTTTTATCAATACATTAGAAGCAAGAGGAAGACCAAGGACAGGGTAGGCCCACTGCTCAGTGAGGAGGGGGAAACAGTAACGGGAGACTTGGAAATGGCAGAGATGCTTAATGACTTCTTTGTTTCGGTCTTCACTGAGAAGTCTGAAGGAATGTCTAATATAGTGAATGCTTACGGGAAGAGGGTAGGTTTAGAAGATAAAATAAAAAAAGAGCAAGTAAAAAATCACTTAGAAAAGTTAGATGCCTGCAAGTCACCAGGGCCTGATGAAATGCATCCTAAAATACTCAAGGAGTTAATAGAGGAGGTATCTGAGCCTCTAGCTATTATCTTTGGGAAATCATGGGAGACGGGGGAGATTCCAGAAGACTGGAAGGGGGCAAATATAGTGCCCATCTATAAAAACGGAAATAAAAACAACCCAGGAAACTACAGACCAGTTAGTTTAACTTCTGTGCCAGGGAAGATAATGGAGCAGATAATTAAAGAAATCATCTGCAAACACTTGGAACGTGGTAAGGTGATAGGGAATAGCCAGCATGGATTTGTAAAGAACAAATCGTGCCATACTCCTCAAACTAATCTGATAGCATTCTTTGATAGGATAACGAGCCTTGTGGATAAGGGAGAAGCGGTGGATGTGATATACCTAGACTTTAGTAAGGCATTTGATACGGTCTCACATGATATTCTTATAGATAAACTGGGAAAGTAAAATTTCGATGGGGCTACTATAAGGAGGGTGCATAACTGGCTGGATAACCGTACTCAGAGAGTAGTTATTAATGGCTCCCAATCCTGCTGGAAAGGTATAACAATTGGGGTTCCGCAGGGGTCTGTTTTGGGACCGGCTCTGTTCAATATCTTCATCAGCGATTTAGATGTTGGCATAGAAAGTACGCTTATTAAGTTTGCGGACGATACCAAACTGGGAGGGATTGCAACTGCTTTGGAGGACAGGGTCAAAATTCAAAACGATCTGGACAAATTGGAGAAATGGTCTGAGGTAAACAGGATGAAGTTCAATAAAGATAAATGCAAAGTGCTCCACTTAGGAAGGAACAATCAGTTTCACACATACAGAATGGGAGGAGACTGTCTAGGAAGGAGTATGGCAGAAAGAGATCTAGGGGTCATAGTGGACCACAAGCTTAATATTAGTCAACAGTGTGATACTGTTGCAAAAAAAGCAAATGTGATTCTGGGTTGCATTAACAGGTGTGTTGTAAACAAGACACGAGAAGTCATTCTTCCGCTTTACTCTGCGCTGGTTAGGCCTCAACTGGAGTATTGTGTCCAGTTCTGGGCACCGCATTTCAAGAAAGACGTGGAAAAACTGGAGAGGGTCCAGAGAAGAGCAACGAGAATGATTAAAGGTCTTGAGAACATGACCTATGAAGGAAGGCTGAAGGAATTGGGTTTGTTTAGTTTGGAAAAGAGAAGACTGAGAGGGGACATGATAGCAGTTTTCAGGTATCTAAAAGGGTGTCATCAGGAGGAGGGAGAAAACTTGTTCACCTTAGCCTCCAATGATAGAACAAGAAGCAATGGGCTTAAACTGCAGCAAGGGAGATTTAGGTTGGACATTAGGAAAAAGTTCCTAACTGTCAGGGTAGTTAAACATTGGAATAGATTGCCTAGGGAAGTTGTGGAATCTCCATCTCTGGAGATATTTAAGAGTAGGTAAGATAAATGTCTATTAGGGATAGTCTAGACAGTATTTGGTCCTGCCATGAGGGCAGGGGACTGGACTCAATGACCTCTCGAGGTCCCTTCCAGTCCTAGAGTCTGAGTCTATGAGTCTATGGGCTTTGGAGGCCATGGTGGCAGAACTGGAAGGGCTAAGGAAGCAGAGAGGTATGTTGATGAGGCCTTCCTGGACACTGTAGATTTGTCTCACCTCTGGTCAGACAGCCCCTGCACTGTTAAGCAGGATGAAAGGCTCAGGGAAGGAGAGCAGTCAACGGGAGCAGAGAGAAACCTTCCCACAGTTGGGACCCTCCTTCCAGATGATGTTGGCGCATCCTCTCGCACTGAGGTTACCTCTCCGGTGGAGGGAACTCCAGTCATTAGGAAAAGGTAGGTGTTAGTAATGGGAGGTTCTATCATTAGAAACATAGATAGCTGGGTTTGTGTTGAACGGGAGAACCGTATGGTGACTTGCCTGCCTGGTGTGAAGGCTGCAGAACTCTCGAGGCATCTAGATAGACTTATATGTAGAGCTGGGGAGTAGCCGCTAGTCGTGGTACATGTAGGTACCAATGACATAGGGAATGATAGGAGAGATGTCCTGGAGGCCAGGACACTAGGCTGCTAGGAAAGAGACTGAAATCCTGCACCTCTATGGTAGCGTTCTCAGAAATGCTTCCAGTTCCACATGCAGGGCCAAGTAGGCAGACAGATCTTCAGAGTCTCAATGCATGGATGAGATGATGGTATAGAAAGGAGGGGTTTAGATTTATTAGGAACTGGAGAAACTTTTGGGATGGGAGGAGCCTATACAGGAAGGATGGGCTCCACCTAAACCAAAGTGGATCCAGACTGCTAGCACTTAACATTAAAAAGGTTGCAGAGCAGTTTTTAAACTAAGAGATGGGGGAAAGCCGATTGCTGCAGCGGAGCATGTGGATTGGACAGAGACTTCTGTTAGAGGAGAGTCTATTGACAGAGATTCTCCTGGTTTTAGTGAGAAGGAGAGGATGGAAGAGTATAAAAGTATGGGCCAGATCAGATGAGAAACATTCACAGAAAAAAGAATCTGACACATTAGAAAAGGGCCGACAAATAAACAGTGACAAGTTTTTAAAGTGCTTGTACACAAATGCTAGAAGTGTGCCACCTATTGAATCAACAGCCCTACTTTTTTTAGTCTCTTAGTGATCTTTGAAGGTCTCCTATCCAAGTAATCAGTCTCGACCCTGCATTGCTTCCAAAAGCTGAATAGATCACAACCTATGGTGGTCCCCAAATAAGCAGAGCTGTAATAAAACAATCAGAAGTCAAAAACGTCACTGTATGGGTTCCACTTCACATCATGGCAGACTTGGAGGTTTGGTATATTAGGTACATGCTACTATTTATTATTATTCAATATGCTTTTAAGTGTGCTATATTGTACATGCTGATGTTGATTATTATAGAATATTTCCTGAATTATGGAGTCCACACATTTAACATATAAAGAGGCTGAAAAAATATTTTGGTATTATAGAAAATCCTAGCCTAATTTACAATAATTCAGTAATTTCCTGGTCACAAATCAAGGGCCTTGATAGTTATAAGGCCTGATATCTGCCTTTGGGAACCAAATGTTAAGTATATTTGTCTTTATATTAAGAATTTAAGATGCTGTCAACAAAAATTGGGTAGTCAAAGCACATACATAGCAATGACCTAATCCATTGCTCATTGGAGTGAATAGAAGGGCTCCCAATTAGAAAGAGAGAGTGTTGGATCAGCCCCAAAGATTCCAGTGGTGGAATGACTCTTTATGCATTGTGAATAGTACCCAATGAACACTGAAGTCACTGAGGTCTATTCAAAGTTAAGCACATGCATAAGTCATTGAACATTTGGGGCCTGAGTTAGAAAGGGCCCTTCATCCAGTCCATAGCACTTTAACTGAAAAGTAAGTTAACGTCTCTTAAAAGCCAAAAGAATCATAGCCTGTGTGGCAAAAGGATAAACAAAAGAATAAAGTTAGTGAGCAGCTCACATGTCATTCTAGAGACCTTTGAGAATTTTGATTATTACGTTTATATTTTAATTACTGTGGACAAACTTGATTTTTGTTACGCTCAGCCAATAGAGTAGCAATATGTAATTTCCTACAACATATAATCTGTGACTTGAGTCATCACAATCTGCCCCCATGGAAATACTTATTCCTATTGAAAACATACTATTTGGGGGGCTCTTTGCATAAATGCACAGGAGATGGTTCTTGTCTGAAACACAATTTCCTTTTAAGCTAATGGTAACTTTAACTGAGTCCCAATGAGCCCACTTGCCACTATGCTTTCAAATTTTCATTTCCACTTTTGTTCTTTCTCAGCCCAGTATTGATGTGTGGTTGAGGGGGAGGGGAGTCCTATATTTAGCAAGGTACAATAATTAAAATGTTAAAAGCAAAACACTGAACTAGAAAGACTATCTACATGAGCTCCTCTAGCCCAGCTATGGTTCGGCAACTTGAACAATATATTTCATTTTCTTACACTCAACTATTCCTGATCAGTGGAGCTTTGAAAATCCACAGAGAGCACCTAATCTCTTCATGTGTTCGTTTTCCTGCTGGCTTCTTAAACTCCTGGCATTTAGAAAAGTGGTGGCGGTTTTTTGGGCCCTGAGAAGCTTCACACAGCCTCACTTCAAGGAATTTATTTTCCCTCTCTTCCTAATCTTTTCAGCCACCCAAAAAAATTCCATATCCTGGACCAAACCCAAAACTTCTGGTGAAGGTTACAGTTCACTATACTCACCTGGATCTCATTGAAAAGTCTTAGCTGGCTAATGCTTCCTAATGCTTCCCATCAGGAGAGAATAAGCAGTGGAAGGGAGAAAGGGTGGCTCAATGGAAAGGATGAAGGAGAGGAAGAGAATGGGGGAAAAGTACTTTGGGCCACACATAAAAGCTTTGTTTTCTTTTAATGGAATTATTTAATCTCCTAGATCAAGACAGCCCTGAACTTTTGGGGAAATTTGGATCCAAATCTGGCTTTGAACTTTGCACTTTAGGCTCAACTCCATTGCAAATACATTGTCCCCCTTCCATATTGAACTTGTTTCCTGAGTCTCCTTTTTTTGTACATAAACAGAAGGTAAATAGCACTTTTCATTGTTCAGCATAGCCTGAAAAGCAGGCCAGTGCCAGTGTGAAGGATCATGAGGTAACTGCTGTTATGCTCTTCAACATGGAAAACAGAGATGACATGCTGGCTGCTTTTCACCCAAGGCACAACACCTTTGTCCAAGCGATAACTAACAGGTGGGTGGCTACAACTTGTCAGTAGGTTTTGCCTGCTCAGCCCAAGCTCGAGATAAGCAACTGCTTATAAATCAATCAAGTAAGACTTCATTGTTCTGTAAACCACATCTCTGTCTTTAATAACTTGGAAATGACAGCCACAGTACCACATTAGTATGCTGGCTGTAGATACACAAATGGTAGTTATAAAATGTCCAAAAGTAATAGAAAATAAGATTAGAAATGACTTTTAGCCACAAGGCTTCCCTCAGGCAAAGGAAGGCAAAATGTAAGACTTCAGCTTAGTGGGTTTAATTAGTTTGTTTCTGTCATTTGGCTGATATTTATTATTTATTCATTTAGTTTTATAGATGTTTAATGGCTTTCCAAACAATATAAACATTCCAAACCAAGAAAACTCCACTTTGCATCACTCCATTATTTTTTCTCTCCCAAGCTTTGTGTACGATCTTTTAAATTTTTCTGTAATTATTAATTATTTTTATTGCAGTAATGCTTAAAAGTCACAATCAAGAATTAATCCCTATTGGGCCAGGAACTGTATACAGATAGTAAGGATATGGCCTTATTTAATATATAAAATATATGGCCTCAAGGCCTTATTTAATATGTAAAAGTAGGATAAAGCATGTTAAAATAAATTATTTTGTACTGGGATGAGTAGCTTACCATGTTCATCACATCAAAATAGTTGTTTGGTTTAAATTCATCATCACAAGGTCAAGGAATTACAATTGGGAGAATAGCCAAAGGTGCCGGTTCTGTAAATTTCTCCTGAATCTCTTGTAAAAATGAAACTTTCAGAACAAGAGCGATCTTGAGTTGTAGTGATTGTTATCATCATGAAGGTGGTGCTGATGCTGGAGCATCCTCTCTTTGCTTTCGTTCCTAGATTGTGCACATTATGACTACTCTTATTGTCTCTTCATTCTCTTCCCTTCCCATCTTCCTGGGTTCTCTAGTTCTACTGATTCCTTACTCATTTTGTCTTCTGTTTTTCCCACCAGCCGCTTATCTACTCTTGTGAAATACCATAGTCAGTTAGAAACAAGAGAGCTTACAACCAAAGCACAAAACCTTTTTTGAGCAAGAGTCGTCAGTGAGATAAATCTTCAGCAGAGTAATTGTACCTTAATCTTCACTAGAGTTTTAATTCAGGTTATGGAATGTTTCATTCTCTCCAGTGTATTCAGACAACGCAGCCAGGAATTCTTTTGACAGTAATTAATAAATTACTTAAGATATTACTTATGTCACTTAGGAGACTTGAAGCAAAATTACGGGGTTTAATAATAGATATATTTCCCATCTTATATATCATAAAATTGTCCTATCATGCCAAGACTATCATGCAAGGCTTATGTATAGAACATTATTATATTATAATATATACTTTACAGAACTTGTGCAGTTCCTGAGAAAAATCATAATAATCATCTCTAATTTCCTCACATTGAATTTTGTTTTTCATTGTCAAGCCATCCCTCCCCAAACTGATCACTGAATGCCAGTATGACACCAGGCCTCAGCCAGACCATCTTGTTTTTTTCATAATTAGATTGCATTATCTATGTTTTGTAATATCACTAGGATACTTGGTAGACCTCTAGATAAGACCTCCAGATAAGAAATATGAGTTTTAGCAGTATGACTAGCACTTTATCTTTGGTTGACTTTATAGATGTCTCCCACTTCCAGAATGTACCTTTCTTTAATATCAGCATAACACAGGGAAGAGGTCATTGGAATGTCAGCTGATTGAAACAGTGATGCTCTACGGAAGTGATTTGAACCTTGATGGAATAAATATTTCTTATTTCACCTAACACCAAGGAGGAAATGTCATCCAGTGCAAAAATATGGAGGAGAATTCAATCCATCTCTTTACTATTTTAAATTATTAAAGTACAGATAATTTAATCCAGTTTAGGCTTTATCTTGATCTTAAATATGTAACTGGGGAAAGAATTTAGGTCATTAGGTGATCCAAGTTACATTGCTTTTGTTTTAGCTGCATAACATTTCACCGATTGACCATGAATCTGTGCTTCATTAAGATCAGATTGTAGAACATGTGATTTCTTCCAGTAATGGTGTATCATTTGCCAGCAACAAAAGAAACATTATGCATGAAGGAGAAGGAAAAAGGGACTGAAGTTGAACCCGTGAGGAACAACCCTTCTGTTCTGAACTAAACCAGACGTAATCCAATGTAACAAGGCAATCTGCTTTCTCTTCATGGGGACTTTAACAACGAATTATTGATGTGCTCTTGTTAATCATTCTGAGGTTTTTTTAGGTGACAGGAGACTATGATATGCCTTGTCATATGCCATAGTCAGGTAAAATAACAATATTATAATACATTCCACTGAGGATGCTACCAAAGAGCAAATGAGAAATTAATATGTAGCTGTAATATATGCTAATGTCTCATATGCAGCAGTTAATAGACAGAAGATGAAAGTATGGAGATCTGCAAAGACACCAATTTTCACAGGTCATGTTAATAATTATTTCTTCGTGTCACAGCATTATCACTTTATAAAGATTCCAGGCTATTCTTGTCCTAAGATTTTGTTCCATCTCCCTAAAGCTACTGGTTAAATAGCTTTCTTGTTCTTTTTTTCCTCTTCTTGATGGACAACTTTCCACTTCATATCTTTTCCTACACCAGCCTTATAAATATTAAAGGAACTCTGTCAAGACTGGTCAACCTAAGATTAGACCTACCAACTTTGGTTTGGTTTGCAAGATGGCACATTGTCCCTCTACTCTGCCTGTCCACTCTGTTCTTGTGAGCAAATAAGATACTAGAATTTACAAGAATCCTCTCCTTGCAACAGGATTCTTGTAAATATCAATTTATTGCCTGATCACTAAACAAAACGCAGAGTGAAAGATTGCTCTATGTCATTCAGTGTGAGGGTTTGGAGAAGAATTCAATCCAATTTCTTTACTATTTTAAGCTACCAAAGTAAAGATAATTTAATCCGGTTTGGGTTTTTCTCCATCTGTAAATATGTAATTGAGGAAAGAATTTAGGCCATAAGGTGATCTGCATCACAGAATGGAACAGAATGACAGAGTGAAGGGGGTCAGTGTGGTCTGCATGTGCCAGTGACTGCAAAGTAACACAATGCTCAGGTATAATGACTGTTAGTCCCAGAACAGTTCCATATTTTCAACACACACACTCCTATCCCTGTCCCCCTGTTTTTAATCCATCGCCCCATCTCCACCTCCTATCTCTGACCCTCTTTGGTCCCATCCCCTTCCCTGCTGCCTTCTGTCTTTTTCTCCCTTCTATTACAACAACCGTCCTCCCATGTGGGTCCTGTCTCTGTTTCCCCTCTCTATTCAACACCCCTTTGCATTTGAGTCAGGCTGAATCTCCTCCTCTTCAGAGCCTGGGCACTAGGGTAGCCAACTGCCACTCGGTGAAAGTCTCTAAATGGTAAAAAACAAAAAAAAATCTCCAAACTCCAGAGAGACTGTATTATCAGAGTATAGCCAGCTGAGTGATAATTTTCTCTCGGTGGACATAGTCATGGGGTAGGAAGACCCTGTGTTTTGTTCAAAACTTGCACTATAGGCAAGACTAAGGAAAGAGGGGGTTCTGGGTGTGTGGGAGGTGCATGGGTCTGGGTGGTTGGTGCCTGCTAGAGTTGGGGGATGCAGAAGGCTAGGTGTCCTGGGGGATGAAAGGGGATGGAAGATGCTGAGTGCCTAGCAGAGGAGATCATGCAGGGGGCACACGGAGGCACATGTCCCCCCCCCAGATTTCTGCTAGGGTTTATATGTCCTGCCCTGAACCCCACTACATACCACCAGAACCTTTAAATGGTGCCCTCTCCCACCACTATCAATAGTTACACATCATCTCTGGTACCTTGGGGGATGCAGGGAGCTGGGTAAATGGTGGGGGCTGGGTATGGGGCTGGGTTGTGGATACTATCTATATGGGAAATTCATGGTGACCAGGGGTAGTGGGTAACTGTCTGTGGCAGGGGGGGATGTGCAGTGTCTGGGGATGACAGGGGGTAGGTGCTGGGATGCCACCGGTTCATTCTCACCTCCTCCCTTCCATACACCCCTGTTAGGGTGAAAACCAGGTGCCTTGCCACAAGGGCACAACCAGAAGTTTCCTAAGGAGGGAGAACAAGAAAGCATGCATGTGTATGGGGATCCCCCCATTCACATTGTCATGACCTCTCCCCCCTTTCCCTCCCTTCCTCTTCCCTCCCACCAGAAAGATTGGGACTGGCCAGGATTTCACCCCCCACTTCACTCCATTCCCATGAAAGGGACCCCAGCAGGCTAGACCCTTTCCCCCCTCCTCGCCACTACCCTTCCAGGCCCCCTCATTGCACCCCTGCCTTTCTGCATCCACTTCTTGCCTGCTGAACCCAGTGAGATCATTGGAACCCAGAGGCTCTATCCTCTGCACTGCTGCTTCCAGTACATCAATGGGGATGGGCTATGCTATGGCTGCTGAGTGTTGCTGCCTACACATATACAAGTGCCCACCCTGACCCCTCCTCTCACTCCCCCCCACCAAATCTGGTGCCCCTGAAGTGCACATGTGCAGACTTCTGAACTCCAGGCAAGCTGACTGAACTGCCAGAACTGAAGCCCCCTGTCCAACCCAGGCAAAAAGCAAAGGCGTCAACAGACTGTTGACAGATTTATTTAAAAGTCACTATTTAGCAACTTGTCACAATAACCAGCAGTGGAGACACTGAGAGCTCAGGAAAGAAACTCTCTGCCCTCTTTGTACAGAGCTCTTCCAGGGGTACATCAACTCATCTAGATATTTGCCTAGTTTTACAACAGGCTACATAAAAAGCACTAGCGAAGTAAGTGCAAATTAAAATTTCATACAGACACATATTTGTCCATATACTATATTCTGAAATGTAAGTACAATATTTATATTCCAATTGATTTATTTTATAATTGTATCGTAAAACTAAGAAAGTAAGCAATTGTTCAGTAAGTGTGCTGCGACACTTGTATATTTTTATGTCTGATTTTGTAAGTTTTTTAAGTGAGGTGAAACTTGGGGGTACTCAAGACAAATCAGACTCCGAATGGGGTACAGTCATCTGGAAAGGTTGAGAGTCACTGGCTTAGAATTACAGTAGTCTGTGTACTCTCTCTAGCACAGGAATTGCCCCTCTCTCTGATCTTTACACCACTCACCCTTGGGAACAGAAGAGTTCCTTCCATCGTTCCCCTCACTGAGACCCTGAGTAAGGGTCCAGGCAGGATCAAACCCAGAATAATTTTATTAGAGCTGCTCATAAAATGGCTCCAGATTTTCATGACCATTTTTTATAAAAAGTTTGATCCAATTTTTCACTGAAATTTTCCAAAGTTTTGCTGTTCTACATTTTTTTGTATAATAATCTTCTCCTTTTCTATCCTTCTATGGAAGATATTTATATCATTGCCAGATCATGTAAATAAGGGTACCAGGATGAGCTCCTTAAATCTCAGTGGAACTATGACAATTTACACCAACTAAAGATCTGCCCTTTTGTCTTTTGCTGATTGCTCTCTTTTAAGGATAGTATCAGAGAGGTAGCCGTGCTAGTCTGGATCTGCAAAAGCAGCAAAAAATCCTGTGGCACCTTATAGACTAACAGACTTTTGGAGCATGAGCTTTTGTGGGTGAATACCCACTTCACATGCATCTGATGAAGTGGGTATTCACCCACGAAAGCTCATGCTCCAAAACGTCTGTTAGTCTATTAGGTGCCACAGGATTCTTTTAAGGATAAGATTTAATGACAGCTCTGGCCGGTGATTTGCCAGTCTCAACTTCAAATTAATTCCCCCTTTTTTTTAGATAGAAAAGATAAAACATTTTCTTATAACAATAATGAACCGAATTAATGTCCCTATTCTTTTTTACAAATTAAAGATGCATTACACTGTACTTTAGTAAATGTCACAGGGAATAATGATATTCTTGACTGACATCTTCAGCCATTAGCAGAAGTGTCCTGCAGCTGCCTTTGGTCATTTGGTCAGTAATTTATAAGGTATTCAAGATATAGCTTTTTTGTGAGAATTCTGATTCAGAGGCGGTAGGCTTCAAGCTTGTTCTGCATTCTAGACCACTTTCTCTGTATGAGCTACCTTTTTTCCTACTCCTTTGTCTCTCTGGCTCTTTTAAAAGATCTGTTTTTCTCACAGAACCAGAGTCTGGGGGATTCACTTTCTTTCCAGTGGTTTTGTTGTTTATGTATTAACTTTTTTTGTTTCTATTGCTGTGGCATCAAAGTACATTGATTCAAAATAGTTTAAAAAGTACTCTACAAATAATAGAATGTTATCACCATTATTGGTTATATGTTAGAATATACGGCCCATTTTTGCAAGGACCATTAACAACCACAAATTAACCAAAAGCTAATCTAGTAAATATACCTTAGATTGTGCTCTGAAGACAATCATCTTGGGATCTAGCAACCCACAAAGCAGCAGGAGTTCCATAGGTGAGAGCCCTTCTCGCGGCTAGTTCTGGAGAGTTAAATTCCAGGAACTGAGGGAAAATCATCCCAGCAAATCTTAAATTGTGGAAGGGTGACTGTGACAGAGTATAAGGGAGATAGCAGTGTCCCAGAGCTTTAAACGTTGTTAACTATATCTTGACCTGCAACCAAAATTGAACTGGAAACCAATTCAGAGTTTTGAGCACAGATCTCATGTACTCATAATGTCTTCCCCACTTAGAAGATGAGCAGCTATATTTTATCTGAGCTGAAGCTTCTAGAAAGGCAGGCCTGAGCAGACCACATGGTTTAGCACAGGTGGGTATGAATCTAACCTGATGGTGACAAAGTTACACTGTCCACATTAGAGAGAAGCCAGGCTACAACCTGTTAGCCACCTGTAGGAGAAGGTTGTAAGAGCCACGGTTGCTATCTTTGGCTGCAGGATTGGGTCTCAACAATCCAACCGTACTTGTGTCAGGTAGAGCCAAAGAGCCAAAGAAAACTTATAAAATAGCCTTTTCATATCTCAACTTTCTAGCATGTCTATAATCTCGTGCCTTTCCAGGAGGAAGGAAAGTGCTGGCTCAGTGTAACAAACAATGAGTATCCTCATCCCAACATATAAAGTTCTTGCTTCCAGATCTCCAGGGCTATGGGATATCAGACTTAAACTGTGATAGCTGTGGGTTTAGGAAGGTTGTCACGGGTGTTGCCAATACTGGTATTCCAGGAGGTCTGAGATTAGGGGAACTCCACATGAGGGAGAAGGAATACACATTGCTCCAAAAGGTAGATTTCAAAAATAATTGCTGTTTGAAGCCTCTCAGGAAGCAGGGTTGTTAGAATAAGTCCTAGGGGAAAAATGTTTAATGGCAGAAAGCAGGTGAGGAAGTCAAAGGAGCATAATTCCTTTACCACATGGCTGTACAATTTATCACCTACCTATATGTAGTGTGTTTGTGTCTGTGTACGCATATTAATATATAGTTATCTGTAGCTAGATAGATAGATAGATAGATTGATATGGTGTGGGGCCAGAGGAGTAAGATGGAAAGAAGCAACAAAAAAACTCAAAACCCATCTACTTCAAATGCTGAGGGGTTTTGTTTAAGTGGAGATTTTGTTGTTGTTGTTTGGTTTTGATTTTTTTGTGTTTTGTTTTGTTTGGGTTTTTTTTAATTCCTTCCCTTTCTCTCTTAGAGTAATAATCCTATCCTTGTGAAAAGGTCAGGTACCATTTATGACCATAAGGAATGAGAACCTTAGTTACAGATCTCATTGAAAGATGGCACCTCCACCAGAACGGTGCAACTTAGCATCATGCAATGGCACTGGATCAGTACTGACTTCGAGTTAAGAATATTTGCTCCATCACACAGCACCTTTTCCATGATATTGTTAGTAATGGCTCTTAGTATTTGGCCAGGTTTGTACGTTTCACATGTAACCTTTCTGCCAGGTAGAGTCGGCAGCAACCAGGGCCAAGTTCAATATGTAGGGGTTCCCTTTCAACAATATACAATACAAAAACAACAATTGTTGTTCCTTTTCAATAATACAACACAGAACTGACTCAAGCCCCCATCCAGTAACCTGGGAAAATTACACACACATCCTGGACTCCTCTAAGAGACAATTCTTCCCTTCTCACAAACATAGTCTGAGTGTAGAAAAGAAACTTTTATGAAAGGAGGAAAGACAACCAACATTAATTTGGGGAAATGCCACAAGCAGGATTCAACCATGAGCAAAACACCCATCTCAGAGCATGTTGGGCAGTGTCTTTTGCCCCAGGTTCTTGAGTTCAACAACCAAAAGTTCCTTTAACATGTCCCTCTTTTCTCCCTCCACCACACTCCACTCACAGTGATTGTCCTTGGTCAGTGAAGACCCAGAGTTTAGAGGTGCATCAGTGTGAGTTCACCTACCACCCAGGGGGTAGAGAAGGCACCTTGACCTCTCTGATGGACTGTGGTGGAGAGGCTTGGATGGGCTAAAGACCCTCAGAGGCATATTGTCCTGAGCTCTGATACTCCTCGTAGGGTCCCCCTTGATGAACAGGTCTGAGACAAGGCCCCTGACTAACTGTGGTCCAAATTTCAAAAGACCCCAATGGTGGATTGGGTGCATATAAAGGACCTTCTAAAACTCTGCAGCTTTGAAGGTGCATGAGGGCTGCAGCAGGAGGGAGACACCTGGTTGTCTTGGATCTCTTTGCCAATGGGTCAGGGTTTTCCCCCTGTCAAGTTTTGTGTGGTTACCACCTGCACACTAGTTTCCCCATGTTAACAGATTTCACACGCAGGCCTCTGCCAAAGGATTCACACCTGCACGAAGTCTGGCGGTGGTGGATGAGTGGTAGACAAGACAGAAGCAGTGATCTCTGGGAGTCATTAGTCACAAATCTGCATGCAGGCAGCAGATTTTGTTGTTTTGTGCTGGGTTGAGACAGAAGTGCATTTTGGCAGCAGCAGCTCTGACTGAGCAGGCCTTTTCAGGATCCCCTCTGCTCACCCCAAATGGGGAGGAAGCTAGAAATGGTGCCTCAACATAGGCTGTCTCACACTCTTCTGACTGGATGGCCGTATCCAGTGGAATCACTCAACTCCACAGCCAAAAAAAGAGATATAAGACTATGAATTTCACCATCTGGCATGTCCACACCTTTATGAAGCAACAGGGAGTCTTGTGGCACCTTTAACACTAACAGATGTATTGGAGCATAAGCTTGCGTGGGTGAATACCCAGTTTGTCAGAAACATGTAATGGAAATTTCCAGAGGCAGGTATAAATATGCAGGCAAGAATCAGTCTGGAGATAACGAGGTTAGTTCAATCAGGGAGGGTGAGGTCCTCTGCTAGCAGTTGAGGTGTGAACACCAAGGGAGGAGAAACTGCTTTTGTAGTTGGCTAGCCATTCCCAGTCTTTGTTTAATCCTGATCTGATGGTGTCAAATTTGCAAATGAACTGAAGTTCTGCAGTTTCTCTTTGGAGTCTGGTCCTGAAGTTTTTTTGCTGTAGTCGTGCAGAGCGCAATGCCATCCAGAGCCTCAGAAACAACTCTGACCTTATAATCAAAGAGACTGATAAAGGAGGTGCTGTTGTCATCATGAATAGGTCTGACTACCAGAAGGAGGCTGCCAGACAACTCTCCAAGACCAAATTCTATGAGCCACTTTCCTCAGATCCCACTGAGGAATATAATAAGAAACTGCACCATCTACTCAGGACACTCCGTACACTAACACAGGAACAAATCAACATACCCTTAGAGCCCCAACCGGGGTTATTCTATCTACTACCCAAGGTCCACAAACCTGGAAATCTCTGGAATTGGGACACTCACTGAAGGACTATCCAGATATGTGGATTCTCTGCTCAGACCCTATGCCACCAGCATTCCCAGCTATCTCCGTGACACCACAGATTTCCTGAGAAAACTACAATGCATTGATGATCTCCCAGAAAACACCATCCTAGCCACCATGGATGTGGAGGCTCTCTACACAAACCCAGGGCTGGGGGCACTGAGGCTAGGGCCACACCACACCACCACCTGGAGCTAGGGTTGGGGACACTCCAGCCACGCTGCCCGCCCAGACTCCAGCCACGCTGCCCACTGTTTCAAGTTGAGCTCCCAAAACTTGAGGCACCCTAACTCAACAGTTATTGTTTTAAAATCTTGCTCTATATTTACATCTTAATACATGGCTGTCTGAACACTTAATTCACAGCAATGCTAGTGATGGGTATGCATGTAGAACCCCATGTACTAAGATAAGAATCCCAAATATATGAGAAAATATGGTTTGCAATGTGTGTATTTATTTTGGAAAAGGAATCATGATGCAAATATGACAAATGCCATTATGTTCAAAGAGCTGAACAGAGGCACTGGATTTATTACTTATTACAACAACCTGTAACCCACTAACCCCCTCTTTTTGTCCAATAAGTGCAGATGTGTTAACAGGCCATGCTACCTTGAATGATCCTGTGCAATATGTGCTAATGACTTTTGCTAAACAATCTGTTCCCCCTTGCATTTTGTTGTGATGCTGGGAGTTCCTTTCCCAAACCTGAAGAAGAGCTCTGTGTGGCTCGAAAGCTTGTCTCTCTCACCAACAGAAGTTGGTCCAATAAAAGATATTACCTCACCCACCTTGTCTCTTTATTATGTTCAAAGAGTCAGATAAAGACCACAGACTTTGTGAAATATTCCAGGATTTAAAAGTAATATGGACATTAGAAAACATATTAAAATCCATGTCATTTGTTTAATACTTTATTTACATATCAGTAGAAATGGAATGTGTGACATACAAGCTTTCCAATCCACTGTTAGTACCAAATACCATGAGCCTAAATCCTATTTACACAAAAGCCTCTTTATACCACTCTGGCAGTATAAGAGGTGTCTTAAAATTACATTTACACTTTCTTTCAGGCCCCTTTACACTGCTTTGGGCTCAGTATGTACCAAAAAATCCCTATCAGGGAAAAGAGAATTAAATACTATATTGTTCTTAAAGAATAAATGATTGTGTCAACAGCAAGTCTTTGTAGATATACTATAATATGCATGGCTGGCTGTAAGAGTGTCAACCTTCATCATATCCCAGTGTATTTTAGTGATGGTGACTTTATAAAGTCTAGCAGCAATGCCATGAATATTCTTCAAAGGCAGGTGAAGGCACATTTACTGAAAGACGTACTGTGGTTCATGTGAAAAGCCCACAATACTTCTGAATAATGTCACTAAATCAGTAATAAAGCTGCCACTGTTATACATGTATTAGACCCATTTATCATTATTTGAATTCCAGCTGCGTTCAGTCCAAAGTATTATTTTGGCCAAGCTCACGTTATTTTCTTCATGTACCAGCAAGTGCAATACTAAGATAAGCAATGATGGAGTTTCCATGTATTTTCTTTAAATATGAGCCCCTTTGGGGTCTGTTCTTCCACTTTACTGTAATATTCACAGGAACTCTGGAAACAAAGTGGGTTCCTTTTAACAAAGATATGAATTGTCCAAACGATCTCGAAATCTTCACGAAAGCCATTTTGCAAAATAAAATGATTCCCTATATGGCTTAGCCTATAATTTAGGAAATTATGACCAGAAATCATTATTGTAGCTGTTAGGAAGCTGTGAAGAGGAAGGAACATAGACCTGGAAGACAGGAGGATTGGTCTATTCTTGGTTCTGCCACAGACTTCCTGTGTGACCTTGAGTGAGTCACTTAGGACCTTCTCAGACAAGGTGAGCACCCATAGCTCCCAATGACTTCAGTTAGAATTCTACCTGCTTAACACATCTGAATATCAAGCCCTTACCATCTCTGGGCTTCAGTTTTCCCATCTATGCAATGGGATTAGAACTGGTCAAATAATTTGTTCAGTTAATTATTTTTCCATTATTCACCCCGTATACACAGTAGGTTTAATATTTCATTAAGATTTATATTTATATGAACTATATCACATTTTTAATAAAATATTCATGATTTCTTCCATTATTCCCCAATGGGCTCATTAATATGCAACTATCCTCAAAGGGCGTTGTTGAGGCTAAATTTTCTAAAGGTTGGCTAGTGAGGCACTACAGAACTGTTAGTTTCACCTAGCTACCGTGAAGGTCTGCCCACAATCTATCAACCCCCTCGACTCATAATCGGAGCGAATTAGGCTTTACCCAATTGGAGTGGTTTACACTGTACTGGGATTGCAGTCACTCTCTGTGAATATCTGCTGTGTTTGTATTCTTTTAAACCAACATACATTGTGTTTACTTAAGCTAATGACGCCTTCAATTTTAAATTTATTTTGAATGCAGTCAGTCATGGTAATGTGTATGTCTTCTATTTAGCATCCTAAATTGCCTCTCACAAACAGCCATGGTATTGTATTTCTAGACATGTAAACATACACAAAGGAATCACTTCAACAAGCACAGAAAATGAACCACCCATGGAATTGCTTTGATTTACACCAAACTGTAGAGATGCCCCAGCTGGGCACCCTTCCAGACACACTCCTTACACTGAGATATGGTGTGGGAGCCACTTGGTCAGCTCTTCGTCACCTGAGAATTTTCACCAGCTGGTACTGCAAGTTCTTTGCCAAGAATCTAACCCATTTTCACAAGTGCCGCTTGAGCATCTGCATACAGAGTATTTATTATGCTGTCAAATAAATTACTAGATTACAAATGTGTCTTCTCCCACTTCCAAAAGATTGCTGCAGTTTCCATTATATTTATTTGTAAAGATCTTAAATATGGAATAATATTTTTGACACCGAAAAACATTTCACTGCCTAAACACAGACTTAGTCATCTCAGCAGTTGATATAAGCCTCTCCTGAGGAAAGTGTAATTAATAAATTTAATTAATTTTCATGAGGCAATATTCACAGAGATATGCAACATTGAACTCATTAATTTATTTCCTAATAATTACTTAAGAATATTCATCTGTTTGCTAAGACATGTTAATGAGTTGAATATAATGTTTATACTGTATGATTGGCTGGAAAATGGCTACTGCCTCCAAAATATTATTCCTCAGTTCCTACCCTTGTCATGTTCTTGACTGCAACTGTTCCTATCATCACTGGTGAGAGTCATTAGCTAAGTTACCCCATATTTTATTCCATGACTCTAGTTCCTATCAGACATAACATTAAGGTTGTTTTGATATATTTCAGTTTTGCATGGCTTGGGTCCTTCTTTCCAAATCCTGTGTTTGCTTTTCAGGATAGTCTTGTAGTAATCTACTCTTTCACTTGCATTCATCAGGTGCAAAAACATTCATTTACAGTACACTCAAGCTGTAGAACTTTCTTCTAAAAGATGTAAGCTTGCTAGCTCTGTAGAGAATTTTAGGATAGATCGAGAAGTCTCTTATTTGAATAGTCTCAGATATGGGCCAATAATCTAAGAGCACATTTTCACTGTATTTTTCAGTATAGTTCTTTTATAAGTTATTTCGCTTTTCCATTTCTTGACTACTAAGCCCACTACTGAGTACTGAAATATGAATGCTGTTTCTTTCTTTTTGCTTTGTTGGCCTCTTACTTTGTGCCGTCATTTTACTCACTGTCAGGGTAAGGACCTAGAACAAGGGTGGGCAAACTACAGCCCACTGGCTGCTTCCCACTCATCAGATGTTTTTATCCAGCCCTCGAGCTCCTGCTGGGGAGCAGGGGTCTAGGCTTGCCCTGCTCTGCCCACTCGGCGCTCCCCAGCTCCCGACTCACAATTCCCTTGATGAGCACCATCTTCCGGCACACAGAGCCACACTGCGTAGGCACAACTTCAATGTGCTGTTTCCAGGATCGGAATGCTGTCCCTATCCACCTTCCCCCACCTCACTCAGGGGCACACCCAATCCCCTTCCGATCTCCTACAGCCTCACCCTCAAGAGCCTCAAAACTACCCAGGGGCCACCACCCATCCCAGCTAAGGTGCCTCCACCCATGGCAGTGCCCATTACTGCCGTCTTGGTGTTACTGCTTGCAGGGCCCCTAGGAGTCCCTGGTACAGCTCATTTAGAGCCCTCACTCCCCTTATGCCACACCCAATGATTCCCCCCACCTCGGTAACATCCCTTATAGATTTCCCCCATGCTACACCCTATAGAATCCCCCTCCCCCCACCAAGCATTCATGGCCTGCAACACAATTTCCATACCCAGATGCGGCCCTCAGGCCAAAATGTTTGCCCACCCCTGACATACTACTAGCTTGCTTAACTATCAGCTTGACTCCCAGGCAGTCTAATGAGCACAGATGGACCCAGTAGAGCCACCCGATTGGCCAAACTGCCCAATTGGATGAAGGGATCAGGAAACCTGCTCTTAAACCCACCACCAGCAGGGCATTGGCTGCAACCTTCTGCTGTGTTAGCTTGTGCGTCAGCCCTGGCCTAGCCTCACTCCTGCCTTAGACTCAGTCCTGCTCTGCCCTTCCTTAACTCCAGGTAACCCATTTCTGGTCTTCAGCTCCAGTTCCTGGCTCTAGTCTCTGGGTCTGACCATCTATTTTGTTTCCTTGCTCCAGATGCCTGCTCTGACCACTGGGAAAGATGGCCCATGTCCTAGTTCCTAACACTTGCATTGGGTCAGGTAACTTGGTTTTGAGGAATATTGACCCAAACTAAAACCACTCTCAGGGGCTTTATGTAGATAGATAAGAATTAGATTTGGAGAAACTGGCTAAATGGGTTAACCCCCACCTCACCACCAGTTCTGCCACCAATATCATTCAGTCTCTCTTTCCATATAGATTACCTCAAACTTCCCTGCTACTAGCATTGTATTTCATTTCTCTGACTAGTCTGTTAAACTTGTTTATATTTTAAGGACTTCTAATGTTGCCTCAGATTCTGGGCCAAATTCAGCCTTGTTTAAATGAATGCAACTCCCATGGAAATCTCTGGCTCAAATTCACTACTGATGTAAATGATGACATAGTTACAATTCAAGTTAGTAAACTGGTGCAAGTGGTAAAACAGTGCAATTTGCATAACTGGTATCTTTGTACTCTAAAATGGTGTCTTTATGGCAGCCATTATAAGTGATCTTCCTTCATAAAACTTTCTATCATTTTTTATATATTCTCTTTAAATGTATACCATTATGCAGGATTGTGCTCACTAACACACAACAGCCATGGTTATATAATGGTTTTGTAGAGTAAAAATAAAACAAGACACAAGAAAACTACTTGCAGATAAAGTGTCATTAAGTTGCTCATCCATAAGGCAGAAAATGACATTAATAGCCGGTAGAAAATAAGATATCAGGGGCGTAATAAATGTAAGCCACACTGGTTATGTGGAGTTTTTCATATGTACTGTAAGTTTTGTGAATTTCAGGCATGAATGGAATGCTATGCTTGGTTAATTGGGACTTCAACTGGCCAAAGGCCAATATGAGCCATGGGGATTCAAAGCTAATAAGTCTACAGACCCTTCTATGTTCTGCAGTACTTAATATCTGGTTTTAGAAAATGATCAAGATATTTTGAGATTGCAATGGAGTGTTCTAGTCTTCTCTTGACATTTAAAGTTAGATGCTATTCACTCCATGCTTTTGTGCCAAGTATTTATTCCATTTCCAAATTCTTTATTCTTTATGCCAAAAATTGTATAGGTTCCATTAAACCCCCCCTGGAAAAGTCTGGAAATTTTTAGGGTTTGAGACTACTATTAGACAGAAAAACAAGTGTAAATCTAGTATTTATCAAAATTGTTAACTGAAATCCGAAATGATTTTTCTAGCTAATTTCTTTAAGAGTATACATAAATCAAAACAGATTTTAATTTTTATTTTCTGTGTATGTGTTAACATGGGTCTAAGAGCTACTGTTGGTTAAATACATAGCACTCAATAATTATTAAAAACTAAGTCTTTTAACCCTAAAGTGTAAACAAAAACTACTCTTTCTTTAATTTCCAATTAAATATAGGAGAAATAATTGCAGGCTAGTGACTAAAATATGCTCTAATTACACAAACCCAAATATTGTCTTTTTTCTTCAAAAATCAAATAAAAAATGTATTTACTCAAAATTCAGAAAATTTAGCTATTATATATAGATCTAGAAATAGAAAGTAGAATAACAGATTCTATCAATAAAATCTTAACAAGTATACAAATTTCTGTCAAAGAATATTCATAACCTTACACTGGCCCTAATTTTAATCCACAATCCAAAAGTCAGTGTTTTCTATCTATTGCAAAGTTCTTTATGGCTTCTCCATATCCATTGTTTTATTGTGTATTGATTGATATTCTTTTAAAAAGCTGAAATAGTTCAGACTGATTCTAATAGTTTTGTTTAAGGGTAAATCACAAGAGGGGGGCTGGGAGGGAAATGAGAGAGGACTTTGGGGTATTTCACACAGATACATCTACGTCAAGAAATAAAACATTAGCATCTAAAGGAAGCCACGCATGACAATTCATGAGTCCAGTAGGTACATTGCGAGTGAAGAGATAATTGCAGGATTGTGAAGTGCTGGCAAAGTAGAAGTCAAGAAAAAAACATTCTCCTCCTCCCCCCAGCATTGGCTGCACTTATTTTAGCACCAGCCGAGCAACAGAAGGCAAAACTAGTGCTCAAACGGAAAGTGTCAAACCCTTGGAAAAGGATTAGCTTGAGGTGAAAGAAGGGTGTCTGTGTAGGGTGTAGGATTAGTTTATGCATCTCTACCCTACAGGCTGAAAAACATTGGTGGAGCAGTGCAGAAAATCTTTTGCTGCCACTACATAAGCAGTATTTGTTCTGGAGATGGAGGATTTCTGCCTCCCGACCATCATCCAGCCCTTCCCCAGTTTACACTTCATGGGTTATTTGGACAAAATGTGAAGCCACGTATTTGTATTAAACATTAATGTTGCTTGCTACAAAATATGGATGAGATTTGCAAAGCTCAGCCACAGTATGGGCCAAATCCTACTGCTCAAATAAAGGCAGTGAATGGCTCTGAATGTAGTGCAACCAATATAGTTTTTAAGCATGAAGGCAGGATGTCTATCCCACTTTTTTCCCTGAGGAGAACAACTCTATTATTGTTCTGTGCAGTCTAGATGTTAGGTGGGGCTTAGGGACAGTCTGGGGAGTAATAGAGTGTGTGATCTGCATGATTGTGAATCAGCTAGCCAAATATCCCTATGGCTGAGAGATGCAATGATGACAAGCTAGAGTAGCTGTACAAGTACTTGAGAAATGATACTTTAGCTGCACCAGGAGCATGGTCTCCACCCTCCTGCCTCCCCCACAGCCTCCACAGCACACAGCCCATTTACTGGTACCTAACTGGGTGCTTTATTGGCTCATTCAGACTGTTATATGGTGATGCTGATATCCCTGTCTTTTCTTGCACTGTACTATTTTTACAGAATTACTAAATCATACACTTCTGATATCAAAATGTATCATGATTATAATATAATTAAACATCCATAAGTGGCAGAGGGGTTCCACAGATGGAGCACAAATCAGTTCATAAGTTCCTGATGATAGCTACATTTGTCCTCATTTTTTTTCCTGAAAAAACTAGGAAGATGGACAAAATGATTAAACCTCCTCTGCTGCCCAGGAAGCGAGAAGAGGATGCAACGACATAGGACAAACAGGAACTAAATCTGTAAGACACAGACAGTGCAGTGCCTAAACTGTGCGTGGCAATAGCACAGAAAAAGACAGCAGGATTAATTCTATCCTCTGTTCACTGAATCTTCTAATCCTTTCAACTCTGAGGATTATTAGTTTGATAGCTAAATGTTCAGCGAGGTCTGCTATTATTGCTGCTTTATATTACAGAAAAAGATAAAACATGAACTCTGACTATAGCTGGAAGGCAGCATCTTGAAGTAGAAAGTTTTAAGGAGAAACCATTTCACACCACCTGTGTTTCAAAATCTTTTGTATATTAATGTGTGGTAAAAGATGCAATCTCAGGGAATAGATAGTTAAACCTTGAGGAAACCTGATACCCATAATAAATCTTAAGATATATAGAATGAAGTCTAAAGCTTAGAGTAAAATAGCAACATCTCACTGGATCACTTATGTTACAAAAAAAATCAAGTACAACAAAAAACAGCTTTGAAATTAAGTACTTTAGAAAGGTAATACATTTATATTTTTTTAAACTGAACTTGAATTGAGTGTATCAAAATTAGAGATTAAATGTACCTGAACTATAGATTCTGCCATAAGAGGATGTTACTTCCCCTTATAATAACTGGAGGTTATTCAAAATGTGTAGTCTATCTGCATTCCACTTCCATACATATGCACAACATGCCCTTGGAGTTGGAGAATTCTTGCAAGTAGTGTCCATTGGTACATGCACATGCCTTTCCTTCTTCATGCTTCCAATCAAAGGAATAAAGGGCAGAGAAGACCATCTCTCAAGTTCCTTGTCTACTGTGAATCCAGTAAAGATCCAAAGCAGAGACGAAGGAGGGCTAGTAGGTCTCCAAGTGCTAGTCCACATGTGTATTCCACTGTGGATGATTGACAAGCCACACACAAATAGGAAAAGAGTTCGAGGATGCAGATGGCAGACCCATTTGGAGAACCACTGTCCCAAAGTAAGTGTCGGCTGAGAAGTTCTACACTAAAGCATATTTTCTCATGAACGTATTGATGGGACTCTATGTAGCTGCTCTACAAATGTCAAGTAAGGGTATTTCCTGAAACAATGCCACTGAACTTGCTTGTGCTCTTGTAGGGGAGAAAGATACAACAACTGGTAACAGAGCAGGATACAGCCCAAGATCCATTTAGATATCCTGTGGGAGGATATAGTTTGAACTTAGACTCATTTCACTTGGCTGAATAGCATTTCCTAGTACTCTTTCCTGCTGTTAAGGATGGTTAGTGAGGCTTCAGAACAGGAATGTTTTAATGCTGATGCCCATCCAAAAAGCAAGCCATGAGATGGCGATATACCTATCTCATAGAACTGGACCCTGAAGGGTCATTGAGTCCAGCCCCCTGCCTTCACTAGCAGGACCAAGTACTGATTTTGCCCTAGCTCCCTAAGTGGCCCCCTCAAGGACTGAGCTCACAAACCTGGATTTAGCAGGCCAGTGCTCAAACCATGGAGTTATCCCTCCCCGCAAAGTGCTGCAGCATTGGGAAGCTTGATCTTCCCATTTTTCCTGGGTCAAGAGACTGGGGAAAGGCCTGGGTGGTGACTGGAGGATGAGATGACTGTTGTAGTATATTTAGGAACCAAAATGCCTGGGCAAGTTGTGGGACATGAAGATAACTTATGGAAAATTCATCAGGACAGGGCACAGGACATGAGGTAGGAGCAGTAAGGAGGAAAGGCATGGCTCAGATAGTCTGGCTGGAGGGAGGAGAGTATTGCCCTGAGTGTTGCCCTTGAGCTTCTCTGGCGCACTATATTTTGCACTTCCTTGTTCATTTGGGAGGTTGAACAGATCCCATTTGGGGCTCCCCCATTTAATGAAGATGCTATTTACTACTGAATTGTGAAATTCCCATTCATGATCAATGGCTAAATGCCTGCTGAGGGTGCTGCCAACACATCCACATCTGAGTATTGTGTCCAGTTTTGGGCCCCCCACTACAGAAAGAATGTGGATAAATTGGAGATAGTCCAGCAGAGGGCAAGGAAAATGATCAGGGGGCTGGAACTCATGACTTATGAGGATAGGTTGAGGGAACTGGGCTTGTTTAGTCTGCAGAAGAGAAGAGTGAGCAGGGCCATAGCAACAAAGAACGTGGCCCCCTCCGAACATACGTCCGGCGCCCCTTACAATGCAGAAACTGGAATGCGGTATTTATTTTATACAATATACGGGGTTCATATTATGTATACATAGACCTACAGTGTACGTGTATTCCATATTTACGCAAAGCGCTTCTTTCGAGCCTTGTTCTCCACAAATTGGTTAATCAATGCGTCATAGTCCAGAGATCTGGCAATCTTGTTTTCGACCGAGATAACTGCAAGGGCAGAAAGCCTGTCATCTGTCATGGTTGAGCGCAGGATATTCTTGATCAGTTTCATTCTGCTGAAGCTCCTTTCAGCACCAGCGACAGTAACTGGCGTGGTCAGAAGAATTCTGATGCAAATGCAAAGATTCGGATATATCTCCTGAAGGCTGTTCTTGTATATGTATGTTAAAAAATTGTTTGCCGTGACAAGTCCTCTCTCTTTCTCGATGACATAAATAAAACTATTCAATTCCATTATGAGTTCGTTGGCATCGATGTCTCCCATTTTTCTTTCAAAATTTTTGCTGTGATTCTCCAGTTCATTTTCTCTGTGACACTGCTTCAGGCTGCTAGCGTTGTACAGAAATCCAAACAACTTATACCACTCCACGAGTTGGTCAAATCGCGACGAAACAGAAGATATGGCCTGATCAGTGAGAACAAGAAAGAACTGCGATTTGAATTTTTCTTCTGCAGAAAGACGACTCGAATCATCAACACATTCGTAATCAAACATTGTCTTCTTACGTTGCACCCTGGTTTCTGGAAACACCTGCTCAATACCCATATGCTCTGCTATTTCACGTGCATTTGTGACCACAGAGTTATATTCTGTATTTCGATAGTCTTCCAAAAACTTCATTGTAGCACCGACTTCTGCCTGCAGTACGTCAGTTGACACATCTGGTGACTGAATTAATTTGCTGGTTTTATTGACGTGAAATAGTATATCGTACCACGTGTACACAGTCAGAACAAAAGGCCACGTAGTAACATGGTCTAAAAGCGCACCGGCTTCTGTTGCTGTATTGCCATCTTTCTTTTCGAGCTCATATTCTCACAAAGATGACAAAGCATTGCACAATTCTTCAAGGTAATAATGCAATGGCTTCACAGCATCAATTCTCGACTCCCGAGTGTCCGATAACCCTTTAACAGATATTGGCATATGTTCTTGAAGTATATCCCAATGTGAAGGTGAAGAAGAAAAGATAACGTATATTCTGTTAATCAGACGGAAAAAGTCAACAGCATATTTCGATGACTTTGCCGTGTCTGAGATCACAAGATTCCATGTGTGAGCTCCACATGGTACATACAAGGCATGGTCATTTATTTCTAGCATGCTGGCTTGAACTCCTTTATTCTTTCCTCTCATATTTGCGCCGTTATCATAAGCTTGGCCTCTCATGTCAGCAATGTCTATTCCTAAGTTGTTTGCCTTTTCAAGAAACTCTTCCAATAAGCCCTAGCCAGTTGTATCATGAACATTAAGAAAACCAACAAACACTTCACGAATATTGACACCATCTTCACCGTTGCATTCAACAAAGCGTAACACCACAGACATCTGTTCTTCATGTGACACGTTGAGAGTACAGTCCAAAATAACTGAATAATATTTTGCTTTTTTAAGCTGCGCTATGTTGGCCTCTTGAATGTTACTGGCAACAAGTTGAAACAGTTCGTTTTGGATCTGTGGACTGAGGTACTGAACATGTGTCTCTGCCTTCTTAATCCTCTGTAAAAGTTCGTTAAGGACAGTATCATATTTTGCAAGCAATTCAAACAGTCCCAAAAAGTTGCCATTCGAAGGATCGCCGAGCTTTTCATTACTTCCTCAAAATGCCAAGTTTCTTTCGGACAAGAAAATAATGATATCAACCATGCGTTTGACAACATTTCTCCAGAAATCTCTTTCTTTCAGAAAAGCCTGCAATTCGAGTTGGTCAATAGATGTATGGTTTACTATGCCTGACCGAAGGTCAAACCATTTCACCATACAGTCTTGATGACCTTTGCCTGTTTCATGCTGCTGAAGTCTTTTTGAAAGTGCTTTCCAAGCAGATGTTCCACGACGTAGCGGTATGTCGCCAGTGCCAAATAATTTACAACAAAAACAAAAAATGGCATCTTTCTGAACTGAGTACATTAACCATGAACGTCTTATTTTCTCGCCATTTGCCATGGTTCGATAGAAATGAGTACTTCTGAACCTCCGTCTTTCCTCGTTAAATGGAAATTCTTAACTTTCATTCTGCTGTGGTGGGCCACGTGCAACAATGTCACACACTGGCCTGTCCGATATTATAGATGGCCAATCTCCTGGATCATCAGTCAGTGGTTCAAATTCAGATACTTCTTTCCCGGCAGCAGCTGGAATATCTGTCACAGTTTGTTTGGTAGAACAACTGGCTTCACCTTTGACCTCACTTGAGGCACTTCTGGATACTTCTGGATATGATTCGTCGCTGCTAGCGCTGTCCGTTTCATGTGCCTGTACCTGTACGTTGGATTGCAGTGCAAAATACTTTGACAACTTTGGAATTTTCTCAAGTTCCTTCTCGGCATCTTTTGCTGCCTTTCGTTTACTAGCTCCGCTCTTATACATTCTCTTAGACATCACAAAGCACACTTCTGCGTTGGAAACGATAAAAAACTAAACAACTAAATTAATAACATTTATCCGCCGACCGCCATTATGAACGCAAATACACATTCTTTGAATGGGTCCAACTAAAATTCGAAACTGACCGACAGACAACTGATGTAGCCAATAGCATTATGATGTATCATAATGACTTCACGGTTTTGTCAGTAAAACCGACATGGATTGTGCAATAGCGTCAATAAATGTCACTTACCTAGTTATACCTTACATTTTTTTTGCCACTTTTAGGGGCCCCCTTCCTTGCGGGGCCCCCTCCGGTCAAAGGGTATGGAAGGCGCTCACTACACCTCTGAGAGTGAGCGGGGATTTTATAACATCCTTCAACTACCTGAAGTGGGGTTCCAAAGAGGATGGATCTCAGCTGTTCTTAGTGGTGGCAGATGACAGAACAAGAAGCAATGGTCTCAAGTTACAATGAGGGAGGTCTATGTTGGATATTAGGAAACTATTTCAGTAGGGGGGTGGTGAAGCACTGGAATGGGTTACCTAGGGAAGTAGTGGAAGCTCCACCGTTAGAGGTTTTTAAGGCCCAGCTTGACAAAGCACTGGCTGGGATGATTTAGCTGGTGTTGGTCCTGCTTTGAGCAGGGAGTTGGACTAGATGACCCCCTGATGTCTCTTCCAACCCCAATCTTCTATGACTCTATGATCCTAAGTTCCTGGAAGATAAGCTGCCAACAAGGTGATTCGATTCCTTGTACACCAGTTTCATAGGGTAACAGATTCTACACACAGGGTTATTGATCTTGCCCCTCCCAATTTTTGTTGATGTAAAAGAGTTGTCATGTCTGACATTGTGAGGACATTGTGGGACTGGATGACTCATAAACAACCCTTGCAAGCTTCTCTGACTGTCCATTAACCTTCTGGTATTCTGTGCACCCTGGTCTCTCGGGGTGTCCAAGTGCCTTGTGCCATCTGGCAGTCCATGTGGGCTCCCTAGCCTGAGAGAGACATCTGTGCTGATCATCTTGTCTGGCAGGGATGTAGGAAGGAGATGCCAAAATATACCTAATGAGGATCCTTCCACCACATCAGAGAAGACATTACTTTGGAAAGCCTGGCAAAGAGGGTAACATAAGTACTTGAAGCCATGTGCCCCCAGAGGGAAAGACAAGTTCTGATGGAGTTCAGGGGTTGCACTATTAGGTCACTCATGGAGTGAAACCTGTCTGAATATAGTCTGTTTTGGCATGAGGACTGACTTTTCCAAGTTCACACTGACTCCTAGGTTTCCTGACGAGTCATAGAATCATAGAATCATAGAATATCAGGGTTGGAAGGGACCTCAGGAGGTCATCTAGTCCAACCCCCCTGCTCAAAGTAGGACCAATTCCCAACTAAATCGTCCCAGCCAGGGCTTTGTCAAGCCTTAAAAACCTTAAAAACCTCTAAGGAAAGAGATTCCACCACCTCCCTAGGTAACCCATTCCAGTGTTTTACCACTCTCTGAGTGAAAAAAATTTTCCTAATAACTAACCTAAACCTCCCCCACTGCAACTTGAGACAATTACTCCTTGTTCTGTCATCTGCTACCACTGAGAACAGTATAGATCCATCCTCTTTGGAACTCCCTTTCAGGTAGTTGAAAGCAGCTATCAAATCCCCTCTCAATCTTCTCTTCTGCAGACTAAACAATCTCAGTTCCCTCAGCCTCTTCTCATAAGTCATGTGCTCCAGCCCCCTAATCAATTTTGTTGCCCTTCGCTGGACTCTTTCCAATTTTTCCACATCCTTCTTGTAGTGTGGGACCCAAAACTGGACACAGTACTCCAGATGAAGCCTCACCAATGTCGAATAAAGGGGAATGATCACATCCCTTGGTCTGCTGGCAATGCCCCTACTTATACAGCCCAAAATGCCATTAGCCTTCTTGGCAACAAGGGCATGGTTGACTCATATCCAGCTTCTCATCCACTGTAACCCCTAGGTCCTTTTCTGCTGCAGAACTGCTTCCTAGCCATTCAGTCCCTAGTCTGTAACAGTGAATGGGATTCTTCCATCCTAAGTGCAGGGCTCTGCACTTGTCCTTGTTGAATCTTGTCAGGTTTCTTTTGGCCCAGTCCTCTAATTTGTCTAGGTCCCACTGTATCCTATCCCTATCCTCCAGCGTATCCACCACTCCTCCAAGTTTAGAGTCTTGGCAACCAGAAGCCAATTATTGAGTTGGGGGGAAATGATTAAGCCTTTCCATCTGAAATGAGCTGCTACCAACAGAAAGACCTTGGTAAAGACTCTAGGGGGCAGTGGAGAGGAAAAATAGGTGCACCTTGTGTTGAAAGTGGTCAGGGCTCATCATGATTGAGTGCACCTGTGGATGGGATGAACAGCCACATGAAAGTGAGCATCATTCATACTGAGAGCTGTAAACCATATATCTTTTTCCAGGGATGGGATTATTGATGCCAGGGTGACCATGCAGAATCTGCTAATAAAACAGTTGAGAATGTGGAGACTGAGGCTAGGTCTCCAACCTCCCATCCTGTTGAGGACTAGAAAGTATGTAGAGTAAAACCCTTTTCCTTCATGTTGAAGAGGTATGTGCTCTATTGCTCCTCCCTGGGGGAGAGATTCCACTTGATGCTTGAGAATTCACTCATGAGAATAGTCCTTGAGGAAGCACAGGGGTGGGGGTTTTGTGGGGAGGTAGGTAAATAAGCTTGATCACATAGCTGTCATGGATGATACCAAATCCCCACTTTCTGTTATTCTGACACCCCAGTTGTGGAAATAGAGTGCAAAATGACCCCCAAATAGTATATTGGGGTTGGGTAGTGGTGGCATCATAAATAGCATGGGGATTTTGAAATCAAAAGTATCTTTTTGCCAAGAGATGAGATTCAGATGGTGTAGATGGGGCAGGTGCAAGGAAATGAGTATCTTGTACTTTGTTTCTTATGAGGAGTGTCATAAGACCACTCAGGATAAAACTGAGATGCCTGTGTAGGTTTTTAAGACTAACTGCCTATGGTATTTCCCTTTTGTGCCAGATGTGTATATATTCCCAGGGAGTAGAGGGTGGCCCTGAAATCCTTTAAAGTATCCTGTCTTTTCATTGAAATGGTGAGATTCATCAAACGCTAAGTCCTTCATGGTGTATAAGACCTCCCTGGAAAACTCCAAACTGTGCGACTATGGCTCACGCCATTGTGATGCACTCATTGGCATTGACCTAGATGATGTGTCTGCTGCATCAGCTGCTGATGGAAGTGCACTTCTGGCCACCATCTTACCCTCTTCAATCAGAGCCTGGAAGTGAGTTCTGTCCTGCTGTGGTAACTTGTCTACAAAATCTGTGCACTTGGAATAGTTGAGATAGTTCTACTTAGCCAACAGCGCTTAATAGTTCACTGTACAAAACTGAAGGCTAGTAGATGTGAAAACCCTTCTTTCCAACAAGTCTAGATATTTAGCCTCCTTGTCAGAAGGAGTGGATTTAAGACGTTGTCTAGATATCTCTGCGGCAACCTTGATGACCAGAGAGTTCAGTGCAGCGTGGATAAAGAAATCCTCCATTCCAGTAGGTGGAATAAAACAGTGCTTCTCTGCCCTCTTCAGGGAAGCAGTGCATGTAGCTGGCGTATGCTATGTTCCAGAATAGCTTCATTAAGTGGAAGTGCTATTTGACTGTAGCCGGTGGTTTGTAGGACATCACAAGAGTTTGTGTTGAGGGTCCTGGAACTCCTCTAGGGAGTTCCTTTGCCACCCTTGGCAATAAACTCTGAAACTGCTTATAACCATCCAGCGAGGACAGAGATGCTGGCAGGACTGGTTCATTGGGAGAGGAAGAAAATAATCTTGTCAGTACCAGCTGAACCGTTTTGTATTCCTCCTCTTCCATGGGGAGGCTTTAACTCTTCCCTTATATAGGAATAATGGAGTGATTCCCTGACAGAACATATGGGCTCTGTGTATTTGGTATACAGGTCCTATGTTCCCCAAAATGACCAGTATGTTGGTTCATGAAGAGGATGTGACATTCCCCAAGGCATGGGGTACCTTTAGTCCCCAGGCAAATATCCAGGAGGCTCTCAATCTTCCATCAGGACTAACATTTCTCAGAGTTAAAGGCAATGGATCCTCTAGAGGTTCAGATTCTCCTGAAGAAGGTAAGAGAAGGTCTGGATCCGGCCGTTGTACTGATGAATGAAAGGCACAGCTGGTAGATGGAAGAGGGAATAGGCTTCTATCAAAAGTAACATGCCCTGGTGGAGTCACAAACCCCGTAGTGAGAAGGTCCAGATAAGTGTGGGGGGGGTCTGGGGAAGCACTGAAGAGCAAAGATGTCCCCTGGTGTAGTATGTCTCTGACCTCCCTGGAGTGCAATGGGTCTGATATGTTTGTGCTGATGGGGGCAGAGGAGGGAGGCTCCAGGTGGCCAGAGTGTGAAGCAGTGGTAGAAACTCTGATTGTGCCAGAACTGACAGATCTCAACTCTTTTTGACTTAGACAGTACTGGTGGAGCTGGTGTCAATGGTACAGAATCCACTACCTGTACAGCCCTAGATTTATGGGCTTTAAAATCATGGCCCTGAAATGTAAGACATCCCAAGTCTTTGTGGGTTAGGTGAGTGGACTTGATCAATTTAGGCACAGTTGTAAGACATCTTCAAAGCAGACTTATCGGGAGACCTGCTCTCATGCTTCTGTAAACATTCTCTGCCTTCCTGACGAGACCCAATAGGGTGGATCTGTGGATATGGCTTCCCCTCTAACAGAGTCAGATCTCCAGTTAGAAGGCATGTTCCATGTCCATTCAGGCCAATGTACGGGGGAGTCTCTTGGCCTAGGTCTCATGGCCTTCTCATTGAGGTGTTGTTTAAGCTGGAGTTTCCTGACCTCACAGATATGGCTAAGAAAAGAGCAGCAGATTTTAACCAAGCTGAGACATGTGCCTCCCTGAGAGAGTACAAAGAGTACTAAGGGCTGTCACTGACTGAGAAGGGATAGGGGCAGGGCATCTGGGTTCTGTCTGATACCGGTACTAGGGTACAAAGTGTGTGTGGGGGGGTGTCTCCCCAGATGGGGAATCTAACTAGAAAACATTGCTAAAAACACAAAAGGCACTAAGGCAAACTCTGAAATATTTACAATTTGAAGGAAAGCTTCAGACACTGAACGTTCTGATGCAAGCTATGCAGTGATAAGAAGGAACTAGAGATACGGTTGATCTGCTCTGCCCTTTATCCCTTTGGCTGGAAGCATGAGAAAAGCAAGAGCGCATGTGCGATCGAACACTGCTTACAAGAATTCTCCAGCTCCTAGCGCATGGAGCACAGGCACACACCCACAGTGAATCACCCCCTACCAGCACTCAAAGAATGGATATTCCTGAAATTCTTGTAGGCAAAGCAGGAAGCCTGAAAAATATGGATCAGGTATTGACCAAGAACTGTCTAGTCAGCAGTGAGTACTAAGAGATATTCACGGTTCTGCCATGGGACCCCCTTACCCCTATCTGAACATTTAAAATAGAGAAACTATGTTTTCCTTTATCCCAATACCGTGCACCATTGCAGCTGTCTGTTTAACAGCATCACTTTCAGATGAAGGATCCAAGAGAAGGGCAGCTCCTGCAATGCTTCTGACTACGATCCCATATGCCAGAAGAGGGCTCCAAAGCAGAATTAGTGTTCCAGGAAGACTGCTTACATGCCACTGAACAGCCCAGCAGCCACAAGAAAGGATCTGAGAAGCAGGTTCAAAGCTGTCTGTAATTAACCAGCACATGCACTACTAATAACCTGCTCTTAGAAGCTATCATGGAAAACTGACAAACGTGAAGAAAATAACAAGTCTTTACAGTGCTGTTGGGGGTTTTCTCTTACAGATGCTTCAGCAAACTTATGCCAGCCTGCCTACCTCAGTGTCTGTCTGTCTGTCTGTCAAAATTTGTACATACGCTATACAGAGGTAGCTAGCACCTGCTGTAGAGAGAGAAGGTAATTCACTGTTATAAATATTGTTAGCCATATATCTGTTGCTTAGTGAGAGGTTGTCTACCTCTTGCGGCTCACTAATGAGTAACTACAACTTTATCAGGGCTCCTACACAACTGGCAAAAGGCAAATCTAGCTGGAAATAGGGAAGTTCAGGGACAGCTTTGAGTAATTCGAATAAGAAACCAAACTGTTGGGTGCTTCTCTGAGCCAGACTTTTGAGCCTCTTCAAGCTTGTGCTCTGTTTCCACTGACTTTACTATGATTGAGTTCCTTATTACACTGCATCAAGTAGTGACGGGCTTTGTCACAGGGCCATGTTTCTCCACAGCTGCAAAATGCTTGGTATATCAGAGCATGCTTTGGAAGGAGGATTAGTTTCTTAACAGAAGTTAACAAACAGACTTCACTCATTCCTTAGCTTTAAGCTTCAGGGCCACCTCTCCTAGGGTCACTGGCACTCCTGCTCCTGGCAGCTTCCGAGTTTCAGCCAGTTCTAGGGTTGCTTTCTTGAGCCCTTGGTCCTGGGACCCACCACAGTAGTTAGGACGCTACACTGGAGTGGAGCTGTCTCTGTCTTCCAGTTGCCACTAGTAGCCCTTTATAACCCCAGGTGTAACCAAGCCCACTTCAATTGCCTGGCCTGAATTCACATGCTCTGGTCCAGGGTCATTGAGCTTAGCCTATCCACAGCTGCCAACTAACCTGTGACAGACCTCAATTAAAATCTCAGACACACACAGTTTTAAACATTACGTTATCTGCAAAGGTACATACAGAATCAGGCCCCAAGGTATAATGTGAAAACAAAAGAAACAAGACCAATGGCTCCCAGACTATTAACTTCTGTTTTGGTGGTACCCAGAAGTTCACCTTTTCAGATAGGTGTGGTACAAATGCAGAAGAAGATACAGTTCCTGCCCTGAAGAGCTTACATTCCAAGAATTTTTTACCTCACTTCCCCCCACCGCACACAACTTGTTTGGGTCGTCCATCTTCTAGGTCTTGGTTTTTAGATGGCAAGCTCTTTTGGGTAGGAACTGTTTTATGTTTGTACAGCACCTTGCACTATGAGTACCAGCCTGACTGGCCTCTAGGTCATGACTTTCAATGAGACTTATACTTCTAATATTGTCTGCAGTATTCTTGTAGCCACGTTGGTCCCAAGTCTCCTTCACCAACAGAAATTGGTCCAATAAAAGATGACCTCACCCACCTTCTTTCTTGTACTCCTAAATCATTTAGGAGCTTTTAAAAATGTCACTCAATTGTATTTGATGGCTCCAGGAGCTCTTGCTGGGGGCAGGACACATTTGCACCAGAAAGTCCTGAGCATTTTATTAAAAGTATCAAAGTGGGTGTCAGCTGATGTTCTGTATCACAGGCTAGTCACAGAACTTTCTGGGAACATCGCTAGTCAAATGATGATTTCCAAGCAAAGAGCACAGATGTCAGCCTGACAAAATCATTGCCGTGTGAAAAACATTTCGCAGCCTTAAACTTCACCAATACAAGACCCTTCAAATATGTTCCTGAGCAACAGCTACTTCTCTTCAGATGCTTCTACACTTAAAAATGATTTGTAAAATGTCTTTGGATCATTTCAGTTTGCCTGGTAAACCATATTTGAGGGCTGAGTTAATCCATCTGAATCCTTCTGCTCATTCCAACTGCTGTTTAACATTTTGATCTGACAGTTTAATGCTGTTTCACCACAAAATATATGTTCCCACTGAAAACAAACATTCTTCATATTAGCAATACAGGCAACTTCAAGGGATGAGGTTATCATGAGATAATTACACCCCAGGGGATTACAGGCACATATATCATGATATAACCTTATCTCTATTGTGCTTTATTGAATAATTACAAGCATGCCACAGCTAACTATAAATACACATATGCTTTTCAACTATTGGCTAATACTTGAATAAAGGTAAAAGCTTGTAACTTTTACCACTTTTCCTGCAACTTCTAAACAAGCCTTAATCTTAACATTAAACTTGAATTTGAAGTATGATACAGAGACCTAAATGTGTCATTTCACAGGAAGAAACAGGAGCTGAATTTAGCCTCTCTCTTTAACCACTATATGCAATATTCATTGAAACACTATTCTTCTCCCATTGAAGTCAATGGGAGTTTTGCCATAAGTGTTATTCAGCCATTTTGACATTAGAATTATTGCCATTGAGCACTTCTGTAAATCCCACCAGAGAGTCATAGAATCTATCCAGTTGGAAGGGATCACTACAGGTTCTCCTAAAACATCATAGAAGGGGTACTTCAAAGTTACTCATAGAACCAGAGGGTTAGAAGAGACCACAAAGCTCGTCTAGTCTAACCCCTTGCCAAGATGCAGGATGTGTTGTGTCTAAATCATCCAGGACAGATGGCTCTCCAGCCTCTTTTTGAAAACCTCCAGTGAAGGAGATTCCATTACTTTCTTGGGCAGTTTGTTCCATTGTCCTACTGTTCTTACAGATAGGAATTTTTTCCTGACATTTAATCTTAATCTACTGTGCTATAGTTTGAACCCATTGCCTCTTGTCCTGCCCTCTGTGGCAAGAGAACAATTTTTCCTCCATCATTTTTATGGCAGCTTTTCAAGTATATGAAGTCCACTATCATGTTCCCCTTGCCTGAATGTTTTCTTTTCAAAACTAAACATGCCCAGTTCCTTCAACCTTTGCTTAGATGGCTTGCGGTCCAATGGAGCTATACAGATTTACACCAATTGAGGATCTGGCCCAAAATCTCTAAATAATTCTGATTAGTTTCAAATGTAGTCTTAAGTCTACAACAAAACTTGCCTTCTTTTTCTACTGTATGTTTTGATGAGGTTATACATCGCTGAGAGCTGAACAAACAGAGATAAAAATATTCTGTGAATACTCATTCAAATTTGAAAGCAGTTTGATTTGACCAGATTCATAACTCTTACATCTTCACTCTCTAGTAACATTTGAACAACTGAGCTTTCCTGCCACAGATACTGCAAAAAGTTAAAATGTTAAGCTTCAATGCTCCAATACTCACCAAAAGCAAATTTCAAATGATCTATTTTAATAAGTTCACTCTGCGTTGGTTGATTATGTCACTATAATTAAATAGGAAAAATAGTTCTAAATCATCCCCACCTCTGCCTCTTCTAATGTGTCTGATCTATGCATCTGTCTTTAGATTATAAATTCTTCAGGGCCACTACAGTCTTTTTGTATGCATTACACATAACTGAGTACATGGTCAGCTTTAAACAAATTAATAATAATAATGAATCTAATCAAGGACTAGCACCACTAACCAACACAGCTCAACTTCTGAAATTTGAATATCCTGATAAACTCTTCATAATCTAGTCATATAGAGGGATAAATGTAATGAGGAAATTCACAAATGATATTGAATAGTGAATAAATCTAAGACTGGTTAACCCAAAGAGAATCAGAAAGATGAATACATGTGTGATGAATTGTGTGCTGAGCTCTTTTTCCCCCCCCTAATATTAAATCTAAACATTTCCTGAGGCAATATATTACTTGCTCTATTCACATCTACTAGTGAAAATAATCAGTCTGTTCTTGGCCACATTATAACATGACTTAAGATAGCTGCAGGCCATTGAGTCTCATCATTTAGCTCCAGAGCCTTATATAGCTCTTCAGGGTACTATTCCTGGCTCTCATGGAGTCCCTGCTGCAGGTGCACAGCAAAGCTCTCACATGGTTTATTCACTATTGTAGGCTTGTGTCATAAACAGATGGTTAAGAGTTAATGTCTCTTTTACCTGTAAAGGGTTAAGAAACTCAGTAAACCTTGCTGACACTTGACCAGAGGATCAATAGGGGACAAGATACTTTCAAATCTTAGTGGAGGGAAGTTTTTGTTTGGTTCATTGTTCACTCTTGGGGCTAAGAGGGACCAGATATACACCCAGGCTTTCCCAATCTTTCTGAATCAGTCTTTCATGTTTCAAAATAGTAAGTAATAGCAGGCAAGGCGGATTAGTCTTACGTTTGTTTCTTAACTTGTAAATGTGCCTTTTTGCTGGAAGGATTTTTACCTCTGTTTGCTGTAACTTTGAATCTCAGGCTGGGTAGGGGAGTCTCTCTAGTCTATATGAATCTGAGTACCCTGTAAAGCATTTTCCATCCTGATTTTACAGAGATAAATTTTACCTTTTCTTTCTTTAATTAAAAGCTTTCTTTTTAAGAACCTGATTGATTTTTCCTTGTTTTAGAATCCAAGGGTTTGAGTCTAAACTCACCAGGGATTGGTGGGGGGGAAGAAGGAGGGGGATGGTTAATTCCTCTTTGTTTTAAGATCTGAGGAGTTTGGATTGGTGTAAAGCTTCACAAGGCAACCCAGGGAGGGGAGAGTTAGGGGGGAAAAGGAAGGGGATGGTTAAATTCTCCTTGTTTTAAGACCCAAGGGGTTTGGGTCTTGGGTTCCCCAGGGAAGGTTTTGGGGGAACAAAAGCGTGCCAGACACAGACTTCTGGCTGGTGGCAGCATTACCAGATCTAAGCTAGAAATTAAGCTTAAAAGTGATCATGCAGTCTCCACTTCTTGAACCCTAAAGTTCAAAGCAGGGAAAAAATCTTGACATGATGAGCAGCATTGGGATTTCTAGGAACCAAAAGCCAGTAGGATTTTTTTTCTCTCCTTTCTAGCTGCTTGGAAAGCAGCCTGAGGGCAGAGGTGTTAAGTTTTTTTAACAAGGGTCTTTGTTAAGAGGAGGCTTCAAGCTGTGAGCCAGCAGACAGCCAACAAAAGGCATTTACAAGTTAAATTGTCTTTTTTTTTCTTTCTACCTCTCTGGTATAGCTAGTTAGAAAATCTCTGTTAACCAAGCAGCCTGAGCTGCAGAAGTAGTGTGGCCAGCACAAGAAAGCAGAAAAAATGAGTGCCAAAAAAGCAGTTAAACAGAAAATGGCTAGGCTGGATGCAGAAAAAAAAGCCAAAGGGGCTGACCACAGGAGAAAGCTGGAGATAAAAGAAATAGAAGAACAAGCCAAAGAGGCTGCCCACCAGAGGGCTTTGGAGCTCCAGAGGGAGGCCCACCAGCAGGCCATGGAATTAGCAAAGGTTAAGCTGAATGGAACAGCCAACCCTAACAACCCTTCTCTGGGTACTGTTTCCCATCACAGAAAATTCCCCACCTACAAGGCAGGTGATGACACTGAGGCCTTCTTAGAAAATTTTCAAAGGACCTGCCATGGGTACAACATCTCTACAGACCAGTACATGATAGAGCTGAGGCCACAGCTCAGTGGACCCTTAGCAGAGGTGGCGGCTAAAATGCCTAAGGAACACATGAACGATTATGAACTTTTTCAAACCAAGGCCAGAATCAGAATGGGGCTAACACCTGAGCATGCCCGTCAGCGGTTCAGAGCGCTAAGGTGGAAACCAGATGTGTCATTTACCCAACATGCCTACTACATTGGAAAGAATTGGAATGCCTGCATATCAGGAGCAAATGTTAAATCTCTGGAAGAGCTGTAGGCCATTGAGTCTCAACATTTAGCTCCAAAGCCTTATACAACTCTTCTGGGTACTATTCCTGGCTCTCATGGAGTCCCTGCCGCAGGTGCACAGCAAAGCTCTCACATGGTTTATTCACTATTGTAGGCTTGTTACACTATTAAAGAAAAAATGTTAGTATGGGATTATTTTTTTTCATGAACTTATTATGGCTATACATTCTCCTCTACTTGCTTATAGACTGATCGCTACTGATTTATTAATCATTCAGCTTGCCAGGCACTACAGTTAAATTCACCGGGCTGTAAATGCTTCAGTCCTCTTGTGTTCCCTTCTGAAACTAATTCATAGTGTAAACCCAAGAGCTTTGTCTTTTCCCATTAATTTGGCTGCACCTGACCACCATGAAATCTCAGAAATAATTGACAGTGACTCTCATGATTATGTGGCTAGTTTCACACATTAGGAGATAAAGGCATGAGGGTACTGCTGGTCTGAAAGTGTGTGGGGGGGAAAACACCTTCCATGCTTTTTATTTTTAAGGGGAAGATTTTTGTAGGGTTAGAGTAATTTACACAATCAGTTGCTAGAAGCAGCATTAACTTTCTCTCTCCACTGTCCACTCCTAAGTAACAGGCAGTGGGGGAAGAAACATAGGGAGAGGATATCAGTGTCATTTAAAGGAGTAGGCATGGGCCAGAGAGCAGACCCTCTGTGCAGATGACTTAGGATCCACAGGGATGCAGCTTTCAAACTCCTTTGGACTCTAGGGTTTGATGGCAGTGATTTCTACCCTCTCTGCAAGGCAACAATCCCTTCCCTTCTGACAGGAACATTCTATGAAAACTTCACAAGGTGAACCTCATAGTGATTCATGAGTTGACTTGATTGGTCCTACAAGGTGATGATCACTCTGGCCCTGATCCAGCAAAGGATTTAAGCATGAATAGTCCCATTGAAGTTAATTGGATGACTCAGCAGCTTGCAGGAATGAGCCCTGAATGATTTGTATTTGTGCATATTGCGATAATATCTTGCAACTGAAAACTCTCCTGCTGTACCAGAATGGTACCTTCTTCCATTTTGGTGCCAGTCCTCCAGTGGGAAGATCCAAGATAACTCTGGGCCCTTGTCCCTGCAAATCAGCAATGAAGTTCACCTGTCTCTATCATCCTGGGGAGGACAGATAGGCTTAATCTAAACTGAACTGAGTTTTGACTGCTCTATCTGGATGAAGTTACTGCCTTGTGCTCTCCAAGGGAATGAAGCTAAGAAGCTTTTATTTGCAATTTACAGAACAGAGAGAAAACAGAAATAAAAATAATTGATAGGTAATGTCTGTGGATACTGTGAAAAGCACAGTCAGACTAGCCCTCATGATTCACCTTGTCCCTCAGAGGGTATTAGTCTCCATTTTTTTAAAAAATCAAGTTTTCTCCAGCATTTCCCTTCAGAGCTGTGAGGAGTGTGCTTTTAACTCACTGCCCCTCATACAGCACAGAGGCATCACAGAGCATGTACTAGGCAGTTTGTGATGTCTCATGCTTATGGAGAGATCTGCAGTGTTGGGTTGGGAGGGAAAGACATGAGATATGATTGGCTTCTTCCTAGCTCATCTTTTTAACTGTTGACTATGTGGAGATTTTGCAGAGGGTGGACAGTGGCTAAAACGAGAGCATAAGCCATCCCTTTTTTACACTACTTTCCTCCTCTGTATGAGTCTGCTGCTTCTTTCCCATGGATCTGCTCCTCTTTGCACTTCACAGTAAAAGAAGGGCAAAATCACATGGGCCACAGACACACAGCACACTCTGAAACCGTGGTCTGTTCAGTGCATTGCATGGATATCAACATGACTATAATTAATATGTTTCTATTTTCTTGCTGATCTTATAATGCCAGTATTGTTTTCCTGTTGGCACTGGCTTCATATAAAAAGAACTGAACTATCTTTTGAAATCCTGGGGGTGATGTTCAAAAGCAGAAAGGGAAGTCAATGGGAGCTGGGTGACTAACTCACCTAGGCACTTTTGAAAATCCCATTTTACATTGGGATGAGAAAATAACTGAGAGGAATGCTCTTATTTTCAAGCCTGAACATATACAATAGGCAGCTTTGGTTGCCTTACTACAGACTGTGATGGTGCCACCAGAGAATGATTGTTTTTCTTGTACATTTCAACCATTCCTTGCTCTCCATATTGTATAAATAAATTCATAGCACATATCAGAAAGAGCATTATTCAATATTAATATTATTCAATATTAATCAATACTGTAATTACCACTACAAGGCTGAGACATAGGAAAAATTTAAGATGACAAGGTATAAAGCTGTTCTCTTTAATTTTACTAGTCTCCCCTTGTATGAACTGCTCTGCAGGTCAAATTAATCTGTGCTCTCTCACTTCCCTTTACTCTCACTGGATTTCAGCATTCTCTTCCTTACCCTCAAGTGCCATGCATATTCAACACAGTCTGTTCCCTGCTCTCACTTTATTCCAACTCTCACTGAGTAGCTCATTCATTATCTGCACCCTTCTCCCTGAGTGCACATTCAATGTTAGTGTCAGTCATTCTACAAATAGCCAGCCCAAGTTCTCCATAACTTCCTGCTTTTATAGCAAGGATGGGCCTACTCTTGTTCCACTCTGCACTTAGGAGGAGGAAAAGAGATTGTGCCTCTCTTCTTGTCTGGAATTCTCCATGTGCAAGAAGAATTTATTGTTTTTGAAGAATTACTTAGGCTGAGAGACCAGTAGCAAACTCTGGTAGTAAGTGCCTCTTATTCATCAGAAAAGGTTCTGGCTGAAGTGGAAGAATCAGTGGGACCCAAAGTAGTTCTCTTATTTACTTTAGCTTTTCCATTTTGTATTTCAATTAATTTTCCTCTGAGACATACTGACAAGAAAATGATGACTGGTTCACCAGTTTTATTTAAATTAAACTCTCTGGGGAGAGGGAAAGCAATAGTACAGATGTAAGGTTGATAAGGCCATAAATGTAATTAATATTTAAAAATATTAAGGATTTCATCTGCTGAATGGAACTCACAGAAATCCTGTCACTATGAAAAGTCTAAATTATAGATGGGCCAAAACACACATTCTGTTTGTTAATACACTGCAGATTTACCTAATTTTACCTTTTAAAAAGCACTCAGACAACTTAGGAATCACACTCATGTCTGAAATTGATAGCAAATGTCCTCCAGTATTTCCTACAGTTGTTACAGATAACACCCAAGGCCCTGATCCTGCAAACAGCTGTGTATTCAGGCAGGGATCCAGCAGGTTCCATGGAAGCACAGAGACTGGCCTGCATGGAGCAGCTTGCAGCATTGGGGCCTGAGATTACTGTACCTGAAAGAAGTTATTTTTTCTTTTTCCAGTTTGTTTACCCCAGTGGCAGATTCTGCTGCACGTTTACACTGATTTCAGTGGGATTACTCAAGGAGTAAGGTGCTGTTTATTGGGCCAGAACCTCAGCTGGAGTAACTTGGATTAATGGAGCTATGATGAGTTACATGAGCTGGGGAGCTGGCCCACTGTGCTAAAGACCACAAGATCTGGCTCCTTGTCCATGTGACAACATTTTGAGCTTGATTCAGATTTTAGGCACAGCACTTTGAAAACAGCACCACCCCAAGCATAGCCTCAGGAAGCATTGTGACTCAGAGACACACAGCTTCCTCCTGTTTTTCCGGGGTAGTAATTTGCTGATGGCCTATATCAGTAGTAAATTCTTACTCCCCTCACTCTGGTCCAGTTACTCTGGCCATCAAACTAAATAAAAGCTTTGCCCATTCCTCCATCCACTCCCCACCCGCCTGCTCCATGGAAGGATAGCATAGCACATCCAGGGGTTCTCTGTGTGGGTACATAATGCAACCTAGCACTATCTGGACAGGTAATTTCCCTGTTTCTGCATACAGCTCATTAGGCAGTCAGGTTCACCAGTTTGATTGGGTCTTTCACAAAGTAAAAGTATTAAGAAAAACATTTTAAAAAATAAGACAATGTAACTAACTCCACAAAAATAGGCTGTAGGACTTAGGGGTAGGTATAAAGCCTGAAACAGCTTTAATTTTTCAGTTTACTGTGTCTATTTAATTTCTAAGCGCTATAACTTCTACCATATATTTTAAGAAATATGTATTAAACTGGGACAATATATTTTGGAAGATGCATGATGAGCACATTAAAGTTTCAGCAGGGTGCCTTTTGCAGTTCAGTCAAATATGGATTTTTCTATGTTCATTGCATATTTAGTTCCTTAAAGAACATGCATTTTCAATGTGTATTTTGTTTTTGCATTCACAAGGGACCCGTGTGAGGATCTAGAGTACATACATGAAACATTCAGGACCAAATGGACCAGAAAGATTGCAACATTAAGGAGAACGCCAACATTAAATATTGATGCAGCAATGATGTAATCTAGTACATGTCAGAAATAAACAAAACAAAAAAGAGTTGAGTTAAAAATGGAAAAGATGACAGCTAGTGTTACAGACGCCATGAAAATGAAGGGGATGGCACAATTTAGGGGCATTCATTATCTCTGTAGTATTATGTGCATTGGTATTACTATAGACTTTTATGTATTTAGGACTATCTCTATATGGATTTTTAATATAACTACTCATGTTGGTAACGAGTCATCAGTGTGAGTTAAGTCTTCTCAGTCTGGACATCAGAATGCTGTTCATGACAGTTGTAAAAAAAAGTTTAAGTTTTCCCTGTGTGTTCTGTACAATGGGAGCATTTCATCTAAAAAATGTTGTAACCAGGCTGTACCTTTTTACAGGTAACCATTTGCATTTGTACTAGGAATGCTTATGTACCATTTGCGCACAAGGCAAACAGGCACAGATTCTGCCAAATGTATATGTGGAGCTAGCTCTTCAAATGAACGAGAGGCCAGATTTTCAAGTGCTCAGCACCTTCATTTGGGGACAGATTTTCAAAAGAGCTCAGAAAAACTGCTGTTTCCATTTGTGATACGTAGGGAGAGATTTCAAAAGAGATCCACACCCAAATTGCAGAACTCTTCTGAAAAACCTGGTCCAGACTGTGTGCATGCTGAGCAATCTTGGAAATCCAGCAGCCTATGCTCAGTCTGTTGATGGTCTACCTCTATTGATTATATGGAGGGGAGGGAGTTTCCTCTGTGAGACTGTGTCCTAGGCTGATCTAGGTTTTATCTTCAGTTAGCATGTAAGGTTTTTAATTGGTTTGTTTATTTAATGTATTTTCTTTAATTTAGTCTAGCAATTAACAAGCAAACTCTGCCCCTCATTGCCAAGCCACCTCTGTGCACACTCTGCCATTGCTTTCCTCACTTTCTCCTGGAGACTCTTGCACTTTGTGTTTGGCTGTATTTAGAAAAGGACACCATCTTCCAAAGCCATATAATATTGTGTTCAGATGATCAAATAACATAAGGCTTCTCCTGCAATATGTCTCATTGCAGGATTGGGGCTTAAGTGAGTAGCAGACACAATGCCAGAAGCCTATAAAACAAGCAGAAACTCTGTACATTGATCTATCTTCAGAGACTATAAAACAGAGAAACAACATTGACAATTTTTTCACTACCCCTCCCTTCCTCATTTATCCTGAGTTTTCCAGACTTCTTTTTTAATCTTGGGCCACTCTACAGTGTATTGCCAGCCATACCAAACTGTGTAGTGAATTTGTGCCTTGGATCAGTGGGTAAAAATGTATTGTGACCTATATCTTGAATCAGTATTGGACTCCCCCTCCCACCCCACCTCGCAAGTGTACATGGATCCTTGAAATTATATGTGAAAAGTAATACTTCATAAATACATGGCTGTAGCATCAGGAATATGCCAATTAAATCCCTTTTCTCCCATAATAGACCCCTGAAACAATTCCTTCATGCTCTGCTGTAGGTGTAGCAATTTCACACTTGTGCAGTATTGTTCAAGACTTTTCATGCCTCACCTAATAGTAGCAATTCAGTTCAATGTCTCTGTTGTACTCCATGTTGCAGAGTGTCAGAATGTATTTCACGCAATGTCACTCATGTGCTAATTTGACAAATTATTTCAGATTCAAACAGTGAGATTTCCTTTGAGGATATTTAAACCCACAGCACAAAATACACATTTACTTCCCAAAACTCAGGTTTTTAATCTCACATCAAGCATGGGCAATGCCAATCAAGTCAGTTAGGGATTCTAGCATGGCTTGACCTACCTTCTAGGAGGCAAATATACCCACTGCAAACTATAAAACATTAGAGGACATTCTGACTTTTAGAAATCTAACGGCTCTGTGCTTTGAAAAGAGATGACTAGTTCAGACTTTGAAACAATAATGCTTAAAAACTGCATATTAACAGTTGGATTGCCATTTTCCTTGCATGTATAATATGGGCCTGATGCAAAGCCTGCTAAAGTCAGGGGGAGTCTTTCCATTGACTCCAATGGATCTTGGATATGCCCTTTGAGTAGACTCTGAACATTGTGATGGCTTGAGAGACAGTTTTCTCCCCATGGTAAAGTGTTGTGTTTATTTATCATTGTGAATGAACCAACCCGCAGCTTTACACAAACCAACAGCTTTGATGTTCCAAAACAGGCTTAATTTGTACATAGGTGCTAATCCTTCTGAACATCCATGCAACCTTCTGGTAGGGATCTTGTTTTCTTGCAGCTCCAGTGTTCATTTCCCACTCCCACTATCTTTCAGTTGAGAAAGGCTCTATACTGGTCCTTGAGATATGCTCTGTAGAGCATAGTTAGCAAAGGCAATAAAAAGTTTAAGATAAATTCCTAAAACCATCAAACTTTTAGAAGCCTATTCAAGCTTCTCCAGGCTTTGAGACCTTAGATATTCTCCCACCTAAGTCATTTCCATTCTCTACAGTATTTGCAGTAAGAATTTAAGGATTAAGGCTCCAATTCAGGAAAGCTCATGCTTAAAGTTAAGTTAATTCTTAATCACCCTTCCTGAATAGGGATGTTGTCCTGAAGCGAGAGCAGTACATAAATAAAGTGAATCTGTAAATGCACCTGTAAATTAAAAATTCCTGCCGCTGGTCAGAAAGTGATTAACAACAAGTTATCAGGCAATTTCCTAGCCATTTGATATATTTAAGTCCTAAGCATGCCCCAGATTTTCAGTTATTTCTCTTATAGAATCTTGTTAAGGTTACAAAATGTATGGGGAACGCAACAACATTTTTAGCCTTCTTTGCTCAGCATCAGGTTTTCTGGTTCTTTGGATGAAACACCATGATAACCCAGCATGCATCCTACAGGCCACCTGGCTGTTATAAACTCAAGGTTAAGGAGTCTAGAGTTGAAGAGCAATAATTCTAACTCCTATTTCAAGAAAATAATCACTTAAAGGAACTGCAGGATGGTAATTATAATAATAATGAAAACAACCTAAAATACAACACTGCAAATTGCTTTTCACACTCACACATTATAAGCAATAACTGTGCAGCAAAAGCCCCTTTCCCAGATCTATTGGCTCCATACTCAGCATTTATATCATCCAACAGAATGACCCTGAAACATGCATCATGGGAACTATATCAGATGTTAACATGTAAGAAGTTTCATTGCATAATCAAAAACGGAGACCAGTAAAAGTAACCTTAAATGCCATTGACAGATCTGCTGTCCATTCAATTCACTATCACTTCATGTAGCAAAGTATAATCACACATATTTAGCAGATCTTGTAAAGATGATAAATGCTACATAAGTGCTAAAAATGCCCTATAGGGAGCCATCAATTTAAAAAAGGGAACTTTGAAATAAAAAAAGAAAATCTCTGCTAGAGGGAGTATGTGATATAAATCTAGCATAAGCTCCCCAGATTTGTAACAAAAGTCACACATCAAACTGCGGAGAAGTTGGTTTTCCCTAGCAGACAGCACAGCTGGAGATGTGTAGTTATTCAAGTGCTTGTAGTTGGCGAGATGCCTTATATCGGGAAAATACTCACTTCTTCATATTTAATACCTGTGATTTGATATTAAAAAATAACCCTGGAGAGACTGATATTCCTCTCCATTTTTTTCTCCTTTCAAGGTTGACTTTTAAAATAATAATACAAAAACTTTTATATAAGTTTTTCAAATGTCCTTCTCTGCTCATCATTATTTGTCATGTTACCTAGGGTTATGTTGTGTCAGAGCTGAGATAACTCAACATGACATGGCAGTTCATAACCCAGCACACTCCACTGAATGATACTCTCCAGTCAGGTTGTACTTGACTTGTAGTGAGCAGTTCACCAGACAAGCAAACTCAGCAATGGACAATCTTTCAGAGGTCCTCAGCTGACCACTGCAAGTTCCAATGCAGGGACTTGATCTTCATTTCTTGCCCAAAAATGTCATAAGATCAGTGATGAAGAACTATCCTGAAAGGAATGTAAAAGAAGGAGAGAGAGAGATGACAGAGCATGGATCAAGTCCCTCAGCAATCATTTTAATGCATTGGCACCATGGTCTAAATGTGTCGTCTGAAGGCAATGCAGATCACGTTGCAAAAGTTCAAAACAGCTCTCGACTTCTACCTCTAAGATAAGAGGATTCAAGTGGTAAAGCAGATGAAGTGAGAGAAAAGGGAATATGAACTGACCTCAGAGCAATTCTTTTGTAGCATCAAAAAGTAATGGGAATTGAATCTGGTTCCCATTCTGTTAAACTCTATGGAAAAACCCCATTGACATGCACAGTGAGTCTCAGGGCTGCTAATAAGGTGAAGTATGGCTGGTTCCCTGCCCTCTACTGCTTCACTCAACTGCTCTCCCCAGCTGAAGTGCAGAATCTAAGGAGCTTCTGGAGTTAGGCAACATCTTTGATCATGCCATCAGGACACACCTTCCATGATTCCTCAGCCCTGATCCAGGGTTTTCGGAAACCCTCTCCTTCCACAAGCAGAGAGGAGCATTGGGACCTAAAGCAGGAGAAATGAGTGAATTTGGATTAACTCTTAAAGAAGTAAAAGAACAGAGGAAAGCTGGATACTTTCAGCTCAAATGCAGTGGGCTTTTATGTAAACATCTCAATAACAATACGACTTGTCCTGGTGGCTCTTGAATATAATACTGTGGCACAGCCGAACTGTCCATTCAGGGCAAATTTACAAATGCTCAGCACACACAGTAGGGGCAAGATTTTCAAAAGAGCTCAGCCCCCAGTAGCTCCTGTCATAACACTTACAAACGGACTTTCAAAAGAGACTTTCAGCATATGGTGTGCTACCCACTTTGGAACACCTGGCCACTTCTTCTGGTGCCTGATGGATGTTGAGCTCTTTTGAAAATCAGGTCCCCAGTCAGCAAGAAGCACAAAGATTCAGACATGTGTCAATGATGTAATTAGGAGCCATATATCTACATAGCTGAAAACTAATCCATTTGTGAATGAATTCAAATTGTTTTGTGTATGAAATCAAGCTTTACCAAGACTTTACTGAGACTTTACTCTTCAGATAGCAGGCCCAAAGCCCAAATGGAACAACAGAATTTAAGCAAACTTTTGTACAGCTTTCCAATTTCTCAAAGTTCTTTACATATATTTCAGAAACCCAGGGAGATTATTTACTTCCCTGTCTGGGTTTTTCAATGCTTTCATACCTCTTATCTTCAGGAGACATAATCAAATTTAAGAACCACAGCTCCACAAGAGACGTGCAGAAGGAAATTTTGTTTTTGAATCCCACTTGGACTCTGCATCATTCAAGGAATCAATAAAGCCTCATGAACATCCATGAGAATAACTGCCAAGATTGGGGCTTTTTTTCCATGAATAGCGGCCCTTGTAACAAAAATAATATTTTACATGTTCAGACACTGACAATATGAACAACAAAATTTATTTTCACCAACTTTTACTTTCTACAATTAGATCATGGATATTGGTGATTTATATGAAGATGATATTAAAGGATACTAAGTCTCTGCTAGAGATATGCACATCTGCTTATAGTTAGTTATAAAAAAGATCATTCATTACAAAATAATTATATGTATATTATATATAGAAATCAATCATGCTAGGCAGGTAGTAATGCACATACAGTACTAGTATCATATAAAAACAATGGATTTATAGGAGACTTTTGTCTCAATTATTTAGCATCAAAGACCTGGTTTTGAGGTATGAATAGGAGTACACATTAGAATAAGATTCTAGTAACTGCACTTGGTTAAACATGAATTTATAAAGTATTGTGGTTGGAGAAAGAACAAACACTCACATGATCTCCACAATCATTGGAATTTATCTGTAGGAAGCTTGCCTGAATAATAGTACAAGAAGCTGCTGATTTTTTAATGCAGATGTACAGTACAGCTAGTGAATTATTCAGTGACTCAAACTGCCTGTGGATAATTCAAAACTAATATCTTATGGATACCAAATCCCTCACCCAAAACATCCTTTCAGCTTTAACAAATTATATTTTTGTTGTTGTTCACATTTGGAAAATTAACCAGCACATTAGGTGAATCATGTAGTGAAAATAATGTCCATTACCAGGATCTAATAATAACTATTGCATATTTTAGCAAAATAAATAACATGTTTTTCTGAATTCTTCCCCATTGTTATAGCCTCACAAAACTGTAATTTATTAGAAAAACAGTATTCACTGTGTAAATGTGAGAGAATAAAATTACTTGAGAAAGAAACCAAAGCAGGAAAATCAAGGAAGGTCCATTTTACATGTAAATTTGCATACACAGATAATGCAGTGAACATTTACATCAAGTACATAAGGCAGAGCAGTGTCCTTGGTTGAACTTAGATCTGTCCCTAGGGCTTGATTCTGAACTCACTTTAGTCTAAACCAGGAATAACTCCATTACAGTCACTGGAGTTAGATCAAATGTGTAAGAGCAAAATCAAGCCCTAGAGAGAGACCTCAGCCATGAAATTTAGATCAAGACCCAAACTTCCCAAAGGTTTGTTTCATTTAGATCTGTATTATGGCTCTGATCTGTCTCTTCTTAGAAGCCACCTGCAAACCTAATTACAAAATCATTTCACTTGCAGGAAGATAAGGGTTCATGGAGAAGAATTTTTCCATTAAAATTACTGTGTGAGCGAGCTATTGAATCTTCATATAAGCCTTCCACTCAGGCAGTCAAAGCTCAGAGAGCAAACGTCAGAGTGTCTGGCTAAGGTCCATTCCCTTTGTGCTGCAGGATTAATGAGATTAGCAAATCATTGCATCTCCCTAGTCGGTGATTCCCCAGCATGCAGGGGTCCCCAGAAGTTATAGGCCTAGTGTAACCAGCTCCTACATCAGCTCCTGAAGTAGGGCATCTTAGGGTGTGCAAATGATGAAAAGCGGGCATGACTGAAGCTGATGTACCCCAGCATTCTTCTGCTGGAATAGTTTAAAACAGTCCCTATGCTATCATAGGATTAGGACCAGCATAGTTTCCTCAAACAACCAGTGTGCACCTCCCCAACCTCTCATGTACTCAGTGGATCTTGGCCAAGGAAAGCCAAGTAGGAAAACCAAGAGAAAGACAAAAGTGGTGAAATCTTGGCCCTGTTGAAATGAATGGGAGTTTTGCCATTGACTTCAGTGAGTCCAGGATTTCACCCAGAGAATCCACATGCATGCCACAACAAAGTGCCAGTATCAGATAGTGTCTGTGAGGGAAGAAACAGAACTTCATCTGCTAATTATTCTGAAGTGGTTTTTGCTTCTCATTCAAGCTGAAGATAATTGTGCACTTCGCACAAACAGCTCTGCAAGCATAGGTTACTTAAGGAGAAGCAGGAAAGCACTTCCCTGTTCTCTCTTGATCTCTGGAGTTCTCTAGTTTGTGCAGTGTGATATTACAGCAGAAAACTCATTTGAATAAAGTAATATAATGGGTATGATTCTCCTTTTTCTTATGCTAATACAAATCAGGAGTAGCTTCTATGAAGTCAATGGAGTTATAAAAGTGTATAAGTGTATAAGTATAAAAGTGACGTAAGCAAGAGGAGAATCAGACTATATATTTTGTCAATGGGGGAAATATTCTGTCACAAAAAGGAACTGTAGAGATATAGGGTGAGATTTTCAGAACCTCCTAAGTAATTTAGGAGCACAAGTACTAGTTCTATTAACAATGGGACTTGTGCTCTTAAATGAGTTCGGAGCTTTTGAAAACCCCACCCTTAATAACAAAACAAAAAAATCAATAGAAACCATGAGCAACCCTGTGTATCCACACATTCTCCAGGCTAATTGCAGTCAAATCACTTATGACATTGGACATTATTGGGCAGATTTTCCCAAAACTCACAGCTCCCATTGCAGCTGTTCATCATCTCTCTAAAGCAAGCCTGAGATAGTGTAAGGGACAGGCACAGTGCTTTACTTTTGCCTTGTCTAAGCATAAATTGCAGTCCTACATCTCCTCTCCTCTCCCTCTTTTTCTCCCCAAGTCCTGCCATTTACTAGTCCTTTTAAAGGGTCTAGAATTGACAGACAGTAGAACAAGATTAAAGACATATGATTTTGGCACAGAACTCTACCTGCTGCTTCCTCTTTACTCCTTGCATGGAAGGAACAACAGCAGTGGCCCCTGCTCCACTCTCCCGGCCAAGAAAGCAGTAGGGGTTTCCTTTTCAGCTCCCTGATCAAGGAAGCAACAACTGTCATGTGCTCTTCATCTTTCCTCTGGGCTAGAGGAAAAGCAGGATCCTCTTCTTTCTCTGGACTTGGGCAACAACACGAAGTCCTTCTTTTCAATTACCTACACGAATAGGATTTTCTTCATTCCTGCCCTCCTCCTGCCCACCTGACATCTTAGAGTAGCATAGGATGATCTCATCTCTTTCCATATGAAAAGTGATTAATAAGACTGGGACTTTTCAGCTTGGAAAAGAGATGACAAAGGGGGGATATGATTGAGGTCTATAAAATCATAATGAGTGTGGAGAAAGTAAATAAGGAAGTGTTATTTACTCATAACACAAGGACTAGAGTCACCAAATGAAATTAAAAGGCAGCAGGTTTAAAACAAACAAAAGGAAGTATTTTGTCACACAATCCAGAGTCAACCTGTGGAACTCTTTGCCAGAGGATATTCTGAAGGCCAAGAGTATAACAGGGTTCACAAATGAACTAGATACATTCATGGAGGCTAGGTCCATCCATGGCTATTAGCCAGGATGGGCAGGGATACAAAACCATGATCTGAAATGTCCCTAGCCTCTGTTTCTCAGAAGCTGAGAATGGGCAGCAGAGGATGGATCACTTGATGATTACCTATTCTGTTCATTCTCTCTGAAGCATTTGGCATTGGCCACTGTCAGAAGACAGGATACTGCATTGGATGGACCATTGGTCTGACCCAGTATGGCAGTTTTTATGTTCTTATGTTTCTTCTGAAAAGGCTAACAACAATGGCCTCCACTTCCAGGTTAGGGTAGCAGCAGCCATAGTAGCTTTATAGTAGGATTCTCTCAGGCCTCCACTAAGCCAGGAAAGCAACATCCCAAATCAGGATACACATACACTCCATGCAATCCTAGGTCTGTATATTCCCCCTGTAGTCCTATGTCTCCTCTTCTTTTTCTTCTCCCTCAGCCCCACTCTTCATTCTGGTTGTGCACAGAGAAGATGAAGATGTGAGAATTTCTTTAAGGACAGCAGTTATATCCTAGCTGGTTGGTATCAATTGCTCTATTCAAATTAACCCAGTGGACTCCAGGATCAGATCTCATTGACAGTAGTATATGAATTAAGCTGACCTTATAAATGATTATTCTAATAAACTGAGTATCGGTTAGAGTTCAGTGAAATATCTACTGTGGGTTGTAGACCACAAAAGATTGTTGTCTATGTTTGCCATGATCTGTGCAGAGTATTTATTTCTTTAATGATCTATCTTGTTTAATTTTTACATACGTTTCTGTTTTGCTACTTTTATTCTACTGTACATGTAAAACACGGTGTGTAGCATTCATGGATCATAGTCTGAACCTTACTTGATTACCAAGCCTCCCAAACTCTCCAGCACTCTCAGAAAGATCTGTCCCAATTCCACCTCGCTTTCTTCTAGCTCCTACCCAACTTCTGCCACTAACATAAACAGTATTTTATTTAGAGAGAGGTATAGTATTGTATAGGCGCGAGAGAACGTCATGGAGCTTGGAGTCTTACAAAGCTAACAGACTGTTTTGGGGGTTCACAGTGTTTTCTAAGCTAGCTAAACAAGACTTTTTCCAAGGTTGATTCCATTTTTAACTAAGAGGAATCCTATGCTAAATACCAGGGATAGAAATTCACTCCCACAAAACTAACATAAGGCTAACATAAGTGTGTAGCTGTATACAGTATATAATTTTTCATTTGAAATTTTCTTTGTCATATTTCACAGTCTTTGTATATTTTTTCTCTGCCCATTTTTTTTTTGCCTTTTTCAGGAACAGTTTTCTTAGCTCACATTCAAAAATTAAACCTCAGTCTTTTTCCTACTCTGTGGATATGTGAGACACTGTGATGTATTGGTTAGTGCACAATAGCACTTGCTATGCATGCCACCATTCTCTACTGAATGGAATGTTTGACTTGCTCAAACATTATCATCTTGCCCTCTAATATTGTCTCTAGATCAGACACAAGCCCAAGTTCTATGGCCACTAAAGGACATTCTATTTCAGCTTGTGTGACTATGTTCAAAGGAATTAAGTTCTCTCCTGCTAATGTCCATGGACTCTAATTCAACCATGTGGTATGGTTACACAGGCAGCCATGATATCTGTATAGATACATCAATGGATTCAGGCAGACATAACAGATTCAGCTTCTTTAAATGATATGTGTGTCACATTGGGTAATGTATGACCATCCCTAAAGCCTGAGTTGTGACAGTACAATGTAAACAACGCAGTTCTCCTTGTTTTACCTTTTGCATTATAACATTTCTCTGTATACTTATGTGATGAGCCTGCTGTACTATGGTATGGCTCCCCTTGTGAAGACAGACACTGTGACATCACATTACTCAGAAAGACCACTGTTTCTGTGAACCGCATGAATAATATAAAGAAGGACAGGTATTGATAGTCACTCTCTCCCCCCATGTGCTAATTAATAAAGAATTTCTCTCAGCATATTTGTTTCGTTCAAAGATTGACAGGGCTTTTTTTTTTTAAGGTTTGAAATGAAGCCTTCCTCATGCTTTAGGAAAAAATAGTAGAGTTTACAGAAATGTTCCAAAATAACCAAAGATAAATAGGGTATTCATCAGTTAATTACCACATCTGCCACCACTTTAGACCAGTAGTATTTTCAGTCAGATAGCCATTATTCAAAATGTCCAGAAAAAAAACAAAGAGATGCCTTTAAGCATTACTCCCTGTATCAAGATCCGTTTCCTACTGTATGTCATCACTACATGAATGGATATTTATAATTATCATTTGACAGTGCACTTTATATCATTCCTATGCATACAACTCAGCTTTTGCTAAGGGTCAGTTTAAACCTAAATCAGGCATTTGTATCTACATATGAAAGTAGGTATTGAGGGCTCCACTGAAAAATAAATGGAAGCTTTAAATGGTAGGTAGAAAAAACTATAATTTTATTACTGTCCAAGCTCAAGAAATACTGAAGATCACTCACTGGTATCAAGGATCCGGACATTTTAATCAACACACAGCATCATAATCATGCTGCTTCATTTCTGTTCTGGTTTTAAAAAAACAAAATACAATTTTTAAATAAAAATAGATTTTGAAGTCATTTTTAATTAAAAGACGTTTTGTTAATGTTTTATTGGACTGTAGTATCTATCTGCCTGAAATAGTTTTCTGCCTGCCCTCTTTTGTTATAGTTGGCCATAAAATTGAGAAGAGCAGAAAGTATAATGCTATAAGGTTCCATGCAGTGAACCAGTAGCATGGGGTACGTCTGCAAAATCAAAACTTTGCTCTTTTTGTTTTCAAAGAAATTATCTATCTACGGCATTTATTCCCAAACCCCATTCAACATAGAAATGTATGTATTTGAAATCTCATTGATAATGATGAAGAGTATTTCCCCCAAACAAACTGGATCTTGATTTTTGCCATATGCAGAAGCTAAAATGCAGTTATACAGCAACAGCAACTTGAAGATAATTTCCTAGTATTACTGATACAAGCATTTCGTAGGTAGAAATTGTGATGGCAAGTGATGATCCTTTGCCTTTTAGAGTTTCCACGTTGCAGACAGCTGGTAGCAATGCGACCATCAGGCTATTGTCTAGTGAGCTATCTACTTTTGCTGTGTAATTTCATTGCTCTAAAGCACACAATATGTACTTTAAAATGCATTTCACTTCCAAAATTGGAAAACCAAGTGACTTTTTCAAAATTTGAGGGAACATGCTCTTCTCAGTATGGAAGTCCTATTGGTTGGGATAGATAACTATTAAACATAAGAACAAATGTCAAAACCATACAAAACCAAAGATAGCCAGCCTCATTAACACAAACAGCAGATTAGAACAAAATATTCACTCAAGTCTTGCTACAGGGTTCTACAGTCACTGTTTGCCCTGGGACAAGAATACTAATTTACATGATAACAAAAATAATGTATAAAGAAAGATTCAAAGGGACATATTCTGACATCCTTGTCTTTGCTTACAATGAGGAATTCCTTACTCCATAAGCAGTGCCATTAATTTCAATGAGGCTACTCATGGAGTAAAATACTCATCATGGGCAAGACTATCAGAATGTGACTCAAATAGTTAAATATATATAGAATCATAGGAATGTATGGCTGGAAGGGACCTGATGACCACTGAGACAGGACCAAGGATGGCTAAGCAATGAGTTAACGGGCAATATGATAACACACTATAAATATTTGAATAGAAAGTACCATGGAGGGAGAAAAATTATTTATTATAATAAAAGGTGTCATATATACATACCATAATAAAAGGGTGTAGCTAGGAGCCATGAGATGAAATTAAGAATAGGAAAATGTAGGATGTGTATCAGGAAAAAGGCCCTGGCATTTAGAACTATTAGCTTGTAGTTTTAACCTCCCAATTGAATTCCCATCACCTGGCACATTTAAATCTTGACTGGACAAAATACTAATAAACAATAAGGATCAATTCTGCATTAGTAGGGAGTCGGACTAGATAATATATTAGGCCTTATCCATCTCTAGAATGTCTGGTTCTATTATAACCTACTTGATTAAAGGACATTTGTGGGAGGAATGTGGTATCGATGAAAAGTTACCATATTGAAATATCCTTTCACAATGGGATTCTGTGAATAATTCAGCATCTGTATGTTGTTGTGGAGGGAAATTTTTCTGGGCCACTCTGGCAAGTTCCTAGAACAGAGCTGATATATAATGCAATGCAGACTATTTAACTAGGTTTTCCCTGTGACATTGTCAAAGTAGCTAACTGTTTAAGAACGTCGTACAATGATAGGGGGTGAGGGAATAAGAAACAAATACAGGATGAAATGTTTTATTAGTTATTTTATTGGTCCTCACAGAGGAAGAGAGAGAAGATCATCCCAGCCTAAAATAGTTAGGAAGCTGAATCATTCTTTCATTCTGTAAGAGGTGTCAGATTTACTGCAATGGAAAATGGAGTCCTCTATTTAGTCCCAGAATTGTTGTTACAGGTTGTGAGGCCAGACAACCAAAACAGGGAATGTCTATAAAAGAACAGACGTAGAGGAGAAATATATGGAGTACTCTGTGTCTTTTTTATTTTCCAGATTTAGTTTAGAAGAATCAATACAGTGCAGGGCTAAAGGGACTAGTAATAGTAGGTTGAGAGAAACCCTTTGTATACCCTACCAAGAGAGATGTGCAGAATATACAAAGGGTGCAGGGAAAGCTGTAGCCAAAATAGTTACCTGATACTTTGCCCTCCACATCCCTTCTGCTGCAGACAGAGCAACGCTGACTTCCCTGTAGTGGGTCAATCCTTTCAAGTAGTGCAGGAAAGGTAGCTGGTCATTTTCCTCCTCCTCCCAACCGTCATCTCCCTTCCTATGCTTTCCTCATCATCAAGGAGAAATTCTGAGAGATGTTTGAATACAAATTAATCTAATTTTCCCTAAATTTGAATCTGTGGTGAAACCACAGGTTTACATTCAGTAGGTTCAGACCCCATCACACTGATCTGCTGGTTCATTAGAAGTAAAAAATGGGTGTAGCCACCCTTGCAACAACAGAACTTCAGTCTCTGGGATAAAACTTTTTTCTTCTAAAAGTAAGTGGAGGTTTAGGGGTGAGGAGCATCCCAGTCAGGTGAAATCCAGTTCTATTGGTTTCAGATATGAATACATTGTCAAAACAAAAAGTACAAATTTCTGGATACCAATGTCAGAAGCTTAAAGGCAAAAGTAGGTGAAATAGTATGGCTAAGAGGAAGGTGAATTTGTGGCACTAGAGTGTGAATTAGGAGATCTAGGTCCAGTTTTAGGTTCTGTCATAAGCTTCCTGCAAAACCATGGGCAAATCATTTGACCTCTCTGTAGCTTGAATCCGCATTGTAAAATTAGACTAGTAATACTTCCTTTCTCCCACCGCTGGAATGTCTTCCCTGTTAAGATTGCACATTTAGAAGGCAGGGACTGTCTTTTCCTTCATGTTTGGACAGCAATTCTACTGCAATACAAGTAACGATAATGTAGTAATACAGTATCCAGTATAATAGATAGCTTTGAAAAGTGAACTAACAATAAATGAGATTTTGTATATCTGGGTATAATTTATGCAAGAAGGACCCATAAAATCACAAAGATGGGTGAATGACATGTAAAGGTCATCATACTGGAATAAAATATCTGATTGCAGAGAACCATGTAGAATACTGTGCATGGACACAAATGTCAAGTCATAAAATAAAAATTATATTAATGGAGGTAAATTACCAGCCAGCTGATGAGTCAAGGGGTAACGAATTCACAACTTTCAGAGAGATCGAACAGGCCACAATTCTGCTAAAACAGGTGGGGAAAGGCTGACTTCAACTAAACAAGTACTCACTGGTCAACTATCACATCACAAAATAATTTAGAGGAACAATTTCTCAAATAACATAAACTACTAATTCTTCCAAGAGTCAGTTCTGTGGCATGCATAGAATTAAATCCCTTGAAACAAATATCTTAACATGGCATAAGTGTGTGAGATGAGTTTGATCCCTACATGCCAAAAAGTTTTATATGATAGAATATATAAAGATATCCATGTAGTGCAAGTATGTTTAATGTATGTTATACATGTTCGATGAATAAGCAAGCTGAGTGAGTAAATACGCAGGTCAACATTTTATATCAATCAACACATTGCAATTAAATTCCCCTTTCAGAATTTACACACAACTTAGTCCTAAAAAACAGTCAGGAGTTCAGTGAAGAAGTATAGAAGTATCTGTAGTTGATCCACAAATAAAAATTACTGTAATAAGTTTAACAGCCTCTTGGAAGGGATCACACCAACTCTGCCATTAAACTTTCTGAAAGAAAATATGAGAAATGGGAGAGGTAGGTCAAAATACCCAAAGGTAAAAGGAAGAAGAAATATCAGGAAGGCTACTTAAACATCCCAAGTCAGAGTCCCAGAAAGTCTGTCTAATCATAGACAAAAAAAGGAGCATAAATATAAGGAGGGGCAGGAAAAGTTCAGTAATGCAGGAGTTTGATCAAGTCAGAATAGCCAAGGCATATAATTAGCATGGATGGGAGTCAGAATACCATAATTTATCATTTCTCAATGCAACTAACTTCCTAAGGCACTAATGACTCTGTGACAGACCCTCAACATTAAGCTGAAGAATTCAAACCGTGTGTCCAATGACTTGGAAGTTGAAGAATGGTGATATGAGTGTTGGGTCACAGTCAGATGGCTCATGACCAAGATTCATCACTGAATTTGGTCTGCTGGGGTTTCTCTAACAACCCACAATGTAGATGCGGTCAAATTCAGACTATGTCACAAATGCATGCTGACTTACTTCAGGGGTAGGCTACCGGCTCATCACCTGGCTGATGACAATGCCATTATATGACCGGGCATGCTGTGCATATGCTGGAAGACTGACTTCCTGTATGACCTTGGGCACCTCTCTGTCTCATTTGTAAAGTGGGGATATTACTTATGTATCTAATTTGCAACAGTCTTGTGAGAATTAGTCTGCATAAGAGCTTCAACGTGTAAAGTACTGTATAATGTGAATTATTATTACTGTTTATTAGAAAATTTCAAGATCAAACAGCCAAAGATTTAATAACAAACAATAGGGAAGTCAATAAGTATATGAAAGAGTCAAAGAGCCCATCAGACAACCAAATAGTGAAAGGGGAAATAAATGTTGATAAAGACATTGCAGAGAAGATAATTTTTGCACTAGTCTTCACCAAAAAGGTTGATGGGAAAATACCACAAATTCTTTTTTCAGAGAAAAAAAACCAGGCACTGTAAAAAAAAACAAACTGGAAGGGCTTTTCTACACATGGAGTTATTCTGGTATAGACATTCAGGAATATCTATTCTAGAATAACTCCATGTGTGTGGACTCCAACTCTGGAACAAGAATGTCTTGTTCCAATTTAGTTTAATCCACTTAAAATAAACAAGAACAAGGCACTCTTATTCTGGAATATGATTGTCCACATATGGAATTATTCAGGAATAGCTACTGCAATTTAAATTCACATCCTACTTTAATCAGAATTAACTTTCAGGTATAGACAAGCCCAACAGCATCCAAAGGAAAGGTGTTGGAACAAACTGTTAATTTAAATTTCAACACGTCACTGAGTCCAGATGGTATTCATATCTGAGTTTTGAAGGAACTCATAGGTTGAGCTGCTAGCAACAACATATAATTTGTCACTCCCACAAGGTGATATTCCATTCAAAGAGTATAGCAGAATTCAGAGATTAGAAGAGGATTAAAAAAGGATTAGCTAACAAAAATATCCACAGTGAGGATACAAATTTAAAAACTTATCACCACCTACAAACCAACTAGTAACTACATCTGGCTAGCAAGAAAATTCCTCCATAGGCAAGTTATGCTATAATTATCCACTATGGGGATTTTGCACCTTCCTCTGAAGTATCTGGTATGCAGGACCAGCCTTAGCAGTGGGCAATCCGGGCAGCCATCCTCAATGCCAACAATCTGGGCTGTCATTTCTGGACCAACATGTGCCCTTTGGCCTCCTCTTGAATTCAGGCAAAACTGCACTGGCCCACACGTATGCCTTTCCTGTGCAGATGGAAACATCTGGATGAATTTCAGAAAATGGTACAACTGCATATACATAACAAGCCTGTATCTTGGCCCTGAGCTGGGGAGTAGATTTCACTTCCACAACCCATCTGCACTACACCTGCCTGGCTCAATTACTCTGGCTCCCTGTGGATGGAGTAAACACTACCCAGAATGAGCATGAAAAACACAGGTAAAACTTCCAAAGAAATATTGTGCATCTGATATTAATTAACTATATGAGCCACAAAATATAGTTTACATTCTATTCACCCAAATTAGGCAAGACTAGAGCTTTCTATCTAACCTGAAGAGAATTCAGTGCACCTCAAGTTTATAAGACTTGAAAACCACTATTTATTAAAATATGCACCTAATCTTAAACATGTTTATCAGATAGGAGGTATTAGATATAGCATATTGTCATTTCCCTATGAATCTGAAGCCAGTGTGAAAATTTTTGAAGTACAATATATTTTTCCTCTTTTGGTATCAGCCTATTAAAAAGTAAAATTGTCTCCTCTTTTGGAGAATTCTTATTAATATTTAGTTTTGAAAAGTCCTATTTTGTTATAAAAATTTGGCCAGATATGGATCCTTTGAAATGAATGTCAAGAATAAATCTATCGTTATCAAGGGCAGCTGTCTTTTGTTTGTCTGTGAAAGTAATTTTCCTTCATATCCGGATATCTCAGACATAAGGAAATGATTCACCTTTGACACAAAAAGAAAAATATGTTTAGTTCTAAGGCTGCATTTTGTAGTATTGGAATATGTGATTGGTTTATATGCATTGGTATTCCCATAGCCATATGGATCAAATAAGAAAAGTAATTTTGCAGATTATCATAACAAATATTTATGTATTTCTTTACCTCTAACAGTATAGGAGTCACACAATCTGTTTTATTTCAAACTCATGCATTCCACCTCCCAACTATCAGAGTTAAAATTAGAAAAAAATTAAAGGCAAAATATGCACTGATAAGTATTTTCTGAAAATAATATTAATGAAAGTTTACACCAACGCAAAGCTTCTTTGTGACAGCAATGGGAACTGTCAGACACAGTCCTCATACTTCTGAGTCACAGGGAACGGAGGCCTGGTCTACACTACGCGTTTAAACCGAATTTAGCAGCGTTAAATCGATTTAAACCTGCACCTGTCCACAAAACGAGGCCCTTTATATCGATATAAAGGGCTCTTTAAATCGGGTTCTGAACTCCTCCCCGACGAGAGGAGTAGCGCTGAAATCGGTATTGCCATGTCAGATTAGGGTTAATGTGGCCACAAATCAATGGCATTGGCCTCTGGGCGGTATCCCACAGTGCACCATTGAGACCGCTCTGGACAGCAATCTGAACTCAGATGCACTGGCCAGGTAGAGAGGAAAAGCCCTGCGAACTTTTGAATTTCATTTCCTGTTTGCCCAGCGTGGAGCTCTGATCAGCACGGGTGGCGATGCAGTCCCAAATCCAAAAAGAGCTCCAGCATGGACCGTATGGGAGATACTGGATCTGATTGCTGTATGGGGAGACAAGTCTGTTCTATCCGAGCTCCGTTACAGAAGACGAAATGCCAAAGCATTTGAAAAAAATCTCCAGGTTATGATACAGAGGCCGCAGCACAGTGCTGTGTGACAAGCATAACGGATATCACAGAGCGTAATGTCACAAGCGTAATGTCACAAGCGTAATGGATGCTCATGGAGGGAGGGAGGGGGTACTGAGGACTCCAGCTATCTCACAGTCCCCGCAGTCTCCAAAAAGCATTTGCAATCTTGGCTGAGCTCCCAATGCCTGTAGGGTCAAACACATTGTCCGGGGTGGTTCAGGGTATATCTCGTCAATTTACCCCTCTCCCCCCCGTGAAAGAAAAGGGAAAAAAATCGTTTCTTGACTTTTTTCAATGTCACTGTATGTCTACTGCATGTTGCTGGTAGACGTGGTGCTGCAGCACTGAACAGCAGCATCCTGTCCCCTCCCTTCCCCAGTGGCAGACGGTACAGTGCAGAATGACTGGTAGCCGTCCTCGTCATCATCCCGTGAGTGCTCCTGGCTGGCCTCAGGTGAGGTCGGGCGGGGGCTCCTGGGTAAAAATAGGAATAACTCCCGGTCATTCCTGGCAGATGGTACAGAACGGCTGGTAACCATCTTCATCATAGCAAATAGGGGCTGAGCTCCATCAGCCCCCGCCCCTCTTTTGTGTCTAAAGAAAAGATTCTGTACTGCCTGGACTATCATAGCAGCAGGATGCTGGGCTCCTTTCCCCCCCACCTTTTAATGTCCTGCCTGGACTATCATAGCAGCTGGAGGCTGCCTCCCCCTCATTTCATCTCCCTAAAAGGTCAGTGTTTCTTATTCCTGCATTCTTTACTACTTCATCACACAAATGGGGGGACACTGCAACAGTAGCACAGGAGGGTTGGGGGAGGAGGGAAGCAATGGGTGGGGCTGTTGCAGGGGCACCCCGTAGAATGGCATGCAGCTCATCATTTCTGCGGGATCTGACACGGAGAGGCTGTGCTCTCTGGTACACTGGTTCTCTAGTATACTTGCCCCATATTCTAGGCAGGACTGACTCTATTTTTAGATAAAACATAAAGGAGGGAATGACCTGGGGAGTCATTCCCATTTTTGTCTTTGCACCTCCAGCCGACCTCAGCAAAGGCCAGGCAGGAGCACCCATGACAGCAGCAGACAGTACAGAACGACTGGTAACCGTCTCTGCTACCTTGCAAAGGCAAATGAATGCTGCTGTGTAGCACTGCAGTACCGCCTCTGTCAGCGGCATCCAGTACACATATGGTGACAGTGACAAAAAGCAAAACAGACTCCATGGTTGCCATGCTGTGGCGTCTGCCAGGGCAATCCAGGCGAAAAGGGCTCAAAATGATTGTCTGCTGTTGTTTTCACGGAGGAAGGAATGAGTAACGACATTTACCCAGAATCACCCACGACACTTTTTGCACCGTCATGCATTGGGATCTCAACCCAGAATTCCAATGGACGGGGGAGACTGCGGGAACTATGGGATAGTTACGGGATAGCTACCCACAGTGCAATGCTCCAGAAATCGACGCTAGCCTCAGTACATGGACGCACACCACCGAATTATTGTGCTTTGTGTGGCCGCGTGCACTCGACTTTATACAATCTGTTTTACAAAACTGGTTTATGTAAAATCGGAATAATCCTGTAATGTAGACGTACCCTTTATCTGGAACCAGAGAGTTGCTAAAAATGTCACAACGTTTAAAATAATAATTTTTAAAAAAAAACCCAGAAGTGTCCAAAATATAAATCGCAAACTGTTAATCTGGACAATTGTTTGATCCACCTCTGAATTTATTATCTGATGGGAGTCAAATATGTATTTAATTACACTTCAGAGACCATCCAAAGTATTTGTGATAAATCCATTAAACAAATAATGCACTTGTACATATACAGATATATCCAAAGTTTTCCAATAAAACCAGGTAAATATATCTCAGTAATCCAGCAAAGAAACAATAAATTCTATAAAGATTAAGTATTCCAAACCAATCACAATATGATTATACTTAAATTAGGGCAAAAAGTCTAGACAACATAAGGCCAGATTCATATAATAATATCTCCATTTCTCTTTCATACCAGGCAAAACATATTTCTCATGCCTTTTAGGCCCAATTCATCAAAAAATTCCTCCTCTGTAGGTACATGAAATTTTTCCATAGAAAAGAGAATCTGTTACTGACAAATAAGCTTGTACCTTAGCTGGGAACTGTTGTCCTGACTCTTCACTGACCTGTATCTTGGGTAATCATTTATATGAGTGCAAAATGAGTCAAAGGGAGTATATATAGGGATGCCAACTATCATGAAATCCTTGTAAGTTGTGTGATTTTGCAGCATTACAATAGGCCGCTCGTGTTCTAACACTACATTTCTGGAAGTACAGGATTTCTTCCTGAGCTGTAATGATGTTGCAGTTCTGGCAGCAACCATGAGAAGCTGCTGCTGGGAGTCTTGGTGTGCACCAATATCAATCAGAAGTAAACAAAGGGAGGTTCCCCCCATTTGCGGGATGTATTTTTTTGCACTTCAGGAGGGCACACTGCTGACTTATATCCAGCTTCTCATCCACTGTAATCTGCAGGTCCTTTTCTGCAGAACTGCTGCTTTGTCAGTCGGTCCCCAACATGTAGCGGTGCATCGGATTCTTCCTTTCTAAGTGCAGGACTTTGCACTTGTCCTTGTTGAAACTCATCAGATTTCTTTTGGCCCAATCCTCCAATTTGTCTAGGTCACTCTGGACCCTATCCCTACCCTCCAACATATCTACCTCTAGCCCGAGTTTTGTGTCATCTGCAAACTTGCTGAGGGTGCAATTCATCCCCTCATCCAGATCATTAATAAAGATGTTGAACAAAACCGGCCCCAGGACTGACCCCTGGGGAACTCCGCTTGATACCGGCTGCCATTTAGACATCGAGCCATTGATCACTACTCCTTGAGCTCAACAATCTAGCCAGCTTTCTATCCACCTTATCCATTCATCCAATCCATACTTTTTACTTGCTGACAAGAATACTGTGGGAGACCATATCAAAAGGAGATACTGTAATGCTACCCATGTCTTGTAAACAAGAAGCAGGCATCATTATCTTCTGCAAATTGTAACCAACTTTGTTTGTCTGAGTGATTGGCTGAGAGAGAAGTAGGATTGATTGGACTTGTAGGCTCTAAAGTTTTACATTGTTTTAGTTTTGAGTGCAGTTTTTTTGTACATAATTCTACATTTGTAAGTTCAACTTTCATGGTAAAGAGATTGCACTACAGTAAATATATGAGGTGAATTTAAAATTACAATTTTTTTGTTTTTTACCGTGCAAATATTTGTAATAAAAATAAATATAAAGTGAGCACTGTACACTTTATATTCTGTGTTGTAATTGAAATTAACATATTTTAAAATGTAGAAAACATCCAAAAATATTTAAAATAAATGGTATCCTATTTTGTTTAATAGTGCGATTGATAGGAATTACTTTTTTTTAATCTCTTGTCAGCCCTAATTGTTTTATTTTTGAGTGCAGTTATGTAACAAAAAATCTATATTTGTAAGTTACTCTTTCACGATAAAAAGATTGCACGATAGTACTGGTCTGAGCTGAATTGAAAAATACTATTTCTTTTGTTTATCATTTTACAGTGCAAATATTTGAAATAAAAAATAATAATATAAAGTGAGCACTGTATACTTTGTATTTTGTGTTGTAATAGAAATCAATATATTTGAAAATGTAGAAAAACATCCCAAAATATGTAATAAATTTCAATTGGTATTCTATTGTTTAAAAGTGCAATTAGTTATGATTAATTTTTTTAATTGCAGTTAATTTTTTTTAGTTAATCGCATGAGTTAAATGCCATTAATCAACAGCCCTAATATTTATTTTAACAGGTATCCCTTTAACTAATCAGAAACTACTTTGTAGGCTCTGAAGTTCTAAAAACTTAGACATGATAATGTTCTAGAAATAGATGTTAATATTCTTATTGACAATCTAATCACACACCTAGGCACATGCAAAAATATTTATCTTAATTAGAACACTGTCAACTCCTGTACTTATTTTATTAACTGCTTTTGGCACCTAATGTTCAGATTAATGACGGGGCATATATCCTTTGCCTGTCTATTATCTAAATTTAGAAAGTCATTCTTAGAAGCCCATTAACCTGAAGAAATTATTTCAACTGTAGTCAAGGACAATACAATGTAATAAATATGTTTGTGATGATCCTAGTGAATGGGAGGTGCGGGGACCTGATTTAGCCTTTTTTATTGCTGCCTCACTGTAGTGTAGACTGGACACAAGAGTAGTTTTTCATGCTACCAAAAAGTTTTCCCGATGCTAAAAAATGTTTGTATTGTATTTTATCTCTTTGTGAATCTTTTGAACCGCTGTATCCATCCCCACCAAACTTTTTGGATTTGAATGAAATAAATTCAGGATTCAAATCAGTAAAATCATACCATTCCAGCTATCTGTTAGATCCAGAATGGGCCCAACCAAAGCCATATAATAATACTTAGCACAAAAACTTGGAAGATTCTGGAAGAATAGCCTTGAATCCAAACCATAGCCCTGAAGCTGCAAACCCTTCTACGTATGATAGTCTCCCTGAAGTCTCAGGGTATAATCTTGGCTCCACCAAAATCAATAGATGTATTGCTATTGACTTCAATGGAACAAGGATTTTGTTCAAAGAGACTATCAAAGCCCAGGTCTGGCTTTATAATACTTGATCAATGAAGATTTTTTTAATTTTAAATCTACCACAGTTTTGCCAGTCTCTAGTCACAAATACTTAGAATTGCAAATGGCTAGTTTTGCTTGCTAAAGATGATCCTTTATGACATTATATTTCCTTAGGAAGCCATCTAGTTGTTTCTAGAATAACCCCTCTAGGCCTTACATCACACACATCTCATATGCATCATTAGCATACAAGAGTTACTGTCTTTGAAGCTGGAGGTAAAATAGAAACAATTAGTAGCACCAGATATAGTTGCCACCTTAAATTGACTTCAAGATGACATTGGTAAATGAGAAACTCATTCTGAAACTCGTGAACTTCACATTAATGCCAAAAGCTGTGTTCCCAAAATGTCTTTAATAGGACTATCTCTAGTGATTATGCTGTCAAGGTTCTTGGAGAGAGCACTGGTGCAAAAAGAAATTAACAATTTGCAGTAAACCTTCCCTTCAACGAAAGAGACAGCAGTGCCCTGCTTTTGACACTTTCTGTCAGATGGTTTAAGATCAAGCTATTTGAAAAAATGAACTTCTGTCAGTTTTATGCAAGCATCTTCCCTAGAACTCATCTCTGTCAGTTTACATAAGCCAGTCAACATGGCAGCTCAAATGGAAGTGACCACTGCCTCTCACCATCACTCTTGATATTGTGGCTTGCAAGGTTCAGTAAACACTATAAATGATGGCATCAACCAGTTAAAAAACCAAAACCTCTCATAATACTCATCATGAGGACCTCCTGCAACATCTAAAATGAGTGATGTCATCATTTCTGTATGTGACCTGATGTGGCGTTAGTGACATTCATTTATCGATGCTTTGTTAGTTTCTGCACTGTCCACATTTTTTCTCACTCTGCTCCAAGTCTTCTGCAAAATCCCCCAACTGCAACCTTAACAAATATTTTTTATCATTGCTTCTTAGCATTCACTGCTCCAGAACGTTCCTCTCTCTTCAACTCCCATTTTCTTATTGATCAGAAAGAGCAAGCTGATGCAACTGGGTTTATTCCAGACATATTTACTGCTAGCAATTATGTATGGTCGAAGGCTCTCCAGGGAATGCAGACCTTGCAGTTTTGCTTCTCTTCTGCACAGGGGCTTGGGATGGAGAGATGTGGGGAAGAAAGGCTCACCTATGCACATCTATGGAGTAACCAGGGCAGCCTAATCAGCCTTAAGCTAGAAAACCTGGCAAATGAGTTTCACCACAGACAAATGCAAAATGAAGCACAATGTAAAAAACACCTAAAACTGTCATTGTGTTAATGGGTTCTGCACTGATTGCAGATATTTGTGAGATAGACATAGGCACCCTTTTAGGCAGTTTCCAACTCTTGAGATCTTCTCACATGTCTCATGATATTAGATGCCTTTTAAAGTCTCTGCTTCTGGAATCATATTGTTTTCATGATAATCTCAGGGGTTTGGGGTTCTTTTAAAAGGCAAGTTTTTAACTGTCATGGTTGTGGAGGAAAGCTTGGAATTGTGTCCCAAAGATAAATCAGCTTATTAAATCTAAAGGCTCAAAAATCAGAAAGCCCCCAAAACAAAACAAAAACATATGTCATGTATTAATTTTTTAATTCATGTTTTGTAAGACAATCACATGATTTTGGGAGCCCTGATTCATGATTTGTGAACATTTGGGCTTGGTAAAACAGCTTAATGAAATGCCATTATATGAACCAATAGTGTATTCAGTGTTTGTCACCCTGTTTGAAAAAGACATTTCAGAAACAGAAAAGGCTCAGGGAAAAATAATGAAAAATAATGAGAGACATGATGATTTCACACTGAGATTATGGGCTTAGTTTCTGATGCTCTGGGGCTTCTTTACACAGCTTGGTACATAGAGATTACTTGATTGAAGGCCAGACTTTTGTTACTTCTCAGCCACCATGCATATACCTTTATTATTTTAAATGCTCAAGGGCTACATAGCCTAGTAAAGACAGAATGGGTCTTTAATCTCCTGAAAGTTAAAGATCACGTGCAGCCTTTTAAAAATAGACAAAGTAGAAAAAAGAACATAAACATTGGGTTAAAGCTTGAGTTGAGCAGGAGTTTTATATGTAATAATTCTATAAGGGAGTTGCCATCCTCATAAACCATAATACATCATTTCAACTGACCAGATCTCAATCAAGCCCACAGGGCCGCTTTGTTATAATTGAAGGGAAACTAGCTGATGAAACAATTATTTTAATATATGTATATGGTCCTAATTAATACAGATGGTGCTTTTTTGTTGAGAACATGTTAACTAAATGGCTTCCAGATGTTGATTTACCTATTTTAGTTGCTGGAGATTGTAACACAGTACTCGATGAGAAATAGGACAGAACTGAAACCTCAGAGGAAGAAAGAAAATCACAGCTACTGTGGAAGGTACTTCTTGAAAAGCTTAAGCTGGGGGGCACGTGACGATCATGAAACAAGAGCGTATAATTTTTTACCCAGTCCCCTCATACAACATGTAGAGACATAAATGTATTTCTTGGGGTCTGTGGCTCTGCTAATTGTCTCAATTAGAGGCCACATCCTTCCCCTAGTAGAATCTTTAACCATTGTTTCTTTTCCTAAAAACTCCCTGCAGTTGTCAAAGAGCTGGTGCCAAAAGGCCCAAAAAATAGGTTTTCCAAAAATAAGTTTTTATGAAAACTAACACTAAGTGACATTTTTTCCATTTTTTTATTGTTACATTTCAATGGAAACCAATAAAAAATATTCCATGCAGTGTTTGCAACTCAGATAATTTTGCTAATTCTTGGGAACTAGAAAGTGAAACTGATTAAAAAAAAAGTGAAACATCACTAGAGTCCTTTTGTTGTACCCCCGTGGAAAGTAGTCAGCAAAAAAGCATTAATCCTGAAAATTAAAATTGACTGTAAAATTCTCTGTTTTAATAATATAAAGTGGACATTAGGGACATAGGCAAAGATTATTAGGGACATAGGCAAAGATTTTGATTTTTCAACACTGATCTTTTAAACTGACAGTGACTTGACCCTCACTTTCTCTCTTCCTGCTTGTAAATTGGGGTACAATGTCTGCCTGCCAAGAATGTAGCCACTTCTGAGAGTTTTGCTAAGTTTTGTGCAGCTCCATGTATGACATTTCATGAAAATTATTTAATGAGTTTATTTGCATAATTGCAGGTAATTTAAACGTTATCTCACACCTCATTTTTTAAAAAGTCTGGATTTATTGCTATTAGATGCATCAGAAGGACAGTTCTGGTGACAGCTGTCCTCTGTTTTTCCACCACGATTTCAACAGCTTCCACCCCACCATCAACCTCAGCCTGGACCAATCTACAAGGGAGGTCCACTTTCTAGACACCACAGTGCAAATAAGTGATGGTCACATTAACACCACCCTATATCGAAAACCTACCGACCGCTATGCCTACCTTCATGCCTCCAGCTTCCATCCCGGACATATCACACAATCCATTGTCTACAGCCAAGCACTGAGGTACAACCGCATCTGCTCTAACCCCTCAGACAGAGACCAACACCTACAAAATCTCCACCAAGCATTCTCAAAACTACAATACCCGCACGAGGAAATAAGGAAACAGATCAACAGAGCCAGACATGTACCCAGAAGCCTCCTACTGCAAGACAAACCCAAGAAAGAAACCAACAGGACTCCACTGGCCATCACATACAGCCCCCAGCTAAAACCCCTCCAATGCATCATCAAGGATCTACAACCCATCCTGGACAATGATCCCACACTTTCACAGGCCTTGGGTGGCAGGCTAGTCCTTGCCCACAGACAACCTGCCAACCTGAAACATATTCTCACCAGTAACTGCACACCGCACCATAATAACTCTAGCTCAGGAACCAATCCATGCAACAAACCTCGATGCCAACTCTGCCCACATATCTACACCAGTGACACCATCACAGGACCTAACCAGATCAGCCACACCATCACCGGTTCATTCACCTGCACATCCACCAATGTAATATATGCCATCATATGCCAGCAATGCCCCTCTGCTATGTACATCGGCCAAACTGGACAGTCTCTACGGAAAAGGATAAATGGACACAAATCAGACATTAGGAAAGGCAATATACAAAAACCTGTAGGAGAGCACTTCAACCTCCCTAGCCACACTATAGCAGACCTTAAGGTGGCCATCCTGCAGCAAAAAAACTTCAGGACCAGACTTCAAAGAGAAACTGCTGAGCTTCAGTTCATCTGCAAATTTGACACCATGAGCTCAGGATTGAACAAAGACTGTGAATGGCTTGCCAACTACAGAACCAGTTTCTCCTCTCTTGGTTTTCACACCTCAACTGCTAGAACAGGGCCTCATCCTCCCTGATTGAACTGACCTCGTTATCTCTAGCTAGCTTGCTAGCATATATATACACCTGCCCCTGGAAATTTCCACTACATGCATCTGAGGAAGTGGGTATCCACCCACGAAAGCTCATGCTCCAAAACGTCTGTTAGTCTATAAGGTGCCACAGGACTCTGTGCTGCTTTTCAAAAAAACAAATCAGTTCCTTTATCAACATGTCCAGAAGAACCACATTATCATTAAAAAGAATATTTAATGAAAGCATACTTAAATTGAAGAGTCTTAATGAAGCCGCTTTAATGCCAACATAAGAACAGCCATACTGGGTCAGACCAAAGGTCCATCTAGCCCAGTATCCTGTCTTCCAACAGTGGCCAATGCCAAGTGCCCCAGAGAGAATGAACAGGTAATCATCAAATGATCCATCCCCAGTTACCAATTCCCAGGTTCTGCCAAACAGAGGCAAGGGACACCTTCCCTGCCCATCCTGGTTAATAGCCATTGATGGACCTATCCTCCATGAATTTATCTAGTACTTTTTTTGAACCCCGCTATAGTCTTGGCCTTCACAACGTCCTCTGGCAAAGAGTTCCACAGTTTGACTGTGCATTGTGTGAAGAAATACTTCCTTTTGTTTGTTTTTAACCTGCTGCCTATTAATTTCATTTGGTGACCCCAAATTCTTGTGTTATGACAAGGAGTAAATAACACTTCCTTATCTACTTTCTCCACACCAGTCATGATTTTATAGACCTCTATCATATTCCCTCTTGCTCATCTCTTTTCCAAGCTGAAAAGTCCCAGTTCTATTAATTTCTCCTCATACGGAAGCTGTTCCATACCCATAAACCATCAATAACAAAATGTCCAAACAGCCCCTTTTGCTTTGGTTTCCTAGCTCCAGATTAAGGCACTTTCTTTTCATTGAGCACTGTTCTGTTCTGGCATGGAGTGCAGCACAGTCTCATAGGCACCAGGCACCCAAGCAGTTCCCTCGGCCTGTTTGCCAACCAAAGAGCTCAGGCTCTGGGCCTGCTACATTCTGCAGAAACAGCATGTATCCTTGAGGCCAGTCTCTTATAGAGTGCCATCCCCATCATCCGATCCAATGAAAAGAGAGCAGGAGAAGAAGTAGGGGTGGATTTCCTGCTAGCTTTCTAGCCAAACAAGGCTCTGGCCACTGTGTGTATGTGTGTGTTTGAAGGAGGAAAGGGTTGCATATTATGTAGCACTGGAAGAGGGAGAAGCTGCAAATATCATGTGTTTAGGGAAATCTGTAAGGTAAATATGGAAAAACTGATCCAGCAGGAGAGAGACAGAGCTTCAAATATGCGTGTTCTTTATTAATATATCCTGACAATGAACACGGGCTAGCAATAAAACCCAGAACATCCAGATTCCTTATCTGAGTACTAAATTGAGATCTACTCCATGCAGCTATTATAATGACATTGTATAACTTTATTATTATATGTACAATTATATGACTCCCCATCTTCTTGGCTCCAGCCAGTGCACCTTGACAGTGATACTGTAATTATAATAAAGACGTAACTGGGGTTATTTTGGCTTTTATATACCTATATGAGGCTGCTTGAAATGTCAGACTTTGTATGTGCTCTCTCAGGGTGGTTGATTATTTTCTTACCTGCTTTGCTGCATTGTTCTTGTTATAATTTTTTACTTAATAAAATGCTTTTATGAAACGATTGCCGAGGAAGTGAGTAATGAATTGGTACCGGCAAGGGATACAATATAATGAAATGGATCTACTGAGCAGCAAAGTAACTATTTTTCTTCTAATCCCCCATGGGTTATAGGTCATAGGTCAGCAGGAAAGGAGGTAATTGGGAGGATGATACAGCAGCAACAGCAGACAGCACAAGAGCTGAGAGAAGGAGGGTGGGTGAAAAGCAAAGACTCAAACAGGGAAGCAGGCTTTTACTTGCAGAGAGCAAGCAATAGGATGTAGGGGTGCAGCATGCAAGCAGGTAGCATGAGGCTACTAATACGGATGTATGATCAGAAAACAATGCAGAGGAGCCCCTAATGAGACCTCCTATCATGGGATCTATTTCAGTGGGATCACAGACCAGTACTTAATTGCCCTCTCAGGATATGTCTACATTGCTATTAGACACCCATGACTGACCCATGTCAGGTTTGCGGGGCTCAGGCTGTGGGGTTGTTTAACTGCAGTGCAAACATTTGGGCTCAGGATGGAGCCTGGTCTCTAGGACCCTGCAAGGCTGGCACAGGCCAGCCATAGATGTCTAATTGCAGTGTAGACACACCCAAAAACAAGAGTGAATTACAAAAGGCCCTCCCCCCAAATACACATTGCTGCCCACATTTGTGTAGGTCTATATGTGACGTTTTATTAATATTTAGTGAGCTAATGTGCATATAACCCTACATTTAAGTTAACGGACACCACCCCACACACCCCAAAGCAGTGTAGGGCACAGAGATTTGAAGCTGTAGCTGAGGTAGGTGGTGTAGGGTGTGGGGGAAGTTGCTTGGGCTGTTGGTATAACTGGGAGGTGTGTCGGTACAAGGGCTAGGAGTGCTGGGGCTGCTGCAGACTAGTGAGTACTGGCATTATTGGGGCTTCGTGAGGGCAGGAGGTTGCTGGGGAGTAGGTAAGTTCTGGGACTCCTGGGTGTCTTGTATTTCCTAGCAGAGTGAGTAGGAGGTGTATGGGTTCCTGAGTGGAAGAGACATGGTGCTATTTGGGTAGCTTGAGGTTGAGAGTTTGTGATGGAAGGAGCCTGGTGCAGCTGACTGCAGAGGGGGAGGGAGGCAGCCTGGGGCCAGAATCAGGCCTTCCCCTTAGGCTAATGCTCCCATCATGTTCTTGTCCAGCTGCCATCACCTCCGGGCTCTTCCTTCCTGGTCCTGATCCAGCAGGGGGAGAAGAGAGAGAAAGCACCTGCCTGCTGGTTCCTGGCAGCCCGCTGGACATGTGACAAGCTGAAATGCAGGAATGCATGACAGGATTGCCAAATGCACAGCTGTCTCACAAGACCTGTGACACCTGACAGAGCCCCTAGGGCATAGTTACCTTTACATCCATCTGACGAAGGACACTTCTGAGGTTGTTAGGCACTGCTGTGCTGATTGTCTCTTGTAACTGACTAAGCCATTGTACTTGGGGTATTTGCCCGCATTCTTTTCCTAGTGTATACGTAAATCCTTTTGTATGAATAGTATGTGCAAGTGTTTATCAGTTGCCAAACTGGTGCTAGAGCCCATGGGGGTCTAGTGAATGAAATCCCTGCAATACTTTCTTCTAAGTTTGTATACACCTGGCATGCTACAAAGTATCTGAAAGTAGCACAACACTCCCAGCAACCCCACTGGATGGGGTCAAGCAGGGACAGCTCCAGGCCCCAGCACGCCAAGCACGTGCCTGGGGCGGTAAGCTGCGGGGGGTGCTCTGCCGGTGCCGCGAGGGCAGCAGGCAGGCTGCCTTCGGCAGCTTGCCTGTGGAGGGTCCGCTGGTCCCGCAGCTTCAGGGTTGCAAAGTGCCTAGAGCCGCCCCTGGGGTCAAGTACCATAAGATTTCAGGTGAAATTTGAAAATATAGAGAGAGTCAATAATGCAGAGACACAGGAAGGTAAGTCAAGGTGGCAGAGACTGCAGAGGAAAAGGCACTCGCCAATCATGGTGCCAGCTTGTGTGAAGAAACAGAGAAGAGACCAGTGCTGGATGGCTGGAGGAAGTAAAGAGAGACACACACACACATACAGTGCATGGATTTGTCCTTGACACCTTTAAATCACTGTGACAGAGTGCTAGTAGCATAGGGCTGGCTTACCACTCTGTGTAATTTATAAACTTCCCCTGCATGGGAAATAGTTGATTAGAGCTGGGGGATTAACCAGTTAACAAGGGGATTCAGCTCAAAAGCCTGGGACAGTTAAATGGGAGACAGGAAGTGAGAGAGGGAAGCTGGAAGAAAGGCAAAGCAGCCAAGGATCTTACAGAAGTGAGACCTCTCTCCTCAGCCTCTCACCTTGTGCCTACTTGGGGTTGTTAAACTTGAGGGAAACCTTATGGCGATGGGACGTGAAGCTGTGCAAGACATTGTAAATACACCATGGTGAGCTTACATTATAGTGCGTGAGGACTGCTTGCAAGAGAACTCCAGGGTGAGGGAGCTTGCCCCGTGATGAGCACACTTCTAAGATGTCTGCTCATCAGTGGTTTTTAGCATCTCTAGTGATACTAAAGGACAAGAGAATGTCAGAACATGTTTGTTTAATCTTTTAGAAGCCAATTTTGTGTGCCAAATCCAAGGGAGGAAGCCTGCTCATCTAACACATTTAGGAGACCCATATTCTTCAAATGATATTCAAAGTAGAAAGACTGCATTGAAAATTAAGTTTTTAATTTTTTTCTTCAGATTGATATGGTGTGGGTGCATTTTTTGACTACAGTAATTAGTGAGCCCTGGCTTGTCCTTTTGCTGCATCCCACTGATATCTTTGGATTAATAACAGTCAGTCTTAATTTCCTGTGTGAAGAAAACCAACCCCTCGCTTTCCAAAGGTATTCTGATTTTGAGTTTTAATCTAGGAAAGAACATCTGAGCTTTTGAAATTAGGAAAGCTGAAAAACAACATTCAGACTAGATAGGATCTCTGTATACATGTGTTGCAATAATGGTAACATATCCAGTGGGAATATAAATTCTCTGCCTGTGCCTATGTCACCGACAAAAAGAGCTGCTGAGAAACCATGCACAACAAGCATAAGACTTTATCACATTTCTTCACCTCTACAGGAACCAGTCCATCAGATAATCTCTTTAAAGAAATTCCAGTACTATAATTCGTCTTTTTTGCTTTTAATCAATGATGAGATAATATAGAAGCGACGTTCAATGACTCAGAATGATTTAGTCGGCAGGAAACCCATTCGTTTAAACATATTTTCCCATAGTTTTCAGCACCATGTCCCGTCATCTGGAAATAATAGAAACCATAGTAGTAAATTTTGTAAGCCAAGAAAAAACATGCACGGACAGGTCACCCAGTATTTATTGGTATGCTAATGTTAACCCAGTCTAACCAAAATGAGGGTTTCTCTGTAAACTTGGATTAGGCTTTCCTGTGAACGGATACAGAAGTGGTGTTAAAAACAAGTGTGTTATATTTATTTATATGACAGCAGGAAAATAAGCCAGACATATGGATCCTGAATCAAAAGGACATGGTAAATGAACATTTTCCTATAATTGCAAAAGATACACACTATTAGCTTTGTGTGTATGAATGCAAGAGAGAAAGGAAAATACAACATCTCAAGTCTGTCTAATTTCCCTTTGCTTTTCAGTCTTAAAAGCTCTTTCCCAAACTGAACATTTATCCATCTTTTTAGAGAAGCTATTTTAAAAAAAATACATAATTAATGCACTTTGGGGAGCAATTTATATTTGCTATATTAAGGAAGAAGAAAGAAGCCCTTTTCATAAACATCGAAATCTGACGATCCACCGACTGTAATTTTGTCCTCCACATAACAAGATACCATTTTTCACTGAGAATATTGTCCTCCAAATCCAACATAGTAAACACGTAAGACTCAGATGCTGAGTCCTGCAGATTAGGTATGAATGACATATAGATGTTTAGTTTTTGAGACTGAAGGAGATATCTAAGGTGGGTTTAATTTTTTATTGCAGGAAGTTCTTCATTTCAGATTAGTTGTGGAAAATCCTTAATAAATCCATGAAAAATTTCTTCCTGGGGAGAGTAAAAAGGAAGGATGGGTGAAGGCATTATAATCTTAATGTGCTTCCAATGCTTTCCTTGTGACTTGCAAGTGCTGTGAAAAGATGTGCATTTATTGATTATAAGAGGGGTCCAATTCTAATACCTTTACTCTCAGTATGTAATACATTACTCCATGAGTACTCCTATGAAAGCTGATATAGCTAGTTGTGGAATAAGGTGCTACTAAACAAGAAAGAGGGTACCAGGTCTGGCCCAATGATAGCTGTACTTGGATCTGAATCAGATAAAAAATAAAATGGCAAATGGGATGACTCAGAGGAGTAGTAATAGGCTAAGATGTATTTTCCTTCTACATTACAGGATCTACTCAGGCCTGATTGATAGAAAATGATATCTGGTGGCTATTCATGGATTATATGAAATTAGTTGGTAGTTTCAGTCCAGTTTCCAGATATCCACTTCACAATAGTAATTGTTATTTACTTCCCAAGCACACAAAACACTGTGGCTCGGTGCCTCCCAAAATCAACTGAAGAAATGGTCAGTGCCCAGAAGAGCAGACAATCTACATATGGCACAATCCAAGTGAAGGTAATCTGACAATAAAAACTTGGATGAAGAGAAAGGAAGGACAAGTTCTTCCAGCAAGAAGATCACATGTTTACTCAACTCCATAGGTGTGTACGGTTTTGTCCCGCTTTTTTAATTGCTTAAACTTTCTTCCCAGCCTCACTTCTCATAGGCAAGAGATTTGAATGATACAAGTCCAATGGTGTGGCAAACAGGTTTGTAGAGGGCATTCTGGGCATGGCAGAAGACATGGAGATATATGCGAGAGGTAGAGAAAAGCACCAAGCTTGTGTCACTGGAAGGGAGATCACAGTTATAAACTTCTAATGGTCTAGTACAGAGACTAAATCCATTGAAATCAATGGAGAAACTCCCGTTGACTTCTGTGGGTATTGGATCAGGCCCTGAAAGAGCATGTAAATTAAATTCCCTCTTTCACTTCCAGGGGTGGTTCTCGATCAGCACAGTTTAAGGACCTGAAACCACTTAAAAAGCAGGTGTTTAATTTGAAGTAGTCTCATGGGAGTCGACGGGACTATTTGTATGCTTTAAGTGTTTTGCTGGATCAGGGCCTAAGGCTACATCTATCCTGCAGCTGGGGTGAGATTTACAGCTCATGTAGATGTACCCACGCTAGCTTGCTAAGAAAAGCAGTAAGGATGTGGCTGTGCAGGCATTAGTACAGGCTGCACAAGCCCACCTGACCCTCCCCTCTTCTCCTCGCTACATATTCACTTGTGCAGCCTGTGCTGAAAATCACACCACGTTCTACACCCTTACTTCTATTTTTAGAGAGCTAGATTGATTAATCAAGCACAGGTATGTCTACAAGAGCTGCAAATCCACTCCCAGGGTGCTGTGTAGCTGAACCCAAAGATGCTGTGAAGATGTTTCCTCTGCTGAATATGTGCTGTATCCATTTCTGGATAAACAGAGGGATTTGCTCTCCATGGCTGTCCATCTGGCACCTTATTCAAGTGTTAAACTCACTCAAAATTTAAAAATAAACAAAGCTGAAAAATAAAATATTTTATTGGCTTCTACATCATGGTTTCAATAAAACTCTTGACAAGAAACGTTTATGATCCCAGAAATATGTATATGCCTATCAGATAATTTGGAACATATTTGTATATGATCCAAGGAAGGTGAAGTTAAAACAACAGGGATAGGAGAGAAAAAAATAACTGAAGGCTTTTCCAACAATATTCCACCCACACTACAGATTTGGAAAACACTGGAAGAGGAGAAACATTTAATGCCTTTCTTCCTTTAAAGTCGGGTTTGTTTTATTGGCATGGACTTTTGAAATGCTGCATTTATACTGTGGGAATATTTGCTAAGAACTGATTTAGCTTGGCTGCTCTAAAAGATTTTGTTAAAAGTTAGTATTTGTGACTTTTTGGGGAGGAGAAAAAGAAAGCTCATCATACATATTAGTGGTCACTACGAACCATTGAACTTTCATGCACTTTTCATATACATAAAAAAATAATAAGCCCTTGGTTTTGTTTTCCCAAAATCCACAATCCTTTATATATAAGATGCCCAAAGTCAGAGTTATACAGGGCACAAAGAAGATATTTGTGTACAAGAGAGAATTGCAGCATTCTCTGAACTATGTCCTTTGACAAGACTTTTAGATGCATGCATTTTGTTTTGACTGTACATCCATTAAATGAAAACTCACAGAATGAAAACAAAAGTTGAATATTCAAGCCAGAGGTATTTGATAAAATGAGATGAAGCTATAATATAAATTTCAATTAGTCTAAGTTGTAATAAGTTTTGATACAGTTTGAAAATTTGACTGCAACTCACCCTCCAAAAAGAATAACAAAGAAAAAATTAAATTTCTTATAGAGTACTATAACTTAAATCATACTTTTTATTCAAAGACAGAACACCACAAAATTAGACCTAAGTTTGAAAATCTGTCTTGGATGGAAGGAAGGAATAAAGGCCCCATTTTCCAAAGCATTTAAGTATGTGCTTAACTTTAAGCATATGTTTAAATCCATACCTATTCAGCAAATCACTTAAATTTATAAAATTATAATTTAAGATCTTGCTTAAATCCCATTCAACATGTTTTGTGCTTTGCTGAATTTGGGTTTAAAGCCAGCGTCAGCCCATTAGTTCACCTAGAAAAAGTGTCATTAACTATCATCTCACAGTTTTAATATGGTAAAACACAACGAGACAAATTACACCAGAGATGATATATACCATACATATATACCATAACAAAACAATACAAAATTATATATTCTATTTTCTTTATACATATATAAGTATACAGATATAAAGATATGAAGATATAGGTGGACTCATGGATACATATTCTGAGATCAAGGAAATGTATTTGTCCATTACATGTTTTTCTAAGGAACTCCTTAGTATCTGGATACCTTTTGCATAACTTACTTAATAAAAAAATAACACTTTGCAAAATAGAAATTAACACTCTGTCCACTCAATTTCTGACCTCATACCTATTTCTGAAAAGTTACCATTTCAGGAGATGGCCAGTATGGGACTAATTGTCAGAGGTAATTCAATACTCAGAAGACAACCTGAGCAAGGATATGCATCTTGCATCATGCCCTACAACTGGTAGAACTCAGTCATTAATGATTCCCAGTTAGAAGTGAATGCCAGAGAAAAGGACCCTCTAATGAGAATGTTCTGCCCTCTACCCCCATTAGGCACTCAGCAATCATAGTGCAGAGGACACTATATATAATTTGACTGACAAACAGATACATAGACTGAAACCTGAAGTTTTCCCATTAATCACAAGTGCCTGGTGGGTCATGGGGGAGAGCCAATCTCTGAGATACTGTGATCTTAGATAATTTTCAGTTTTAAAATTAGTGACCAAGACCTTGAATTGGCAGTGACCTGACAGTTAGTGTATTATATGGAGTATTGTTATGATGTGTGATTGTTGGTCCATGCTCCCTAGAGGTTGGGCTGCCATATTCTGTACTAGCTGCAGCTTCCATGTGTCCTTCAAGAACAGCTTCATGAACAGTAATCTAACCTAAGCATGAGAAAGGTGAAGTCAAAGACCTCATCTGAGAGGACAGGATACAACATTTTGGCCAGTCAAATAATAATATAAGGCAAGTAATGGGGTGTAAAAACCCCTCACAAGTCAGGAAAGGTTAATAAGTAGCTGGGGACCCAATCAGTCCCACACTGCAATACCTAGAGCTGGTGTCAGGCTTCAAGGGAGGAGTTAAAAAGGGAGAGCCCAGCTCAGGTGTTTTCTGTCTGGGTGGGAGACAAGGTTGGCCAGGGAATGGGGGAGACCCTTGTGTGCCAGAGTGTCCCTCAGTGAAGAATTTACTTTTATATTTATTTGTTTTGGATACCTTAGAAGAGGTGGAACTTCTATATGACCTATCTAAGGACTACATCTCATCAATCTGGAAGATGTTGGTGGCTGGGTAGATCAGCAGAAGGCCCAAAGGGAAACAGAGGCAGGGCCACTACTTCTCTGATACATACTATTAGGGGGCATGCTGGGAAGGCATCTGACCACTGCTCTTTTCTTTTAATACAGAAGCAAAGATAGTTCCAGTAACCATCAAATTACAAATCAGTTTTAAAAATGGAAGACTAACATTTTTAGACTTCTAGCAAGTACTCAAAAAAACTCCTTACTGCCAATAAGCAGTCCCTTCATCAACTCCAGACTGAACTTAAGCCAAAGAGGTTTCATTCTGGACCCTGCCTTGGACTGTCACTAGCACATCAAATAATATTATGTGGAGATATACCTATCTCATAGAACTGGAAGGAACCCCTGAAAGGTCATTGAATCCAGCCCCCTACCTTCACTAGCAGGACCAACTACTGATTTTTCCTCAGATCCCTAAGTGGCGCCCTCCAGGATTGAGCTCACCATGCTGGGTTTAGCAGGCTAATGCTCAAACCACTGAGCTATCCCTCCCTATGGAAACAGCACTGTCTGGGCTCCAAGGGGAGGTGTAGTAACCTCACATTTTGACAACCCTGCAACTCATAGCATCTTGTATTTTCCCCTGGTGGTTTCACATGAGACAAAGGAATCGAGAAAATGAGTCCTGTAGGATTCCAAATGTGAGTACATTTGGGAGAGGACATCTCCCAGAGGAACTGAGTGAAGTTTTCTTAAAGTATTTCCATACACTCTGCCACAAACATCATCATCCACTAGCATGGCATGATCAATGTGATTGAAGACTGACAATAAATATAATAATACCACCCTGAATATCTGATCTATATCCAGTATCGTGAAGAAATTATCCACCTGTACAATCAGCATTGTCTCTGTCCCATATCTAGATCCATGGTTCAACTGACAGAGCATAAACAGACTGCAAGAAGTCAGGTCCTGCTGAAAGTTGCCTAACACCATCTTCTCAATAATTTTTCACAAAAAAGGAAGGTAAGGGACAACAGTTTTGTCAACCAGCTAACACCTGTAGATCGTGTAATGAATCTGAACGCTTGTATGTGGACTGTACGTTTCCAGTAAGGTATGCTTTTTGAAGCATGTGTTCAAAATACTTTTCTGAGCACAAGCAGCCAAACAGAAGCATGGAGAACTGCTTGTGTTTCTTGTAAGCTTCTGCTTGGGGCTTTCTTGTAGGTCAACTGTGTAAACTGTTAAAATGAGATTTTTTCCTATTACTATGTCATGTCTCTATTCCATTCTTACGTTCATTGACAATATCAATAGTGGCTTCTTGAGCTAAGCATGGGCTGCAGTGTTCATAAGGGTAGCTGCAATTAGCCCTTCCTAGGAGAGAATAATTGGTCTACAAACCAGATATTGAGCTCAAACAGAGGGGAGAAGAAAACCTCTCCTGCTTACAAGGAAGCAGCTTGATTACACCTCCTTGCAGCTGCCAGAACTGCCAGTCAAGGACACAGGCACCCACAGCTGCAAACAATGGGGGAAACAAGATCTGCTATAAAGGAGGGAGCACAGAAAAAGGAAAAGAGGCAGAAAGGCTTAGGACACCCAAGGGGAGATGGCATTTCACTAAGCTGTCTCCAAGAAAGTAACCAAGGAACTGAAGCAGATTGCAAGTCTTAAAATTAAAGAGCTGCTGTCATAAACAGATGGTTAAGGGTTAATACCTCTTTTACCTGTAAAGGGTTAAAAAGTTTACCTAGCCTAGCTAACACCTGACCAGAGGAACCAATGGGGGAACGAGATGTTTCAAAAGGAAGGAGGGAAGTTTTTCCTTTGTTTAGAGTTTCAGTTGGAGTGAAAAAGATCAAGGAACCAGTCTCTTATCAGAGTAGTAAGTTTTAGAAAGGAATAAATAGGTTTATGTTTATTTCTTTGTAACCTGTCTTAAGCAATTAGAGGTAGAATCAAATTGGGAATTTGGGCATTTTTTTGTGTAACCAAATCTGTGCCCAGGGGAACACCCTCTGTGTTTTGAATCTGTTGTCTGTGAGAGTAGCTGGTATGCTAATCTCTCCCAGAGGGTTTTCTTTTACCTTTCTTTTCTTTAATTAAAAGCCCTTTTCTTAATATCTGATTGATTTTTCCTTGTTTTAGATCCAAGGGAGTTGGATCTGGATCCACCAGGGAATTGGTGAAGGAGTCTCTCAAGGCTACCCATGTAGGGAAAGGTTTTTTGGGGAAAGGGAGTGATCCAGACACTGAAAATTCTGGATGGTGGCAGCAATACCAGATCTAAGCTAGCAATTAAGCTTAGAAGTGTCCATGCAGGTCCCCACATCTGTACCTTAAAGTTCAGAGTGGAGAAGGAACCTTGACAGCTGCTTATTAGAGGTGAAAGTCCAAATATTTACCTGATCAAAGACAAGCTAAGGAGAGTCAGTCAAGAGAAGCTGGGGCCCTTTGAAAGACCACAGCAAAAGACCTTGACAGGGAACTATTAAACATCCTCCAGCAATGGATCCAGGCACATCCTGTATTATAGGGATACTGGTGATATGAATGACTTCAGAAATTAACTAGCTGATGCTAAGGCATGCTTATATGTTGCACTACTAAGGAGACTTTTTGAGGTACAATCCTAAGTATAGATTCTCTCCAGTGCCCTGGCCCTAACATGAATTATACTCATTTAAGGGCTGATTTAATTTGTGACCGTTTATTATCATCTATAAGTTCACACCCCCAACAAGTCCACTTACACCAGTGTGTAATTAACATTGGAGCTAACTTTATGCCAGCTGAGAGTCCCTCCTGTGCCTGCTGGGGCAGAGAAAGTAAATCCTAGTTATTGGATAGAAGTTGCTGGAATAAGAAACTAAACAGTATTTAACCATTGCACTGTCCAGATTAAAATATATTGAAAACCAAACTCTGTCTGATAAGCATACACCTCTCTATTTCTATTTTATTATGTGTAGCTATAGTAAGATAGGAAACCGTGATTTAACAGTAAACAAAATGTCATGCTATACACTAAACTTGTTAATATAAATAGGCATTAGGCCAAGTAGTTTTCTTTGTTTCTAGTACTTGATATTTTTAATAAGCTGTAAACTCAAATAGGATAATCTTTCCAAAGGTCTAGTTCTCCTAATGCAGTGGTTCTGGACCACACCCACTGGGGTGCCCCAAGCAGGTTTCAGGGTGTCCACCAAACAGGGCCAGCATTAGAGTTGCTGTGGCCCACGGCAGAAAGCCAAAGCCCCACTGCATGGGGCTGAAGCCTGTGGTTCCAAGCCCCGACACCCAGGACAGAAGCAAAAGCCTGAGCAACTTAGCTTCACAAGGTCTCCTGGGACCATGGGCAATTGCCCTGCTTGCTACTCCCTAATGCTGGCCCTGCCTTTTATATGCAGAAAAACAATTGTTATGCACAGGTGGGCTGTGGAGTTTTTATAGCATGTTGAGGGGTGGGGAGGCTCAAAAAGAAAAAGGTTGAGAACCCCTGTCCTAATGTTGGGCATTTTGTGATAACTTTCTGCAAGTATACTGCAAGGATATGATCTGACTAATCATACATTTTCTCAGCCAGCAAGGAGCAGTACATAAAAGATCAGTGTTATGATGACATGTATAGGACACAACCTAGAAGTTATGGTGGTCCTTGCTCGCTATACAACACTGAGAACACCGGGAAACCACAGAGGCACGTCCTTCAGGATGATCAGTCCTACAACCTATCCTGAAGGACGATCCCTCACTCTCACAGACGTTGGGAGGCAGGCCAGTCCTTGCTTATAGACAGACCCCCAACCTGAAGCAAATACTCACCAGCAACTACACAACAAAAGCACTAATCCAGGAACCAAACCCTGCAACAAACCCCGGTGCCAACTTTGTCCACATATCTATTCAAGGGACACCATCATAGGACCTAATCACATCGGCCACACCATCAGGGGCTCATTCATCTGCACTTCTCCCAAAGTGATATATGCCATCATGTACCAGTGGTCTGTGATGGGATGTTAGATGGAGTGGGATCTGAGTTACTACAGAGAATTCTTTCCTGGGTGCAGGTGGGTGAGTCTTGCCCACATGCTCAGAGTTTAACTGATCACCATATTTGGGGTCGGGAAGGAATTTTCCTCCAGGGCAGATTGGCAGAGGTCCTGGAGGTTTTTTGCCTTTCTCTGCAGCATGGAACTCGGGTCACTTGCTGGAGGATCCTCTGCAGCTTGAGGTCTTCAAACCACAATTTGAGGACTTCAGTAACTCAGACATAGGTTAGGGGATTGTTATTGAAGTGGATGGGTGAGATTCTGTGACCTGCATTGTGCAGGAGGTCAGACTAGATGATCATAATGGTCCCTTCTGACCTTAAAGTCTATGAGTCTATGTACCAGCAATGCCCCTCTGCCATGTACATTGGCCAAACTGGACAGTCTCTGTGCAAAAGAATAAATGGACACAAATAAGACATCAAGAATTATAATATTCAAAAACCAGTAGGTGAACACTTCAATCTCCCTGGACACTCACTGAAGACTTAAAATTAGGCCTGAATAAAGACTGGAAGTGGATGGGTCACTACAAAAACTAATTTCCCCCTATGTTGATACTCACACCTTCTTGTCAACTGTTTGAAATGGGCCACCTTGATTACATTGAACTCATTAGCACTACAAAAGTGATTTTTCCTCCTTTCTTGTCAACTGTTGAGAATAGCCTACTTCCACCATAAATGAATTGGCTTGTTAGCACTGACCCCCTCACTTGGTAAGGCAACTCCCATCTTTTCATATGCTGTGTATTTATACTCTACTGTATTTTCCACTCCATGCATCTGATGAAGTGGGTTTTAGCCCACAAAAGCTTATGCCCAAATAAATGTGTTAGTCTCTAAGGTGACACATGGAATCCTCATTGTTTTTGATTTCTAGTGTGGATTTGCAACCTCATACTAGCTCTAATATCATACACAAACCATTTAAAGCCACATGAAACCCTTATTTTTCTTTCCTTTCATTATCTGCTCCCAAGACATACCTGCTCTGAAGGAGCTGCTCTGTTTCTTCTGACTGGCCTCATACGCTCGTTTGCATATTGAAATAAGTGGGCTGTTATGAAAGAACTCTATATCTGTATGTTATAGGCAGGGCAGGTAGCACTGCCTATTATTATACTTGCCTGAAATTTCCCATTATAAGATCCTGTTTCCACTTGTTTATAATTGCCAAATTTTAACTCTTCAGGCTGAAATTTTCCATGCTGGATGTCTGCTTCAGGCTGAATTTTTCTGGAAAATTTCATCCAAAACAGTTTTCCAATTTCTGAGAGCAAACCAGTGGGCATGGCTGGGGAGGGAAAAGACAGCTCAGATGAAGAGCTGTAAGGGGAAACTAAATCTGACTCAGCAAGAAGATTGGGAATATGAGCAGGGGAGGGAGACTGATGATTGGGCTGGGGGAAGGACTGGGACAGATAGTCCAGAGGAGACAGTGGGACTGGGATGAGAACATTGTGAAATGGAGACATGAGGGGAATGGAGCTAGAAGATGAAGAGCCAGAAATAGAATAGACAGGAGCTGGGGAAAGACAGACTGAAGAGGGAAGGGCAGAAGAGTTTGTGCCCACTGAAACACATTCCCGTTCAGAGCTGGGAATGGAACCCAAGACTGAGCCTCATCTTTTGCTGTCAGCAAAAATCTGTGAAACCCTCTGGCAAAGTGTCTCATGGCCCATCTGAGTCTGTGTAGAGGGTGATAGCCTAGTATCGGTATCAGTTATTCTCTTCGCTCAAGAGGCAGAGGTCTTTTGTGTGGTGGTTCTGATGCTGATGACCCATGTGGATGTCAAGGTCATGCCACATAATGGAATTTGGTTTTATTCTTTTCTTTTTTTTTTTTAACTGGGAAATTGACAAAAAGACAACTGTAAAAGAACGTTATTAAGGTTGCAAAGTTGAGCAAAAATTAGGAAAATGATGGAAATAAAGTTGTCTGTGAAACTTAATTCAACATCCTTGTATGCATGCATTATGATACAGCCTTTACTTATATGATCTCATATTATTTTTTTCCACAAGATCTCCCACTTCATTCAGGGATGGACCTGCTCTGTGGATGAATCAGGGTCATGTAACAAAAAAGAGGATTATCTGTAGGATCCCTGCTTCATTTGTTGTAGAATTTGGAAGGTGGTTTGTAAATGAGTCATGGGATTGCAGGAAGAGAGAGAGAGAGATGTTCTCATGTGTAAAGTAGGTGAATGCTGCCCTGGAGAACTGGATTCTATCCTTGCTTCTACTACAAGGTTTCTATGTGATACTGGGTAAGTCACTTAAACAAAACTTTTCACAGAAAGTCACTATCTCTGTTCCTCATTTCCTGACTGAGATCCTGGAGTCTAATTTGCAGAATTTCTGAACATTCACAACAACTGAAGTCAAAGGGAGCTGTGATTTGAATATATTAAGACATAATACTAAGTACTCTGAAAAATCATGTCCTAGATGTCTCAAATTGGGCTCCCAAAATTAGTGGATAATTTGTCCTTAATCACTCTATGACTCCAGTTCCCATCTGTAAAATGGGGATAATACCATCCCTTGCCTCACTGGGGTGCTACAGAGATAAAATAATAAAGGTTTGTGAAGCAGTTGGGCTATAGTGATGAGCACCATAGAAAGCCAATAGGGAAATTAATAAGTCTCTCTTCAGAGCAGGGATTGGACAGTGTGTAGTAAATAAGGCATAGGGCCACACACAGATCAGTAAGGAGAAAACAAAATATTGAATAGTTGCTCAGTAAGCGAGCACCATCCATCTTTTCCTGTGCACTGAATGAGGAAGCGTTCTTTGGAAAAAATAGTATGTGATCATGTGATTAAAGACTCACACAGATAACTACCTCAGTCTTAACTCTCATCTTTAACATTACCTATTACTGCAACACATAGATATACCACAGTTGCAGTAATCAGTAGATATTCTAATGTCATTTTTCTTATCAAATCAAATTGGTTTATAATTATTCTGTCTGTCACCTGTACATGGCATTCAAATCAGCACCTTGCATTGTACAGGGTAAATCAACATAGTGAAAGCTGTTGACAACACACAATTTTTACAATAACTTGGACATAACCCATTAATTAATAGGCACACAGTGAAGTTTTGGTTTGTGATAGCTTTATTACAAATCAGTCTAATTAGCGTTACGATATTGGGGGGGGGGCGCAGTTTTTTGCTTATAACTTTATTGGAAATAAGAAAACTGATGTGAGGGACTGAAACCTGTGTCTCCTATCTCCCAGATTATTGCTCTGGCCACTGGGCTATAGAGTTATTCCAATTCTAGCTCTCTGGTGCAATGAATGTTTAATTATTTATACGCAGTGGAACAGCTTCAACAGAATAGATGGAGATCTCAGGAAAAGGTTCCTAACTGTAAGAACAGTAGGGCAATGGAGTAGATTGCCTAGGGAGGTGGTGGAATTGCCTTTGCTGGAGGTCTTCCGCAATCAGATACTGGCCAAAGCCTTCCAAAGAAGGCTGGATAACCATCTGGCTTGGATAGTTAAGACACAACAAATCCTGCATCTTGGCAGGGGTTAGATTAGATTACCTTTGCAGTTCCTTCTAATCCTAGGCTTCTGTGAGAAACACCCACCCCAGAATAGCCAATAGCCAGTGGTTAAGGCACTCACCTGGAGGGGACCCAAATTCAAATCCTAATTCCACATCAGCCAGAGTGAAAATCAAACCCAGTTCTCTCACATCCAGGGTGAGTGCCACATCCCTCTCTCAGCGCTTCCTACTGCCTGGTTTAGACAACTTCCCATCAAATTGCCATAGGCCTCTTTTCCAAACAAATGCTCCAGTTCCACATCTGTATTCATAACACCCTTATGATACAGTCAGAAACCTTTAATGAATGTTCAGATCTGAACTATAGTAATGCAAATTCCCTGCCTTGTCATAATCTTAAAACAAGGAGGTCCCCATGGTACGGAGACTGTAAGTCAAGCACTCCCTGTGTGCTGGCCAGTGAGGAGCAAACAAATCTGCTAGTAATAGATGTTCTTTTAAGTGTGCCTTCAAGAGGATGCCCTGAGTGAACTTTTTAAGCCATGTCAAAGAAGAGTAGACATATACTCCAGGTCATCAGCTGGTGTAAATCAGATGGCATAGCTCCACGGATATCCATTAATCAGCACCTGAGCTTCAGGATATTAGAATATGTTTTTATGAGGTAGAGAATATTGTTATCCAACCTTTACCAGTCTAGCCTATTTAGATTGTAAGATCGTTGATGTGGGAATGATCTCTTTCTAGGAGTATGTACAGCACCTAACGCAAAGGGGCTCTTTGAGTTATCTTTGCTGGGACCTCTAGGTCATACTGTAATATAAATCATCAGTAATAATTGAACCTCAAGGTAGTTTCCTAGATTCTTTTTTAAGTGCTGTGGTTTCATACAGGAGAAGTTAATAGATTTACAATGGGACACTGGCCAGCAATTAATTGTACTGTACATAATATGCTAAATTCACCACAGTTTTTCTCATTGTGTAAATGTTACAATGCCTGAATTCAATGCACTGTAATATATAGGCTAGGGCTGCTTTCTACTAACACCTAACTTTCCCATGAAGCAAGCACTGATATAACTCATGGGTAGACCCCCATCATCATCTTCATCTTTCACATTCATAGTACCCCACCTAGTGTTTTAAACTGCCCTTAAGATATTACCCTCCATGCAAGAAGGGGGGGCGGATTTTAACAGAAGGAAAGAGGGTGCACAGCACAATCTAGAAGCCAGATAGAACCTACCATCTTTTCCATCAAGATATGCAAAAATCCAAAGGAGAAGAAAGGGAAGAATAGAGGTCTGACAGTGTTAGGACTTAAAGGAATATCACTGGCAGAAAATGAGGTAAGAATTTATAATATAATGAATATTTGATGTTGCAAAGTTAATGAACACACACTCCTGATGCTCCTTAAGTGCCGCAACCTAGCAGATATAATTCCATATTTTTTATGTGTAGCAGTAAAGCTTTTGACAGCTAGACAGAATCCTTGCAAAATATGCTTTGAACCCTGAGATAATTTATATCATTAAAGCATGGACTTTGATAGAAATTTAAGAAGTACCATAGTATGCACACTTCACATAGCCAAATATTACATATCTGCAAAGATGCAATCCTTGCAAAACAACTAGAAGATGTAAGGGTTTGTATAAAGACCAAGGGAAATCAATAACCATAAGATTACCATGATTACCTGTATACATTACTAAAGTGTCTAATAAATTATCCACAAGTGCTTTTCAATAGCACAGAGAAGACAGACATGTAATGATGTCTCATTTCCCTATCTAGATAACAAAAGCAGCTGATGTGTGTGTGTTACAGCATTTTAAAACAATTATTTAAGAATGCTGCTGTTTTGCTTTCTTCTCCTATCAGATTTAATTCAGCTTTCAACTCAGAAAAACACATGCACTTATTCTAAAATTCCTAGGGAGAGAAGAATTAGAGTTTGTAATGATCAGATGTGGTAACAGCACATAGAGGACCATAATTCATTAGCAATATCCTACAGTGAGCTGGATCTTTAAGAAGAGTGCAGATCCAGGCCCATTTGTTTCTTCCTTGGTATTTTCAGTGATTATGTGACCTGACTAAGAAGGGTCATGTGACTGAGGAGCAGAAGGAAGAATATTTAAGCAGGAATATTTAAAGCTGCTGGTGGTTTAATGAGAAAAGAGGATTTGAGAGAGCAGGCTGTGCTTATGAGATGCCCTGATGCAGCCAAGGGAAGAGACCTGCAAGAAGGGACTGTGGTAGGTAGTAGCTTCTGGATGAGAAAGCAGAGAAGAGGCCAGACTGGGTGGCTGCTCCTCTATATAGTCTGTGGTAGAAGGTGGGATTAGGCTCCCCAGTGCCTGAGCTATTCTACCTTGGAGTTTGTGAGTGAATGACCATGATAACATTTGACTAAGGAGAGATAGGAAGTCCCAAGAGAAGAGACTATTTATTTGGTTTAGGGGATTTTGTGTTGGATTCTTGGTGATTCTAGAAAAGGAGAAGTTTGCTTTGGCTGGAGGACCAAAGCAGCCTTCTAAGCTAATTTAGAGGGTGCTCTGTGGACCACTGTGAGAATGACAAGACCTTTTTGGCCAAATTACGCAACAGAGACATGGCTCTGTAATATTTCACACAGGAAACAGTTAACTTTGGTCTTAATCTTCTTCCAGTCAGTGTCAGTCCAATAAGCAAAGTCTTCTCAAAACAAGGTCTCTACCTACAGTACCTACAGTCTGAGGCAAGTGCTGTTTCTGACCAGTGCCACTGTGCAGAGTCCTCCCTTTCCGGAGTTCCAAAGGGTAGGGTGCCAGCTTCCTTCAAAAATTTTCCAAAGCAAGCACTTAGAGCACAGCGACCTACAAACACCTAGGGTCTCAAGTGGTAGCTGAAAATTTTAAATCAGGAAGGGCACCTGCTACTTCAATAAGCTAATGCTACTATGCCTATAGGAAAAATAGCCTCCACATGTAGCTATTTGCTGTCCTCCCACTGGGCAATAATATAAAGAGAATAGTAAATATAGCACGATTTCCATGCAGGGAACCAGTGATAACAAACCTAGAGGAAGAATATTTGACATGGATCTGAGAATAATTATGTCCCATTGCAAAGAGAGGCCTAAATTTGAAACTTCGGAAGGTACAGGGCTGGAGAAGTCAAAACATGTAGACGCACACAACGTTACCTCTATTGCTAATCTCAAAGGCTTTGGTCCTGTTCTTGTTGAAGTCTTTAGTAAAGCTCCCATTTATTGCTTTGTTGTAGGATCAGAGCCAAGGAGGAGACTATATATTTAACACATGATTAGCTCCATGATGTAGAAGCTTCCAAAATGTTCAAATCTGGGTGCCTTAAATTTGACCCATATTTAAGGACCTAAATAAAAGTGCCCAGGTTTTCAGAGGTACTTATTTCTGTTACGAAGTGACTAATTGCTTAGCATTTCTGAAAAATTGTCTCTTATTTAAATTCTCTATGTATGGATTTAGAAGACAAATTTTAGATATGATGTTTACAAAAAAATTTCCCTGGACTGTAGAGGAGAAGAGCTAATGATATTAACTGTTACCTACTGTCTAAGGAACTGGTTTATATTTGGAAGAATCCATGAGTGCTGTAGAAGTAGAGGTTTCCAAGCCTGCTGAGAAAATAGTGGTATTTCCCCCAACTCACGTAGATGCAGTTACCATTCCTGTGAATTTCCTCAGTACTAAACATCCTTCACAGGTTTTAAGGAGTTACACAGCTTTCATATAGGCTGGAGAGACATATTAAAATAGAGTAATGCAGTCAGTAATAGCTTTAAAATATCCTTCTTAGTAACATGAAGGTTATATGCTTCTTCACAAAGGACTTCAATCAGATATTGGCCAAAGTGTGAGAATAATATACCCCTTTAAATGCATATGTTAATAATATCAGAGATATACCCAAATCAAAGAAATCTGAGATTTAGTATCATCCTGGCTTGAACTGGGTCAGATTGGGTTGGCAAATTGGTACTCTTCTTGAGACTCCCATCTTGTTCTTTAGTCTCTCAGCTTTCATTTAAAGAAATAAATGTTTCTACCACTTATGGTTTTTTTTATAAAACTGTAAAAATGTGAACTGGGTGTGAACCAATACAGTGAAGTCCCCCTGAGTTTGCAAACAGCCTAAAACAAAAGTTTTGAGGTATGAAGTACATGCATCTATCTGTATGTGCTGTTAGCACCGATGCCCCATGATGATTAAACTGTTAATATTTGTAGTGTATAGAAGTTGGGTAGTATCTCTTTAAATAATGTGTGAGCTTTCTAGTAACCCTCACTATTTTCTGCCTTTCTGAAGCCACAAGAACCGTGCCAAAGCTGCACTGTATATATGTAGCTATGCCTTGTGTGCTCTATGTGTTTAGTAAACTCAGTTATTTGGACCCAAGTGCCCATGTGGTTCCTTCAACTTAAGCAAGTAGTGTAAAGCATAAAAGACATGTAGCTCCTTCCCTCCCACAGCCCAAGTTGTGGTTCAAGCCTTCTCCCTGGTGCTTGCTATGTAGAGTGGCTTCTTCCCTCTCCTCACATGGGTTGGATCCAGGGTTCTTTTTCCGATGCCTCCACACAAAGTGACTCCTCTCTGTGCCCAAGACACAAGGCTCTCCTATACTAAGGGCAACAGTATAAAACCCACTACACAAGAAACAATAAAGTACACCGATACAAACCCCAGCAAAGAAATGACACACTCAGAAATAATGATGTAACATAGAGGAACTTTATTGGGAGACGGAAAATAGGATCTTGGGAAGGACAGGATTAGGGTTAACTAATAAGTACTAAACATTAAGGAATCAATCTATTCCCCACCTCCCACATTTTTCCCAACCCCAAGTTCCTTCCCTGGCATCTTCGCAAGCAGATGGCATACTGAAAATGAGTCCGGAGGCAAGTGCTACTGTTCTGTGAATATTGGACAGCTTAAACCAGAAGGGTCCCTTCTTGTGTCTTTGCCCCTGAGTGGAGCTGCATCCTCTCCTGGCTTGCTGGTCTGGAGTCCTGTGGAGGTCGTGGCTGGCTCTCAGTAGACCACACTAAGTCACATCTCTGCCACTTTGGATGCTGGTCTTTGCAAGGCTGGAAGAACCTGACTCACGCACTAGATCCCACAGCAGTTCAAAGACTCCCTTTGTGGGGAGTGGAGTTAATCAGTGATTCCCTCAGCTGTTCCGCTTCTCTTTCAGCTCCCTAGCTCAAAACTGAAACTTGTCTCTTGTCTCTGAGTCAGGCTGTCCTCTCCCACTAGGGGTGCTGAGCACCCCAAGCTCATCATTGTCCAGATCATAGGATTTCCAACCCTCAGGGATTGGCCTGGACTCTCCATGAATTGGACGTATTCCTGGAGGCTTGGAAACCTCTACTTCTACAGCACTCATGAATTCTTCCAAACATAAACCAGTTTCTTAGACAGTAGGTTACAGTTAGCTCTTCTCCTCTACAGTCCAGAGAAAAAAAATTGTAAACCTCATATCTAAAATTTGTCCTCTAAATCCATACATAGGTGCCGAGGTGCTAAGCAACTACTCACTTCACAACATGAAATAAAACTATGTTTTCAAAGGTTGTGTATGTCTGTGGGGATGCTGCAGTTGGGACTTGGAAGGGAAGTGCAGGTGCTGGAGCTGCCAGGAGCCCAGGGCAGAGCCAGAGCCAGGTAGCTTGTCCATCCTTACAGTAGAGCCATCAGTTGGGAGCAGGAGACAGGCACAGGGAGGGGGAAGCAGGGATGGAGCAGGGTATGGGAGAGTCACCTCTTCTCCTGTGGGTCTCTCCCATCTTCCTCCTTGCTCCTCCCACTCAGGCAGTAATAAGGAGGCTCCTGTCCACTGTACCTATTTCCTCTCCCTCTTTCAACCCTTGGGGACCAAAGATCCTCATTACCCAATTGGGCATGGGGGACACATTGCTCATTCAGATAATCAGGATTTTTGGTTAGTTGAAATTCAGACTTCACCTGTACATGGCACAATGGTAAACAAAGGGAAACTAAACTGAAATGCATCCCAGAATGTGCCCCCAATTAGACTAGCAGTCTGCATGCCATGTAAAATCCGCCAAGGTGCCATCGTTGGCATGTGTGCCATAGGTTGCCAATCCTCACTGTTAGGTGACGTAGTTGTGCCATTAACCCACTAAGATTTGAACACTGCCTTCTTCAACCCACCAGAAAATGTGACTGAATACCACTGCCCTCAAGACTCAGTCTGGCATTCCAGATACAATAGTATTATTGACTATTTCACAGCTGATCAAAGCATGTAAGAGAGGCAGGGATGATCATATTATAAAGATTTGCACAATCTGCTGTGAATGCTGGCTCATTCTGGCATCACAAAGGAGAGTACTACTGCTTATTTTTTCCCTGCTCTCTCTCCCAGGAAGGAGGCGGGGCCCCACAGCTCCCCCCACAACTACACCCCCCACCAGAGGATTTAGCAGCAGGAGCTAGGGCTGTCCCATTCATCTCCCAACTGCCTGGAAGAATCTAGACTCCATCTCCACTAGCAAGTGGTAACAGGAATCTCTTCTCTCCTAAGCAGCAGACCTGTGGGGTTCTAGTCTTCTCTGGCTGTTGATATGGGTCCAAGTAGCTTCCTCTCTGTTTCTCTACTGGCTGTCTGCAGACTCAGGAAGACATCACTACTTCAGTTACATCTGGGTCAAGTTTTCAAACTTTTCTTTGCAGTCATGAGGGCTAGAAGTATAACTTGTTTTAATTAAAGCTTACATATCATATAACCCTGGCATCTACACATGTCACTGTGCCTTAGTTGGTGCAGGAAGCAGGGATGACACAGGACTGGAACCTAGCAGAGAACGCACACTATCTATCTGAGAGATTAGCACAATCTACTCTGAGTAGAACTTTGTGGGCAGAGTTCGGGAGAGTACCACTGCTTTTATTTTCCCAGTCTAAGTATGGCAGCATAGCCAGCACCAGCCCATCATTATAAGGACTGCAAACTGCACCTTCCAGCCATTTCTGTATTGTTTCCAATCGACAGCGGTTTATGTCAAAGAGTGGACTCTAAACAAACCCAGCAAAGCCCTGTTGCAAAGTGAGAGAGAGTGCCTGTTTGCCTCTCTCTGCTTCTTAAACCAAGGGGCTAATGAGAAATATAGTACAGCAAACAATTGTGAACTGCTTACCGCTACAGACTGACAGTAGAAAAATACTGTGACAAACTCTTTGGAAAGTCCAAAACCCGTTACAGAGAAGCTTAATAATTGCACAGAAAGGCACTTTTTCCTGAGCTCTTCCATCCAAGGAAGTGCAATTTTAATCTAGCTCAGATCACATAGTCCCGTTGTGCTCTCCTGTTAAAATGCTTCATAGGTGCAAATTATATACCAAGGATGCAAGAGCCCTATTTAATGGAAAACCTAGACATACACAACCTTTGAAAACCTAGCCTGTAGTGAGCATTTGCTGTTGGGAAAGGTTTGTTAATATATTTTTATTTACTTTCATTTAATTTTTAAGAAAACAAAAATTGGAGCCTGATTTTAAAAGAAATTGTCATCAATATTTGCCTTCAAGAAAATTTATGCGAAAATCTATCTTGTCCTGGTAATCTGATATCTCTTGGATGAAAGAAATCACTGATTACCTTATCTAAATGAAATAGGCCATGTATATAAATAACTAGGTATGCCTCGAACATATAAAACAGCCCCAAACTTCAAACAATCATAATATAAAGCAGCGATTTTTGGTACTCATTGGGGGAGAAGTGAGGATATGCCTCATCTGGTATAGAGGGTTCAAACTGAGCTTGCAAGAAAAGTGAAAGTTAACATGACAAAGCCATAGTACTGACTACAGGTTAAAACAACAAGGCGTCCTTGTGGCACCTTAGAGACTAACAAATTTATTTGGGCATAAGCTTTCATGGGCTAGAACCCCCTTCATCAGATGCATGGAGTGGAAAATACAGTAGCAGGTATATTTATATATAGTACATGGAAAGATGGGAGTTGCCTTACCAGGTGTAATTCCTGATGTCAGATATTACAACATTCAAAAACCAGTAGGAGACTACTTCAGCCTCCCTAGTCACTCAATAACAGACTTAGAAGTGGCAATTTTTAACAAAAAAACTTCAAAAACAGACTCCAACGTGAAACAGCAGAACTGGAATTAATTTGCAAATTGGACACCATCAAAGTAGGCCTGAATAAAGACTGGGAGTGGATGAGACATTACAAAACCTAATTTTCCCATACTAATTTCCCCGTACTGTTATTCACACCTTCTTGTCAACTGTTTCAAATGGGCCACCCCATTATCACTACAAAAGTGATTTTTCCTCCCTTGGTATTCTACTGATAATTAAAGTGTCTCCTAGACTGACCCACCACCTGGTAAGGCAACTCTTATCTTTTCATGTACTATGTATAAATATACCTGCTACTGTATTTTCCACTCCATGCATCTGATGAAGTGGGTTCTAGTTCACAAAAGCTTATGGCAAAATAAAGTTGTTAGTCTCTAAGGTGCCACAAGGACTTCTAGTTGTTTTTGCTGATTCAGATTAACACGGCTACCACTCTGAAACCTGACAAAAGGTTGTTTATCCTAAAACACAGTGATGAGTGAACTTTGGAGGACCAAAATGTTCAGAAATTCAGACCTCATTTCAAGATCTCCTTTCTCCTTCCTGTACCCATTCTTCCATCATATCACAGCCATATTCCTTACCCTTCCCCCAAATCAATATTTTCCCTCCATTAAACATCTCTTTTCAGCCTACAATAGGGCTATAACTGCCACTGTCCCTTGTGTGCTCCAACCAGGTGCTTTATTGAGAAACTATGGGAGTAGAATCCATTTGCATGACCTTGAACCTTTGCATGTCAAGCGCCTCAACTTTCGGCTGGTTTGTACAGTACAGTCTGATGGATAGAACCAAGGAAACACAATTTTCATGGTTATGAAAAGCCACTGTATTAAAAATTAAACAAGGATGATACCTCACAAAGTAATAATTAATTTGCAAATATTTGTGCAGAAGCTGAAAATGTGATATGAGTGTATTGTAATAACTGTGCTGTAAAACCATAATGAAAAAATTATCACTCCCCCCCCCTCTCTCTGTACTGGTGTCTAAACATGACCATAAATTCATGTCTGCAACTCTGATAAAATCAAATGAAAAGTAGCCACACAGATTATTGTTCAGATATAAATGACATTGAATTCACTGGCTTACTGTTGTGCTACACATTTCTCTTTTAAGTGGGAAAAGATTCATTTTTTGTATAAAGTTTTCTTGAAGAGTTTCATTTTTGTGAAGAGAATATCTTGGATTAAAACTACATCCCAGTGAGGCTTCCATTGATTTTAGTGGAGTTACACTAGAGAAGAATTTTGTGGAATTTAAAATTCCATTTAGAGTTAACATTTCAGTGAGTAATATACTTGTACAAGTAACTCTTGCAAAAGAACTTTGAAACTGAAGATATTAAGATAAATGTGAACATTTCAGATTAGATTTGTAGCAGCCCTCAGTGGGAATTTGGTCAGTCCTCTTTCTTTTAATTGACCTGAACTGTTAACCTTTAATTATTGAGTTATTATTCTGAGTAGAAATTATAGTGGTCATTTTCTCTGTGATTAACTTAGAAAATCATGAACAACTAGACTAGAACTTGTGTATTTGTGTCTGGATCGTATGGAAATAGCTCACTCAAACTGGAATATCAAGTTATATCACCTAGCTGAGGTCAGACTAAGAGGTCTTTTTATTCCCTATCAATATGGGAGTGGGGGAAGATGCCTGGCATTAATCAATGGAGAAAATGAATTATCTTATGAAGATTTATAAGTATCTCAATATGCAATTGCCTTGTTTAGTCAAGGTATTGGGTCAAATTGTTTAAATCATCTTCCCTTTTTGTGGTGGAGTTTTCATGTGCAAAATATCCACTTGTAAATCTGGATATTTACACTTGTACTTCTAGCCACTTAACTACAGATGCAAAAATGCAAATACAAATTTTGAACTCACTCCTAGTGTTGTATAATATGTAAGAATAACATGAGTGGACTTAATGACAAGCTCAGCTCAGGCAGTTTGAAAATATTTGCTTCGCTAGAAGAAGGGACTCTTTATTTTATTAATTTATTTTAAAGTGTGTCTAGTTTCACCTGTAGTAGTGAAATAAAAATGTCACAAAAAGTCTCATGTCTTTCCTTGGCGCTGCCCCCGCACTCCTCACACACCTCACCAGTAAATTTGTTTATCTGTTCTCATAGACCCTAATCCTGAATTCCTTAGTCAGGCAGAACTCTCATTGACACCACTGGGAATTTAGCCTGAGAATGGATTGTATGATCAGGCCTGAAACAACCTGCAGCAAATTTTCAGTCTTGAAAGATCATATTCTTTCTACTCAGACAAAATATCAAAGGTGACCTAACTGGATAAGTGCCTGACCGCATATCTATTAAAGTCAGCTGGAAGACCCATAAATTTCAGTGGAGTTTGGATCAGGCCCCAAATAATGAAGCCCTTGCTCTCGGCAAACTCACATTGACTTCAACAGAAGTTGGATGTCAGTAAGGGTTGAGTAATAAGGACCTCATGTTTTGGCTCTCCTGTAAGCCTACTCCTACCCCTACTGAACATATAGCCCAGTGAACTTATGAACTTATGGCTCTTTGAGTTCACTGAGACTAGGACAAGGCCCAAATTAATGTAAACAGTAAAGTTCTTTGTAATTTTAATTCACCTTAGGAAAAAGTACTGCAGTATTCTACAGGAGAGATCCAAAACTTAGAGATCTGTTGAACTTACAACAGTGACACTGTAGTACTGCTGTAGAATGAAAAGAGCTTTAAAATGAAGATTGAGCCCATCTGATCAGACAATGATTTGTTGAATAATGGAAACTAAATCCTTCCTTCCAGTTCCATGCCAGAGAAGCTGACGTACTGTTCTGAAATAGAACAAAGGAAACAAATTGGAACTATCCAATTGTACAATACTTTTGAGCTACAATTTTGTGAAGCCTTACAGTAATTTAACACATGTCATGGAGCACTTGGAAATGTAATAAAAATCCTGTTTATTACCAATGCCGCTTTGGGCCAAAGCATTTTTGTGAGACTCATCTGATCCTTATAGTTGATGACCTTAGAATCTGTCTCCATCAGAAAGAACAAGAAGATTTATTGTTCTAGGGATTTTGTAAGCACTGCAATATAGTTCCATAGGCATATGTGTGTGTATTGTTTAGTAGAACTCAGACTGCGATGTGCCCTGAAAGGAGCCATCGGTAGATCTCACCCTTCTGTGTGGAAGATAGGAGAGTGTCACCTCCACACTACAGTTTTCCCCTCCTTCCTCAAATGGATACCCTCTGCTGGGGTGAAGATACACAGAGTGGAGAGGGCTGGGTGAGGGCAAGGGAAGTACTGCAATATCATCCCCTGCTTTCCTCCTGGATTTCTGCACTGAAATACAGGTGGCAGGTTATACAGCTGAGAAACTCCCTCTCTCTGGGTCTGCCTCTACAGAATGATCCAGGTAAGGACAGTATGACTCCTTTTGAAGCCATTTGCAGGTAGGAAGGTGGGCAAGTGGGATGGCTTCTGTCTTAGCACTAATGAGTGTTCCATCTCCCAGAGATCATAAAATTATAGAAAACTCGGGTTGGAAGAGACCTCAAGAGGTCATCTAGTCCAACCCCTTGCTCAAAGAAGGACCAATCCCAACTAAATCATCCCAGCCAGGGCTTTGTCGAGCAGGCCTTAAAAACCTCTAAGGATGGAGATTTCACCACCTCCCTGGGTAATCCTTTCCAGGGCTTCACCACCCTTTTAGTGAAACAGTGTTTCTTAATATCCAGCCTATACCTCCTCCACTGCAACTTGAGACCATTGCTCCTTGTTCTGTCACCTGCCACCACTGAGAAAAAGCTGAGCTCCATCCTCTTTGGTACCCCCCTTCAGGTAGTTAAAGGCTGCTATCAAATCCTCCCCTCACTCTTCTCTTCTGCAGACTAAACAAGCCCAGTTCCCTCAGCCTTTCCTTGTAAGTCATGTACCCCAACCCCCTGATCATTTTCATTGCCCTCCACTGGGCTCTTTCAAATTTGTCCACATCCTTTCTGTACTAGGGGGCCCAAAACTGAATGCAATACTCCAGATGAGCCTCACCAGTGCCAAATAGAGGGGAATAATCACTTCCCTCGATCTGCTGGCAATGCTCCTACTAATGCTGTCCAATATGCTGTTACCATCCTTGGCAACAAGGGCATGCTGCTGACTCATATCCAGCTTTTCATCCACTGTAATCCCTAAATCCTTTTCTGCAGAACTGCTGCTTTGCCAGTCGGTCCCCAGGCTGTAACGGTGCATGGATTCTTCCGTCCCAAGTGCAGAACTCTGTACTTGTCCTTGTTGAAACGCATCAGATTTCTTTTGGCCAATCCTCCAATTTGTCTAAGTCACTCTGGACCCTATACCTACCCTCCAGCGTATCTACCTCTCCCCTCAGTTTAGTGTCATCTGCGAACTTGCTGAGGGTGCAATTCAGCCCATCATCCAGATTATTAATAAAGATGTTGAACAAAACCGGCCCCAGGACCAACCCATGGGGTACTCCGCTTGATACTGGCTGCTAACTAGACATCAAGCCGTTGATCACTACCCATTGAGCCTGACAATCTAGCCAGCTTTCTATCCACCTTATAGTCCATTTATCCAATCCATACTTTTTACTTGCTGGCCAGAATACTGTGGGAGACCATATCAAAAGTTTTGCTAAAGTCAAGATATTTCACGTCCACTGCTTTCCCCATATACACAGAGCCAGTTATCTCATCATAAAAGGCAATCAGGTTGGTCAAATATGACTTGCCCTTGGTGAATCCATGTTGACTGTTCCTGATCACGTTCCTCTCCAAGTGCTTCAAATGGTTTCCTTGAGGACCTGGTCCATGATTTTTCCAGGGACTGAGGTGAGGCTGACTGGTCTGTAGTTCCCCAGATTCTCCTTCCTTTTTTTTAAAGATGGGCACTGTATTTGCCTTTTTCTAATCATCCTGGACCTTCCCCGATCGCCATGAGTTTTCAAAGATAATGGCCAATGGCTCTGCAATCACATCCACCAATTCCCTCAACACCTTTGGATCCATTAGATCTGGATCCATGGACTTGTGCATGTCCAGCTTTTCTAAATAGTCTCTTTGTTACCTATGAGAATGCTTGAAGTCAAACTCTGAGAGTTTAATGTCTTGGAATTTCCTGACCTCTGATCCCCCTCTCTGGAATATTTCTACAGAGCAGGGGTTGGGCTTCAAATATTAGGCCCGGTCTACACTAAAAAGTTAGGTTGATCCAGCTACATTGCTCAGAAGTATTAAAAATACAAACCCCTGAGTGATGTCGGTAAACCAGCCTAACCTCCAGTGTAGACAGAGATGGATTACCTTCACCAACAGAACCCCTTCTGTCAGTGTAGATAGTGTCTGCACTGAAGCACTACAGTGGCACAGCTGCAGTGATGGAGCTGTGTCACTCTAGCATTTCAAACATAGCATTACAAGCCTTAGCTGTGAAAAGATAAATACCACAACAATGGGAAAACTCTTGAGGGAGGGATCTGGGGAAGGAAAAGCTTCACTAACTTCCCTCACAGAACTTTCTCTAAATTCTGCTGTCAGAGTATTGTAGTTCTGCTGCCCTTATCCCAGCATACCCACCTGTGTAACAAGCAGGAGTAATTGACCTCAAATTGTATGTCTTAGCTGTTCTACCTGACTTATGGTCTGCATGACTACAGAAGAGCATGATAGGGCAGATGTCTTTGAAACCCCCTTAATGAGGGCTTGCAATGTGGATCAGGCTGTACACATCAGTCAATACAGTTTCTATTTGAGGGGTGGATGAGATGAAGTGCATCCCCTCTGTCCTTTATTATCCCATGCCACATGCACCTAGATCATATGGCCAGTCCTCTGTAAGTCCAGGAAAAATGAAGAAAAGTGCTCTGGATGCATCCAAGTTCTATCTGGAGAGACAAGGTGGATGAGGTAATGTCTTTTATTGAACCAGCTTCTGTTGGTGGAAGGGGCAAGCTTTCAGGCTTCACAGAGCTCTTCTGCAGGTCTCTTTGGAGAAAGAAACAAGAGTGTTCAAGCCAAATAAAAATTGGGACAGATTGTTGAGCATGTGAGGTTCACAAGTTGTAGCAGACCACTTAAAATGAAGTGGGCAATTAAATCCCATGCAACTGTAAGACAATGGAGAGTTGGTAAGCAGCAGGGTGTGTTACAAGTTGTTTTAATAGGCCATCAAACCATTGTCTCTGTTAAGTCTGTGGTTTTTAGTATCCAGCAGAGTTATGAATTTAAAATCTCAGATTCACCTTTTGGAGGTGTTTATGCAAGTTTCCTTTGAGGAAGAGGACTGAGAGGTCAGATATGGAATGATTGCTTCGTGAAAAACGTTTACCCATGGCTGATAGGATATTTTTTTCTTTTTTTTTTTTAATTTTCTGTGTGAGTTCATTTGAGGGTGTGGCGATTGTCTGTTTTCACCCACATAGTTGCTGTGGGGCAGTTGATGCACTGGATGAGCTGCATGTGCTGTGGATCTACTGATCATCATAACAATGGAGATATATCTGCAGGTTTTGCATCTGTTCTTATGGCAGGGTCTAGTGCTGCTTTGAGTTGGTGGGTCCTGATCTGTGGGGAGCTTGCTTCTGATGATGAGCTTCTTAAGGTTGGGATGTTGTTTGAAGGCCACAAGAGGGGGTTCAGAAAAGATTTCTTTCAGGGTGTGATCCCCATCAGGTATTAACAGTGCATCCATCTATATAGTCACTTAACTGGGCCCCTTAACCATAGTACCTGAACAATTCTCATCTATTTAAAGATAGCGATAGCAATATCTTGTGGAAGTGAGTTCCAAAGTCTTGGCTTAGCTCCTGTGAAAGTTCTGTCTGCTGCACTTGTGGAAACTCCTCCTAGTGGTCAACAGTGTTGTTGATCGTCATGGAAATTGGAAGATCTGTTCTTGGTGAATCTTCTATATACTTGTATCTAGGGGGCACTATCTGACCAAAATTCTATTTTCATATGAACTGAATGGCTAGATTTAAAAAAAGGTAACTGTAGAAAAGCTTATTCTAGCTGCTTGAGTTTACTGTGAAGATGAGGGAAAATTAGCACAATAAGGAAACATTTTGATGCATTAAGTAGAAATTTGTGTTACAAACAATTTGTCTCTAGGCAACAGAAAATGCCTTATTGAAGGGGCTGATAAAACATTGTTGTAGAAGTGTTGTTGATTCCAATGAGTGGGTGCAAGTCAACAGACTGCATCAGCGATAGAGTGCATGTGGGACAAAAAGTGAGAGAGCCATTAAAAAGGCATTAAAATGTGGTTATTTTATTTATTTTTCAAATGCAGGTAAGATTACTCTTGTCCTGTGCCATATTAACCAGTATGTCTAGCCACTTCACTTCTAAGATCCTCTTATACTCTCTCCTCTCACTGACAAAAGGCTAATTTATTTCTGTAACTAGAGCCCCATGAAGCAAATATATACTGTTTAAAACCACTTTGCAGCACCTACGCCTAGAATTAATGTTTTAAAACTGTTCAGTGTCCTCCCTGATAAATGCTGCCTTGTTTCTTCTTTCTCATTTTACCTTTTACTGCAAATTGCGTTTTGAACAGTCCACTGATTTGCTGCTAACATCTTAACAAGAAACTCTCACAAAAATATTTCCCCCAATCCAAAACCTATTTAAATTAATAGGAGTTAGAGATAGTTGGAAAAATATTGATGCAACATTTTTTTCATCAAACCTAAATGTTCCATGGGACCGTGTTAATTTCAGATACATTCCACCAGATATCCTGCCAACTCAACCACCTGGCTTCCAAGTTCCTGGCTACCTATCAGCACATCAGGTTTCCAAAGTCCCTAGTTCCAGTACAATTTGGTCACATGGGCTACCTCAGAGCCAGGGCTTCCAGCAGAGCTGGGTAGAGAATGGTAATTCCATTTCAAGGAGAATTTAGAAATTTTTGGATTTTGTTTCAAGTTGGAAAAACATCCACATTTTGAAATCTCAAAGTCATCTACAACATGGAATTAACTTTCTCCACCTAGCTGTAAGGGGAGTCGTTCTGCTGATCTCAGTGCACTTTGGATCATGCTCTTAGTGCACATTACATTCAGGGATTGGGGAATTTATTAATTTTGTTTTCCTTTTTAAACAAAAAAACACTTTCTGATTATCGTAATTGAGGAAAAAGGCGGTGCCACCTGGCAAACAAGCTACTATTAAGCTATGCATTCAGTGGAAATATTTATACATTTTCCCTGAATAACATGCTGAATATAATGATATCATAGCACACAATGTTCAGTTTGTATACTTGGAAGGAGAGGAGGAGTGTGTGGAAAAGAAGTGTCTGTATTTATCTGGGTGGCTCAGTTCCCAAGACAAAATTTTATTATTCAGAAATATAATTGATCTCAAAGGTTAAGCCATGCCTCAGAGGGATGATTTAGCAGAACCCAGCAAGAGTCAAACACTTAGGGCTCACTATGGGGAGATCGATGCTGCTGCAATCGATGCAGCAGGGGTCGATTGAGCGGGTCTACTGAAGACCCGCTAAATTGACGGCAGAGTGTGTCAATAACCTAGTCCCAGATTTGGACCTTAGCGTCCAAAATATGGGGGTTAGCATGAAAACCTCCAAGCTTAGTTACCAGCTTGGACCTGGTACTGCTGCCACCACCCAAAAATTAGAGTGTTTTGGGGCACTCTGGTCCCCCAAAAAACCTTCCCTGGGGACCCCAAGACCCAAATCCCTTGAGTCTCACAACAAAGGGAAATAAATCTTTTCCCTTACCCCCTCCAGGTGCTCCTGGAGAGATACACAGAAGCAACCTCCGTGAATCTAAGCAGAGGGAGTCCACCCTCTCTAATTCCAGTCCTGGAAACAAAAGCACTTCCCTCTTCACCCAGAGGGAATGCAAAGTCAGGCTAGTAAATCTAACACACACAGATCTCCCTCTGACTTCTTCCTCCCACCAATTCCCTGGTGAGCTGCAGACTCAATTCCCTGGAGTTCCTCACTAAATAAAAACTCCAACAGGTCTTAAAAGAAAGCTTTATATAAAAAAGAAAGAAAAATACATACAAATGGTCTCTCTGTATTAAGGTGACAAATACAGGGTCAATTGCTTAAAAGAAATATGAATAAACAGCCTTATTAAAAAAGAATACAATTTAAAGCACTCCAGCAACTATAGACATGTAAACACAAAAGAACATATAAATCCCTATCTGATCTTTGGTACTTACAACTGGGAAACAGAAGATTAGAAAGCAGGAAACAGAAATCACTTCTCATCCGAGAGAGCATACAGGCAGAAGACAAAGAACTCAGACACAAACTTCCCTCCACCCAGAGTTGAAAAAATCCTGTTTCCGGATTGGTCCTCTGGTCAGGTGCTTCAGGTTACTTTTTTTTTCAGGTGAAAGAGACATTAACCCTTAGCTATCTGTTTATGACAGAGTGCTCTCCAGTTGACCCCGGTACTCCAGCTTCCTGAGAAGATTAAGGTAAGTCAACCAGAGAGTGTCTCCTGTTGATGTAGCACAGTTAAGATACTGGGGTAAGTCGACCTAAACTACGTTGACATTATTCACATAGTGGGAGTAGTGTAACTTAGGTTGACATGCCCTAGTAGTGAAGACAAGCCCTTAGACCAGGGATCGGCAACCTCTGGCACACGGCTCGCCAGAGTAAGCACCCTGGCGGGCCGGGCCAGTTTGTTTACCTGCCGCGTCTGCAGTTTCAGCCAATCAGGGCTCCCACTGGCCGCAGTTTGCTGATCCAGGCCAATGGGGGCTGCAGGAAGCAGCATGGGCCAAGGGATGTGTGCCAAAGGTTGCCATATGCCAAAGATTACTGATCACTGCCTTTGACCCATAGCTAGGGCCTTGATCCTGACTCAGTTTGGTGGCAGAATTTTTAAAAGGCCATTCCAGGGTCCCCCAGAACCACCTTCAGCATGTTTGTGTAACAATTCATATGGAAAAAAGGGAGGGGCAATCATGTGTCCACAACGTGAGGTCTAGTCAGTGCCTAGCCCCAGCACGCCTGCACATGGAAAGGAGAGAAGGATACAAGGAGCCTTCCCTCTATTGCACACTTTGTGCAAAGGCAGGCCAGGCAGAACTACAGTCCTTGCACTTTGGAAATGTGCCTCTGCCTCCCTTTCTGCATTGGCAGGCAGAGCTTGCCAAGTAAAAGGATAGGGAGCATGCTGCCTGCCTGCAATGGAGCTCCAGGCAGAACTGTATCTTTGGAAACAATCCATCCCAGAGCTCTTCATGGGCCACCACTTACTCAAGACTGTTATTTCATGGTACAATTGAGCCCTAAATAATCAGCTCTAAACATTAAAATGTTCCTTTCTACTAGTGTGTACTTTATCCTGGATCCCTCCACCACCAAAGGTTCAATTTGGGGGTTGTTTTGGGGTTGGGTTTTGGGATTTAATTTTTTATTGATTTTCATAAAGAACCAAACAAAAATATGAAAAGATAAATGACTTATAGCTTGTATATGGCACCAAATACCACACAAGATATACAATAATAAGAGACAATTAAACATCTTTACAACTTGTCAAAGCTGCAAGATCAAACAATACAAAATCAGACAATATTATACAGACATAATATGTTAAGGAGATGATAATAAATAATATTAATTAATTAATAAAATATACCTACAAATAGGAAAAAAGGAAAGGAGGGGACTGGGGAGGGGGCAGGAAGGAAGAAATACAAAGAAGTCAGGTGGAATGGAAGTCTGGCACTATTTGAGCTATCTCAGCATTTTTTATCCAAATGTATCAAGAAATGGGGTCAACGTTTCTTCGAATTCATATAATTGCTCTCTATATCAATAAGCTATTCTTTCTTTTGCTGCTAACTAACAGACAGATTCAAATACTACTGCTCTATTCTGGGCATCAGTCAATGCCTCAATTTTTGTAAAATCATGAGCTTGGCAATCATTGCAGCCCTTAAGAAACAAAGTCTTTGTGGTGGAGTTAAACCCAGCATAGTAGGTACATAAACTAGAATATAATTTTCAGCTGAGATTTAGTTGCTGAAGCCAAGCACTATTTTCACTCTTGTGTCCACCCTTTTCCACAGCTGTCTGTCTGTCAGCTAGTCTCATAGCATATGCATCAGGGTTCTTTTTTTCTTCTTCTTATTATTATTATTATGTCAGCAACAACAAATATCAGAGGACCAAGCCCCCTTCTTGCATAACCTCTGTAGCATCCAATACATTTGGAATAGAACCTTTTGCTATTTCAGGCAAAGCCTGAGATCCACAAAAGCATTTGTAGAATTCTGTAATATGTTCTGCCATTGGGGTTCTTTTAAAGGCTGTTAGTGAAGTATACGTAGTGAGCGGACATGGGTCTGAGGAGTTTATGAAGCATTTCCAAGGTTCCTAGTAGCTCTGGGGCATCTGGACCAAGCTGATACATTAGCAAGTATTTTAGCTATAAGTACTGCCACATTGCTGAGGGTGGCAGGCCATATCATTGCTTTAGTGTTTGAAAAAAGAAAGAGAGAGAGAGAGAGAGAGAGAAAACTCTCACCACTGACTAATTTGAAAATCCATTATACCCTTTCTCAGTCAGTTCTTACAAATTATAGTTTTTTTCCTAATTTGCAAGTCTAGGTTACCCCAGGTACAGTAATTCTTCACTTAACGTTGTAGTTATGTCCTTGAAAAAATTCAACTTTAAGTGAAATGATGTTAAGTGAACCCAATTTCTCCATAAGAATTAATGTAAATGGGCGGGGTTAGATTCCAGGGAATTTTTTTTTGCCAGACAAAAGACATCTATATACATATACAGTATGAGTTTAAAACAATTTTAAATAAACAGTGTAATACAGGTATAAGTTTTAAACAATTTTAAACAAACCATTTAATACTGTACTCAGCAATGATGATTTTGAAGCTTGGTTGAGGTGGTGGAGTCAGAGGGTGTAAGAGAGTGGATCGCCTCGCTGCTCCTCTTGCTGTTCTCGCTCCTCTCCTCTCCCCCTCCTCTCAGTCTCCTGAACACCGTGAAACAGCTGATTGTTGCGGGCAGGAGGCACGGGGAGGGAGTGGGGAGTTGCTAATCCGCAAGTCTGCCGGCAGGTGGGAGGCTCTGGGGGGAGGGGAGCTGATAAGGGGACTGACCATCCACCATGGTTCCAAGCCCCAACAGCCAAACAACATTATAAGCAAACATTGCGCAACTTTAAATGAGTATGTTCTCTGATAGATCAGCAACATAACAACAAAACAACATTAACTAGGATGGCTCCAAGTGAGGAGTTACTGTAGGTCCTTTTGCATGATGGTGAGGAAGCTGTTGGTACCTCTTAGCCAGGATATCCCACACCCTTAGTGCAGAGACCATTATAAGCATTTTATTTTTCTCCTTTGGACAAAAAGAGGAACTAAGCAGACCCACAGGGGGAACTGGATTCATTAACACCTATTTAGTTTCCACCCATATGGGTATTATCATGCTGTGAGCTATTGGACATCTGTGACATGCTAAAAGCATAAGAGTAATTTTGTAGACCTAGCAGCCCAACCCACCCACCTCACCCTCCAGCTATAGGGAGCTTGAGTTTTTTAAGTGTTGGTCAGAGGTGTTGACCAGGGCCTAACAGAAAGCCTCTAATAATGTTTAAATTTTCTAAAATAAGACAGAGGGATATATACAAGTAGACTGCTTATGATATAGAGGAGCATGGGCATATGTCATGGCTGAATCTCCACTCTGTCTCTCTGAGTGCAGGAAGTGGGGGCCCGCAAGGATTTTAAAAAATTAATACTTGCCACTTCAGGCTTCTATTAAACTACCAAGGTTAAAGCTTTTCTCTGACCTTGGCTTGGTAAATGCTGCCATCACCCAAATGCAAAAAAAACCTTTGAACCCAGGAAGGAGCACTTGGGAATTCCTCCCTGTGGGGTACCCTCAAGCCCTAGCCCCAAGGATACTTAAAGGAAGCTGGAACAAAGGACAGTAACCACAGGGGGTGTGAGTGATTGCTGGACCCAGGCTAAAAGGAGATTAGCATGTAAAAGGGAGCATTCTGGAACTAGTGAGGATCTTATCTGTATTCAATTTGATTAGACATAGATTTGCGCATTTTATTTTATTTTGCTTGGTAACTTACTTTGTTCTGTCTGTTACTACTTGGAACCACTTAAATCCTACTTTCTGTATTTAATAAAATCACTTTTACTTATTAATTAACTCAGAGTATGTATTAATACCTGGGGGAGCAAACAACTGTGCATATCTCTCTATCAGTGTTATAGAGGGCGAACAATTTATGAGTTTACCCTGCATAAGCTTTATACAGGGTAAAATGGATTTATTTGAGTTTAGACCCCATTGGGAGTTGGTCATCTGGGTGCTAAAGACAAGCACACTTCTGTGAGCTGTTTTCAGGTAAACCTGCAGCTTTGGGGCAGGTAATTCAGACTCTGGGTCTTTGTTGGAGCAGACAGGAGTGCCTGGCACGGCAAGACAGGGTGCTGAAGTCCTGAGCTGGCAGGGAAAACAGGGATAGAAGTAGTCTTGGCACATCGGTTGGCAGCTCCCAAGGGAGTTTCTGTGATCCAACCCATCACAGCCAAACCAGAGCCAAATAAAAAAGTAAAGGAGACAACGGACATCCTTAACTAGTACGCCAGGAAAGACTAAAGGTATCCAAGGTGATATTGTTGGTTGTGATGCAAAAGGTTGGGTGAGAATATAACAGTCGGATCCTGGAACTACATATGGGTCCAAAGTCTAGTTTTTGTGGAGTATAAAACATATACCTCCAGGCTAATACAGCTTGTGGTTCGGGGCCACACTTCTTTGAGAATTTATTGATATTATACCAGTGGTTATCAGAGCCATGACAACCTCTGACAAACCTGATTTGATCTCAGTATATCATAGAACCCCAAACCTTTTCCAGTCTGATTGCCAGAACTTTTGCTAATATTTTGACATTGCTATTAATAAGTTAAATTGGCCTGTAACTGGAACACAGTGCGGTATCACTTCCTGGTTTAGGAATAACTGATATCAAGACCTCGCTCAGCATAGGGGGATGGGTGCCCTCTAGGAGTGGTTCATTAAACATTTTAATCATCCTGTCAGACAAGAGGTAAATGAAGTATCTGTACAATTCAGCTGCAAAGCCATCTGGCCTGAGGGCTTTCCCCACTGTCTTATTCTTAATCACCTCAATTAACTCATCCTCTGTTAGGGGCATACCAAGGTTTCTATACTGGGCTGCAGTCATTGGTGCTAATTTAACTTTTTGAAAAATTGATCCAAATATCTGTGAGGGTGGTTGTGTTGAATTTGTCCTGAATCTTTATAGAAATTAAAGAAACCTTTTTAAATATCTTTAGGTGATGTACCTAATCTACCAAGTTTATCACGTGAGGCCTGATTCTATGTGTAGAGGTCTTTTGTCTTAGGGGGTATGCTAGTAACTTGCCAACTTTTTCAGCCAATTCCCAGAAATCCTGCCTGAGCCAAAATAGGGTGAATTCAGTCTGTGCTATATACACCTTACTGAGTTCATATCTACAGTTAATCAGGGATTGCAGCAAATCAGCAGATGTGGTTGTGTCATTAGATATATCAAGCTCTCTTAGGATACGTCTTCACTACCGGCCATATCGGCGGGTAGCAATTGATTTCTCGGGGATCGATATATCACGTCTCATCTAGACGCGATATATTGATCCCTGAACACTGTCCTGTCGACTCCAGAACTCCACCAATGCGAACGGCAGTAGCGGAGTTGACAGGGGGAGCCACGGACGTCGATCCCGCATCGCGAGGATGGTAGGTAACTCAATCTAAGATACTTCGACTTCAGCTACGTTATTCATGTAGCTGAAGTTGCATATCTTAGATTGATCCCCTCCCCTAGTGTAGACCAGCCCTTACTTTTTTCTCAGGGGCTATCATATTTTCCCTGCATTCCCTCTGCTTGGCAGACTTCTCATCCTATCCCTTACATAGGCCTTGAGTATCTCCCACAATAGCCGGCTAGAAGATACTGAGGGTTTGTTTGTCTCCAGGAACAAGCCAATTCATTTTTCAGTTAGAATTCTGAAGTGGGGACTTAATAACAGTGAAGAATTAAATCTCTATCTGCAGGTGTTTCTCGTGTGGGTCTGTTGCTATTTGAAGAGTTATAGGGGCATGATCGGAGAAGGCAGTTGTATTGATGGAGGAGTCAATTACAGAATTAGCCAAGTCCCCAGGGATCAGAAAAAGCAATCTATATGGAATAGGACCCATGTACTGGAGAAAAGTATGAATAGTCCCGACACACTGGATGTATAAACCACATGATAAAGCATAATCCCAAATCTTTAATAAGCAACTCCAGAGCCATTTTAGTCTTCATTGGTTTATGACCCTGCGGCTGAGATTTGTCCACAAATGGAGCAAGCGTCTCATTGAAATCCCCAGCAATCACAGTAGGCATATGGGGTTCTCCATATAATTTAGTAAAATACCTATGAAAGGTTTTAGGGTCATCAAGGTTAGGCCCACGTATATTAGCAGTGATTAGTTCAGAGCCATATATAGTGACTTAAAGGATTAAACATCTGTTTGATCATCTTACATTGACTCAGAGACTGTTACTGCCAGTGCTTTGTGGAAGAGGATGGCTACCCTCTTTGGCTTTGGATGAGAAGGAGCAAGACTATTAAACTAATGTGATTATCACCATGGCACATTGTCTTCTGATAGTCATATCATAGTCACTAGCTGGAATGCAGTGAGCAATTTAGGGGAAAATTATATTGTGCAAACCTAGGTGCTTGGAAAACTTAAGAACTGGCCCACTCTTACAAACTCTCATCAATTTGCTGAGAAGTTTTTCTGACACCCCAGCTACAAAAGCCTTTTGGCCTTTACAGAAATCCATTTGAGGAGGATATGTTATTGTCTTCAACTCCCTCTAGCAGTAAACAGAACAGAACAGAACCTGAGCCACATCGAAAACCTTTCTGTTTACAGCAGAGAGGAGTGGACAGGGAGCTGTAGATGGGAATTTGAGAGAGTTTGACAGAGGGAGGCTTACAATGGTGAGGAAGACCCACAACACCTGTGCCAGCACTGCTTCTGTCTCCTCCACCTGCGCCTGTAGCCAGACAGAGCACCAAAGCATGGATGCTTTTACCCAGATTCTGGTGTGGGCTTGCAAAGACTGTAATTTGCAATTTCCACTTACTGATATCCAGGCTGGGGGTGGCATCCAATGTGAAAGGTGCCTACTGGTGGATTCTCTCAGGCAGCAGGTGGGAGAGCTACAGGAGGAGGTGGCCAGGCTGAGGAACATCCATATCCATGAGCAATTCCTGGACAGTATCCATGTGGAGACAGCTGATGGTGCTGTCCCAGTTGACAGGACTACCGACACTCCAGTGGAGGAGGAGATGCCTCAGGGTGTATCTGACACACCAGTGGAGGAGGAGGCTCAGGGTGGACACAGCCAGCTGGTTACTTCTAGCAGCAGGCAGTGCTCCACCGCTGCTGCGAACCCTCCTGTTGTGGTAAAAGATAACCGTTATGCTCTTCTTGATACAGGAGAGAAGAAATCACCCCAACAGTTAAGGGGGTGAAGCCTCGTACCCCTAAGGCTGGGAGGTCTGCTGCCACCACTGATAACAAACGTAGGGTAGTGGTGGTTGGAGATTCTCTGCTGAGGGGGACGGAGACACCCATCTGTCGCCCTGACCGTTCATCCCGGGAGGTATGCTGCCTGCCAGGGGCCCGTATCCGAGATGTTACAGAGGCTTTGTCGAGGATTATCCGGCCTTCTGACTACTATCCCATGCTACTCATCCATGTGGGCACAAATGATACTGCGAGGTGTGACGCTGAGCAGATCAAGAGTGACTACAGGGCTCTGGGAGTACAGGTTAAGGAGTTTGGAGCGCAGGTGGTATTCTCTTCGATTCTTCCTGTTGAAGGTAGGGGTCTGGGCAGAGACAGATGCATCGTGGAGGTGAATGCCTGGCTGCGAAGATGGTGTCGCCAGGAGGGCTTTGGCTTCCTCGACCACGGGATGCTATTTGAGGAAGGACTGCTAGGAACAGATGGCATTCACCTTTCGAAGAGGGGAAAGGCCTTATTTGCGCACAGACTGGCTAACCTAGTAAGGAGGGCTTTAAACTAGGTTCGACGGGGACAGGTGAGCAAACCCCACAGGTAAGTGGGGAACAAGACCTGGGAGATGGGTTGGAAACAGGAGGGAGCACGGGCTATAATGGCAGAGAGGAAGGAGGGTCAGGGCAAAGCTGGGAGGCAAGATCAAACCAGTATCTTAGATGCCTTTATACAAATGCAAGAAGTATGGGTAATAAGCAGGAAGAACTGGAAGTGCTAATAAATAAATACAACTATGACATTATTGGCATTACTGAAACTTGGTGGGATAATACACACGACTGGAATGTTGGTGTGGATGGGTATAGTTTGCTCAGGAAGGATAGACAGGGGAAAAAGGGAGGAGGTGTTGCCTTATATATTAAAAATGTACACACTTGGACTGAGGTGGAGATGGACATAGGAGACGGAAGGGTGGAGAGTCTCTGGGTTAGGCTAAAAGGGGTAAAAAACACAGGTGATGTCGTGCTGGGAGTCTACTACAGGCCACCTAATCAGGCGGAAGAAGTGGATGAGGCTTTTTTCAAACAACTAACAAAATCATCCAAAGCCCAAGATTTGGTGGTGATGGGGGACTTCAACTATCCAGATATATGTTGGGACAATAACACCGCGGGGCACAGACTATCCAATAAGTTCCTGGACTGCATTGCAGACAACTTTTTATTTCAGAAAGTTGAAAAAGCTACTAGGGGGGAAGCTGTTCTAGACTTGATTTTAACAAATAGGGAAGAACTTGTTGAGAATTTGAAAGTAGAAGGAAGCTTGGGTGAAAGTGATCAGGAAATCATAGAATTTGCAATTCTAAGGAAGGGTAGAAGGGAGTACAGCAGAATAGAGACAATGGATTTCAGAAAGGCGGATTTTGGTAAGCTCAGAGAGCTGATAGGCAAGGTCCCATGGGAATTAAGACTGAGGGGAAAAACAACTGAGGAAAGTTGGCAGTTTTTCAAAGGGACACTATTAAGGGCCCAAAAGCAAGTTATTCCGATGGTTAGGAAAGATAGAAAATGTGGCAAAAGACCACCCTGGCTTAACCTTGAGATCTTGCGTGACCTACAAAATAAAAAGGCGTCATATAAAAAATGGAAACTAGGTCAGATCACGAAGGATGAATATAGGCAAATAACACAGGAATGCAGAGGCAAGATTAGAAAGGCAAAGGCACAAAATGAACTCAAACTAGCTATGGGAATAAAGGGAAACAAGAAGACTTTTTATCAATACATTAGAAGCAAGAGGAAGACTAAGGACAGGGTAGGCCCACTGCTCAATGAGGAGGGGGAAACAGTAACGGGAGACTTGGAAATGGCAGAGATGCTTAATGACTTCTTTGTTTCGGTCTTCACTGAGAAGTCTGAAGGAATGTCTAGTATAGTGAATGCTTACGGGAAGAGGGTAGGTTTAGAAGATAAAATAAAAAAAGAGCAAGTAAAAAAATCACTTAGAAAAGTTAGATGCCTGCAAGTCACCAGGGCCTGATGAAATGCATCCTAGAATACTCAAGGAGTTAATAGAAGAGGTATCTGAGCCTCTAGCTATTATCTTTGGGAAATCATGGGAGACGGGGGAGATTCCAGAAGACTGGAAGGGGGCAAATATAGTGCCCATCTATAAAAAGGGAAATAAAAACAACCCAGGAAACTACAGACCAGTTAGTTTAACTTCTGTGCCAGGGAAGATAATGGAGCAGGTAATCAAAGAAATCATCTGCAAACACTTGGAAGGTGGTAAGGTGATAGGGAATAGCCAGCATGGATTTGTAAAGAACAAATCGTGTCAAACTAATCTGATAGCGTTCTTTGATAGGATAACGAGCCTTGTGGATAAGGGAGAAGCGGTGGATGTGATATACCTAGACTTTAGTAAGGCATTTGATACAGACTCGCATGATATTCTTATAGATAAGCTAGGAAAGTACAATTTAGATGGGGCTACTATAAGGTGGGTGCATAACTGGCTGGATAACCGTACTCAGAGAGTAGTTGTTAATGGCTCCCAATCCTGCTGGAAAGGTATAACAAGTGGGGTTCCGCAGGGGTCTGTTTTGGGACCGGTTCTGTTCAATATCTTCATCAACGATTTAGATGTTGGCATAGAAAGTACGCTTATTAAGTTTGCGGACGATACCAAACTGGGAGGGATTGCAACTGCTTTGGAGGACAGGGTTAAAATTCAAAATGATCTGGACAAGTTGGAAAAATGGTCTGAGGTAAACAGGATGAAGTTCAATAAAGATAAATGCAAAGTGCTCCACTTAGGAAGGAACAATCAGTTTCACACATACAGAATGGGAAGAGACTGTCTAGGAAGGAGTATGGCAGAAAGAGATCTAGGGGTCATAGTGGACCACAAGCTTAATATGAGTCAACAGTGTGATACTGTTGCAAAAAAAAGCAAATGTGATTCTGGGATGCATTAACAAGTGTGTTGTAAACAAGACACGAGAAGTCATTCTTCCGCTTTACTCTGCACTGGTTAGGCCTCAACTGGAGTATTGTGTCCAGTTCTGGGCACCTCATTTCAAGAAAGATGTGGAGAAATTGGAGAGGGTCCAGAGAAGAGCAACAACAATGATTAAAGGTCTTGAGAACATGACCTATGAAGGAAGGCTGAAGGAATTGGGTTTGTTTAGTTTGGAAAAGAGAAGACTGAGAGGGGATATGATAGCAGTTTTCAGGTATCTAAAAGGGTGTCATCAGGAGGAGGGAGAAAACTTGTTCACCTTAGCCTCCAATGATAGAACAAGAAGCAATGGGCTTAAACTGCAGCAAGGGAGATTTAGATTGGACATTAGGAAAAAGTTCCTAACTGTCAGGGTAGTTAAACACTGGAATAGATTGCCTAGGGAAGTTGTGGAATCTCCATCTCTGGAGATATTTAAGAGTAGGTTAGATAAATGTCTATCAGGGATGGTCTAGACAGTATTTGGTCCTGCCATGAGGGCAGGGGACTGGACTCGATGACCTCTCGAGGTCCCTTCCAGTCCTAGAGTCTATGAATCTATGAGTCTATGAGGGGCAGCAATTCTGGGTCATTCCTAATCAAGGTAAAATGTCAGGGTCACATCCATGGGTCCAGTCAAGCTGTACTCAGCAAATATTTAGAAAGTAGATGGGCCGTGGTTTTAAGCCACTTTCCACTGTCTTGATCCTTGGTCCAGGTTAGTTACACCAACTAGAGCAGTCTCCTAAGGACTCTTCTGGGGCAGGAGGGTCGCCAAAGTAAAGTCAACCCCCTCTTGCCTTCAGCCATGCATTCAGCCCCATTACCCCCTGTCAAGGTTCCTTCCCCACTCTGAACTTTAGGGTACAGATGTGGGGACCTGCATGGACACTTCTAAGCTTAATTACTAGCTTAGATCTGGTATCACTGCCACCACCCACAAGTACTACCTTTTTCCCTGGGTAGTCTTGAGGGACTTCACCAATTCCCTGGTGAACACAGATCCAAACCCCTTGAATCTTAAAACAAGGAGAAATTAACCATCCCCCCTCCTTTCTCCCACCAACTCCTAGTGGATCCAGATCCAACCTCCTTGAATCTAAAAAACAAGGAAAAATCAATCAGGTATTAAGAAAAAGGCTTTTAATTAAAGAAAAGAAAGGTAAAAGAAAACCCTCTGGGAGAGATTAGGATACCAGCTACTCTCACAGACAACAGATTTAAAACACAGAGGATGTTCCCCTGGGCACAAATTTAGTTACACAAAAAAATACCCAAATACCCAATTTTGATAATTCCCTTAATGATACCAAGACAAGTTACAAAGAAAATAAACATAAACCTATTTATCCCTTTCTAAAACATACTACACTGATAAGAGGCTGGTTCCTTGATCTTTTTCACTCCAGCTGAAACTGAGACTCTAGACAAAGGAAAACTTCCCTCCTTCTTTTTGAAACATCTTGTTCCCCCATTGGTTCCTCTGGTCAGGTGTCAGCTAGGCTAGGTGAACTTCTTAACCCTTTACAGGTAAAAGAGGCATTAACCCTTAACCATCTGTTTATGACACCCCCGCTCCTCCCCGAAATACTCTCTGACTTTGTGGTGCACATAAAGTCATTTTGTACTGCCTATGGTCTGTGTCCACTATATCAGAGGGATCCTCAGTTGTTCTATTGTGGGAGCTCTCCATCCACTTTATGCTACTGGAGCTGTGCAAGGGACACAGAGCAGGACCAGAATATGGTCCCGAACATGCAGGTTTGGTGACCACCATTTTAACTGACATGGTGGGGATTAGAGCCGGGACCTTCAAAGCTAAAAGCATCAGCTGCTACAGCTCTCTAGCAGGCACTGTAAAAGACTCATAGCCTCTGTGGTCTGGGCACACAGTCATTACTGGGCTGTGCAAGCTTTGACTGAACCAGTTACCAGACTACAATACATAGTTAAACCTGAGACTACTTCCAGAATCACCAGAGTTGAGGCCTGTGACAAATTGAGGAATCTGTATAATCTATGAATTCTGTATGAGATTATAAACTCTGTCAGTATCTTTACCAAGCTGCAAATTCTGTTTTGAAAGTGCAGCCTTTTGCCTTCTCTGTTGGGCTCCATATTGTGCTGAAATTCCACAGACTGATAGGAAAAGACTAACAAAAGAGGATCATTGACATTAAGTGCTTACCCATCTAAACTGAATAGCTCTAGACAACAAACTGGCTTCCAACCGGAAGTGGTTAAGCGGGAGAAACGTTGCCATGGCATCAGTCACCTGGCAGGGGTCTGTGATCACATGGGTGTGGTGTTTAGATGTTGCTTGTAATTATTAGAACTGGGAGCACTGGCTGTTGGGAGTCTGAAAGGACAGGAAACAGGAAGGAGGGGACAGGAGTTGAGGAGGCAGAGTAAGAGTTACAGAGGGTGCAGCAGCAGCTTGGTAAAGAGGTTTCCACTTTAAAAATAAAGTCCTGTTGAAGTTTGTTAGTACCTTGCCTGGTTGATACAACAATGGGGAAGCTGAGTATATGAAGAGTCTGGTTATAAAATGGGAGGATCTGATCTATTTGGGGCCACTGGCCATTTTTAGCAGCTCAGGCTGATCGGAGCTGGTGCAGCCTTATGAAACCCTGCTTCCCTGAACACATATGGTACTCCCAAGAGAAGGGGCCCTGTGATTAGCATGTGTGTTGGGTTCTAGATGACCTGTACTCTCTTGAGCTATATCTAAGTACAAGAGCAATTGTGTTAGACTCTGGGAAAAGTGTCTCAATCTGTGTGTTAAATGCTTCACAACTATCAAAGGGCTCCTGAAAGAGAGAAACTGCAAACTAGAAGGTTCACACCTCTGGATGGAGTTCTAGGGGAGGGTGTGTTTAAGTGTCAGGACAGTCTGAAGGGTCAGCACTGAGCCATGGTGCAGGGTCCATCTCTCAGGAGGAGGTGCTAGACAAAGAGTGTGCATACGAACCCCAAGATTGGGTCAGTGGCTGTGCTCCATTCAGATTCCAAAGGCTTAAAACACCAGGAGAAACTGGGTTTTTCTGAAGCAGTCTGGTGGGCATCTGACAGCGGCCTGACTGGCTCTGTGACAGGGATGGTTTGGGATCAAAGAAAAGAAGGAAGAATTAATTGGGGAAAAGGGAAAAGGCCCATATCAATCGGGGGAAAGATGGAGAGTATTCCATTCTTTCTTCAACTAAAGAATTCCGAAGGCATGGAAGGCTAGAGAAATATTTGATTCCCTATGATATTTAGGGATAGTAAGATATCTGACACAGGAAAACAACGGATCTATTAGGTAGCAAGACAGAAAGCTGACAAGTGACTTCAACGTTGATAGTGACTTTGTCATTCTTAAATCTCTTACTAGCAAACCAATAAATGAGTACAAAGAAGGAATTGATAATCTGCAGCTGAGAAGAACCCTGCCAGTGGAATTCTATGCCTTCTGCAGATTCTGAAGAACTTTATCAGAAAGGTCAGCAAGTAAAGAGATGCACTAATCAATCCCTGAAGTCACAGAAGTATGTAGCAACATATCCCCATTAGGATGCATTAAAAATATATTGCAACCTACCAGTGTTTCCTACACTATAAAGAGAGGAACAAAAAGCATCAGCTTTTAAAAACAATCTAGTCTAAAAGCCACACCGAGCTGCTGGCTGTAATGGCTGGGAAGATCTAATGTCAGGCAAGTTACCTTTAAAGTCAGAAGTGGTGGTTTAGTAATTTGAGTATGGACTACTACATTCCTAAACAAAATGCTTTGATAAAAAGAGATTAGTTTGAAAATCTGCAATAGTCCCAAAATTACACTTCCTTTGCAAAAATTCTACAACTTCAAAAAATCCCATATGTTAAGAAGACTGAAAAAGATCAGATTATGGATCCAGCCAGTGCCCATTTAATCCTACAAAACTAGAAATCATTCCAACTAATTTATACCACTTACTCCATCTTAAATTTGCAAAAGTATATACAAATGGTGAAAATAACAGATTGCTAGAAGATTTTTAGAAATGGATCCCTAGAATTTTAAGGTTTGATGGCCAAAGTGGGCTAGGGGCAGTCCAGAGCCATGGTCAATCCATATCAGACGTAGTCTGGGGCAATGGCCAGAGTTCCCACAGGGGTCAATAGCCAGGAGATCCAATCTAAGGGGGCCAGGTCAACAGGTTATGAAAGTGAGGGTGGGCAAGGTGGTAAGGCATGGTCAGATAACACAGCAAGGCAGAGCCAGGCAAGGCAGCAGGGTAGCAAGGTAAGGCTATATACAGGAGTGAGGCAAGGCAGTCTAGACAGCAACTAGCAGGCAATGGCTCATTTTGAAGATAGATTCCTCTTCCTGTTGGGGTCTTTTTGTAATCCAAGTACCCAGTTAGAATGCTATCTGTCCAGCCAATCAGGGACCTGTGGTATGGCTGCTGTGGGGCCACAGGCCTTGAGCACTCAGGCTGTTGTTTGGGCAGTGGCTCAGCATACCATTGTGGCACAGAGACTAGGGGTGCCATATAGGGATCCACTGAACTGGGGTCCTGACAATAGTAAATGGAATTATATTATCTTCTGTGCATTGATTATTTTGACATATGTATTATTTGTAAATTTTAAGGAGCAAAATTAAGGGTAAGTGGGCAACATAAATCGGTTGAGGTGACAATGAATGATGGAGGATGATCTAATACCTCAGATACTATAATTATATGTATATGTGACCAAACCACACTTCATCTTGTGTCTTTCTTGGGCTGCTCAGGGTCTCTCCAGGAGTTTGTCAGTTTCAGCCTTTTGCAACAACCTCACTGGGAGACTGACTACTCTGCCTTTGTCTTAGGAGTGAGGCTGAGGGGGTGATTTAGGTTCCGTAGACTTTTTACTCTTTAGCAGCTCTCCTTTGAGATTGCAGGATTTTATTTTCCTGAAGGATGAACTGATTGAAATACCCACACAATACTAGATATCCTTAAGACAACTTTATTAAAAACAGAGAAATGGCTTCCTTAAATATATGTACATACCATAAGTTAAACTAGATAAGGCCCTGGCTCAGTTATGGAAAAGTAACTAAAACCCTGTATATCCAAAGAGCAACCCATGGCTCTGACCTATCTATCAGTTTCAGTTCCCTGCTGTATCCAGAAATCAAGAGAACTTCTTCCCACACCTAACTTGTTTTTTAAATCTTGGATATTAGAGTTTTATTTCCATTTTAGGCTACCTGTCTTCCCAGTACCCCTATTTTGCAAACTTTAAGCATAGTACTTCATATGTTGTTCTGGGAGTATCTGCTTGACTCCTCAAGCAGATTGGTTTCTGCTGGGCCATACCCATCGTTTTGGAAGAAACTAGTTTTGTCTGGCTGGCTGGAGTGTTTTTCTGATTCACCTCCTAATCTCTCTAGGTAGTTAAATATTAATTTAGTGACAGAGTATATTTAGTCTGTCACAGAATACCTGATATCTCCTGTGCCCAGAGAATCCAACATGAACTAAAGTCTATGAGCTATTGGTGTTGAGCCCTGCAGCAATTAGTGGTTTTTATTTGCATTTTATTTGTGTCTAGCCAGGTCATGGCACCATTGTACCAGCCCTTGAATAGATATCAGTGTCAATTTTCATCCTTCACTAGGTTCTACAACAGAGTGACCCCAACCAAATTTGAGCAAGTGAGGATTTCTCAGTGTGAAAGATCATAAAAGAGGATAAATTTAAACGGGGCCTGGAAGTGGAAGCACAATGGTGCTCAAGCTTATTCACCAGGAGTAAAAGAAAACAGCATTGTGGGCAGCATACAAAGAGATCAGGAGCTTTTCTAAAGGTTAGCCAGGTTCTGTACTTTGAACACTATCCCTCATATTAAAAGTTCCACCCATTTCAAATGCTAGATCATTTTGACTGCTCACTTATCTCTTTTGCAAGCTGTAAATATTTTAGTAGCTTTTGTCCTGTGAATTTGATTCACTTATTACAACAGTTTTCTCCACCAGTTCCATTAAAACTTGAACTAGTCTGAAAAAAACAAAGAGCTTCCTTTCCAGGCAAGCATTTCTAAGCTTCCACACACTCTCCCAACCTTATAAACTTAAAGATTAAATCTTTGGAGACAACTCCAAGAAAAATCAAGCCTTTCTTGAAGCCAATGGCTCAATCATGATTTTTTAAACCTTTTTTAGTTTTAAAAGATCTCTGTATACAAACAAAATTCCAATGTTCAATATGTGTTTGTATTATTTTGCATTCCAAGTGGACTGGGAAATACCACAGCCCTTTTATGCATGGATTGGAAGGTTGTTTATTTTTATTATAACTTTGAAAGTATCTCTGTACTTATAGCAATACTCTTCAGTGAATCATTGTGTCTTCCTCAGCTACAGAGGAACACTGTCACAGAGTACTGACTTCTGAGTTCAACTACACAGGGGTGCTGTGGGGATTAATTAGTTAATTTCTGTACAACGCTTTGAACCTACTAGTGGAAGTACAGAGCTATTCTTCTGACCCACTCCAGCTACCCAGAACAGGTGGGTCTTATTAGCTTTACTTTGTAGTTCCTTCAGCTATAGGTCAAGATAGAGTCTTGAGGCTCACGGCTTATTTTTAAAAGCGCAGGCCTGATTTGAAATTCTGTTCCCTTGTTCTTGAATAAAGTTGAGTCCCAAGAAGAATTTAAAGACAATACTCTGTGTGCTATGCTAGGAGATAAGTGTGGGCCTCTTGTAGTGTAGTTCACTGCACATAAAATGCAATCTTAAAAATTAGTAAAATAATCAGATATATTTTCTTCAATTTCCCAAGGCTTTTCATCCTCAACTTAGAGGAAGAAAACAGCATGAGAGGTGTATGGTTTCCCAAGAAAATCTAGAGAAGCGTATACAAGGTCAAATCCCTAGTGAATATCTGTAGTTCTGTCTCTCAAAACTATTCTCACCTTTATAATTAAATTTGATAGACTACTAGTCTGTTAGTGTAGCTGGGCAGAAGAACACTGTATATGAAACTAAAATTGAGATATGAAATGTATTCAACTATCCAGTTTTTCAAAACTTTTGATGAAATAGTTTTTCTTGTAAAATATGCTTATTAATCATAGATTTACCGGTAAGAGCAGTTTTAGTGACTATCCCAAAACAGAACTGTCTTCCTCAGATAAACAGTTTCTGAATTGTTAATCACAAAATTGTGAATATTTTTAAACAGAAATGCATTACTGCTATTCTCACAAAGATCTGTGAATGCAAGATAGATTACAGGGCATAAAAGTCTTGCCACAATGGGGTTAAGTTGATCTATATGCAGCCAACAGATTAAATGAACTACACTATCATTCTTATAAATTCTAAATCATAGTTATAAAGTACAAAATAAACAGAGCAATCCTTGTTCCTTTTTATATTTGTCTGATTTAGTTCCAAATTCTCCACGTGTCTGCTTGTTCCCCTCAGTATCATAAATCCTTTCAGGATTTTTTTTTTTAATGACAAATAAGAGCAAATGAACACATTTTTTACAAAAATTAATAAATAAATAGATTTTATTTATTCTTTCACCGTTTTATAAACAATCTTGCTTGTTTTATTGAACTTCTGATCCTGAATTCACAATATAATTTATTATTCATGTGCATTTTAAGGACTAGCGCTCTTAACTGAAATCACATGCTTAAAGAAAAGGTATGCTGAAAGAAAGATACCACAGCAGTAGATTTATATTCACCCAAATGCTTTTAAATAGACATTCATAAGACACTTCAATTATTTTGTTTCTCTTAATAGATCCAATCCAACTTCTACTGGGGGCACGCCACACATTAGAATGCTGGGCAAGTTAGGAAAATTGGAAACCCACTGCTGCTTCCCACTCTACAGTTGGTAGGATGTGGAAGATTAAGGTAATGTCTTCTCTAGGTGGACATATCTTCACATGAGTTTTGGGGCCCAGATCCACAAAGGTACTTAGGAACCTAAGTACCAGTTTTAGCTTCACTGCAATGCACAAAACTCCTGCAGAACCCTGTAGGCACCTAAATTTCCTTGGCACTTGTGTTTTCAGAGTAAAAGTTCCTTAGGTGCCCATGAGTCTGCCTATGAGCATGTGACTGCTGTCTCCCTCTAGGTGTCTGGATGCCTATGTCCCACCTAAGCTCCAGACCAATTCACGGGCCAAGGGTCAATGGGCATTCAGCCACAGGGCCTGACCTGGAGGAGGCCTCTGACCACATCTCCCTGATTAGATACCATTCAATATCGAGGAGGAGGAGGTGGTGTCACCCACTTCATAACTTTCAGTGCAGTGGTTAGAGCACTCAGTTGCGGTATGGGAAACCCAGGCTCAATTCCACCCTCCCTGCCAGATGGGGAGGAAGGATTTGGACGGGGATCTTCCACCTCTCAGTTAAGTGCTCTAACCACTGAACTATGGGATATTCTTGGGGGAGAGCTTCTTCTCCTGCTGAAGTTGTTCTGCTGTATATAAATATTTAAAAAGTCATAGAGGCAGAGAGCGAGAGTGACTCTGTAGTCCAGCCACGAGGGCACCCACCTGGGAGACCTCAGGTCCAAACCCCTGCTCCCATCGCTTTTTTGTTATTTATCCACAGTGGAACAGCTTGAACAGGAGAGGCTGAGGCAACTCAGTGTCAGAATATCCCATAGCTCAGTGGTTAGAGCACTGCCCTGAGAGCTGGAAGACCCCCAGTTCAGAATTCTTTCACTCTCATCTGACAGAGAGGAGGGAATTGAAGCTGGGTCTTCCATATCACGGGGAAGTGCTCTGCTACCTGGCTAGCAGTTACAAGGTGGGCAGCTCCTCCTCCAGTTGTTTTGCATGGAGCAAGGCAGGCGCCCAACTCATTCCTGCAAGAAATGCCTTAGGTGCCTACGTCACCTGCCTCGAGGCATCTGGTTCCCTTTCATGGATCACTAAGCAGAGATAGGCACCTCCCTCTAGCCTAGGCTTAGGCACCTATCTCTGAGAGAGGAGTGGGGCCTTGCACACACTTCTGTCACTGGCATCTCCCATTGGCTAGCATAGGCAGCTCCACACTTAGTGTGCTAGCTTTTGTGCACCGCATTCTTAGGCACATATCTCTCTTCATCCATTGTACAGGGAACCTCGGTACCTAATTCAGCTTTGCCTAAGTCTCTTTATGGATCCCACCCTGGGAGGCTATGAAAAAAAACATGAAAATTGCCTGCTGGGGCCAAGCAATGTATAGTGGCTATTCATAAATGCTCCCTGCTACTCCAATTCTTTCCTCTGGTAAGCTGCTCCCATACTAAGTGGAGGTTACTGAGGGAAGGGAGTCCTGCTGGGGCTACTAGTTTCCAGCTATAAACAATGCCTGTTAAGCCTGCCCTTTCCTAAGGAGAGAAGGCTCACTGGTGAGGCTCTTGGTTCAAAGCTAGATACAGCATCTTTAAAAGAAGATCCCAGCTGTTTCTGTCCCTAGACCAAATGGAGGAGACTTGCCAGGGCTACTGATTTCACTCTCCATGTTGATAGACGTCCTGGTGCCTGAGGGATAATATTTATAATCATAGTGAGGGATTATAGGACTGGGTGCTATCAAGAATCCCACACAGCATATAGAATAGATTTGGTGTTGGTTTCTGGTGGAGCTACTTATTCTGCTCTCTTGACAGGTTGCTATCATTCAGAGAATGCAGCAGCTGCTCAGGCAAGAAGGTTGCAGGGAGAACCTCTAACAAAATCACCATGAAAACCGTTAGTCCAAAAATTGATTAACTATAAATGTAAAGATATCTTAGGTATATTCCTCTGGCAAAGCTGCTAGAGGGAACACAGGAGAGGGCTGTAAGCAGTATACACAAAAAGAATGGAAGAAAGGAAAGATTCATTATTTTGTTCACTTATGCCAAATAAACATTTATACTACTGATATTATATCTCTAAAGCCAAGTTAATAATCAAAAGATGACAGTATAATCGGTGCTCTCTAAAAGTCCATATAGACAAAAGTTAACACATGGAGTTATCTGAGATAGCACGGTTACTTCCTATTATAAGTACAGAGAAATAACAAGTATCAGAGGGGTAGCATTGTTAGGGTATGTCTACACTACAGGATTATTCAGATTTTACATAAACCGATTTTGTAAAACAGATTGTATAAAGTCGAGTGCACACGGCCACACAAAGCACAATAATTCGGCGGTGTGCGTCCATGTACCGAGGCTAGCGTCAATTTCTGGAGCATTGCACTGTGGGTAGCTATCCCGTAGCTATCCCATAGTTCCCACAGTCTCCCCCGCCCATTGGAATTCTGGATTGAGATCCCAATGCATGATGGTTCAAAAACAATGTCACAAGTGATTCTGGGTAAATGTCGTTACTCATTCCTTCCTCTGTGAAAGCAAAGACAGACAATCATTTCACGCCCTTTTTCCCTGGATTGCCCTGGCAGACGCCATAGCATGGCAACCATGGAGCCCGTTTTGCCTTTTGTCACTGTCACCGTATGTGTACTGGATGCCTCTGACAGAGGCGGTACTGCAGCGCTACACAGCAGCATTCATTTGCCTTTGCAAGGTAGCAGAGACGGTTATCAGTCGTTCTGTACCGTCTGCCGTGCCAGTGTAAATTGACGATGAGATGACGGGTTATCAGTCATTCTGTACTGTCTGCTGCTGTCATGGGTGCTCCTGGCTGGCCTTCGCTGAGGTTGGCCGGGGACGCAAAGATAAAAATGGGAATGACTCCCTGGGTCATTCCCTCCTTTATGTTTTATCTAAAAATAGAGTCAGTCCTGCCTAGAATATGGGGCAAGTGTACTAGAGAACCAGTGTACCAGAGAACCAGAGAGCACAGATCCCGCAGAAATGATGAGCTGCATGCCATTCTAGGGGGTGCCCCTGCAACAACACCACCCGTTGCTTCCCTCCTCCCCCAACTCTCCTGGGCTACAGTTGCAGTATCCCCCCATTTGTGTGATGAAGTAATAAAGAATGCAGGAATAAGAAACACTGACTTTTTAGTGAGATAAAATGAGGGGGAGACAGCCTCTAGCTGCTATGATAATCCAGGCAGGACATTAAACGGGGGCGGGGGAGAGAAGCCCAGCATCTCGCTGCTATGATAGTCCAGGCAGTACAGAATCTTTTCTTTAGACATGAAAGGTGGGGGGGCTGATGGAGCTCAGCCCCCAGTTGCTATGATGAAGACGGTTACCAGCCGTTCTGTACCATCTGCCAGGAATGACCGGGAGTCATTCCTATTTTTACCCAGGCGCCTCCAGCCGACCTCACCTGGGGCCAGCCAGGAGCACTGACGGGATGATGACGAGGACAGCTACCAGTCATTCTGCACTGTACCGTCTGCCACCGGGGAAGGGAGGGGAGAGGATGCTGCTGTTCAGTGCCGCAGCACCGCGTCTACCAGCAGCATGCAGTAGACATACGGTGACATTGAAAAAAGTCAAGAAACGATTTTTTCCCCTTTTCTTTCACAGGGGGAAAGGGGAGTAAATTGACGAGATATACCCTGAATCACCCCGGACAGTGTGTTTGACCCTGCAGACACTGGGACCTCAGCCAAGAATGCAAATACTTTTCGGAGACTGCGGGGACTGTGGGATAGCTGGAGTCCTCAGTACCCCCTCCCTCCCTCCATGAGCGTCCATTTGATTCTTTGGCTTTCTGTTATGCTTGTCACACAGCACTGCACTGTGGACTCTGTATCATAGCCTGGAGATTTTTCTCAAATACTTTGGCATTTCGTCTTCTGTAATGGAGCTCTGATAGAACAGATTTGTCTCCCCATACAGTGATCAGATCCAGTATCTCCTGTATGGTCCATGCTGGAGCTCTTTTTGGATTTGGGACTGCATCACCACCCGTGCTGATCAGAGCTCCACGCTGGGCAAACAGGAAATGAAATTCAAAAGTTCGCAGGGCTTTTCCTGTCTACCAGGCCAGTGGATCCCAGTTCAGATTGCTTTCCAGAGCGGTCACAGTGATGCACTGTGGGATACCGCCCGGAGGCCAATACCGTCGATTTGCGGCCACACTAACCCTAATCCGACATGGCAATACCGATTTCAGCTCTACTCCTCTCGTTGGGGAGGAGTACAGAAACCAGTTTAAAGAGCCCTTTATATCGATATAAAGGGCCTTGTTGTGTGGACGGGTGCAGGGTTAAATCGGTTTAACGCTGCTAAATTCGGTTTAAACGCGTAGTGTAGACCAGGCCTTAGTCTGGATCTGTAAAAGCAGAAAAGTGTCCTGTGGCACCTTATAGACTAACAAATGTATAGGAGCATGAGCTTTCGTGGGTGAATACATCCGACAAAGTGGGTATTCACCCACAAAAGCTCATGCTCCTATATGTCTGTTAGTCTATAAGGTGCCACAGGACTCTGCTGCTTTTTGAGAAATAACAGTGGTACCTGACATACTGCTGCTTGGTAACTGTTGTCAAGTACTGGATGGGTTTGTTTTAAGTAATTCAGTTTTTTGTACATGAATTAATATGTTTATGGTTTGCCTACCGAAATGATAATTTTATCCAGTTCTAATGAGACTGATGCATGCCCTAGCCAATTCTGTTGCAAGCTGAACATGAGTAGTTTTTGTTTTTTTTAAATCTGCAGTGTTTCTAGCTGGTAAAAGTAAACCATACATATTCATAGAGAAAACAGAGAATCATTTGCAAAATTGCAGTTGGTAAACACAAACTGAACCACTAAGGGAAGTGTACTATTTGCATTTTCATGTCTAAAACTTCTGATTTTACTACAATTAATTTGTCAGCCAATAGGAAAGAGACTTATCATGGGAGAGAAAATCTGGGCACACAGCAGGTTAGGTTCATATCCTTAGCAGGTATTAATTAGCTTATATACACCAGCTAAGGATCTGACCCATAACCTCGTAATATAGTCAAGTTAATATATTATGGTTTTTAATTAGAATCACAGGGAGAGATTGTCCTAAGCGATTTAGAACCACAAATCCTATTTAAAGTCAGTGGAATGTTTGCTCCTAAATCCTTGAAAATGTTTTGATCATCTCTCCCATAGAAATGCAAGGCTGAAGCAACCAGTAACGGCTGCAGATCAATTAATGATTTTTCCATCTGCTATATTTCTAATGTTTGGTCTAGCACTTTGAGATTACTCCAATGATGTAGTTTCCATCACTTTTCTTGGGAGGCTCTTCTAAAGTCAAACAGATATGGCAATTATGAGATTTTTTCCTATTACAGTCAATGTAATTAAAACATAAATAAGTACTATGACTAGGTTTATAATAAATGATACATAATGGTATTTGTATGGTACTGAAGTAAGTGTTCAGTACTTAATGGTGCTTGCTGCAGCTGTATTCCAGAAATTAAAATTAAAATTGACAAGCAATACAATACTAATTATCTAACAAAACTTCATTATCTTTAAGTTAAGGCGGATATTAACATTGAAATAGAAACGTGGATGCCAAAGAATGTTCCTGTTTAAAAAAAAAACTAAGCTTTTAAATTCATAGAAATGCATAGTTGAAGAAAGCTAGATTCAGAAACAAATATTCTCCTGGTTTATACAAACTATTAAATAAGTATAGTATTTATCTAATTTCCTTTGATTCCATTTTCATACTTTTGAAAGCTTATGGGATTTTTTAATTCCAGTGTTCCTTTCCATATAGATATGGTTCAACTTTAATACTAAGGAACAACCTAAACTTAATGGTAACAGTGTTGTTTAATTTCCTAGTTCTTTTAAAAATGAGTCAAAGCAGATTCCTTGTAACTCCCGCCCATTGATTCCTCCTGCCCTTTGGAGTTTAGATAAGCCCAGGAGCCCTGCAGAGTCCCCAGATCTCTCACCCACCTCTCCCTGCTGATGCAGAGCTCATGAGATATGCAAACTCATTGGCTACATTCTTCATACTGATGTGCACAGATGCACAGTTCCACAAAGTAGCCAGCTTCCCATATCTCCATGATTTTATCTGTCCTATGGAATTTTTCAGCACCTCAAGTTTCCTGGGGTCTTGATTCACACTTACTTCAACTACCCTGGAGGTAACTGTCTCACTGGATCAGCAAACTTTGCACTGCCTTTTGGAACCTAAAACTCCCACATTGTTTCAGTCTCTTCTCTCTGTCTGCTTGGCCTACATTAAATATATAGAGCATGCAGGGAGAAGCAGGTTTTTAAACATCATTCTCCATATTGTAAGTCAAGGGTTTTTTTCTTTATTGTAAATAAATCTTTTAATTTGCCTGTGCACTAGATTTTAATAGTTTGTAACTGTACGTAAAGTAGGATGTGTTACAATCCAATGAGTTTTGAGGTAGAGGGAACACCAAGCTGATAGACATTGAGTAAAATTTTAGACATTTTGAAATTTTACTCACATCAGTGGCCAAGATTTTCAAAAGTGACCAATGATTGGAGTGCCTTAGTATTTTGAGTGTTCAACATGAGATACTTGAAATGAATCTGAGTTTCAGAAAATACTGAGCATCCATTCCCTGAAGTTCTGGCCCCTTTAAACTGTCTCAACTGTCTTCAAAATTGTTTGACTAATTGCCTTCAAACTTTCCAAAAAAAACTGAAAATATTAACAAACAACAAGTTTAACTGAAATTACTTTCCTATAACAATTTATATGAGGCATAAAAAGAGGGTTTACAATGGCACTCTGGCTGCCATCCAAACCAGGAGCCGTTACCCAGCTCTGCCATAATGTGGGTAATTTATAATGACCTGCAAGTCAAAATAGTTTGAGTATTTTTCATGTGGAAATGAGTTGGTGACATTCTATGGAAGAAGCTATGTTAAAAGAATATTAAAGTTGTAAAGTGAAGCACTCAAAAGTCACCATAAAACTTTTATGTTTAATCCCTTGCTCATACGTTTTACAAACCAATCTTTAATTGTATGATCCCATAGTAGGGAAGCAGGGAAGACTAGGACAGTGTTAAGATTTGTGATCCGTACTAATAGTCAGTCTCAGGGATAGTTTAGTGGCTGGTTAACAGTACTGTGTTCTGCAGAACAGGAAATCAGTGTAAAGAAACAAGTGTGCATCTTATATTTCTCCTTTGTCTCTCTCCCTGCTTCTCACTTTCCATGTTTTCCCCTTTCTAGTTCTTCCTACTTCTCCCCACATCCTTTCCAACTCTTCTTCTGCTTCTGTCTCATCCTCCATTTATAAAATTTTAGATCAAGACATATTTTGTCCATGTGTCTCAGGAAGCTATGCCTCCCACTCAGAAGTATTTCTCAAGATGCCTCTGAAGAAAGATGGCTTGTCACTCAGCCAAATAAACATCTGAAAAATGGGTTCAGCTAAAAGCAGCATGACAATTGTTGAATCTGCTGTCAATATTCTAGGGGCCCTTTTCATTACTGTTATTGTTTCAATTAAGATAAATCTGCAGTATCAAGTTTTCTTTTCAGCAGGTTCCATTTTAGTGACCAATTAAGCTATCTCATTAGAGTTATCATGACCTCATCGATCCATATTAAAACCATGACTGTTTCAAATGTAAGTTGAGTCCTTATAAACTTTTAGGGTTTTATACATTAATGCAAGACCAAGCTGCTAAATAGGAAAAAGATGAGATTTATATGACCTAACAGAGGAAGAAAATGTTCACTCAGTCTTGCTCACAACCCTGAAAAAGAAATTCGAACTCCTTTACATTTTTAAAAAAAAAGCAAAAACACATTTGTAGGCAGTCTTCAATGTCATTTCTAGCTGATTCTGTGCCCTGATCCTGCTTCCATTCAAAAATCCTATTGACTTCAGTGACAGAAAGAGTGGCTCGTATAAATCATACCATAACAGCTACCAGTGTGAGGAATATGACTGAGATAAGAGCTCCATAAAATAGGAAAGAAGTCCTAGTTGTTATTGCTACTGTTCAAGTAGCTCTCATTTCATTTACATGACAACCACTACAGTATTCCTGTCACTTAAAAGTAACATCAGGTATGAGAGAGTGAAGGAACAGACTTTCAGTAATGGAAATGAGCTGTAAGAAAGGGGGAGTGTCCTGATGAGGGAGGGCAAAAGCAGGGAACATTTCTTTGAACAGTGTAATTCTCTCTGAGTGGTTTTGATGTTAGCTCAATAGTTCATATAATTAGAGAAGTAAACAACAGTAAAATATCTACAGATGCTAGAGTAACTGCACACTGATTAACGGCTTGATTTTTGCACTGATTCCAGCATGCACGTGTACCCCTGTATGCCTGTTCCACATCTAGCCCTTTAAAGGAGTTGATCCCAAGTGAGAGGAATTAGAGTTGTAGGCATGGCAGTCAAGCAACCAGACATAATATATAAGGTTGGGTAGGATGAGAGATGCTGGATAGGGTGCTTACTTACTTGGGGAGCTGGAGGAAGAGCTTGGGGAAAGATTGAAGGACAAGGCTAGACTGGATGGCTAAGAGCACATCATCTAATTATAGAGGCTTCCCAGGGCTGGAGATCCATAGTAGAGGGTGGCTGCAGATATGCCCCCCACACACACCCATCCATCCCCTTGTCCTGCTACCATCTTGGGAAGTGGGTTAGCCACGCTGTTGACAGGGGCGGCTCTATGTATTTTGCCGCCCCAAGCATGGCAGGCAGGCGGCTTTCGGCGGCATGCCTGTGGGAGGTCCACCGGTCTCACACCTTTGGCGTCCCCGCCACCGAATTATCACCAAAACCGTGGGACCAGCAGACCTCCCACAGTCATGTCGCCGAAGGCTGCTTGACTACCTCCCTTACAGCAACCGTCAAGCCGTCACCCTGCAGCTTGCCACCCCAGGCACGTGCTTGGAGCGCTGGTGCCTGGTACTGCGCCTCCCTGTTGAGCAGAGGAAGAAGGGTTGTTTAAAAGCTGAAGTGGAAGGGCTGAAAAGAACAGACCTGCAGATAGAGTGACCAGACCTCCCGATTTTATCGGGACTGTCCCGATATTTACTTGTTCGTCCCACGTCCCGACCAATGTTCGGTCAGGATGCAAATTGTCCCGATATTTTGCACTTCGGTGCACAGACGGAGGGGACTCATACCCCCAACTCAGCCCCAGTACTGCCCCAGCTCCGCCCCCTCCCTGCCCTATTGGATTCCTCCCCAAATCCCTGCCCTGGCCCCGCCTCTCCCCCAAGTATTCCTCCTCCTCCCCCCTCCCTCCCAGGCTTGCGCGAATCAGCTGTATGGCGGCACAAGTGCTGGGAGGGAGGGGGGAGAAACAGGATGAAGCAGCCAGATCAGGGGAGGCGGAGGTAAGCTGGGGCGGGGCAGGGCGGAGAGCTGCCAGTGGGCTGAAATTCTTTAATACCACAATGCACTGAAGACTTCTGAGTACAAGTACCATATAAGCTAATTGGCCTGGGACAGAGATGTGTGAGAGGAATTAAGGCAGCAGCAGGGCTGGTGCTGGATTGAGTAAACCTGTGCTAGATGTACCTATTTAATTATTAGTTCCAAAAATTCAGCTAATAAGTCCAGTATTAATGTTCAGCAGTCATGGGAGGGGAGAGAGAAAGTGGGATAAATGTAGTGGAGTACCTCCAGGATTTTTCTCAACTCTTTTTCAACAAGCAGCATTGAAAAGTGGGGCTATGATATGACCACCTAGAACTCTCAGTTCAATCAGTGTGTAAAAACCTTCTTCTCTTCACCAAGTGAGGTTGTCAGAATGATTTGGGGAACATTATGACCTAAGGCTTTTTGAAGGCAATGGAAGTCTCTCCGTAGATTTTTGATGGCCTTTGAATTAGGTCCTGTTACTCTCAGCCTGTGCAAACTGTATGTTACAGAGTTTCTGTATTAGAACTATGATTCTGCAGCCCTTTCCTATGAAATTTTATTGCTGCATGATATCACTGATGCCAAGAATTTGGGAGTAAAAACAGACTAAATATTTACATTTCTAGAAAACATTGATACTCACAATAGTTAGATTTTTTAAAATGTAACTATTATAAATCCTCTTGCTAAAAGGCAACTCCTATCTAATAGGGATTTGGACGAAACTTCCCATATGGGCAATTTATTTTAAAATAGCCCAGGACCTGGTTACTTGCCACTTCTGCTGAAGTATCTGGTACTGGCTACCATCAAAGAGTTACTGAACAAGATAGAAAACAGGTCCACTCTGCTGTGGCAATTTCTGTGTTCCATGTCAATGGGACTACTGATGTGATTTAGTGCTGCAGGATCTGGTCCTATATCAGTGATCTTCACTTATCATGAAATTTATAATCTCTTTGGTGCATGATGACAAAATGCAAAAGCCTGAATGCCCATGTTTTAAAATTATGATTGGATTAAATATTCCAAGAAATTTGAGATTATAAATCAATATATGACACTAATCTGACAGATTCTAAACAAGAGAAGCTTTTAGATTTTTTTTAGTAGAACTAGAAACCCTTCTGTAAAGTTAGACATGAATCACTGCAAACATATTTACCTTGCTCCTGCTCCTACGGACATCAGTGATAAAATTCTCTTTGACCTCAGTTGGTGCAGAACCAGGACCAATGCATAGGGCTTCTGATTTTCAATTTCAACCAATAAACACTGATATAACACCTCTGACCAAGGGTGAGGGCTTGGGGAAGGGGTGGGGTGGGAAGAGTTGCATTGGGGTGAGGGTTGGGGGAAGGGGTGCGGTGCAGTGGAGCAGGGGCAGCAAGGGGTGGGGCGTTAGAGGAAGGGAGTGGGTGGGGGTGGGGCAGACCAGGGAGCTGAGCACCCCCGGTGCCCAGAGGAAGCTGGCGCTTGTGATCTGAGTAACAAGCTAAATAATACTACTTTCAGGGATTAGTGCTCCTAGGTTTATCTTGGGTGTGGACTGAAGCCAATGGAGCTACTCTAGTTTACAAAGCCAGATTTTCAGCTGGTGTATTTCCCACTCCTCCGCAAAACTAGTCCAGTAAATGAACTTGTTTGTGTATGTGTACAGATGTCAAAATCAAACATAAACAGTTATGTTCTGCTACAGAAATTAAATGATAAAACTAATTTCAACCACCATTAAATGAATATATTTCTTTAAATATATTATCCAAGTGCTAAACCAGCCAGACATATTGTAGAACTTTAATCTAATACCTATTAAATAACAATTATCATAACAGCACTATAGTGTAGTTAACATTTTCTATTATTTAGTCCTGTTACCTTAACATAGTAGCTGTTGTAATAGCTAATGAACCCATGAGAGCTATAGGTAACTTGGTACCCTTGGCAAAACTATTGGCTAGATTCACAAGGGGGCCTAACCATTAGGCCATGGGATTTCTAGGGTAGGTCCTTCTCAGTGTCTCCTGTTGACACTGTTTCCATTTGTATAAAAACTAAAATATTCATTGGAGCAGGGACTGGAACCTAGATCTCCCAACCTCTAAGATATGGAGCCACTTTCATGTTCTCTCTCTGGCCCAATGAATATACAGGTATTTTATACAAAGTGGAACAGCTTCAACAGGCAAAACACACCCTGCTATAACCTATAGCCCAACGGGTAGGGCATTCATCTGGTGAGTGACCCAGCTTCACGTTCCTGCTCCCCAACAGGGAGTGTAGGGATTTTGAACCCACGTTTCCTACATCCTGGGTAAATGCTCTAACCAGAGAGATATTTGGTGTAGGAGAGCATGACTTCCTTCTCTGTTTTGTGTGGGGCCTGATCTGGTACGTATTCTGGTAAGTAGCCTCTGAGCAAACCTACCTGATTAGGCGCTGCAGGCAAGGTAGCAGGGAATGCTTAGTTTGTAAAACTCACTGGGACTTAGGCATGAATTAGGCACTAAGCTAGCTGGGAGTCTCAGGAGTTATGAGGCAGTGTTCTTGCCCAGCAACAGAAATGTAGGCATCTAGGGGATTTTTCTGGTGGAAATGTGAGCACTGAGGGACTTAAGATGCCGCCAGGATTATACAGCGGTCAAAGAGGGGTTTTGTGAATGCCAGCAATACCTAAACATTGGATTTAGGTGCCTACGTCCTCCTTGTGAATCTACCTATAGTATAGCTAATCTTCTTACCTCTCAGAATAATACATTTTTATGTATAGTGTAAGTAAACTGTCATAAGAGGACCACATGGCATGCAAACACAGTGGGCTGACTACAGGCAATTATTCTAGTGATGCATCAAACCTGGAAAAAAGTTTTTAAAAAATCAGCAAAATCACTTTAATTTGGTGGCTGGTTATTTAAGCGAAGGGAATAAAGGACATAATTTCTCCTGAGCCACTTCACAGGAGAGTTTTCAGTACTCCTGACAAGCCAAAATAGGCACTGATAATCCTGGCAGCCTAACACTAATCTGCAGTTAATTTACACTGGGGGAAAAAAGGTTTAGAAAATGTTAGAACAAATAGTCTGGTGTTTTTAAACTTTCCTTTCTACCCAGAGGAAACAATGTAGCCTTCTTGTGGTGAATACACATTGAATAGTTATTGAAAATATTTTTTTTTAAGAATGTAAAACAAAATCCCTGCCAAACGAATTTCAGACATCTGGAGTCTGATGTATGCTTGAGCTCTCCTATACCAGGATAGATGGAGAGCGGGGGAGGGGTTCAAATGTATTAAATAATTGAACTGATTGACGGACAACACAACGAAGTTGCGCAGTGCTCCTTCCATTTTAGTCAATGAGAGTTTTGCCACTGACTTTAATAGAAGTAGGATTGGGTCTAGAGATCGCGACCAGTTGGGCAGATATAATTCAATGCTACCTAAAGTTGAACTGATTGAAACTACTACTTACCTTTAACCAAACCAAGGGATAGTACATCAAATTTGTGCTGTTGTTTTGAGCTAATTGAAACTGACCAGTTGTGAGGTATGTCAATCTAGTTTACAGACCCAAATGTGTCTACATAATCTCTTGTACATTCTGCACAATAATGCAAGTCAATTAGGTTCCATAGGTTGGAAGTCAGAGAGGAAGTGATTTCCACAAGAGCAGTAGAGGGGAAAAGGAGCCCCCCAGGGGTCACTGAAGAAATGCCAAGACAGGCATTTTAGCAGAGAGGCCAGAAATGAATGGACAGGGATACTGAACTACATTCCCATGCAGAGACCAAGATTTAGGCACATTTACAGGGTACAGTGGAGAAGATTGCACTGCTACAGCTTATGCTGAGTCAGTCCCCTGGGCAAAAAAGGACATCTGCTTCCAGGGCTATTAATCCAACTTCTTTCCCAGGCAGTTACAATTAAACAGACAAGCATAAAAAGGCAACATTTTAAGAATCAAGTTCTTCATCTTTCTCTTCAGTCTTATTCTATGCATACTATTCAGAGCAGCAGCATTTTTCCATGCCAGGCACTTATCTTAGTTTGTTTATAAACAGAGTTAATACTTTACAAATTACTTTCTACTATAATTCTTTGAAACAGTAAATAAAAAACAGCACTCAGTTATATATATTCATGCTATCCCTTCTTACTGCTGTTAAATCTTCTTTGTAGGGGGAAAAAGTTGTTTAGACTTCCACTTATCAAGATCATGTTTCCTTGAACTGCTAGGAGATTATAACTACCTAGAAGGCAGACAACTTCCTGTTGAACAAAAAAGGTTAGATGAAGTTAAAAAAATGCATTTAATGATGTTGGTTTTTTCTTGGTAACGGTTGTTATGTAAAGTAATCTGATTTGATGCCATCAATTATAATGAGTGAATATTTCAGGATTATTACACTATGTTAACAAAAGAATAATGCAGCAGCTCAACAGTCAAACAAAAAGAGAGACAATGGGGAGCTGAAATTACAAGAAAAGCATATATGTAAAGAATAGAACACACTTTGGGCTTTGTTTCAATGTCTCTTATGGAGCAACCATTGCCAAATGATAAACAGAAGTATCAAGAAACAGAAACCATAAGGCTGGCTTCAAGAAGCTGATAAGACATGGAATGCATTATTTACATACAGATAGTCACACACCTCATAAAAGCAAAAGCCTTTTCTTATGGAAAAGCCTCAACCCCCCCCTCCCCACCTAATACTATAATGTCCATTGGCCTGTGGAAGTTAGTATTAAAAATCCTCTACATAAAAACATTTTTTGTTCTTCAGTTGCTGCGTGTGCATGTTCTGCTGATAGCAGCCGTGACTTCCCCACACTTTCGCAGAATGCGCTTGTAAAAATGCTCAGACAATGTGGCAGATGTATACAGAAATGTGGCTACATTTGATAGGGAGGTTACAATTCAAACCACCTTTGTTGTAACCAGGTCTGATGAGCGTGATGCAACCAATTAGAAAAACGTGTGTATGTAATTTGAGCAGGAACTAAAAAATTCACAGGCTTGGTTTTTAATCTTATTTGAACTTCTTCAGTTCTAGCTGGACCAGAAATGCTGTAAAAATAAACCCATAGACTGTATTTTGGTTTTTCAGTTCCTGATCCATTCTAGAATCAAGGAAGTGAAGAGGTATGAAAATAAAATATTAACTAAGCTATTCTGAACCTAAGAGAAGATTCTATTTAGGTTTGGTTTAAAATGTTGGTGACAGTTCTGGCCAGTTTTCACTCTTATTCAAATCATTCACCCACCAATACTTTCATGTTAGCATCTTTCAAATCACCTTATGCTCTTTCTAATTCTACATTTCCGAAGTCTAATATTATTTAATCATCATGTTTGGAGAACATCTTACATCCAACTATTTTCATCATGACTGAATATTCACCAACTGCTGATTTATATTTTCTTCTTTGAAGAAAACAAATAAAATAGCCTTGGACCTCGCTGGCTACTTGAGCTGGTTTAGTACATCTTGCAGTCTGAAATAGCCTGTCTTTCCTGGCCACTTCATAGCGCCGAGTTTCCAAAATATAAGGATAACTGAGATCCTGTATTATCAGTATTGTACTCTTCATACTTTCTCCTTTAGCTCATCATTCAGACCTTGAAAGTCTCTGAAAGTTTCCTATAATTATTTTCTTGGCATATTTATCTTTCATTTCAGTCCAAACGGTTTGTGTTAGCATCCAATTTCCAAATGTCATTTTTTCTTCTGATATATTCTTTATACATTTTATAATGCATGCCCCAATCCTCTTGAATCAGTCCATTCTATGGGCTTTATATTTTATATTCCAGGTCCTTTTCAGATTAAGCTAAATGTCATTTCTATGAATCACATTACATATCACTTTTTTAAAATGTGCACTCAAGACTTGCAGTTGCGCTTACAGTATTTCCATTATGGTTTTTTGTATTATCTGTAAAGAAACAACATTTCAAAATACTTTGGATCCCTTTTTATAAGAAACGGTCATGTTTTCCATTGTATTATTTGTTACTTTTCCCCTCTTTAAACATCTCTGCTTTAACAACATTTACCCACCATCGATTTCCTTCTCTCTCTTCTTTTCCCGTTCAGATGCATCTCCTGTTCAATGGCTCTCAGCTTCCACCTATGACTGGCAGTGGCACCGAAGCTGAATGCACTACCTTGTATCTTCTTTCCCACAGTCTCCCTAGGAGATGTCTGAGCCTCATGTCTAAAACCACAGATCTCCACTCTTTTGTCCTTTATACCCAGAGATGCATTAACTGTATTCTCTTGCCATCTAAATTATCTTATCACTGAGCTGTCTAGGCCTCTCTTTAGTATAACAGTTTCATTTCACACCAAGTACTGCACTTTCCCTGTCAGTTCTTTAATTATGACATCAGTAAAGTTGTTAGAGGCTGGGAGCGGAGAAGAAAATGTGTTTTTCCTTTAGGCAAAGAAGAAAAAAAAATCCTGCAAAAAAAAATGAAATAAACAAATCCATTTGCTAACAAGGCAATCTCAAAAAACCCATTTCTATTACTTGCTAGATTCTGAGAGTCAGAGGCTCAGGAAAGATGCAATATCTTCAATGGTGTCTTAGTACCACTAATTACCCTGGCTCTGTCTGCAATTCTCCTAGCACTTGTAATCGCTGCATAGAAATAAGATGCACAGCCTCCTTTCAGGATACCCCTATATCTTAAACAAAAATGTCTCACAAATTCCATATTTCTTTTCTGAGAAGAGCGTTACATTTAAAAACTGGTCCCCCTTGCCTGGTTCTCTGCTTATTTAAGTTCTCAACCTGAATCTCATTATGTACAGAAAGAGCTATTACCATGGGCCACATCCTCGGCTGGTTTAAATTGTTGTAGCTCCACGCTTCAGCATAATTGATGGAGCTATGCTGATCTATACCAGCTGAGAGCTGAGGCACCAGATTTCTAAATGTGCAGAGATTTGACACCCTAGTCCTTTGAGATACTGAGTTCATAAAGTAAGTTAATATGCAAATTTAATCACACTCTCTCTTGTGACTTCTCCTGATACTTTTCTAATAACAATTTCCAGATTGTGATGCAGTGCCGGATTCTAAACTCAGATGAATGGTGTGCTTTTCTGTTTATCTTGAAAATCTGTACCTTTGCTTCCATGAGTAAAACCAGTAAAAGATGTTACTAGAGATGTTGTAATGCACACAAACATCTGAGCTTACATTACATTGTGGCCCTTTTACTTTATTCAATCTACTGCAATAAACTATTTCTGAGACTTTCTGCACCTATATCAGAAACCCTCTTAATTTCCTGCCTTTTGGGTAGTGTTGTATGCTGTTAAACAAATGCTTCATTTCAGTTGTTGAGTAAAATTCAGGCTCACTACAAAACTGTCTCAAGAATGAGGTGCATGTAAATATATCAAAATATGTGTTAACATACACTTGTATGTATACATCAACGTACTCTAGCAGTGTGCCCATATATGTGAGAAAGAGACTATGCATAGTTACTATTGCTAGGTCAGAAGGTGTATATGCACTGATACTTAATTATGAACCCTACATCCTGCCCCAGAATGCCCATCTCTGCCTTCCATGGGCTGGATGATTATTTAACATGTTTTAAAATCATATTTCAACAGATTTTATTGAAGGAAAACTGACTTCAGTTATACAAAGACATACATAGATGTAGCTGGGATGGAGGAGGACTCATTATTTCAAGAGAAACTGACATTCTATAGCTATCCATCTGAGCATTCACAGAATATAGTACGATGTACACTTCTTGAAAATTATAAGCGAAATCCTGACGTGCTAACTGAGTCTTCAATGGGAGTTTAGACTCCAAACATCTGTTATAATAATTAAGCTAAAAAAGTGACTTTCTTTTTCCTAACTACCTCTTCATGATTCTATGGTTTGGGTGGAGGCCATTCATAAAACAGAAATTCAAAAAGTCACTATCAGCCTAGCCTTTTATCAAATCCCTTACAAACCCTACAGCCACATGTGAGAAGTGAACTTTGAACAATTAATGAAGTGAAACAGTAGTACATTTTAGCATCTTCAAAGGCAGAGAGCAGGTTTTGAAAGCTAAGTTCTTTTAACATCCTTTATTAATTATTTAAATTCTTCTTTATTTTGAAGTTACACTTCTGTAGGCTTTTGCCTGATTACGATTTTTATTGTTGGAGAATTTTACTATAGAACTATTTTCAGTTTTACTTTAATAAAATATCACTTTAAAATAAAGCCTAAAAAAAAAAGTAGACAATAGACAGGGATCTTTCAGGTCAAACACAAATGGCTTTATGATGGCAGTAATATAAAACTATACACACTTTTTAAAGAGAAACTAACCATACTAAGAAAATAAATGACTAAAATAAAAAATTCTAAACACAATGGTACTTTATGATCTATTTAACCCTACAGATGTTGAATCTCTGGTACACAAACAGGCTCAAATTGAAACGCACAGGCTCAGATTCAGAATAGAATGGGTAAGGTGGTGTTGCCCCTTACAATAACATATCCTCTTAAACCTGGCACTGTCAGGATTTAGTTGATGTACGTGTGCCTACCTAAAGAAATGTAGGCACTTAGGGGCTGTCACAGCTGGAAATGTAGGCGTCTAGGGACTTCAGGTGCCTATAATAGGCAGCAGCTGAGCAGTGTACAACTCTCATGTGCAGACAAAAGCACTTTATAAACACACCCTCTTGAACTGTTAGTGTGCATCAGCAGGGTCCACATGGACAATTAGTATATGGCAGACTTGTGCAGGATAGATTTATGCCCTAGCTTGCTGTGAACTAAATGTTAATGAAGACAAGCCCTATGTCCTCCTGGTGAATCCAGCCTTTAGTCTTTCTGTTCTTTAGTTCTCCATCTGTAACAATGGGGATGATAGTACTTCCCTACATCTGTCAAAGGTTAGGAGGCCCTCCAATATGACAGTAATGGGGTCCACTTAAGTACCTTAAAGCTGTCACAAATCATCCACCCTGCTTTGCGTGCTAGTTTTTCTATTTACTTAAGTTAAATCAACTTTGACTCCATCACACAAGTAGGTTGTATAAGTAGGTATAAGGGACTCTGAGTTAAATTAATTTGCCGGGTCAAATTTATATCACTTTATATGTTACCTCTGAATTTGGCCCTGAATTTGACTATGTACTTTGGCTTCAAGCAGGTGTCATCTGAATTCTGGCTTTAGCCCCTCAAAAAACTCCAAAATGCCTGTTCAAAACCAAATACTTAGAAGGATCCTTAACAACGATATCTGCATCCTGACTTGTGTAGACAGTGGCCCAGCATGGCCGATGGGTGGAATAAAGAATATAAAAAGGTACCACTGCCTTCCGCATCCTTTCTGTGGTACTAGGGATAAGAAAGGTTAAGAAGAACAACTTCACATCAGAACCACTCAGTGCTCCTTCTCTCTCATGGCTTTAATCACTTCATGCCCAAAAGGGTCAGAGAGGAGGGGGGCCATAATGCTGCACCAGACCATATAGTGGTCCTGCAGCATCAGAGACCAGGGGAGAAACAGACTGCACTATCTTGCAGTCTCCCTGTGTACTAGGCCACTCCCATACAATATCTCCCTGATCTCCCCATGGAACAAGGTGGCTTCATTATACCACTACTTGTCCACTGGCCATGTGCCACCATTTGACTCTAAGTTACAGATTAAAGACTTGAGTTGTCTACTCCTGATCCCATTGAAATGAATGGCAAACTACTTCCTCTGATGGCAGGAAGATCAGGCCCTTAATCTTGTGGGGTCCTGTGCTTTGCTGGTCTACAAGATGCTGGAAGAACACTTGGAAAGTCTCCACCTCAGTGAAGCAGCAGGACAGGATCTATCCAAAATTCTCAACATTTCCAGACTACTGTGTCCCTTTCAGGATTCTGATTTGTCTTGTGCACCCCTCAAGTTACACCACACTTAAACTATTTGCTTACAAAATCAGACATAAAAATACAAAAATGTCACACCACATTATTACTGAAAAATTGCTTATGGTCTCATTTTGCTTCCTCTCATTTTGCTTACTTTCTCATTTTTACCAAATAATTATAAAATCATTGGAATACAAATATTGTATTTAGATTGCAGTGTCTAGTATATGGAGCAGAATAAACAAGTTGTCTCTATGAAATTTTAGTTTGTACTGACTTTGCTAGTACCTTTTATGTAGTCTGTTGTAAAACTAAGCATATATCTAGATGAGTTGATGTACCCCCTGGAAGACCGCTGCATACCTCTGGTCGAGAACCACTGCCCTAGCCCATGTATCCCATCCCAAAAGGGAATGGTCTTTGGGCCAGGAGAAATGTTGCCCTGCTTAACCTGGTATCACTAATGCTTTGCTCACAATTTATATTGAGGTTCCATTTGTAAAATGTTTGTAAACGATTACTAGACGTTATAAGCATAGTAGACATGTATTATAGGTAGTTATAAGCACATCATTAGAAGGTGATATAGAAGGTTATAATAAACCTCTGGACTCTACAGCAACTGATAATAGTTGATTAGCCTCTGGCTGCCAGAAGCTGGTTGTGGTTGACAGATGGATCACTCGATATTTGCCCTGTTCTGTTCGTTCCCTCTAACACACTTTGCATTGGCCACTGTCAGAAGACAGGATACTGGGCTAGATGGACCACTGGTCTGATCCAGTATGGCTATTTTTATATTCTTATGATTAAAAGTGTATTTAACCCTTTTTATACTACATTACAGTTCCATTTATGCTGTGACCAATGCATCAGTCCATAGCAAGCAGTAAATATGTATGCACTTTGCTTCTTGATAGGGCAGCAAACCTGCTCCACAACACATCCTCTGGGTCTCCATGTAGAATTCTGTCCTAGATACAGAGAATGTGCTGAGCAGCATTTCTTATCTCCTCCTCCTCTGTGACCTACTATAGTTTTTCTAGATATTCAAATGTCATGGTTTTGAAAGTCTGATACCTCAGGATCTTCCAGCATTAGCAGCAAATGTATCATTTGAGAAAGCTGGAAATTTTTCCCTTTCTAATAGTACAGAGCTCCCATTTCTAGCCCTGCAGGGATTTAGCTATTGGACAAATGTTACTGGTCCTGGATTAAATATTGACCATTCTGCACTTCAGACCAGTGTAATTTTCTTCAGATTTAGGGAAAATAAGGAAACTGTTTTTGAATGTTCATTTTACAAAGAAAAACAACAAACATAATGGTTGTCTGGAATGCTGGAATGCAGTATTGTTGTAGCCATATTGGTCCCAGGATATGAGTGAGGTGATATCTTTTATTAGACCAGCTTCTGCTTGTGAGATAGACAAGCTTTCGAGCTTACACGGAGCTCTTCTTCATGTCTGGGAAACTAAGGCTATGTCTACACTACCACTTATGTTGGTATAACTTATGTCACTCAGGGGTGTGAATAAACCACCCACTGAGCCACATAAGTTACATCAACATAAGCGCTGGTGTGGACAGTGGTATATTGGCAGGAGAGCTTCCATCACTCATTGATGTGGATTAATTAAGTCCATGGGAGAGCTCTCCCCTGTCAGCTTAGGGCAGCTACACTAACACCGATGCAAGCACAGCTGCACCGGTGCAAGTTCTCTAGTGCAGACATTGCCTAACTCATAGTGTCACTGCTAAATACAAGATAGAACAGATTGTTCAGAATAAGTAGTTAACACATAGTTCAAGGAACCATTCAAGGTGAAGTGGCCTATTAACACCTCTCCAGCCACAGAGAGGAAAGGAAGGAGGGGGAGTAGCTGGGTGGGAGAGGGTTGTTGTAATAAGCCATAAATCCAAGTCTCTAGTTAGTCCATGATTTTTAGTGTCTAGCAGAGTTATGAATTTAAGCTTCCAGGCTTATCTTTTGAAAGTGTTGGTTAGGTTTCCTTTGAGGATGAAAACTGAGGTCAGATATACAGTGGTTGCTTTGTGAAAAGTGTTTACCCCAGGTGATGTGGTGTTTTGGTCTTTTATCATGTTCCTGTCTGAGTTCATTTGAGTGTGTAGTGGTTGCAACCTACATAGTTGCTACTGGAGCATGTAGTGGCCTGGTTGAGGTACACCACATGTTGTGATTGGCATGGATCTTGAAAGGTGTGTTGTGCGGGGTGTTGATTATTGTAGCAATGGGAAGTGTGTCTGCAGGTTTTGCATCCATTGTTCTGGCAGAGTCTGGTGCCACTCTGAGTTGGTGTGTTCTGATCTGTGGGGAGCTTACTTCCAATCATGAGCTTGGAGAGGTTTGGAGGTTGTTTGAAGGCCAGAAGATGGGATTCAGGAAAGATTTCTTTTGGGATAGAATCCCCATCAAATATATGTTGTAGTTGTTTGTTGATACCCCGTATGGATTCCAGTGTGGGTTGGTAAGTCACAACTAGGGGTGTGCGGTCAGAGGGGCATTTACTCCTGTATTGAAGCAGGTTCTCTCAGGCTATTCGGGTGACCCATTTCATGATGAGATCCTTGCAGTGTCCTTGTTTGGTGAGGGTGGTTTTAAGTGGGTGAAGGACGGTGAAAATTTATCAAACCAGTGAACTAACAGTACAGGACTGTCGCATCTTACGCACATTTAACGTACGCGATTTCAGCTTTACGCGGTCGGCAAAAACAAAAAAAAACAAAAAAAAAGAGAGAAAAATAACAATTTTAATACTGTACCTGTAGTGCGGGCAATTCTCCCCACCATTGAACTCAATGTAATTTTGATTATACACGGTTTTCGCTTTACGCGCTAACCGCGGAACGGAACCCCTGTGTAAGATGAGACAGATCTGTATGTCTCCCTGGTTGCATTAAATGAAACAGATCTCAGAAGGCTGCAGGTGGTAGAAATGAGAGTTCTTCAAAAGATGGTAGGTGTAAAGTGGAATGATTTTAAGACAAATGAAGAAGTTAGAAGGAGAGTAGGTTGTGATATCAGGGTACAGGACTGGATACAATCAAAAAATTCTGATGATGGGGACACTGCAGGAAAAAAAAGATGATAGGATGCTAAAAAAATAATGAAAGTGCAACCAAGGTCGTTCCAATTTAGAGGCCCACCACGGACTAGAGGCAGGATATCATACACAGAGATTTGACCAGGCTGGGCTTAATGGAGGAACAAGTCATGGACAGGAATAAATGGCAATGCTGTACTGCTCTCTCTATCTGCAAAGATGCTCTGGGATGAAACAGAAATCCCTAGTGGGCTCAATGAGATCTGTCTTTTATGAGTTATAGAAAGCTGCCCTCGGAGTAGGGCTTTTATTGGTGGGGGGCTGCTAATGGGGGGTTGATGTTCTGAACATCTGATAAATTTAGATATACAAGACTAATAATCAGAGGGGTAGCCGTGTTAGTCTGTATCTACAAAAACAACAAGGAGTCCGGTGGCACCTTAAAGACTAACAGATTTATTTGGGCATAAGCTTTCATGGGTAAAAAAAACCACTTCTTCAGATGCATAGAGTGAAAATTCCAGATCCAGGCATAAAGTTACCTTCTCTTCGTGTATCAGTATATTTATGCCTGCATCTGTAATTTTCACTTGATGCCATTTTACCCATGAAATCTTATGCCCAAATAAATCTGTTAGTCTTTAAGGTGCCACGAGACTAATAATATAACATTGCATACTCTGTGTGTGTGTGTGAGAGAGAGAGAGAGAAAGAGAGGGAGAGATACATGATGGAGTTGAGATGGGTGCACCAGTGTGCGAATCATGAGTGAGCTATGCCAGTAATCCCAAACCAATGTCAATAAGAATGTTACTCCAAAACACCCCATCATTTATTGTTTATAAACCATGTATGTTACAGAGAGATGAGGATATTCAGAGAATGTTTTATAGGGTTTGGAAAAATCAAATAGCCCTATCTTTCATACCTCCACCTATAATTCTTAGTTCCCATGAGTCCAACTGTACAAGGCTCTGAGGGCATATAAAACTTCTTAAACTGACTTTTTCTACATTTAAAAATGTCACCACTTTAAAATCTGATTTCTAGTCCTTCCCAGATTAGAAAGCAAGTGCTGGGTCTATTTAAGAAACTGGGAATCTCCCCTTCCATGTAGTAAAAAGTTTCTCTTTCAAGCTCTACCATATGATATGAGACTTTAAAACATTGCAACCATAATATCTAGATAGGAAAAGTGTCACTAACCTGACAATGCCTTTTGGGGCAGATTTGATTTCTAGGGAGGGATGAGGGCATTCAACATTCTCTGTAGCAAATCGACAGTTTTAAAAGGCAGCTGTTTGAAGCTTCTTAGGGATTGGGAAAGTTAGAATGAGAGTTTCTGGATGATAAATTGTGGGTAGAGAGAGCAGGTGAGGCAGAGAAAGGTACATAGTAGTTAACCTGCTGTGATGTCTGATAAATTGAATCACCTGAATCTCACTTCCACCTATGTGTCCTGTGGGGGTGTTTATTATTTTTATAGATGTATGTGACATTTATCAATATAAACAGTATGGATAACCACATACTGATTAGAACCAAGATGTCAAAAATCATGGCCAAATGTGTATAATTACAATACTCCTTCCCTTATTGCAGTGAAGAATACTGTTTGCTTTGGCCGTTTCCTCAGTGAAGTTGGCTGTTGTGGCCATTTATGGGATGTAGAATTACAGAAGCATAGGACTGGGTGGGACTTTGAGAGGCACTCAGAGGCAGGACTACATAGTAACTAGACCATTCCTGACAGGTGTTTATCTAACTCGTTCTTAAAAACCTCCAATGTCAAAGATTCCACACCGTCCTGTAGTAAGTGAAGGCCCTGATAAAGGCCCAGTATGAGGCCTGAGGCCTGAACTAAAGTAATGGTCAAGACTTTGCTAACATAAAGCAAAGTGAAGCTGTGAGCCAGAGGCAGGCCCTGCTCACAGAAGCTGGCAAGGAAAGGGCTGATGCTGCAAGAAGATACGTACCTAAAAGGTACTGAACACTAGAGATCAGAACATTCACATACTTGCACATTCCACACAGATAACAAGGAACAGGCCGACCCATCCCAATGACAGGGGCAAAAGGGTAATATGATGGATAGAGTTGTTTTGATCGAACCAACATGTACAAGGTGAGAGGTGGCACTTTACTACGTAGAGGGGTTGTACCTCAATACGTCAGGAGTGATGTGTAACTTGTTTGTACCTGTGTATAAAAATGTATCCCTGGGGCGATGTCTTTGTCCAGCCTAGGGGGCAGTGGAAAGTCCCGCCACTGACTGAGCCGGGTCCATTGCCAAGAGGCACTTTCTCGTAGTATGCCCTGAATTAGGCTAAGAAACCTACAGGGAACTGCAATTATGTCCGAAATCGCAATAAACCTGGCCGACATGCCTTCGTACCTTACTAGACTCTGTGGTCATTGGAGGTTCTCTTCAGGTCTGCTGTGTCAGCTATCTGCAGAGCTGGGGCAGCACGCAGAGGGAACACATGCACGCAGCCGAGTGATACCAACAAGGAGAGAGCAGAGCAGAGCACCACAGCGGTAGCACCTCTGACAACACCTCTGACAACACCTCCTTCGGCTATTTGTTCCAGTGCTTAACCGCTCTGACAGTTAGGAAGTTTTTCCTGATGTCCACCCTTGCGGCAATTTAAGCCCATTGCTTCTTGTCCTATCCTCAGAGGTTAACGAGAACAATTTTCCTCCCTCCTTCTTGTAAAAACCTCTTATGTATTTGAAAACTGTTATTATATTGTCCCTCAGACATCTCTTCTCCAGACTAAACAAGCCCAATTTTTTCAATCTTCCCTCATAAGTCACATTTTCTAGACATTTAATCATTTTGTTGCCTTTTTCTGGACTTTCTCCAATTTGTCCACAGCTATGCTGGAATGTGGAGCCCAGAACTGAACACAATACTCCAGTTGAGGTCTTATCAGCACAGAGTAGAGCAGAAGAATAACTTTTTGTGTCTTGCTTACAACACTCCTGCCAATATATCCCAAAATAATGTTGGCTTTTTTCCCCCTCCCCCCAGCAGTTTTACACTGTTGACTCATATTTAGCTTGTGGTCCACTATGACCCCCAGAGCCCTTTCCGCTGTACTCCTTCCTAGGCAGTCATTTCCCATTTTGTATGTGTGTAACCGATTGTTCCTTCCTAAGTGGAATACTTTGCATTTGTTCTTACTGAGTTTCATTTTATTTTCTTCAGACCATTTCTGCAGTTTGTCCAGATCATTTTGAATTTTAATCCTAGCCTCCAAAGCTCTTGCATCCCCTCCAAGCTCGGTGTCAGAAACTTTATAAGTGTGCTCTCTCTGCCATTATCTAAATAATTAATGAAGATATTGAACAGAACTGGATCCAGGACCAATCCCTGTGGGACTCCACTAGAGATGTTCTTCCAGCTTGACCCATAACTATTCTCTGAGACAAGTTTTCCAACCAGTTATGCACCTGCCTTATAGCAGCTCCATCTAGATTGTATTTCCATAGTTTGCTTATGAGAAGGTCATGGGAGACAGTATCAAAAACCTTATTGAAGTCAAGATAGACCACATCTACCACTTCCCCCTATCCAAAACCACTTTGTACAAAGGCTTGTTACACTGTCAAAGAAAACTATTAGGTTGGTTTGGCACAATTTGTTCTTGACAAATCCATGCTGACTGTTACTTATCCCCTTATTATCTTCTAGGTGTTTGCAAACTGATTGTTTAATTATTCACTCCATTATCTTTCTAGGTATTGAAGTTAAGCTGACTGGTCTGTTATTCCCCGGGTTGTCCTTATTCCCCTTTTTATAGATTGGCACTATATTTGCCCTCTTCCAGTCTTCTGGAATCTCTTCCGTCTTCCAGACTTTTTGAAGATAATCGCTAATGGCTTAGACATCTACTCAGTCAGCTTCTTGAGCATTCTAGGATGTATTTCATCAGCCCCTGACAACTTGAAAACATCTAATTTGTCTAAGTAATTTTTAACTTGTTCTTTCCCTATTTTAGTCTCTGATCCTACCTCATATTCACTGGCATACACTATGTTAGACATCCAATCAATACTAACCTTTCAGGTGAAAACTGAAAAAAAAAAAAGTCAGTCAGCATTTCTGCCATTTCCACATTTCTGTTATTGTCTTCCCCTCTCATTAAGTAATAAACCTACCTTGTCCTTGGTATTCCTCCCACTTGCTTGGCAGCTGCAAGATACCTCCCTTTGGAATCTATTTTTCAGCATCATATGTATGTGTGTGGTTTCTTTCTTTGTGGCCTCTTGCTGACATCATTGCTTATTTAGTTCTTGTATCATGCTAATAACCATGGCATGTGAGCACCTGTCAGTGGTGCATTAAGCAACATGACTTGCATCTGTCACATAAGGACCTTTCTTCCTCTTACCTCTTTATTTCACCAGGAATCAAATTTTATGTGGATTTTTATTAATAATAATTTTATGCTGTACTCTGCCTTGCACTTGGAGTGGAAAGTGATGAAGCTTGTATTGCTTCTTAGATCTTGCAGGAGTTCTTTACACAGTTTTGAACCAGCCCTTGAAAGATTCCGTCTCCTGAATAAATGTTTTACCTATGTGGTAGACAACTCCGTTGGTCCAGGGGAATAGAGCTGTTGATGGCAGTACCTTTCTCCCAAACTCTCCCCAGTACCTTTGAGGTTATTTCTTGGTATCCTGGGATCAGACCATCCAGCAATTTGAAGATAAAGCTCAAGATTATGAACTTGATTTGGTACTACATGTGGAATCAGTGTAGCGAACAGAGAACGGGTTCGATGTGTTCATGGCAGCCAATGTTACTGAGAACTGCAATATTCTAAATTGGCTATCATTTGCTCAGGGCTGACCATTTCGTGCCCAACTAGACTGTGTATCACTGAGGCCAGGTTATCATCTGCCAGGGCAGAATGCAGTCTACCATCCAGAAGTTTGGGTGATCAAACCAAGAACTGTAAAGCTCAGCTGCTTTAACCTTCTGTTGTTTATTTCCCTGTATCACTGTAGATAGGCTACTAACTAAATTTTGGTGAAATCTGCAGTTTCCCTTGATTTCCATGAAACTTTATATTTTTCATAGTCAATTTCAAACTGACTACAACACTAATAAACTAAGCAAATATGCAAACTTTTCATAGAGTTTTAAGGCCAGAAGGGTCCATTATGATCATCTAGTCTGATCTGCATAGTACAAGCCATAGAACTTCACCCAGTAATTTCTCTATCAAGCTATAACTTCTGTTTGAGCTATAGCATATCTTTTAGAATGCTATTCTGTCTTGATCTGAAGACTTCTAGTGATGGGGAATCTACCACATTTGTAGGTAACTTGTTCCAACGGCTAATTAAACTCTCTGTTGGAAAAAAGTGCACCTTATTCGTAGTCTGAATTCACCTAGCTTCAGCTTCCTGGTATTGGATCTTGTTACGCCTTTTTCAGATAGATTAAGGAGCCACCACTATCAAATGTTTTCCCCATGTAGGTTCTTGTAGACTGTAGTCAAGTCACCTCTTACTGTGTATTTTAGGTAAATATTGAACAAATGAGTATTTCTTGAGCTGTTCTAAATTACTCTGGGGCCAAATCAGTCCTCATCTGATCAAGAATCAGAAAAGTAATGTGGCTTACATCCAACTTTCTACCATCCTCCCCTTGATTCTGCACCAGACACAAATCAGTGCAACCATAAGGATGAGGCCCCTACAGTAACAAATTCAAAATTCCATTTCCAGTTGCAAAGTTCCTCCACATTCTCCTTCAGGTTTTGTTACACTTTCATAGGGTAGTATAATAAATCTGAGTAGCACTGTTGATTTTTAGCGGGCCTGCTTAAAGTAACTTGATATTCAGTGTGAGTCAGTTTAGCAGAGTGGAGCCCTGATGTGCTCACCAGTACTATCAACACAGAAACTCTTGCTCCATACTTATGTGGGTTTTCTTTGCTTAGTGCAGAATCATCTTTGTCTCTAGTGGACTGAAATGTGAAGATGACAAGACATGCTTCTCTAGCATATGCACACATCACTAAACTTCCTGAAAACACCTGCCTGTGCGTGTGCGTGTGTGTGAGCGCACGTGTGCGTGTGTGCAAGGTAGATAGTTCTCAAAATGCCCATGCATGTTTTATAGCTCTACTATACAAATAGATTGACTTTATATTTTCTCTTTTCAGACCTTCTATATTAGCAAGGTATTTTTCCCATTGTGACAAAGCCAGACTAACAAGATTAATAATAATAGGATTTATTAGCCTGTCAATTGATCTCTACTGGATAATCTTCATACTCTAACAAACTGATCATATCTGAGAGAAACAAGATTTCCTAACATATCAGTAATGTTTTACTTGTGACACTGGACTTCAGCAAACTCTGAGGACAATTTAAAAAGGAAAAACAACTCCATGTACCACTGCATTTATAAATGCCCCAACTGTAAACCTGGCTAAAAGGGGCAGTCAAAAATGCTTTTCATTCTTCCTGGAAATGAGTCTGTTAGAATGGTGTAGTGTGAGAGTACTATCCAAGTAATTCTTGAAGGCAGCATAAAGATATATATTTCTATTTTGTTAGCCCCAAATGTTATGAGCCAGACCCCAAAAAGTTAGGAGAATTGCCCCCAAATCATATTTTTAACTTCAAATTATTGAATCATGCTTTGTGCTTCCTAACTCCTTCTGTGCACACCCTATTGCAGGTTTTCTCATCCCGTGGGTCAGGACCCAAAACTGGGTTGCCAGAAGTTTCAAAAGTCACATGGCAGTTCCCATGGCTCCTGTCCCACAGGCCTGGCTGGGCTCGCCTTCCTGCTCCAAGCACTGCAACCTCTGGGGCCCCAGCACTACTCAGGTTTGGCCCAGCTGTCATGATGATGGAAATCCAGGTAGGCCAAATTTTAGTGAGTGGCACTGCAACTCCATGAGGCAGGTCACAACTCCACTCTCACAAATTTGGTCCGGGAGGAGAAGGGGGTTGCAACACCTGAAGCAGAGAGCCAAGCCCCATAGCACAGGAGCTGCAGCTGGAGGAGCCACTACTGTGGGGTGAGTGCCAGGCAGGACCTAACCGTGCCCCCCAGAGGCAGGATCCCATCGAAGACACTTGAGGGCAGGGCTGTAACCAGAGCAAGTGGGGCAGCCCCAGAGGATGCAAAGCCATGAGGGCGGCTCAGATCAGCAACACCAGGCAGCTCTGGTCAGCCTCGCATGGCAGAGCTCAGGGAAGGAGCACACCTCCACCTCCTGACTTACCTCAGTGGCCTATAGGGTTGCCAACATTCCCTTATTATAAGAGATGTCCCTTATTATTTCATCTATGTACAACTAGATCAGAGTTGCTGAGTGCTGCAAAAAAGCAGCAAGAAATACCCCAGCAAATATAGGTGAGTACTGATGATGATTACTATTATTAATTAAGATGATAATAATATCAGATGTGTTGGGCAGGGTGCTAAGAGAATAGTCTCTTATTTTTTAAATATAATGATGGCAACCCTAGGGGGCCACCCAGCTTCTCTGGCTTTGGGGGACTGCAACCAAAAAATCTAGGAGGGCACGTGACCCCATGTGATCCCCACCACCACACGTCATCTCTGGTAGGGGCACAAATACGCTTGCTTGCCCAGGGCACTAAAATGCCTAGTTACAGCTCTGCTCCAGGACCTCTACCCCCAGACTATTTAACATAAGAACATAAGAATGGCCGTACCGGATCAGACCAAAGGTCCATCTAGCCCAGTACCCTATCTACTGACAGTGGCCAATGCCAGGTTCCCCAGAGGAAGTGGACCTAACAGGAAATGATCAAGTGCCATCCATCTCCATCCTCTGAAAAACAGAGGCTAGAGACACCATTCCTTACCCATTCTGGCTAATAGCCATTAATGGACTTAACCACTCTGAATTTATCCAGTTCTCTTTTAAATGCTGTTATAGTCAACTATAGTTTACTGGGTCACCACAGGCCATAAACTTTTACTAACGGGTCCTGAGCCCAAAAAGGTTGAGAACCACTTCTCTATTGTGCCTCATATCTATTAATAATGCTAGTGCTTACAGATTTATAGTGAGCAATGAGATTTTGCACCCTAGAAAATCCAACCAAGATGAGGGCCCCCATGTACTCACCATTTCACAAATCTGGTAAGAGACAGTCCCTGCCCCAAAGAGCATAGTGTCTAGTGAGTTTCTGATGTGGCAGCTGGAACTGGGACTCACCAAACTCCTTTTGTTAGTGCTACTGTACATCCTTTAGATTAAAACAACTCTTAATTGGGGACCATAGTGCAAGGGTCTATAGCATGTTAGCAGGCTCCGAGGCATTCTGTCACCTTCGAGAATTAGGTTTGCTCTCTGGAAATACGATACACTTATTAAATCAAGTTCTGCCTCTTTTTTAAGCTTCCACTCGGTAGGATCTTCTAGTTTGTGGATACAGGCAAAATCTGCCACGTTTTCTCAAACACCTTCTAAATTGCCACATCCTATTCTTAAAGGGACAGTTCTCATTAACCAACTGTTACTAATAAAAATACAACAGTAAAACAAATATTAGCACACCATTCAAATTCCCTTCTAAACAAGTTTTTCAATATAAAATCACTCCAACAACTACTGCTGTATCCTTACCCTTACTTTTACATGCATAAAAAGTAGGTGTCACTTCCACAAGGGTCATAAGCAGACTTTAAACCCATAACCTACAGATTCACAGCACAGACCTTGTATACTTCCAGTGGGAAGAGACACACCCTCACACTGGTGGAGAAAAGACTAGAGAGCTCTTCTGGGCCTGTTCACCACTAACAAGGTGCAGCTGCAAGGCTTGTTCTGATGATGGGGGGAGGCTTAAAAGGGAAAACCTGCCACAGGAAGGGATGGTGAATAGGAAGAAGGCTGCCCTGCCTCAGACAGCTGAAACAGACCCAGTGAGAGGGAAACAGTGGAAGCCCTCCCCACTCCCAAAGCTGCATAACCCATCCTCAAAACAGTACACCCCAAGAGGAGGGGTGGAGGTAGACCCCATTCTAGACTAAGCCCAAAGGGCTGACCCAGAAAAGACTGACTCATATCCAAGTCACCCTTGCCACTCTTTGTTTTTCGGCAGACGCCCCTCTCTCATAAGGGAAGGAAGAGGGAAGAGGACTTTTCTTTTGTTTGCTTGAAGAAATCCCCACACACACACACACACACACACACACACCTGGATGCCTACTGAGGGAGGGGAGAAGAAAGACATTATTAAAGGACCAGAAGTGGGGTCTGTTCCCTAGATCATTACAGGAGCAAATAGTAGTGGGGGAAAGGTGCTGTTATTCTCTCTGTGGACCAATCCATACAGAGTAACACAATACACACTGCTGGTGGGTTACACAAATATTTGTCAGATACCACTGGGCACCAGGATTCTTGGTTTCTGATTAAAGGGAATGAACTCGGGACCTCTGGATGTGAAAGTATGACCAGCTACCATCTGACCTAAAAAACCAGATCTCGTAGCATGGAGCTAGCATTGGAGTCATAAGCCTGTATATGTGGCCTAGTTTAGAGGCTGACACAGAACAGGTCACACAAGCACCTGAGACGTTCCCCCCTGAAACATCGTGTGGCAAAATGGATGCTCCAATATTTTAAAGAGCTGGGTTTTATTCTCTGCTCTGCCTGAAGTGATGTCATCCAAGCTTTGAGTTATCTTATCTGTTAAATTGAATGATAGTTACCCCCACCCCACTCCCAGAGTATGAAATCTTGGATCCTAATAAAGGTTATAGAATATAACAGAATATTAACAGAAGTCACCAAAAGAGCTGGGACTAGAATTGATCTCTAAGCTTGCAGTTCAGTGCACCTTCCACTAGGGTACCGGGGCATTGTGTGAGTGGGATACTTGCTGGCTATATCTCCCCAGTTTCCCTTCACAAAAATCATACGAAGGTTGCAGTTTACACATCATCACTAGTCTGCCTGTAACAAGGGTCAAAATTACATTATTCAGGAGAGTTGGCAACAGTGATATTTCCTAGAAGCAAGCTTGTCATTTACCCTTAGTTGGTTGCACAGGGGAATAAGGGCAGGTGAGCTCCACCCAACCTCCTGGACAGCTTGCCTGAGTCAGGGCTCCAGGTCCGGAGAGAGAAGCTGGATCTACAGGGCTGCTGCTCCCACCCCACCCTCCAGGAGTGAGTGGGTAGAGACGGGTGGTGAGTGCTCCTAACAGGCCAGCCAGCATTGCAAGCTGGCACAAGATTGGAGGAGTATGGCTGCTCTGTGAAGGGCAGCAGTAACTTGATTTCTCCACCTCCCTCCCTCCTGCAAAGGGGGGAAGAGAAGCAGTTGTGATTTCCTGACGCTGCTTTAAGGTAGCACAGCTCCACAGGGTTAAAAATTGAGTCTTGTTGTAGCCCTAGCGGGCCCAGTGGTGCAAGTGAGCCAGTGAGGTCAGGTACGCCATAACGTTAAGACATTTATTGCTGGTATGCTGTACTGGAAAGACACATTTTCAAAAATGAATTGTAGAGCCCTGCGTGGATACAAATTTATACCTTGGATGCAGATATCTCTGGACAGAAATTGGTATCCAATGAGCCTCAGGTCTCTCCTGGGAACTGCAGAGGTGAAAGGAGCAGAACATGGGGCCGCAGCTCCCAGGAGCCAGAGTCCACACTGGCAGCTCCTCCACCATGGCTGTACTGCCTCCAGCTCCACCCCCAGCCCTGGTCTCTTGCGGGGCTGTACAGACCCCAAACAGGAGACAGAGTTGCGTGGAAGGGCTGGGGGAAGGGCATGGGACAGGACAGCTACACCAGAGGAGTCGCCTGTGTGGGGTGCTGGCTCCTGGGAGCAGTGGCCTCACGTTCTGCTCCTTTCACTGTTGCAGTTCCTGGGAGAGCCCTGCAGTTCAGCGGTACTGATTTCTATCTGCGGATATCCGCATCCGCCGGGGTATAAATTTGTATCCGCATGTATAAATTTGTATCCACACAGGGCTCTGGTCACGGAACATTTTTTGTGAGGGAGGGTGAGGTCAAGGGGGTTGGTACCGTACCAGTAAGAGTTAAAATCTACTTGCACCACTGAGTGGGCCCATGTCTACCCCTGGATATTGATGCATGATTCAGTGTTTTTAAGTCTTTACGAGTAGTTTGTGAAGAAAAACCTTATGTAACCTGAGTTGAATCATCTTATAAAAAATGGATGGACAAAACTGGCATCCAGTCTTTATAGTAAGCTTGTAAAGATGCTGGAAGTCTGCTGGTTCCAGCACTGCCAGCAAGCCAGAAGACAGGAAAGCATCCTTTTGATGTTGATTTGACTGCATGGCTATCAGACTGAAACCCAGAAAGCCATTTTGAAAATGCTTCAATGCCACAACATGAAACCAACCAAAGGCATTCTGTCACACCCCATGATCTGCCATACTCTCATACTAGATAGGCACAGATGTGTAGAGTGCCTTTCATCCCAAAGGACCTCACAGCATCTAAATCTGGAGGACCCAGCTCAGATTCTGCACAGCAAAATCCTATCAACTTCAGAATTGGCCTTTTATGCATCAAACTCCTTTAAAGTGGAGAGTGACAGTTATCTGGGGTAGAACGTGCAATATATCAAAGGGCAAACCAGAAACTTTCACCAAAGAAAATGATGCAGACCCCTTTATAGAAAGTCTGTGTAGAGCAAATAGAACCTTGGCTTTTAAAATCCCATTTCTAAAAGTAAACATGCAATACCGGTACAATAGCTATGATTCTGAGCACCACTGCTTTGCAAAATGCTGAATGGTAAACTAATGAGCATGTACGCTAATGCATTGGCACAATAGGAATTCAGGAAAGACAAGTGACTTAACATGAATGCAAACTGCAGGATTTGATTTTGCTGATGGAAACCAGGCTGTTGGTGCCAGGTGACAGAAATTCCTCTCAGGATGGTGCACAGCAGTGGTTCAGGGCATCTCCTAGGCAGCATTCTCCCTGTAATCCCCATTAATGCCTCAGCCACAAATGAAAGCTCTTGGACAGAACCACCAGGGAAGGGCAGCAGTGGTTCAGTTCTTGCACACCTCTAGGATGGAACTCTCCCACTCAAATACAGCTGTCCCCATGGGAGAGCAATACATTCCATTATCTTGCACCTACAATCATGACTGTCATCTAATGTGCATAACAGTTTTTAAGTATGTGTATCTTATATTTCTTTGGAAAGAAGACAACATGGGATTGCTGGAGCTTTACAGCTTGCAAAAGTGTTTATCTTATTCCCAAAATGAAAGCCATTAATAACAACATTCTCAGATTTTTTGTAAATTTACTCAGTGTTTTCACTTCTAGCTAAATGTATTTGTTTACATTGTTCAGATATGTAGATGAATGATGTGAAAGGGACTGTCAGTATTTATGTGATGGGATATGGCTGTTGAGTGAAATCTATGGGGAATGCTTGGTGTTATTAAATAACCAAGGAATTTATCTATCAATATTGTGTATAAAGGTGGGTCACGTCTTTTGAAGTCTCCCTGAATGACAGCACATTTCTTATTTAGATATTAACCTTTAATGAGAGAAGTGGGGAAGAAGCCAAATATCTGTCTACTGCTGTACTAGACATGCTTTTTTGAATATGGGCCTCATTCTAAAGAATGTTCTTCCTACTTCCTGACTTCATATTGCGTAATTTAAATAAGAACCATGTAAGCTACTTTTATTTTTCTTTTGACCCAGTTTTTGGAAGTTTAGTCCGTACAACAGAACATTATGTTTCAAAGAATCCTTAGCAGCAATACCAGTATGCTTGACTGTTCAGGTCTGCAACCTTTTAGGAGACAACCCTTCCATCCTCCTTACTCACAAGAGGATGAGAAGGTTAGATGGCAAATGCATTGGTCAGGACTAGTTAAGGTTTTGACTTTATACAGAGAACTGACAAATGAGGTGGAGGAATCTAGAAACCCCACCACCACAAACAGCTTCAGTGGGCTGTGACAGCATGTTGACTGATCGTTTATCATGCTGCACAAGCTTCCTATACATGAAAGAGCAAATGAAGACTTTACCACAGACTGTTACCCAAGTATATTTCTGTAAAATAGATGGTCCTAGTCATAAGATTAGATTCTTGAATAAACTTTAGCTAAGCCAAGTAGTGCACAGCATAGCTCTGAAGGGTTTAGAGGAGCAAATACTGCCTTTGTATTCCCAGGCTTCTGAGCCCACTCTGCGCTAGTCCAGTCTCCAGTCTAACATTGAGCATCTAGGGCAACAGGCCCCCAGGATTTGATACAGCAGCTGCAGAATCAGAGATACTAGCTTTAAGCTGATGATCTACCAGCAGTGTGGTACAAAGAGGCAACGCAACACCACAGGATATGACCCTTCATTTTCAGGGAAGTGGCATAGATTGGGCTGGAGATGCTTCTGGAAATCATCCCCAATAGTATCAGAGGGGTAGCCGTGTTAGTCTGGATCTGTAAAAGCAGCAAAGAATCCTGTGGCACCTTATAGACTAACAGACGTTTTGGAGCATGAGCTTTCGTGGGTGAATATCCATTTCTTCAGATGCATGTGGTGGAAATATCCAGGGGCAGGTATATATATGCTAGCAAGCAAGCTAGAGATAACGAGGTCAGTTCAATCAGGGAGGATGAGGCCCTGTTCTAGCAGTTGAGGTGTGAAAACCAAGAGAGGAGAAACTGGTTCTATAGTTGGCAAGCCATTCACAGTCTTTGTTTAATCCTGAGCTGATGGTGTCAAATTTGCAGATGAACTGAAGCTCAGCAGTTTCTCTTTGAAGTCTGGTCCTGAAGTTTTTTTGCTGCAGGATGGCCACCTTAAGGTCTGCTATAGTGTGGCCAGGGAGGTTGAAGTGCTCTCCTACAGGTTTTTGTATATTGCCATTCCTAATGTCTGATTTGTGTCCATTTATCCTTTTCAGTAGAGACTGTCCAGTTTGGCCGATGTACATAGCAGAGGGGCATTGCTGGCATATGATGGCGTATATTACATTGGTGGATGTGCAGGTGAATGAACCAGTGATGGTGTGGCTGATCTGGTTAGGTCCTGTGATGATGTCGCTGGTGTAGATATGTGGGCAGAGTTGGCATCGAGGTTTGTTGCATGGATTGGTTCCTAAGCTAGAGTTATTATGGTGCGGTGTGCAGTTACTGGTGAGAATATGTTTCAGGTTGGTGTTATCCCCAATAGATTGCCCTTGGACTCTACACTTCACTCACATCTTTCTAGATGAGCCCAACCTTTACAATCATTCACTGCAAACCCATGGAAAAGCCAGTTACCTGCACCAGCAGTATTCATCTAATTCCTCTGCCTTGTACATATTTGCACACTGCTTAAAGAAATATTGACTTCCCCTCAGTCTCCCAACTACTTATGAACATGATAGCACAACAGCACTAAGTCTCACTGAAGTGAATAATCAAACATAAATTATAACGGCATATATCAGAAAGTTTGTGCCATCAACAAAAAGTTAAATGAAAGGTTCGGTCTCTATCCACTTACCAAGAAAATATTTCAGATTCCTCCTTCCTAGGCTTCAGTTCTCTTGCCATGTGCAAATTTGTCAGGTTTCCCACAGAGATATGAATATGAATATTCTGTCACCATGCTCCATATGGAGCTGTGGAGGATGAAAAACAGGTGATGACAAATTTAGTTAGCTTAGCTGCTGCTTTGCCTTCACACAAGTCCTTCAGGATTCTAGTATCAAAGGAGTTAAATCAAGATATGTCATCAGCTAAGCAGGGCAGGGATAGGTCCTCTGTTAAGCAGGGCAGAGTAAGTGCTTGCAAAGAAGGCTTCTAGGAAAAACCCTAATGCTGCAAAAAGTGGTGTTGCTATTTCAATGTGGGGCATTCTCCCGCTGACTCAGTCCTAACATGGAGCTGTAGAGCACGATGTTGCTGTAGGTGTGGTCTTTCAGATAAAGTGTTAAATGGAGGTCCTGGCTTCATTAGAATTTAAGGCACTCAGAACCCCATAGGAGCAGACTCTTTCTCTGGGATGATCTCCTGTGAGTCCTGATATAAGAACCTGGATAATCTGATTTGAAAGAAAGTTTTATGAAAACAGGGCTTAACAGAATCAGCAAAGTACAGAATTCCTCAAGCAGCTGTACAGAACATAGTCAAGCCTTCACACCAAGCTGTAGCTCTTCAGGGCAGGAACTGTCTTGTTGTTATGCGTGTTAGTACAACGGGGCTTTGATCTACAATGGGCAGCATCTAGGCATTGACACAATACAGCTAATAACAATAATCTTTGATTTCTTTTTCACAGAACTTCTACCAGTGTGATTTTTATTTTATTTTTTAACCCAGGCTTTAGTTCCTAACAACTTCATTCTGCAGGATGTAGACTTACTAACCTTAACAAAACAGGACAACATAATTCCTGAAGTAGTTGTATGTCTTAATCTGTTACCCTAAATTCTTGATCCATAATAGAAATTGGCAAGCTGCTCAGCTAGTGTAAAACACCATTGTTCCATGCATTTCAACGGATCTGTGCTGATGTACTATGCTGTGCTAAGAATCTGACCCTGAATATCTCCAGCTTTTCTTTTCATTAACTGGATGGAGATGAGGTATGTTCAATACCAATAGCAGTAATCATCATTTGGGTCTGCAGAAGAAGTGGAGGAAACTATTACCAGGGGCGGCTCCAGACATTTCGCCGCCCCAAGCACGGCGGCATGCCGCGGGGGACGCTCCACCAAAGTCGCGGGACCAGCGGACCCTCCACAGGCACGTCTGTGGGAGGTCCACCGGAGCCCTGCCTGCCGCCCTCCCAACGACCACCAGAGCGCCCCCCACAGCATGCTGCCCCACGCATGCGCTTGGCATGCTGGGGCCTGGAGCCCGCCCTGACTACTACAGACTCAAAGAAAAAATAATCAGCTCAGAAAGACAAAACTCCAAGAAGACAGACATTTGGAAATTTGTTTATCATAATATATACCTGTTCATAAGCCGATTTTTTTTTAGTAAAAAAGGGAAGCACCAGAAAGGGGGGTTGGCTTATGAATGGGTATAGAGAAGGACAGGTGGGACACAGCCCCTCTCCCCAACAGAGGGAGCAAGGAGAGGCAGCACGGCCAGCAAAGACAGAAAGGAAGAGGCAGGGCCAGAGTCTCTCCGCCTCTGGCCACGCTGCTCTCTCCCCAGCCTCCGAAGTAGCTGCAGCTCTAGGGCTGGTAGGCTGTGCAGGCTCTGTGGCCGTGCCACCCGGCCCAGCCTTCTGGAACATGCTGCAGTCACGCCGCCCAGTCTGGCCCTCCCCAGATAAGGTGATGGGGAGAGTGTGGGGGTCCCAGGCTAGGGGTGTGGTCATGTGGGGGGTGGTCACAAGCTTACTCCCCTGACTCCCAGCTTCTCTCCCCCAAAAATTCCCCACCAGTTGCTGTCCCAGCCCATCAGGGTAAGCAGCTGGCACACCAGGACACTTTGTTTACTCTAAGTTTACCTCTGTGCCTGTGGACGCTCAAGGTAAACAAACCATCTCGGCCTGCCAGCAGCTTATCCTGATGGCCTGGGAGCCAAAGTTTGCTGACCTCTGAATTACAGGGTCAGCTTCTGAATGGGTTATAAACATTTTCCATTTTTACTTATCCACCTTGGAAGGTCGGCTTATAAATTAACTGGCTTATGATCGAGTATATATCAATTACATTACCCCAAAGTCAAGTGTACAAAGCAGAGGTGGGGGGTTGCGTGCACACACACACACACAGAGTCCCCTTTTAGTTTGCCCACTTCAGTGATTTATCTAAAGGGTGGGAAATGTTCACGCTTTAATGTGTCTTTAAGGAATAATGAAAAATATAGATTTACTCATTTACACTGACAAAGAGTAGTTCCTTAGGGCCAGACGCAAATAATATCTTCATATGGCTTCCAGACTGCACAAAGCCACAAAAAATAAAATAATAATAATAATTTCAGAGGGTTTGCAGAGCACTCTTCAGTGTTTATCAAGGTAAAGAAGTTCTTTACAGTGTAGCTAGATTGGTGCCAGTATATTAGAGACAAGATAAGTGAGGTAACATTTTTTATTGAACCAATTTCTGTTGGTGAGATACAAGCTTTCGAGCAACGCAGAGCTCTTCTTCAGGTCTAGGAAAGGTACTCAGAGTGCCACAGCTAAACACAAGGTGGTATGGAACAGATTGTTCAGCATAAGTAATTAACATACATTGTAAAAGACCATTCAAGTGAAGTGGTCAGTTAACACTTCTACAGTCACAGAACAAAAAAGGGGGGGTTAGTGGGTTACAGATTGTTATAGTAATCCATAAATCCAGTTTATTTTTTAAGACCATGATTTTTAGTGTCTTGCAAAGTTATGAATTTAAGCTTCCAGGTTAGTCTTTTGAAGATGTTGTGCAGGTTTTCTTTAAGGACAAGGATTGAGACGAGAGGTCAGATATGGAGTGATCATTTTGTGAAAAGTGTTTGCCCATGGATAATAAGGTGCTTTTGTCTTCTATCATTTATCTGTGTGAGTTCATTCAAGAGCAGAATGATTGTTTCATTTCACTCACAAAGTTGTTATTGGGGCATTTAGTGCATGGGATAAGGTACATCACGTATTGCGTTAGGTATGGTAGGACCCATAGATCTTGAAAGGTGTGTTATAGGGGTATTGATCATCGTAACGGTGGAGATATGTCTGCAGGTTTTGCATCTGTTCTTATGGCAGTGTCTGGTGCTGCTTTGAGTTGGTGGGTCCTGATCTGTGCAGAACTTGCTTCTGATGATGATCTTGTCAGTTCTGGGGGGGTTGTTTGAAGGCCAGAAGAGAGGTGGTTCAAGAAAGATTTTTTTCAGAATGTGTCCCTATTGAGTATGGGTTGTATCTGTTTAATGACACCTCATATGGGTTCTAGTCGCACACCCCTAGTTATCACCTACCACCACACTTTGGACCCCACTAACTCACTTTTGTCCTGTGACTGCAGAGGTGTTAATGGTCCATTTTCACCTTGAATGGTCTCTTACAATATCTGTTAACTACATAAGACAAATAATCTGTTCCACCTTGTTTCTAATTGTGACAGTAAGAGTTCTGCGTGGCTCAAAAGCTTGTCTCTTTCACCCACAGAAGTCAGCCCAAAAAGCAATATTACTTCAGCCACCTACTCTCTCTAACATGGAGGATATTTCAACAATTGCTGAGACCATTTGTCTGAGAAGAATAATGTATGGTACTCATATTGTACTTTTTTAATGTCTTAGTTATTTTAATTGATTCAGATGAACACTCTAAACCCAAAAATACTAAAAACATATTTTTTAGTGTGCTCTGTGGTTAGGTCTGTTAACATACTCAGTAACTTTTTTTCCTTTCCTGTTTCTCTCCTGAAATTCAAATAATGATGAAATGATCAAAGAAGAAAGAGGATACCTACTGAAAAAATAGTTACACCTGGTTTTAACTAATTTGATTTTCAGGTTGCATTGCAGATTTCATGTTTTTAAATATTGGTCCTTCAGCTGCAGCCAACAAGATCCCCTCTGGAAATGACATAGTACATCTCTATGGAATATATTTCCTGCATTAAAAAACCTACAATATAAAAGTAACTCCATGATGTCTGCAGCATAGACTAATTACAAGGCATATATATTACTTATTATAATATCCTGCACTCCATTCTACACTTTTTATTCAGAGAAGAATCCCAACAATGTCAATAGGAGTTTTTTTCTAAAATGAGGAAAACAGAATCAGAATTCTATTTCAATATTTTTTCTTCTGTGTAAACATTTCTTAAAATGCTTTGTTATAAGTAGAGCACTAATTTCATTATTCATCTATCTTGTGCTACTAATGAACAATCTGTTATCTGAATCATACCTGCATATTCATATTTTTTCTGAAGTTTTTTAATATTCCTCCCCTGAATACTTCTGAGGGGGGTTTTAGTTATTTTAACTACAATACATGTCCTTTTTGTTTATAGGAATAAAGCCAGTTCAGGCAGGAAAACAGAATAACTGGACTTTCTTTATCTTAAACGTTCAAACATCTTCAGTGTGCTTGACATATTCAATAGCTACAAAAAAGAAAAAAGCCAAGGACATATCATTGGTAATAATAAGTTAACTCAAAAAGCATGCTAAAATATTAAATTTGGGGAATAAATTGTGCTTATTATATTACTTACCCTTGCAGTGAACTAGAAAATGAATGTGGTCATTCTAGACTAGTTAAATTGGAAATATATTTTATGCAGATGTGTCTAATGTAGTTTCCTGGCACAGACATAGTGCACAAAACGTATAAGTATACAAATATGGTTTTATATTACGGTACACTTCTAAATCTGATTTCCCTTTCTGCTTTTTGGTTTTCAATTTCAGGACATATTTATCCTCCTCTTTTAGTTATTTTAAAATCTCTTGTTTAAATCATTCCTTGCCCACAGATTTTGATCTTCCTGGAGTATAAACAAACTGTATTCCATTCAAACCTAAGAGCCATCCTTTATATTTAGCTTCCGATAATTATCTTGTTTCTACTTGCTGCTTAGTTCTATTTCTTCATAAAAACATGAATGCTAACTAACGGGCCTAATCCTGCTCCCATGAAAATGAATTGTGAAAGTCTCATTGCCTTCAGTGGTGCAGCATTAGGCAATTAGGCCTGATCCAAAGCACACCAAAGTAAATTGACATATTTCTAGTTATTTCAATGGTGCATCATTAGCGCTAATTGAGCTTCCATTGGTTAGGACAAGCGAGACAGTGTTAAGTCTGATTAATCTAAATACATAGGACGTTGTCATGACTAAGAAGGAAGCATTGCCAGTCACAGAGAACCATCTATAAATAAATACATTTTACATTCTGTTTCTTGCAGAACAGCTCCAGTCTTTAGAATTTAACTACTTCAAGCATGGGAGTGTTCTTTAGTTCATCAGTAGGCCAGATATTGTCTACCTGCAAACTGCAGGCAAATTTCATACTTTATGAAACTGGAGAAGAGAGAATTCATGACTTTAAAAGATGTCCTGGTCTATTTACTCTCATAGGGCATTAACATCCCATTTCTCCCAGACCTGAACTGCAAGGGATCTCCTGTGCATTTGAGTAAGATTTAGTTCCTTTAAAAACATTATGTATATAATTTTTAAGTCCCTTTCTGAATGTTCTCACTCCAGGATTGTTATTTCCTGAAATATTCACCCTTTTAACTCATGATGACCAGGCCCCACAGACCCTAGGCAGCTAGTGAAGAAACCTTTAACTTTTCCTTTTCATTACATTTTTGGTATCTCTCCTCATTTCTATTACTTTTCAGGTGTCATCGCATCATATATGTTTATTTACATATGAGAAATATTCCATACTGGTTAATAACAACATGCCCTGAAGACAGATTTGGATATCAAAGTCTGCACCTGAGGCTGACTCTCTCGCCTTTGGTGAGCTCTGACTTTTAAATATTGTGACATTATTTAGTTTAATTATGTTAATGGAAGAGAGTATCCTATGATCAATACAGGGATGCTTTGAATTTAATCATTGATCCCTTACTCATAAATATTCAGATTTTCAGCTTCCTAGTAGCACTGATTACAGGGGTGACTTTAGTATGGTCAAAACTGAATGAAGTCATTTCACCAGGTCTTAAAGCATAGTAAAACTGGTCAAGGGATTATAGTCATATCATATCATATGTCACTGCTTGTGCATGTTCAAAAGTTGAGGAAATGCTTAGAGTTAATGATAAAGTCACTTTCCTCCTAAGAAGTTCTGCCATGAAAATGCCCTTGTGCAACATGAAACTGTCCATGAGTAAATTCACTCTCTCTCAAACATTACAAAACAGTCATTAATGTCAATCACTAAGGGCCTGTGTCACAGAATGGCATTTTAAGGGAGGTGGGCTTAGCATGACCTCTGAGTGACTAACTGCATCTGATTTTAGGGGTATGCGCTCAGGGATCAGGTGGTAGACTGCAAATCACCTGTTCTTTAGATAAAAGGCTATCAAACAATTCACTTAAGGGAAGAACTTGATAGGAGATGAAGGGGATCTCCATGCCAGCCAGAGGGAAAGGCCTGGCTGGAGTCACCAGCAGAGAGAGAGGTTGGAGTAGAAGCCTTAAGAGGAATGGCTTAAGGAAATGCCAGGCAGCAGGACCTGGGTTTGGGAAAACAAACACTGAGCACCAGTAAGTGCTGGAGAAACTAGATTTGGAGACAAGTATCAGAGGGGTAGCCGTGTTAGTTGGAATCAACAAGAACAATGAGGGGTCCAGTGGCACCTTAAAGACTAACAGATTTACTGGGCATAAGCTTTCTTGGGTAGAAAAAACATTTCTTCAGATGCATCTGAAGAAGTGGGTTTTTTAACCACGAAAGTGCATTGTTCTAGATTTGCGGAAATACTACTTTTGATTTAAGAGACCATTTGAATTGTAATGTTTTAACATACCAGCCCCCAGGAAGAGGTTTTGCTCACAATCACTGGGTCCAGTTTTTGAGATGTGAAAACTGAGCTGATAGCAGTGCCTGATGATGGATTAGATTTGATTCTGTGCAACCCTTAGCCCTGGTCTACACTTGAGGGGGAGAGGCAGGGTAATCTCAGTTACACAACTTCAGCTACGTGAGTAACGTAGCTGAAGTTGACGTACATAGATCTACTTACTGCAGTGTCTTCACTGCAGTAAGTCAACTGCTGCCACTCCCCATCGACTCCGCCTGCGCCTCTTGCCATGGTGGAATATAGGAGAGTGCTCGGGGATCAATTTATCGTGTCTAGACTAGACGTGATCAATCGAACCCCGCTGGATCAATTGGCGGGTAGTATAGACATACCTTTAGACTAATGGACCTAAAAGACTTTAACTAGGCATTGGGCCTCATGGCTTCTTGTCCCATCTCTGCATAGAGAACAGCAGTAGTCTTTAGATAACTTTTGTTGTCACTCAGTCAGCTCTGAAACTTGGATGCTGGATATTTTTTCCTATCACTGTATTTCCTTTGATTGTTGGCATGCCTACAACCTGCCTCTCTCATACCACTGCTGTGTTTCTGTTATTCAACTTTAATATCCTCCCCATTTTGCTCTCACTCTTCTCTGTCTCCCATGCCTTCCTCTTTATAACCCCCTGCCCTGTTTGATGTGTCTTTATCCACATCCTTCTTACTCCCAAAATCCTTGCCTCCCCCCAAAATATTTCAGTTTTAAATAAAATATGACACAAGCCTGCTTATGCCTGACCATTTTGTTTTCTTCATCCCCTTCCGCCACCCTTCTATCTTTATTCTTTAGATTTGGCTCTTTGTTGCAAGGACTATTTGCTTATATGTAGAGTTCAGCTGGATGACAATTTTCCAGCAAAACAGAATTTAATTGAAAAATTATGACATGTGGAACCTGCAACATGTCACAAAAGCAATATGGATCTGATGAATTTTCATCGAATCTCAGGCAGGGTTCTGATAGAATCAACCCAAAACCAATTTCAAAATGATTAAATGTCTTGAGAATTGGAAATTACAAATTTTGGCCAGCCCTACTTATGTTTATATAGTGACTGAACCTAAATGGAGCCTTTGCACATTACAATAATTGTAAGTGGAGCTGGTCAAAATATATTGTCAACAATATCTGAAGAAAAAAAAGCCTTCTTATTAAATGAAAATGTCAGTAGAAAGCTTTTCTTTCTTTCTAAATGTTCTGGTTTTGTTACACACAAAGAAACCAAAACTTCATAGTTGAAAAAAGAAACAAAAGAAAACCGAAGGCAAAACAAAATATCACACACAAAATAGTTACCATATTCCAATCATCCCTAATAAATAAGAACAATTTATACCATTGAAAAGAGGAGATTCTCTACTTTTCAGTGAGGCCTACTTTTGAATAAAGGAACCATCAGAAACTCAAGCCAGAAAAACCGTTATGAGGGTGTGTGTGTGTGTAAAAATAATAAATAGCATACGCACCCTTATGCACACAGTTTTTCAAAAATAGGACCCAAACTTTTTTCATAGATAAATAGGCCAAAGGGACCATTGTGATCATCTGACCTCCTGCATAAAACAGATAACAGGACTTACCTGAATTCATTCCTGTTTGAACTAGAGCAGATCCTATAGAAAGACATCCAGTCTTGATTTTAAAATTTCCAGTGATGGAGAATCCACCACAATTCCTGGTAAGTTTCCCCAATGGTTAATTACCCATATGGTTAAAAATGTGGCTTATTTCCAGTCTAAAACTGTCCAGCTCAACTTCCAGCCATTGGATCTCATTATAGCTTTGTCTGATAAACCTAAAGAGCCTTCTATTATCAAATTTATTTCCCTGTGTAGGAACTTGCAGACTTTGATAAGTTACCCCTTAACCTTCTCTTAGACTGAGCCCACTGAGTCTATCAATTTAGTTTTTCACCATAAGGCACATCTTCCAGTCCTTTCATCATTCTTGTGGCTCTTCTCTGAGCCCTCTCCAATTTTTCAATATTTTTACTTTTTAGTTTTTTAGGCACCCAAGTCCATAATTAAATATGTAAGTAAGTGGCCTGATTTGCAAAAATATGGAGCTCTCAAAAGCCAGTGGGAACTGCTAGATGGTCAGTACCTTTGAAAACCAGTTGTGTAAATATGGTGTCTGAATATGAACAGAAGAACCTAACTTTATTTACCTGTTTTTGAAACCATGTTCTGTCTATATAATATGCACAATTAGTTGCATTAGATTTACATGGATGTAATTAAGATCAGAATCAGTGACAAAGTATTTTGCTTAAATAGAATGTTTTCTGACTTTTAATTTTTAATCTGATTAAGTTTTTAATATTTAATTCATAGATGCTTATCTCATCTATTTCACTGGTCTTGTTGTGTGCTTTTCAGTGTTTCTAATAAGGATATTAAAAACCCTTAATTACTTCTACAAAAGTAGAGGGTAATGGATATTAAGATGCTTGGTTGCTACCTCACATCCAGTTGTTATGAAATGACAGTCCAGCTTTAGCCCAGATGGTATTCTTTGTGCCTGTCTTGTTGTTTCTTCTGTCATTAACCAATATGTAAAGAGGCATAGGTAACTCTGAAGGTTGTTCAAAAGTATGAGTAAAGAGGCAAGTTATATTTTGTTACACGTACAATATAATTGCCATGGCATCAGATATAATTTTTCTAAATACTTCTCAACAAGCATGGACAGCTCCCAAACTTGTACTGAACATTTAATGGGAATGAAGATATTACTGAGCATTAACAGCCAATGTCACTGTAGGGTTCTATAAGACCAGGCTAAAAATGTGGGGCCAGATTCTTGAAAGCACTCAGCACCCACAAAAGGGACTGGATATTCAGAAGAGCTCAACTGCAGTGACTAAACAAAGTGTTCAGAATTTCAAAAATATTCAGCACCTAGCACCTCTCCTATTGTTCTCAGTGCAATTGTGACTGGGAGCTGCAGGCTGCTGAACACTTCTGAAAATCTGGCCCTAAATAGCTATTAAGATCATTTTTATGATTTATTTATTTTTAAACAACATACCAAAGAATACAATCCAAGGCCTAATTATAGAGAAATTACAATGAGTTTAGTCTGGGATTAATACAAGATGCAGAAAGGCACGTAGTCATCACAACATTTACACTCATATTGTAATTGCTTGTGTTGAATACATGTGTGAATTATTGTTAATGCACTAGAGCCAGTGGGCTGCACTGCAGTTCCTCTGCACAGCGTGATTGTGAATGTGCTGGGGTAGAAAGTATTGTGGCTGGACTGTGCTGTGTTCTGTTGATCCTTGGCTGGTGTAATAGCCCTAAAGGGCTATTACAAATCAGCATCATTTTGAGTAGCCTTCAGGATGTTCTAATCTACACTGAAAGCAGAACTAATCCCCAAGTTTCTCTGGAATTCAGTGACTGTAATGCAGATATAAAACCAGCAATCTTTCCCTTTAACCCTCAGGTTCTACACTTAAGATAAATTGATCTGTCTCAAGAATCAGAGCTCTGGAGTCCCTGTAGTAGCATGTCTTCACCTCATGGGCTCCCTCTCATCTCTCCGAGTATTTAATGGGGTCCTCACCTCTGGCACCCCCTACATGGCTCTACCTAGGACCTGCAATAACCTTTCTCAGCCTGCATCTTTTCCTGATTTCTCCTCTGGGTGTTCTGTGGCTTGACCCTCTGGCCAAGTCACGTATAAGTCTAAACTCCTTCTGGGGTAGCACAAACAAGTCCAAATGAAAGTCCAAACAAATATTCAAATTAATAACCCTTCCATCCCTCTTTGCCTAAAGGAGCACAGCAAATCATTCAAGATTTTACTGATCATAAAAACTTTGGATATTCTGGAAGGCTTGGGCCTTAAACCAGAGGCAACTAAGGTAGGCCTTTTCCCCACCTCAATTTGACTTCACAGTCACCTATTGCCCAGGGGCAAGAAGTGGAATGAGCCAGAAGGTCATGGCTCCCTTTTCACAGAAGGGAAAATATTAACAGGAGGGTGAGGAACCCAGCCAAAATTGTCCTACCTCCTTAAGCCCGATATCTACCTCAGCATCATGACCCACCAAGATCTGATCCTCCTCCTTCAAACAAGATCCAGTCACTAGGGAGATGCAGCATGATGTGGAGTTAACCAAAATACGATGTACTATGTGAGATGGAGTGACCTACGTCAATGGGTGACCTAGTGCATTCCTGTTTAGAAATGCTATGTCTCCACCATAACTCCCATTGTCAGGCCATTTTGGCCACCTCAAGACCTTCTGCACAAACTCTCATTTCTTCTGGTGGCCCCAGATGCCAGCCAAACTTCGGGCCTATATAGACTCTTGCAACCTGTGTGCATTTCAAGATTTTCTAAACAAAATCTCTTGGCTCCTAGATAACCCTAGAGACTCCAACCCAACCCTGGGCATCAATTACCTTGGACTTCATCATGGAACTCCCCAACTCTAATGGTCACGCTGTAGTCTTGAAGACTGTACATCAACTAAGATGGCACATTTTATCTCCATGACAGCCTGCCCTCTGTGAGGTGACAGCCCAGCTCTTAGTAGAAAATATCATCCATTTCTGTTCCGGGCCAAATCATCTCTGACTGGGACCCACAGCTTATTTCTCACTTTAGGTATGAGACGTTCTGGTTGCTAGATGTCCATGCGTACACTTCCACTGTATATCACCCTCAGACAGATGGACAGCCAAAAAGAGTAAACCAAGTACTAGAACAATATTTATGCGTTCATCAGTTATCAGTAGAATAAATGGTCCACCCTCTTGCCTTTTTCTAACTTTTCGTACAATAATGCTGCCCCCACAGGACAGAGTCCCTTTTTCACTAATTATGGGTTTCATCCCTTCTTCCACCAGACGTTACCAACAGATTCACTGAACCCGATGGATGGTAACTGGGTCCAACAGAAAGACCACATCCAGGAGCAACTAAAGGACCACCTGGAGGATGTGAAAAAGGCCTATAAGCAGTATGCTGACCGACTAGAGGAATGCCCATTTTTTTTAGTAGGCCAAAAGATCTGGCTTACTGCAAGACACTTCCATACAAATAAATCTTCCCACAAGTTGGACCTGTTCCTCAGCTCTTCTAGATCTGTCAGCAGATCAGCCCCTTTGTCTTCATACTGCAACTTCCTCAGTCCCCCCAAACTACACTGCTGCTTCATGCTTCACTTTTGAAGCTTTACACAGAGGATCCATTCCTCGACTGGTCCCAACAGCAGCTGCCACCAGTCAAGATTCAGGGACATCAGGATTACATAGTGCACACTATTCTTGATTCCAAACCACAATGAGGCTGACTCTACTACCTCATAGAATTGGAGGGCAACAGCCCCAAAGAACTCTCCTAGGAACCTGCTGCCTAGTAAAAAAGTCTTCACGGGGAACATCCTGACAAGCCAGGCCTGGCACCACACTAGAGGACAGCATGCATGAGGGACGGGGAGGCGTAAGGATCCACAGGACTAGAATGTTGTCAGTGAGGAACTAGATGAAACAGCATCCTGCAATTACTGGAGGATTAGGCACCACAGGAAGTACTGCCTGAACAGCCCAGAACAACAGAACCCTGCAGCTGCCTGAATGGCCCACACCAACCATTTAAACCAGAAAGTTGTTCCAGGGAGCTGATGGAGCAACAATTCACAATTCAGACTCTGACTTGCTACAGATCTCATCTTTTGCCCTGTCTTGACCCTGGCCTATCCTTAGTACCTATCTCCTGACTTGATTTGGTATCTAGTCTCCACTTCTGTCTTTGACCTCCAGCTCAGCAAACACTACTGGCCCAGCTGCCTTTGCCCCAGCCGTTGCAATTGGAGTATACATTCTGGGCAGAATCAGGGTCTTAGGGTAAGAGAGGGGACACTAAATTGAGCAGTGGTGCTTGAAGGGAGGTCTTTGACATGAGGAGAACTTCTCTCCCTGATAGAGAGTCTAAAGCTTAAATCCACACAAGGAGGTTACCCCACTTCTAACTCAAAGGTGGGAGTTCAGGATTGGGATGTTAGTTGAACAAACTCAATAGGGGTGATAAGAGGAAGTAAGGATGATGTAAAGATTCCTGAATAAATTACTCAAATTTCAATGCCTTATTTGACCTTCTGCTTCATGAGCCACTATGGGCAAGGAGGGAAGGAGAAATCTCTGCTTCGATGCCTACAAAAAACTCAACAGTGGTTAGGCAGCTGTTGTGCTGGGACTATTTCTTCTCATACTAATCAGTATCATCTGACTGTTTTCTTATCCTCCACAACGCACCCCGTTGTATCTCATCTTAGACTGTAAACTCTTCAGGGCCAGGATCTGCTTTGTCATATGTTTTTACAGTGCTTAGCACAATGGAGCCTGGCCCTCCAGACACCCGCTGTACAAACAATAATAAATCTAAAGAATCAGCAGAGCAACTCATGGGTTGTCTCCTGGATGAAGTATTTCATATGACCTCTGGCAGGCATAGGACTAATTTTCATTTCTGTTTAATAAAAGTTGTTTGTATATAAATGAAAATTCAAAGCATTTATCCTGTGGATATTTTTTACTGTGTATAAGATTTACTTTTTTTAAACCTCATGTTTCTTACAGATATATATTCACCTCATAGCTTTCTGATGAACTTAACAATAAGCCTTCCCCTTTTTATTTTCCATTGCCTTGTACATGTTTAGAATTCCAAGAAACTGCACTAGAGGAGGTAGATAACACAACTACAATAACTGCCCTTGAAATACACTGACTAGTGTATCATTCTAAAGCATTCAGGGATATAACACTTAGAACTGAGTTTTACATCCAAGCATCATCAGGATGAATTTGATAGCAGTGGAATATCATTGATTCCAACTGAGCTATATTGACTCACACCAAATGAAGATCTGGCCTACCTTTTATTTTATTTTGTTTTTCCTCTGAAACAGTAAAGCCACCAAAATTCATTTGTTATAATCAGCTTTTGAGGTGTGTTAAAAGTCTGCTGTGACAATGGGAAACACCAAGAACATAGAAAATATTAGTGGGTCCCAGCAGGTTTGTACTGCTGTTATAATGTCTGGACCTTCTTGTTATCAGAATAAATGCTAATTTGTCAAATGACACTTTTGAAGATCCAGTTTTGTAATTTACAGTTCTGAAAGAATCACTATTGCTAGCAGTTTGCATTCTGTATTGCTTCTCTAGGCCAAGCTCATTGCACTCAGGAAAGGCTCCTTGCATTCTTCCCTTCCCCCACCCCACACAAGCTCCCTGTATGCCACTCTCCCATCCCCCTCTATTTCAGGGACTCTATTCATCCTTCCCCATCCTCTCCCTCAGGCCAGGTTCCCTCATTCTTCCCACATGCTAGAGAATATCTGTGTTTGCCAATTACCTTTTTCCCTTGCCCAATTCCTCCCTTCCTCCCCACTCCCCACATACCATAATCGTCCATTCTCTTTCCTGCCAAGGCAGTCTGTGTGCCCCATCATTTCACGCTTCCCCTTCAACTCCCATACCATTCTTATTTCCTATCTTCCAGTCAGGAAGATAAGTCGTTCAGGGTGTCAACATTTTATACTAGGTTGAGATGGGGGGTGTTGCTATACTGTAAGGTGTTAATGGCTGCCATCAACCAGTTCTTTGATTGACAGACACAATTACAGAGGTGGCTGGAGCTGCTGGCTCTGCTAGCCAGATGTCAGGGGCTCTGTGTGTCCCCCATTTTCCCCCCTTTCAGTATTCTGATTTCAGTCCCTGAAATTGTAGAACTGATCAGATATGGTATTAACACGTTATCACATGACAAAAATGTCAGAGTTGAGCGTAGGGCCTCACTTTGCTCAGCCAATTAGTATACGTAATAAAACTGAGGATTAAAAAAAGCTGTATTTACATAACATTTACTATCACTCTGTCTCAAATTGTGGGGAGAAACGCTGTTCATTCATCTCAAATCACTTCTACCCCGATATAACGCTGTCTTCGGGAGCCAAAAAATCTTACCGTGTTATAGGTGAAACTGCTTTATATTGAACTTGCTTTGATCCACCAGAGAGCGCAGCCTGCCCCGCCCCCCCCCGGAGCACTGCTTTACTGCATTATATCCTAATTTGTGTTATTTCGGGTCGTGTTATATCAGGGTAGAAGTGTAGATGCCGGAATTAAAGATTGCAACATAAATCAACAAAAGTCAGTGTAATCCAACAATCTAATCCTGCTTCCACCAAAGTCAATGGCACAACTATCAATTTCAAGAGAAGCGAAGCAGGGACAGGGCCTTGCTTTTGTCTGTACACAGGTGGTGGTTCCTTGTTTTGTATTGATGAATTTCATTTAAAAGAAAGGTGTGGGGGAGCAGGCTATATGGAATGTTATTGTCTCTAGAGTGATATAATCTCTCATGTACAGAAACTGTTGACCTGATCCTCTAATTAGATATATTAGTGGGGACCCGTGCTCATGTAGAGCCTCAATAAAGTTAGGATTGAGCCTTAAATATTTATGGGAAACTACAGTTAATTTCATTAAGTCTGTAGGAAATGTTCAGACTGGGTAAATCGATATCTGAGCCTTGTTATTAAATCAGTATATATACCTGATATACTGGGATGGTTTTGATCTAAGGAAGCAGTTTATTTTCTGATACTGTAACATAGTTACTGGGTTGGCTGAGTGAGTTATACCAGGAAACACTCACTCACTCAGTCAACATGGCAACAGTATACACTATATGATAGACCAGACCAGCTTGGTTTTGTTATGTTCTATCATGGATCTGGAAGTGAGGCATGTGTTTGGAGGCTGAGAACATCTAGGCTTGGCAGTTCATAATCCTGGCACTTCAGGGCTTGCTGCATCAGTTATGAGTGTAAAAAACTTGCTTGAGCCCCTGCACCTAAATGCTTGAGCCCTGGCATCTCTTTCACTACAAATTAAGCACTGGGAAAAAAACCTTTGAAGACTAATGGAGAGAGGAAATCACTACATATTCCATATCTTGTCTGCTTTAAAATTATTTCTAGTATCGAAAGGTCTTAGTCATTATCATAAAACAATAACATGCAACATTTTATTTTCTTTTGTTTCTTTCTTTTGTTGCAGAAATGCAATAAAGCACCTGGAAAATTTTAACAAATGTCCCAAACGTGTGGCTTTTTTACAGTCTTATAACTCAAAACTGCTGAAGCTATTATGTTGAAATTTTGGTTTAAAAATCTCTCTTCTCAGGCTTACTTCTTGTAAACTAAGTTTCAGCACAAAGTGAATTCCTAATGCCTCTTAAGAGACACCCCAAAATTGATCTTTAAATAGAAATGATTACATAACTTTCTTATTTTATGGTAAAAGCAGTAGATTTCCCTTTGCAATGAACAAAACAATAAAAGAAAGGAAAGTACTGGAATAATGTCATAGCATTAAAATGAAATGATTTATAAGAATCACTTCATTTACTCTTTCTCAAGCAGCTGCACAGAGACTTTTTTTGCTCTCTGCAGTAAATATGAGTTTTTAATGTGCTTTTAAAAACATTCTGTAATTATGTGACTATTTTGGGGAACAGGGAGGAATAGTGTTTGGGAAGGGAACTGAGAAGTCCTACCTTCTGTCACTACTCCACCACTGATTTATTCTGTATCCTTGGGTAAATCACTTGGAAGGTTTAATTCGGCTCCTATTCAGGTAAATGCAAACATTTCCATTGACTTCATGTGGGAGTTGGATTGGACTCTTCAGGACCAATTGCAGTCAATAGAGCTATGCCAGGTTACATTGGCTGGGGATCTGTCTCTAATTGCCTTGTCCCTTAGTCTATCAGAAAGCAAAAGACTTTTTCAAGCATAAGCTAGGTTTGCTAAGTGACAACAATGTACTTATCCAGCACATCATTTACAAACCTCAAATGCTTAAAATCAAGGAAATGAAAAATTAAGGATGTCAAAACCCCCCCAGTGTTCATATATGACCCGAACCAGTTCCTGTTACAGTCAACATAAGTCTTTTCATTTACTTTACTTGGAGCTGGATTGGGTACATAATAAACAAACACATTGCCCCCGATTCACCTCTTCTCTGTGTAAAATGGCCAAATGACCCCGCCTGTATAAAGGGGGCTTCCTAGTAGCATAGGGATAGTGAGCAGCGCTACACCATTTCCTTCTCACAGATCCTGGTACGGGTCAGGAAAAGTAACCAGAGTGCACTTTGCTGTAGTTATTCTATGCCAGCAGATCACTCTATAGGTGACTGAGAGCTGCAGCTGTAATTTACAGTGGCTTTGATGCTGGCCCTGGGATTGGGGAATGTAAAAGTGACTTAAAGCCACCTTTACCCTCTCCCATTTAGTTCTAGCCTTCATACAACATGGCCAGACCACAGAACCTGAAGCAGAAGATAGTCTACTACTTATTTATACCTAGGTTCTTTAATACAAGAGGTAAGAATGTTCTATTCCTCCATACAAACCATGGAATTTATGCACCCTGTAACTTTGTAAGAATTTTTTTAATAATTTGAGTATGTGTGTGATTGCATAGTAAAAGACTGTAGCATACGGTGCATGCAGCTCATTATTTCCTGTGTTTTGAATGCTTAAAAAGGCAACTAACATTCTCATATCATTTTCTTTTTTACCTAAGCTTGGCCATAGTAAGTCAGAACAGTGGTCCATCTAGCCTAGTACCCTGTCTTGTGACAGTGGCCAGTGACAGATGATTCAGAGGGAATGAACAGAACAGGGTAATTATCGAGTGCTTCATCCCCTGTTATCCAGTCCCACCTTCTGGAGGTTTAGAGGCACCCCGAGCATAGGGTTGCATCGCTGACCATCTTGGCTAACAGCCATTGATGGACCTATGATCCATGAACTTACCTAATTTTATCTTTTTGAACCCAGTTATACTTTTGGCCTTCACAACATCCCCTGGCAATGAGTTCCATAGGTTGATTATGTGTTGTGGGAGAAGTACTTACTTTTGTTTGTTGCTTATTAATTTCATTGGGTGAACTCTATCATATCCTCCCTTAGTCATCTCTTTTCTAAGATGAACAGTTCCAGTCTTTTTAATCTCTCCTCATATGAAAACTGTTCCAAACCCCTAATCATTTTCATTGCCTTTTTCTGCATCTTTTCCAATTCTAATGTATCTTTTTTGAGATGGGGCGACCAGAACTGCAAGCAGTATTCCAAGTGTGGGCATACCACAAATTTATATACTGTCATTATGTTATTTTCTGTCATTTCATCTATCCCTCTCCTAATGGCTCCTAACATTCTGTTAGCTTTTTTCACTGCAGCTGCGCACTGAACAGATGTTTTCAGAGAACCATCCATGATGACTCCAGGATCTTTCTTGAGTGGTAACAGCAGTGCTTAGTTAGTGCCAGGGCTTACCAGGCTGATCCTTGGCACCTCTAGGTTTGGCAATTCAGCCAGTTATGAAAGTAAAAAAATTACTTCAGCCCTGGCACCTAATTGCTTGACCCTCAGCACCTTTCGTTACAAATTAAGCACTGGGTAACAACTAACATCAGTTTGTATGTATAGTTAGGATGTTTTCCGATATACGTTATTTTAACGTATCAACTTTCAATTTTGTCTGCCATTTTGTTGCTCAGTTTTACCCAGTTTACTTAGTTCCCTTGTAACTCTTTACAGTCAGATTTAGACTTAACTGTCTTGAGTAATTTTGTATCATCTGCAAATTTTGCCACCTCACTTTCACCACCTTTTCCAGATCATTTGTGAATATGTTGAAAAGCACAGGTCCCAGTACAGATCCTTGGGGGAACCCACTATTTACCTCTCTCCATTGTGAAATATGACCATTTACGCTATCTTTTCTTTCCTACCGTTTTAACCAGTTACTGATCTATGAGGACTTTCCCTTCTATCCCATGACTCCTTTCTTTGCCTAAGACCCTTTAATGAGGAACCCTGTCATAGGCTTTCTGAAAATCCAGCTACACTATGTGGACTGGATCACCCTTGTCCACATGCTTCTTGACATCCTCAAAGAATTGTAATAGATGGGTGAGGCATGATTTCCCTTTACAAACGCCATGTTGATTCTTCCCCAATATATTGTGTATTTCTAGGTGTCTGAGAATTCTGTTCTTTAATATAATTTGAACCAATTTGCCTGATACTGAAGTTAGGCTTACTGGCCTGTAATTGCCAGAATCTCCTCTAGGGTCTTTTTTTTTTTAATTGGTGTTACCTTAGCTATCTTCCAGTCATCTAGTACAGAGGCTGATTTAAGCAATAGGTTATATATTACAGTTAGTAGTTCAGCAATTTCATATATTAGTTTCTGCAAAACTGTTGGGTGAACACCCTCTGGTCTTAGTGACTTATTACTGTTTAATTTATGTATTTTTTCCCACACCTCCTCTACCGGACACCTCAATCTCAGACGGTTCCTAAAAAGAATGACTTGGGTGTGAGGATAACCCCCATATCCTCTTCAGTGAAGACAGATGCAAAGAATTAATTTAGCTACTCCACAATGACCTGGTCTTCCCTGAGTGCTCCTTCAGTACCTCAATTGTCCAACAGTCCCACTGGACCCCACTGTTTGGTAGGATTCCTGTTTCTGTTGTACTTAAAAAAACATTGCGTTTAGTTTTTGTGTCATTAGCTAGAAGCTTGTCAAAGTCATTCTTGGCTTGATTTATTATATTTTTCACTTGACTTTCTACACTTGAATTTCCTAGATCAAGATTATAAATGTAGGGCATGGTGCAGTTTGCGCACCCCTCCCTGTGTACTTCAGAGTTCCATGAGAAATTGACTCTGCACCAGTTACATAAGTTGGCCTTAATGTTACAAAATGTGAGCAAAAGTTCTTATTTAATGCTTACTGTGGCAAACCTCCATAGACAACAAAGATTAAGGAAGAAAGATTGAAGCGTTTGACCCATTTCTAAATATTATTTCATATATATATATGAAATAATCATTTTTCTTTAAAAATAGTTATTGTATTCAGCACTTCCTTGATTTCTTTAAATTCAAAATAGGAAGATGTGATTAAAAAGGAATACCCATATGCAAGCAGGACCAATTCACACCATTAAATATTAGCTTCATTCATGCAGACTGTAGTTTATGGATGGCACAAAGTTCTTGAGTGAAAATAATCTATGGTGGAAGTATCCATAGGAGAATCTTTAAAAATGCATCTAGTCCAAATAATGTACACCTGTCAAAAAACAGATCAAATAAACTTTTATCAGTCATCGACAAAAATAGTTCATCATAACTCAAATTACGTATACATACAGACTTTTTTTTTCTCTCTTAAGCAAAAACTCAAGAAATGTGACCCTCGTTGGAGGGTCTATATCAGATGAATGCTACTAAACTAGTTCTATAGAAAGAGTGTGAAGTATTCTTTGTAAGGTGAGACAACATGCATTGTGATGTAGTGAAAACTGTGTATACGCAACTAATCAGCCTTTCTTTCCAATGAACATTGATGTAGAGTGGTCTGGCATGATCATATCACAGCTAATGTTTTCCTTTTTTTAACCAAACTACTTAATCCCTGGTGTTTTCTGATTACCTTCATAGACTCTATTTAATATTCATGAGGTCACATGGCAGAAGAACAAATATTTAATGAAGGAAATGTCAGAAACAGAAACAGGCCAGAGATTTTTTTAAAAAAAAACTGTATTACCAAACCTTTACATAAATACAAAAGAAAAAAGTCATAATTTTCACCTAGTGTTCTCATTTTCCCTGTTTATTTAAACAATAGAGGCAGTTCAGTGCTGTGAGATTCAGGGTTGAAGCACACTGGATTCAGTAGAATCATAGATGCTAGTCCTGTATGGTTGTTTCAGTATTTTATCCTTCCAAGGTATATCATTTGAGAGTATTACTAGTGTATAGCCTAAAGAATTCTTGGTACTTTACAGATAAAATAGACTCTTTGTCTAGTGGTAACAATAGCAAAAAATCTCACATTTTGTTTCACAAAGATGTTTTATTATTACATATCAACATAAATAATATTCATCACCCAGTACAAGTTCAAATCGTATGAGTGACAATGTACCAACATTGTTTCTTGTTTTGGATATCGCAATAATGGAAACTTTTTGGATGGATATATAATGTGTCGCAGAGTCCACTGGCAGATAGGAATAGATTCTAAGGTCCCTTTGTTAGAGTTAAGGTCTGAAAGTAAGAATTCCTGAAAAACTCTGAAGACTGTCTTATATTTATTTTACAGAGCAAAGCAATGTATTTTCAATAGCTATACCACAGATGGGATACCGTCTGTTAGCATATGGCATTGACTCTTGAAGGAATGTGTTGGCTAATATATGTAGTTTTGGCCATTTAAATAAAACAATTTTTAAAAAAAGAGGATCCCGGGTTATACAATAGCTCACTAAGTGCCTTGAATCCTATACTGTAACTTCAAGGGGTTCCATTCAGGCAGAACAATCCACCTGCATGGATCACAATGCAGGATCAGGGACTAAAGGAGTAGAAGTTCCAGAAGGTGGTTCAAACATAGCACCCGTAGACTATATTTGGAAAAGAATGGCTTTTACTTACACCAATACTGGAATCTGAATTTGTTCAGATTTCTTGGGTGGGGTGGAGGTGGGGAAGGTGTGGGAAAAGTGCGTGTGTGTGTAAGTTTAGTTCATTTTTTGTACAGAAAAGTATATTTGTGAACTGGGATAACTACTTCAGTGGCATAGCTATAATACTGTAAAGTGCTCTAAAACAATAATATACAAGGCAACATTGATTGGTGATGACTGCTATATCAGGGCATAGTCTAGTTAAGACATGTCCGTTTTGTTATTAACATAGGCCAACTTACACTCTGTTTCACATGTGTTTCCATTTGTTAGTCTGATTCTCTGGTTCATTTCACTAGTTTATGTGGGTGTGACTCCACTGAAGTCAGACCTGCATAAACTCAGTGGCATTACACCAGCACAAAAATGGTGTAATGGAGCTAGGAATCAGACGTACAGGCAATGGGTTTTCACCTGTGCAACTGAGAGTAGACTCTAGCCCAGGGATCGGCAACCTTTGGCACGCAGCCCGCCAGGGTAAGCACCCTGGCAGGTTGGGCCAGTTTGTTTACCTGTGCGTCAGCAGACTTGGCCGATCGCAGCTCCCACTGGCCGTGGTTTGCCGCTCCAGGCCAATGGGGGCTGTGGGAAGTGGTGCAGGCCAAGGGATGTGCTGGCTGCCACTTCCCGCAGCCCCCGTTGGCCTGGAGCGGCGAACCACGGTCAGTGGGAGCTGCGATCGGCCGAACCTGCTGACGCAGCAGATAAACAAAGTGGTCCGGCCCACCGGGGTGCTTACCCTGGCGGGCCGCGTGCCAGAGGTTGCCGATCCCTGATCTAGCCCCTACATTTTACACATCCTTTCTTTTTAGAAGTATGCAGACTGAGTAAATGTGAAAGAGTATGGATATAGACTGTATGTATTTCTACATGCCATGACCCGGAAAAGGGCATGTTCTCTAGGAAGAAGGGAATTTCATGGAACAATGGTGCATGCTCAGTAAATAAGATCCGTGTTCATTTTCAGTGCTGGTTTCTGGCAAGAAAAGTACTATACAATGTCAGAATAACCAACACCTATGGGGCGTTGTATGAGAAAATTGCATTAAATAAAAGGGTTGGTGGTTTAGTTAAGCCTCTATTTTCCAAAGCAGGTAAGCTGCTTTTTTTCTGAAGACAGGAAATATAAATTATTTAGCTTGTGATTTCATAAGTTTTTAATGGCTGGGTTTTTTAAAGAAAGCTTATAGTGGTATATCATCCTTTCAATTGCACTTAGCAACTTGACTGTGCCTTAATAAAGCTTTTTGCAGCTTAATTTTCCATTAGCTTCTGGGCAATGGATCTGAACTTCTGATTTGAGTATTTTAGAACTTTTTCTTGTCAGATCTCTTTTGGACTTAAAAGAAGCTTTAGGCTTTGTTTACGTTAGCACTTTTGCCTGTAAATCTTTTGTCGGTCAGGGGTGTGAAAAAAAGACATATGTTTCACCAACAAAAGCACTGGTGTGGGCAGTGCTATGTCGGCGGGAAAGCATCTCCCACCAGCACAGAGCAGCTACACAGGAGACCTTACAGCGGCACAGCTGCAGCCGTATATTTGTGCCACGGTAAGGTCCATGGTGTAGACATAGCCTTTGATTGATGAACTGACTTAAGACATATTGACACTACCATCTTGTGATGTGTGATTACAGCTCATGTAGACATAGCCAAGCTAGATTTAACTTAGCCATTTGGGGTACCAGAGCAGAGAAGCTACAGCAGTATCTTGCTGAATCAAGACTTCAGTCACACGTATGATTCTCCTTTTATTATGTCCTGCTGTATGTATTTGTTTCTTTTGTTAATGTCCCTAAAAAACTGGTTGTTGTTTTTGGTACCATGTCATCTCTACAGCTTTCATTTAAAATAACCATACAGCAATTTTAAATATCAGATGAACTATATAAAAACAATAAATCATTCCTAACAGCCATTCTTCAATAATTCAGATCTGACCTAATATAAAGCCAGTTGAGAAAAGGGTAATTTTTGTAAAGGACCTGTGTTATTGCAGCTCATTATTTTTGCATATACAGCAAATACTAGGCAATGAAAATAAACCAAAGCACTATATACAATTAGTAATGCAGATGCTGAAGACAGTTTTATTCTCTGTTATTACTATTACTCTGCTTCATTTCTTATGTATAAAACAGACTAATGGTGTAAATACATATAATATTAATATCCTCTGTTAATAAAACCAATAGTTTGAAAGTGATGTTTAGATATGTTAGCTTACAAATGAGCATCAAATACAAATTCTGCTCTCATTTCAGACAGATGGGTAGTGCTGTGCTGCCAATATTCTACCAAGGGGCTTCCTCAAAGAAATGTGCCCTTTGGCCTGTGACAAAGCTAATGTGTATGTAACAAAAAGAGTGGAGCTAATGTTTTCCGAATGGAGGAGAGCGGGACTGAGAAATCTCTTTGTTTTCCTATTTAAACAAAAATAATCATAAACATAATCCCTGATTTGCAGCTTTTTAAAAGTGATGGCATGATAGAAGTCCCAAGCATCAAAGCAACACCAGCTGGCAAACAAGCTTGTAGTAAGCTGCACTCTGCAGGAAACATCTATATTTTTTTCCTGAAAAGTTATCCTAAATATTTTGATAGAACAACACAGTGCTCAGAAGTTTGCCTCTTTCCCATCCTGTCCCAACATACTTCCTATATTAGGGATGAAGAGGAGGAGGCAGCATTGTTGCCTGCTACACCACTATGGCCTGGTCTACACAACGCGTCTAAACCGATTTTAGCAGCGTTAAACTGATTTAACGCTGTACCCATCCACACTACGAGGCCCTTTATATCGATATAAAGGGCTCTTTATATCGGTTTCTGTACTCCTCCCCAACGAGAGGAGTGGCGCTAAAATTGGTATTACCATATCGGATTAGGGTTAGTGTGGCCGCAAATTGACGGTATTGGCCTCCGGGCGGTATCCCACAGTGCACCACTGTGACCACTCTGGACAGCAATCTCAGCTCGGATGCAGTGGCCAGGTAAACAGGAAAAGCCCTGCGAAATTTTGATTTTTATTTCCTGTTTGCCCAGCATGGAGCTCTGATCAGCACGGGTGGCAATGCAGTCCCAAATCCAAAAAGAGCTCCAGCATGGACCATATGGAAGATACTGAATCTGATCGCTGTATGGGGAAACAAATCTGTTCTATCAGAGCTCCATTACAGAAGATGAAATGCCAAAGCATTTGAAAAAAAAATCTACAGGCTACACAGTGCTGCGTGACAAGCATAACGGGAAGCCAGAGACTCAAACGAATGCTCATGGAGGGAGGGAGGGGGTACTGAGGACTCCAGCTATCCCACAGTCCACAGCAGTCTCTGAAAAGTATTTGCATTCTTGGCTGAGCTCCCAATTCCTGTAGGGTCAAACACATTGTCCGGCGTGGTTCAGGGAATAGCTCATCAATTTACTCCCTCCCCCCCACGTGAAAGAAAAGGGAAAGAAATCGTTTCTTGACTTTTTTCAGTGTCACCCTATGTCTACTGAATGCTGCTGGTAGACGCGATGCTGCAGCAGTGAAGACCAGTATCCGCTCCTCTCCCCTCTCCGGTGGCAGACGGTGCAGTAGGACTGGTAACCATCCTTCTTATCAACCTGTGAGTGCTCCTGGCTGGCTTCAGGTGAGGCTGGCTGGGGGCGCCTGGGTGAAAATAGGAATGACTCCTGGTCATTCCCAGTAGATGGTACAGAACGGCTGGTAACCATCTTCATCATAGCAACTGGGGGCTGAGCTTCAATGAGCCCCCTCTCTTTCATGTGAAAAGAAAAGATTCTGTACTGCCTGGACTATCATAGCAGTGGGATGCTGGGCTCCTCTCCCCCACACTGCTTAATGTCCTGCCTGGACTATCATAGCACTGGGAGGCTGCCTCCCCCTCATTTTATGTCACTAAAAACTCAGTAAAAGCAGCAAAGAATCCTGTGGCACCTTATAGACTAACAGACGTTTTGGAGCATGAGCTTTCGTGGGTGAATACCCACTTCCTCAGATGCATGTAATGGAAATATCCAGGGGCAGGTATATATATGTGTGCTAGCAAGCAAGCTAGAGATAACGAGGTCAGTTCAATCAGGGAGGATGAGGCCCTGTTCTAGCAGTTGAGGTGTGAAAACCAAGAGAGGAGAAACTGGTTCTGTAATTGGCAAGCCATTCACAGTCTTTGTTCAATCCTGAGCTGATGGTGTCAAATTTGCAGATGAACTGAAGCTCAGCAGTTTCTCTTTGAAGTCTGGTCCTGAAGTTTTTTTGCTGCAGGATGGCCACCTTAAGGTCTGCTATAGTGTGGCCAGGGAGGTTGAAGTGCTCTCCTACAGGTTTTTGTATATTGCCATTCCTAATGTCTGATTTGTGTCCATTTATCCTTTTCCGTAGAGACTGTCCAGTTTGGCCGATGTACATAGCAGAGGGGCATTGCTGGCATATGATGGCGTATATTACATGGGTGGATGTGCAGGTGAATGAACCAGTGATGGTGTGGCTGATCTGGTTAGGTCCTGTGATGGTGTCGCTGGTGTAGATATGTGGGCAGAGTTGGCACCGAGGTTTGTTGCATGGATTGGTTCCTGAGCTAGAGTTATTATGGTGTGGTGTGCAGTTACTGGTGAGAATATGTTTCAGGTTGGCAGGTTGTCTGTGGGCAAGGATTGGCCTGCCACCCAAGGCTTGTGAAAGTGTGGGATCATTGTCCAGGATGGGTTGTAGATCCTTGATGATGCGTTGGAGGGGTTTTAGCTGGGGGCTGTATGTGATGGCCAGTGGAGTCCTGTTGGTTTCTCTCTTGGGTTTGTCTTGCAGTAGGAGGCTTCTGGGTACACGTCTGGCTCTGTTGATCTGTTTCCTTATTTCCTCATGTGGGTATTGTAGTTTTGAGAATGCTTGGTGGAGATTTTGTAGGTGTTGGTCTCTGTCTGAGGGGTCAGAGCAGATGCGGTTGTACCTCAGTGCTTGGCTGTAGACAATGGATCGTGTGATGTGCCCGGGATGGAAGCTGGAGGCATGAAGGTAGGCATAGCGGTCGGTGGGTTTTCGATATAGGGTGGTGTTAATGTGACCATCACTTATTTGCACCGTGGTGTCAAGAAAGTGGACCTCCCGTGTAGATTGGTCCAGGCTGAGGTTGATGGTGGGGTGGAAGCTGTTGAAATCACGGTGGAATTTTTCCAGAGTCTCCTTCCCATGGGTCCAGATGATGAAGATGTCATCAATGTAGCGTAGGTAGAGAAGGGGTGTGAGTGGACGAGAGCTGAGGAAGTGTTGTTCCAGGTTGGCCATGAAGATATTGGCATATTGTGGGGCCATGCGGGTGCCCATAGCAGTGCCACTGATCTGGAGATATAGATTGTCATCAAATTTGAAATAGTTGTGTGTAAGTATAAAGGCACAGAGCTCAGCAGCCAGTTGTGCTGTGGCATCATCAGGGATAGTGTTCCTGACAGCTTGTATTCCATCTGTGTGTGGGATGTTTGTGTAGAGAGCCTCTACATCCATGGTGGCTAGGATGGTGTTTTCTGGGAGGTCACCAATGCATTGTAGTTTCCTCAGGAAATCAGTGGTGTCACGGAGATAGCTGGGAGTGCTGGTGGCATAGGGTCTGAGTAGAGAGTCCATATATCCAGACAGTCCTTCAGTAAGAGTGCCAATGCCCGAGATGATGGGGCGTCCAGGATTGCCGGGTTTGTGGATCTTGGGTAGTAGATAGAATAACCCTGGTCGGGGCTCTAGGGGTATGTTGATTTCTTCTGGTGTTAGTGTAGGGAGTGTCCTGAGTAGATGCTGTAGTTTCTTAGTGTATTCCTCAGTGGGATCTGAGGGAAGTAGCCTGTAGAATTTGGTATTGGAGAGTTGTCTGGCTGCCTCCTTTTGATAGTCAGACCTGTTCATGATGACAACGGCACCTCCTTTATCAGCCTTTATCAGGAGGTGCCGTTGTCATCATGAACAGGTCTGACTATCAAAAGGAGGCAGCCAGACAACTCTCCAATACCAAATTCTACAGGCCACTTCCCTCAGATCCCACTGACGAATACACTAAGAAACTACAGCATCTACTCAGGACACTCCCTACACTAACACCAGAAGAAATCAACATACCCCTAGAGCCCCGACCAGGGTTATTCTATCTACTACCCAAGATCCACAAACCCGGCAATCCTGGACGCCCCATCATCTCGGGCATTGGCACTCTTACTGAAGGACTGTCTGGATATATGGACTCTCTACTCAGACCCTATGCCACCAGCACTCCCAGCTATCTCCGTGACACCACTGATTTCCTGAGGAAACTACAATGCATTGGTGACCTCCCAGAAAACACCATCCTAGCCACCATGGATGTAGAGGCTCTCTACACAAACATCCCACACACAGATGGAATACAAGCTGTCAGGAACACTATCCCTGATGATGCCACAGCACAACTGGCTGCTGAGCTCTGTGCCTTTATACTTACACACAACTATTTCAAATTTGATGACAATCTATATCTCCAGATCAGTGGCACTGCTATGGGCACCCGCATGGTCCCACAATATGCCAATATCTTCATGGCCAACCTGGAACAATGCTTCCTCAGCTCTCGTCCACTCACACCCCTTCTCTACCTACGCTACATTGATGACATCTTCATCATCTGGACCCATGGGAAGGAGACTCTGGAAAAATTCCACCATGATTTCAACAGCTTCCACCCCACCATCAACCTCAGCCTGGACCAATCTACACGGGAGGTCCACTTTCTTGACACCACGGTGCAAATAAGTGATGGTCACATTAACACCACCCTATATCGAAAACCCACCGACCGCTATGCCTACCTTCATGCCTCCAGCTTCCATCCCGGGCACATCACACGATCCATTGTCTACAGCCAAGCACTGAGGTACAATCGCATCTGCTCTGACCCCTCAGACAGAGACCAACACCTACAAAATCTCCACCAAGCATTCTCAAAACTACAATACCCACACGAGGAAATAAGGAAACAGATCAACAGAGCCAGACGTGTACCCAGAAGCCTCCTACTGCAAGACAAACCCAAGAGAGAAACCAACAGGACTCCACTGGCCATCACATACAGCCCCCAGCTAAAACCCCTCCAACGCATCATCAAGGATCTACAACCCATCCTGGACAATGATCCCACACTTTCACAAGCCTTGGGTGGCAGGCCAATCCTTGCCCACAGACAACCTGCCAACCTGAAACATATTCTCACCAGTAACTGCACACCACACCATAATAACTCTAGCTCAGGAACCAATCCATGCAACAAACCTCGATGCCAACTCTGCCCACATATCTACACCAGCGACACCATCACAGGACCTAACCAGATCAGCCACACCATCACTGGTTCATTCACCTGCACATCCACCAATGTAATATACGCCATCATATGCCAGCAATGCCCCTCTGCTATGTACATCGGCCAAACTGGACAGTCTCTACGGAAAAGGATAAATGGACACAAATCAGACATTAGGAATGGCAATATACAAAAACCTGTAGGAGAGCACTTCAACCTCCCTGGCCACACTATAGCAGACGTTAAGGTGGCCATCCTGCAGCAAAAAAACTTCAGGACCAGACTTCAAAGAGAAACTGCTGAGCTTCAGTTCATCTGCAAATTTGACACCATCAGCTCAGGATTGAACAAAGACTGTGAATGGCTTGCCAATTACAGAACCAGTTTCTCCTCTCTTGGTTTTCACACCTCAACTGCTAGAACAGGGCCTCATCCTCCCTGATTGAACTGACCTCGTTATCTCTAGCTTGCTTGCTAGCACACATATATATACCTGCCCCTGGATATTTCCATTACATGCATCTGAGGAAGTGGATATTCACCCATGAAAGCTCATGCTCCAAAACGTCTGTTAGTCTATAAGGTGCCACAGGATTCTTTGCTGCTTTTACAGATCCAGACTAACACGGCTACCCTCTGATACTTAAAAACTCAGTGTTTCTTATTCCTGCATTCTTTATTACTTCATGACACAAATGGGGGGGACACTGCCACGGTAGCCCAGGAAGGTTGGGGGAGGAGGGAAGCAACGGGTGGGGTTGTTGCAGGGGCACCCCCCGTGAATGGCATGTAGCTCATCATTTCTGCGGGATCTGACACAGAGCAGCTGTACTCTCTGATACACTGCTTCTCTAGTACATTTGCCACATATTCTAGGCAGGACTGACTCTATTTTTAGAAACCATAAGGGAGGGATTGACTCGGGGAGTTATTCCCAGTTTTGCTTTTGCACCCCCGGCCGATCTCAGCCAGGGGCACCCATGATAGCAGCAGACAGCACAGAAGGACAGATAACCGTCATCTCATTGTCAAATTACACTGGCAGCAGACGGTACAGAACGACTGATAACCATCTCTGCTATCATGCAAAAGCAAATGAATGCTGCTGTGTAGCACTGGAGTATCGCTTCTGTCCGCGGCATCCAGTACACATACGGTGATTGTAAAAAAAAAAGCTGAATGGGCTCCATGGTTGCCGTGCTATGGCGTCTGCCAGGGCAATCCAGGGAAAAAGGGCACGAAATGATTGTCTGCCGTTGCTTTCCCGGAGGAAGGAATGACTGACGACATTTACCCAGAACCACCCGCGACAATGATTTTTGCCCCATCAGCCACTGGGCTCTCAACCCAGAATTCTAAGGGGCAGGGGAGACTGCGGGAACTATGGGATAGCTATGGAATAGCTACCCACAGTGCAACGCTCCGGAAATCGACGCTAGCCTTGGACCATGGACGCACACCGCTGAATTAATGTGCTTAGTGTGGCCGCGTGCACTCGACTTTATACAATCTGTTTTATAAAACCAGTTTATGTAAAATCGGAATAATGCCGTAGTGTAGACGTACCCTATGATGCTCATCCAAGACTCTCCTGTGTAAAGGGAATCCTCAGCAGGGGACAGGTAGATAGTTTCCACTTCCTTTTCCCCTTCTGAGTATTGCAAAGAATCTATCCCTATGTATTTATGGCATCCCTCACAAGAATTAATCACACATTTGACTCATTTAGCTCAGTAACCTATCTCTGACAATAGGCATTACCTGATTCTTCAGAGAAAGGTGCAAGAACTCAATAACCTAATAAAATAAGTACAGAATAACCTGACTATATTATGATTTTCCTTCCAACCCAATTATTGGTTGGCTTATGCAGAAAAGCATGAGAGTTTATTATCACATATATTACAAAAAATATCACAACCATGGATACCTATAATTACCTATAATGCTATTCCTTTGAATCCTACTAAGCAGTTGATCCTAATGATATACTGTGGTAATGAGTTCCATGTGTTAATTATGTGCAGTGTGAAAAAAAGTGCAAAATGCTTTGCTGAAAGGTACTGTACAAAGGAGAGATTATATTAAGAAATGCACATAGTGAACTCAGGTAGACAGAAAGAGGGGAAATGATGCTCATATATGGAATAGAGGAAATGAAAAGAGAGGCAAAATATAATAATGATAAAGAGCTCAATGACGGAGGACTCATTTTTCAGTTTTAGGTAGGAAAGATAAATTCTCATGTAAATATAATGTAGTGGCTATGTCATTATTACAGTACTACTAAAACATTGACATTCTGTGTAAAGTGTCATTTTTACTTTTATCAAATAAGGGCAATAAGTTTAAAAAATGCAATTCTTTCAAAGCTGTTGTACCTCAAATTAGGTTGTGGGTTTATCTGATAGAATCTGAAAAGCTGGTTTGTTCTAAGAACAATTCATGGTAGCAAATTGCAATAACGGCTTAAGAAGCTGATGATATCTGATCATTGACTTTACTACTCCATTAAGTATCCTATATTTGCCTTGATCATTAAAATATAGTTGTCTGAACTTTCTATAACTTTTAAAATGAGGGAAATGAAAGACAAAAAATTATTCAGATGATGAAATTTTCTTAATGAAATTTTAAAATAACCTTTCACATTTCATTTCTGCTCAGGGCTTCAACTAGCAAATTTTTTATAGAAAATTCTAAATCTGGGGTGATAAGAAAAATTATCTAGAAAAAATTACTTGCTGGAACAAATCCACATAATGCCACAGGAAAAACTGCAAGCTTGATTCTCTACTGCAGCTGAGGCTGTTGGGGAGCAGATCATGGTTCCCTGTTTCCCAGCCACCTGACTTCAGTGGGTGCCAACTTTAACGTATGCCACTAATGTAAGGTCCCTCAGGCATCTATACCAGTGAAGAACAGGGCATAGCACAGTAGAATTCTGCCTTTGACAACCTAGATTTCCTAGGTTGCTGGCTGAGGCAGCAACAGTCTGTCAGAACTACTAGGCAATGGAAGTGTTCCAAGCCAGGTTATGACCCTGAGCAGACTGAAAAGACTGCTTCCCTTAGGCACTTATATAGCTGCCTTGGGATCACCTGGGTGGGTCCTCACCTTGGATTGGCTGATCCCTGATTGAATGATTTGGGGCCTATGACAAGACCCACAGGTAATTGCCTCTGACTCATCACACTCTGGCTCAGGGATGACTCATAAGGCTTATGCAGGCTCAGGCTCAGAACTAACTCAACAAAGTCATCTCTCTCCACTAATTTCTCTTTCCCTGCCCTGTCCTTTCTCCCTCCCCCTTATGGGTGAGAGGAGAGGGTTCCACCTGTTGTGGATTATGGGAGACAGTAGACCTAAATCCGCCCATAGCTAAAAGCCCTCCCCTTACCTGCGGGGGGGAGAGGCCAGTGAACCCAAGCCACAATTGAATACTCGGGACACAAATGATAGAATAAGGATGTGAATGAAGGTCATACGGTGAAAACCAGGTACCTGGAAGGGGACACCAAGCTGAGAACCCTCAACAGCACCCATTGCTCCTCAAAGACATTCAATGAGTCAAAAAACCCAAAGAAACTCTGCTCAGAGATGTGACCAGACTAGGGGTCTGAAATAGGCTGGACTGTGGCAGAGTAGCTCCATCCAACTTCCTCCTCCTGGTGTGATGGAGGGCCATATGGACCAGTGCCAGGAGCAGGTTGATAAGGAGATCCCACGGCTTTGTGCAACCACAGATGGAGTGTGCAGGATCAAGAGGTACAGGGAAAAGTGCAGCCAGAACCTTATTGAAAGTTTCTGGAGGAGCCAGAAGAGAGACTGTAACCTAATGCACTCTACAAACATGTGCACCAGGGTCTTCCTCTCGCCCCAAAAGTGATAGGTGCCAGAAGAGTTTGTGAACTGCTCCAGGTAAATGCTCATGCTCACAGCACATGAAGGAACTACTAACTAATATCCCTCATGGGCTACGGGACCAGAATGGATTACAGACTGGTTTACCGGGGTTGCTTGCCTACTTAGGTGGCAATAGGTCCCGTCACTTGTTGATGGGACAGGACACAAGGGCAAGGAAGTGAATGGTGTGAAGCACAGATGTATGCAGATGTTGTCTGGGCACGGTGTGCAGGCAGACCAACTAGATGGCATTCAGCCGATTTCGATTGCATGTTGCGAGTGGCCAGAGAGGCTCATGTGGCAGGAGTCTGATGATGAGATCCAATGGGCAAGGGTGATAGATGGGTGGGAAGCACTCTCCTGCAGGGCCTGTTCAAGGAAAGCAAGAGAAGCAGGAGGTAAGACTGCCTTTAACTTCTAGAGCACACAATGGGGGACATATGGGGTGGACAGCCTGATGCACTGACTAAGTGCCATGGGGTCAGTCTAGTCCCTCTGATCATAATCTAGGAGGTCTCCAACTCTGGTGGTACCAGACAGGACCAATCTCCCACCACCTGCATACATAGATAAGGGTTGTGTAGCAGGAGTTCTGCCAGCAGGTCCTCCCCCTCGGTGGCTGCTATGGACTTAATCGTGAAGACTAGCTTCCAGGTCCTGAGGAGGTCCTGGTAGAAGACCAGGGGGGAGACCTCTCAGGTGAGGGTACAAGAATTGTCAGTTGTATCAGAGCCCTTGGAGGTGGCAGTGGAAGATGTGCACCAGCACACTCCATGCCAGACTACCTGTGCTTTAAAGGAATTGCTGCAAAGCCTGAAGGAGGAAAGCATGGACCCAGCTGCATGGAAGGATGGGAGAGAGGAGAGGGTACCTGTGCAGGAGGCACTGTCATCAATGTTGGAACTGGCTCAGAAGGAAGCAGAGCTGTCTCAGCTTGTTGCAAAGCAGCTAAGATGTTGGCAGATGCCATGTGGTGTGGGTGTTTGGGTAACACTGAGGAAGTGGGAGATGGGTCTTGCTGGACAGGTGTTTTGCAGTAAGTGTTGAGTTTCTGAGAATCTGGCAGATTGTTGCATTTTCCAGACAGTCTGGTAGGTTCACATCTCTGAGATATGTGCTGATAATTTCCATTTGCTCACTGTTACAGCATCAGGGTCGCAGCACCTTTAACCTCCAACTCTTCAGGGTCTACACAAGAAATGCACTCTCAGGTTGCAGGCCTTCAGCCATCACCTTCCTCTGAGCAGGGATCCTCCTTCTTGAGCAGAGGTTTAGGCTTGTAACCACCTTACACTTCACTGTTGATTCCCTCAGCCAGTCTGACTATAGTCCAGCCCCTGCATTTTGTTTCTCTCCAAGGGCTATGACCAGTGTATGACAGAAGTTACCAGTAACCAAATAGCTCTTTCAAAGAGAGTACATTTAGTTTAGGATAAAAACTTTACAGAGAAAAGATATAAAAGAGTCTAAATACATATTTAAGCTTACCAATGTCCCCCATCAGTCCTGTGGAGACCCTGGCAGGTTCCAGTCCTCTACACTCTTCTGAAGAATTTGTTTCTCCCTTGGACAAAAGGTTATGTCCATTTGTTGAATTATGAAGCCCTCTCCATCAGTTCAAGTTCAGCTTTTATACCCCAAAAGCCTTTGTTCTCAGGCCTCCTGAAACAGGTAAAACCAGTCACTGCCACTTTCCCCAGGGCTGTGCATAACCAGCTTTGGGATTTTGCATTAATCACTCCCTAGTGATTCCAGGTTCCACAGAAAACTCACTCAATGAGCCAGGAACGCACAAGTATTTATAGCACTTATTGATACAAAGGTCCATGAACATTCTATGCAGGGGTGAAAGTAACGTACATTCCTTATCGCAAGCAATCCGCCTCTCCTACACACTTAACTTCATGGATCCCTTTGCATGACTTTGATGTACAAATTAAAGCTACTACTACCAATCCTATCTCTAATAAAACTTTAATATTGGAATAAAAACCTGTAAAGTGAAAACTCACTCTGTCACGTTTCTCTCCTCTCTCCTCCTCCGGCCACGCTGTGGAAGGCAGCTAGGCTCGGCGCTTCACCCCCACCTTGCATTCCAGCTTGCAGGGGGAGGAGGGGACTGGCTGACGGAGAAGCCTCGGGGGCGCTTGCATAACAGCTTAAATTCAGCTCCATCTGCAGTTCCACCCTCAGGATTAGGGGCCATTTCTGGCATCCTTATTTATTTCGCAGTTGTTGGTGTGACAAAGGGGCAATTTTTTTCTGCCGTAGATTCAATACACAAATACAATCGGAGTTCAAGTCTATCCCTCCCATCAGAGGATGAATGTGATGCCCAAACTGCTTGCAGATCCTTGTTGAAATGTTACTTTAAAAAAAATGAAGAATGTGGTGGGGAGATGCAGGGCCGCTCAGAGGATTCAGGGGGCCTGGGGCAAAGCAATTTTGGGGGCCCCTTCCATAAAAAAAATGCAAAACTATATTCTCGTGGGGACCCCTGCGGGACCTGGGCAAATTGCCCCACTTGCTCCTCACCAGGGGCAGCCCTGGGAAAAATAAACCTTCCGCATCTCGGCACAAACCCAGTTTTGAGAAAACTTCTTTACAAGGTATTGCTGGTTCTCAGCATCAGCTAGTGCTAAAAGGCACTAATGCTCATTAAAAGGCTTGGACAAATATTTTCTGTCAACTCTTTTTGGATCGAAAACTAGGGGGTTTTAAAAAGCAGGAAAAAATCACGGACGATGTCTGCTTTCCTTCAAAATTTGTTGTGGTTTTTTTTAACTGAAAAGCTGACATTAGTCTGCCAAAACCTGAATATGGTTTGGGGTTTCAGAAGTGTGTGGCCAAATATTTGCTGCTTGCTGTGTTTGATTGTTTAAAGAAACACTAAAAAATTCTGCTTAAAAAAATCCAAAACTTTTGAACCACCTCAGCTTGTGACCAAACGCCTGAGACCATCCAGTCAGGGCCTTGCGCCCTCCCCACCCCGCACCCCCACCCTGAGGCACCACCCTCCCGCAGCAGCTCCTCCCCCTCCGCCCTGAGGCACCCCCCCACAGCATCTTCCCCCCCTGCCCTCAGGCACCCCCCCTAAGCTGATTGGCGCCACAAGCCTGGGAGGCGGGAGAAGTGAAGCAGCCACGGAGTGCTCGGGGAGGAGGCGGGGCAGAGGTGAGCTGGGGTGAGGAGTTCCCTGCGTGCCGCCCCCCCAACACACTTACTTGCTGCAGGCTGCCCTCCCCGCGCTCCCCTGCTCAGCTCCCTCTGCCTAAATGCCGGCAGCAATCGGAGCAGACGAAGATCCGGCCGTGGCTGTTGCTGCCAAAGAAAATGGCGCCCCCCAAATGCCAGCGCACCAAGCGACCACCTAGGTTGCCTAAATGGTTGCACCGGCCCTGCATCCAGTCAGAGATTTTTCCAGGTTTCTGATACTCTGCTGGCTTCCTTGACTCATATCTGTCTCCATAACTTTGGGTTCATTTAGGTTAGAACATAAGAACAGCCATACTAGGTCAAACCAAAGGTCCATCCAGCCCAGTATCCTGTCTACCGACAATGGCCAATGCCAAGTACCCCAAAGGGGGTAAACCTAACAGGTAATGATCAAGAGATCTCTCCCCTGCCATCCATCTCCACCCTCTGACAAACAGAGGCTAGGGACACCATTTGTTACCCATCCTGGCTAATAGCCATTAATGGACTTAATCTCCATGCATTTATCTGTTTCCTAGAGACTGGCCCCATGGGGTCCCTCACAAACTGGAGACGGTTACTGTGGGTTTGTCTTTAGTATAGTTTATGTACATACTCCACGAACTGAGCATTTGAGCTTGTTCCAGAATCTGAGATGAGCCTATGTTGTGAAAACTGACATGCTTAAAATAGCAAATGCATGTGAATGGACACAGGGTGCTAAAATTAAATTAACCCAGAGGTTCTCAAACTGGGGGTCGGGACCCCTCAGGGGGTCACAAGGTTATTACTGGGAGTCGCGAGCTGTCAGCCTCCACCTCAAACCCCGCTTTGCCTCCAGCATTTATAATAGTGTTAAATATATAAAAAAGTGTTTTCAGTGTATGGGGGGGGGGGTCGCACTCAGAGGTTTGCTATGTGAAAGGGGTCACCAGGACAAAAAAGTTTGAGAACCATTGAATTAACCCCTCTGAAGCCTCAGGGAATGTGTGGGGGGTGTCTCCCTTGGTAGGGTCAGGAAGGAGGAGGTGGTGTAGGATATTGCTCTTCTCATGTGATCCCTCCCCCAGTGGCTAATTTTAAATGAAGCTACTCTCCCCTGACATGAATCTCCCTATGGCACTGAAATTAAATATAAATTATAATTTGGCATTTGAGAAGTAAAACGGATGGTAGCCCTAATGGAAAAGCTAACAGCTTGGCTCTTCTGCACGCCTCAAACTGCTGAATGAGCTTTAGAGTAGGGAAGACTGTGCCTCCCAAACAGCCTGGCCCTGCCCCCTATCTGATCCCCCTACTTCCTGCCCGCCAACTGCCCGCCCCCTCCAAAGAATCCCCGATCTATCCTGTTCCTTGACCCCTCACCGTCCCCCAGACACCCACTACCACCACCACCCCGGGACCCCACCCCTGCTCCCTGTCCCCTTACTGCCCCAACCCCTATCCACCCCCCCACTGAGTCCTGACAAACCCCTGGAACACCCACAATCCAACCCCCCCCATTCCCTGTCCCCTGACCGCCACCCCAACCTCTGCCCCCTCCCTATCCCCTGACTGTCCCCGGGACTTCCTGCCCCTTAGGCAACCCCCCCAGCCCTGGCCCTGGCACCCCACTCACCCAGAGCCTCAGCGCGTCGTATCCAGCAGTGTCCCTGAACAGTGGTGCAGCATGGCTCCAGTGGGGCTCCTGAGCTCTGCCCCGCTCACAGCCACATGGTAAGGGGGTGGGGCTGGGAGCTCAGGAGCCCTGCCGGAGCCACAGTGCACTGCTGTTCAGGGATGCTGCTGGATCTGCTGAGGCTCCGGGTGAGGGGCGGAGGCGGGATCGGGCTGGGGCAGGAGCCTCGCCCGTTCTCTTGGGGGCCTCTGCGGAGCCCAGGGCCTGGGGCAAATTGCCCCACTTGCCCCTCCCTGGGCGGCCCTGAGAAGATGTGTCATGATGATTGGGGCTTATTTTTGGCAAAGGGATTTTGCTAAAGCAAGGAAAGAATCACAGGGAAAGCAATTAGCCTGATAGACAAAACCACAAAGGGGAAAACTGAATATTTAGGGAAATTATTGTGCCACCTTTGAAAGAAAATATAGTTTCCATTCCACCCTATTTATATATTGAATTAGAAACCTGAAATGTTGTTAGGACATACAGGCGTGATCTCAGATCTTTCTGTTTTGTTTGTGTCCTGTGGAGGCTGAAGCTGACAAAATTTTCTGTAAGTAACTTGTATGTTTCATAAAGGCTATTCTAGTTGTCCTTCATTCACTTCTCCTTCACCCTATTACTAGCCACCCATTGGTGCCCCCTGTGCCCTTTTATGCACCTGGGAGATTAAACAGTCCTTGAGATCTGTTAATTTGCTAGGAAATAGGGAGGGTCTAGGCGGGGCACTGGCGATCATGGCACGGCGCAGCTCCTTGCATCCTGCCCTCTGGCTGGCTGTGGTTTTTGCCTCAGTTACTTACTCCTTGGCAGACCCAGCCCAGCACCAGGTGCAGCAACAACTGCTCTGGCCCTCTGCAGGCAGCAGCCGGTGAGGGCTAGTTGCTATGTGTCACAATGCAGCTGCTGCTGACCAGCAGCGACCCCAGCAACCTGGCCTTGCTGGCTGCTGCCTGTTTAAACTGAGTTTAAGCAGTTATGCAGTCAATCCTGCAGGTTGAACTGCGGAAGGAACATTAGCTGAGTTTGCATAAATGTTATGCAGCCAAAAGAGGTGAAAGTAAGCCGGTACTGAATGCTTCAGCCACTTTCTTACTGGTGTGCTGCTGCACTTTTTTTTACCAGTACACCATACCAGCTTACTTTCACCCCTGATTCTAGTGTCCATATCATCTCACCCATCTCAATATAATTTTCATGCTGTCAAGGGTTTGCTCAAACATACATGTAACATTCATAATGCAAATACAATAGTCTCAAGAGACATATGTGTTTGTCATAACTGTCACACTCAATTTAGGATAAATGCTTCAAAGCATCCCAAACACTTACTTTAAATACTTACGTCCATAAGGACCCAATTTTTAAAGATATTCAGGTGCCTAAAGATGCAGATAGGTGTTTTTGAAAATTCCACTAGGCACCTATCAGCATTTATGTCTGGCCCTAAGTGACTTTACAAAATCTGGCCCTAAGTGGCTTATAAAGTACATGGCGGGGTTTTTTATACTAATTCTTCTAAAACAGGGTCCTCTCTTACCCAGTATGCAGTTATCTGCACCAATCTGACCCAACTATAATATTTAACGTTCGGAGAGAAAATCTTCCCTAGACTAAGGAAGAACAAATTTATAAAAGGAATCTGAGGTTTCTCCTCCATCTACACAAACCTCCCTTCATCCCCCCGCCACCAGAAAAACAGACTATGCTTCTTCTTGACACAGAATTGTGACAGCTGTAGGGCTACAGTGTTGTCAGTTATAATCCCTTACATGTCACACCTTCAATCATGCAATGGGCCATGCATGTTAAACAGAAGTCTGTTGTTTTCTATTCTGTGGCATCAGAGTGCCAGGACATACGGTATATAACCATATGGGTGTCTCTTTGCAGGACATATGTTGTACATCTTTAGGCATGAAAGAAGCTAACAGGCAACTGTAAAAAAAAAACAAAAAAAAACTCCAGAGTAGCGTTTTGTTTTTAAAATTACATTGGTAATGTATTCCATGGAGAGATTTAGAATTTAAGTGAGAGGTACAATGATTGTGAATGAGAGCAACATGCCACAACATTTTAATATAATTTCCTTCCAAAGAATTATTATAATGTTCACATGCAGGTAGAATATATAGACTTGAGTACAGGAGCTTTTAGAAGTAGAAAGGGAAAAGTGACACACAGGAGAACAGAGCTGAAATTTCAAAAGTAGTATAAGTACAAGTGGGTCCTTCTGTAGTATGACGACAACAAGGAAAGAATATGAGGTTGCACTAGAAGGTAAGGAAAAGAAAAATAGAATGAAGAGTCATTAAGATGAACTAACTATTTCACTTCTAGATCACCGTTTTAATCTCATCCAGGTTAGTAGTGAAGCAAAGTTATTTTCTTCTGCTGGCTTTTCTATGGCCTTGGTGAAATAAGCTGTTGAGCTCAGTCCAGTTTTTAGTGTACAGATCATCAGTATCTCCATGACTATTGGCACAAATTGGAGTAACAACCTAGGAACTGCCAGACCGGATCAGACCTATTGTCCATCTAGGCCAGTATTCTGTCTCTGGCAGTGGCTAAGTTCCAGCTGCTTCAGAGGAAGGTGTCAGAGCTCTGCTGTAGATAGATATGGGATAATCTGCCCCCTACATCAGGTGTCAGTCACTGTTAGAGACTGGCTTAAACCCTGAAGCATGTGGTTTAATATTCCTTCCAAATTATTTGTTACAATTAATTATGATGACTCTGGATAGTCTTGCTATACATATACATGCCCAATCCATTTTTAATTTTGCTAGATTCTTGGTTTCATTGACTTCCCAACGCAATGAATTCTACTGTCTAATTATGCCTTGCGTGAAAAAGTATTTCCTATTATCAGTTTTGAATTTGCCATCTTTTAATTTAATCAATTATCTCTTCATTATTGTGTTCAGACAGGGAGAACAGAAGCTCTGGATCTAACTTCTCTATACCATTCATTATTTTAAAGACTTTTGTCATGTACCTTCCCTACTCGTCTCCTTTCAAGGGTAAACAATCCTAAAATTTTCAATATCTCTTCATATGAGAGTATTCCATGCCCTCTGGTATCCTTGTTGGCATTCTAGTTGCTCTTGAACAAATACCCATATCACAAAAAGCAACATAGCACCTTGTTGGCAGAGAAGCCAAGGATAAATGAGCAGGGAGACTAAAGTATCCTCTCACCCACAGGGATGGCAATGAGATATTTAGCAGGAGATGAAGATGAGGAGACAGAAGCTTATACTGACACTACCTGTACTATACTTGCTGCATGGATAGAAAACTTAGGTTTCTTGGCTGGAAATTCAGCACCTCAGTAACTCAGACAGAAGTTATGGGTCTATTACAAGAGTTGGTGGTCTATAAGTCTATGAGGACTTGTAACAAGGTGTAAAGGTGCTCTGGTATGTGAGGGATCAACAAGTTTCTACTTCTCACATGGCTGAACTGGGCATGGTTATACAATGTGACAGATCCAGACCAGTGGGGTACAGGAGTCTGGTCGAAGGCAGATATACTGGCCACTGGATGAACAGTTTTCTGTTCCCTGAGTGACCAGAGCAGGGGCTGCCCAAGAGCAATCAGGAACCTGCTAGAACCAATTAAGACAGACAAGCTAATCAAGACACCTGGAGCCAATTAAGAACTTTCTAGAATCAGTTATGGCAGCCAGACTAATCAGGACACCTGGTTTAAAAAGGCCCTCCTATCAGTTAATAGGTGGGTGTGCAAGGAGTAAGAAAGTGTGCTGCTTGAGGAGTGAAGAGTTCAAGTGTGATCAGGCTCCAGGAGGAAGATCCTGCACTGAGGATAAAGAAGGTGCTGGGGGAAGGCCATGAGGAAGTAGCCCAGGGAGTTGTAGCTGTCACGCAGCTGATACATGGAACATTGTAGACAGCTGCTATCCACAGGGCCCTGGGCTAGAACCAAGGCTCAGGTTCCCCCCATCTCCTAATTGGACACAGGAGGAGTTGACCTGGTCTGTGAGAAACATCAGAAGGGAAGGTCTAAATTGGAAAGGGATCTGGACTGTTCCTGACCCACAAGGTGGGACACAGAGACTGCAGGGATTGTATTCAGTTTCCTCCATGCTGGCCAGTGAAGAGGTTAGCTCAGTGGATGGCAGGTTTGAGCCACTAGCAAAAGTGGCCAAACTGAGGGCTGCCATGAATCTCTGAGTCAAGCAAATCCGCCAATAAGCGCAGGACCCACCAAGGCAGAGGAGGAACTTTGTCACAACAAGGAAAGGGAAAGCTGGTGCAAAGGGGCTACTGAGGGAAGGGTGTGTTCTCCCAGCTGACTGAAACTAGATAGGCCCCAGGGAATTATTATCTGGTAATACGATAATTTGTTCTGGCTTTGAGTTTTGTTTTTAGAGATGAAGCAAGCCCTGAGGAAAGGGATGTGAACTGAGCTGTAGCTGGGCCTTTTATTTTACCTTCCCCATCTGATGAGACTACACACTGGGTTACATGACTAAATTCACTTTTACTAAAGCCCCAAGAACAGTATGGCCTACAGTATTAGGAATGAGTTGAACAGTCCCTCTCCCAGAGTTGGTTTTGAGATCTGGGAACAGTTAATCAATACCTAATCCCTCAACTCAGTTCTGCAAGCTTTGCCACTCTCTGGGGTTTCCCTGGTAGTGATTTCCCAAACAGCACAGTGCTCTGCAGCGACCCAACATTTCGTTGGATTGTGGCTTTCCAACCAAAAAATAAATCCTGAGGTCCACAACTACAAGGATGAACAGTGGGTTCGCTTCCATTCCCTGAGGCTTGGGGGGAAGTCTGTAAACAAATGAATGACGCTGGGAGGAGAGTTGGGGAATGGAAAAGCCTGGGAGAAGAATACAAAGTTTCCACTGAAGATTACTGGTACTGATTGGAAGGGGGAAGTCCTCCTACCACAAAGGGAGAGAAGGGATCCTCAAAAGACCTGATTAGTCTGGGAAACTTTGTATAAGAACTTGGGAACACTTATCTGAAGTGAATCAAAACTGAGAAACTTTGGAGACTCACTATTATTAGCCAAATATTTTTTTCAGAAGAGTCTGAAACCTATTGGATTGAAAACATCAATGGCTTCAGTCATTATATCCCTCTGTCAGTCACTTTTTGAGCCCTTGGGACTACTATTTTACACGCTAAGCCACAAATCCTTCTCTCTCCTATTAGCATAGCACACATGTAATATAGACACACACATTATTCACAGTAATTATGCTACACACTTACCTACATTCCATAAGAGAGTTAAAATTTTCTTTGATCAAAGTCCTAGTAAATTAAGAAATTTGAAAGACCTTGGTTTAAATGGTTCATAACTCTTTAACAAGCATTATCATTTTAAAGACATTTTTAAATACTCATTTTTTTATACTTTTCAAATGTAGCACTGAAATCATTTTGATCGTAGCTACAGTATGTCTAATTCATTTTTAATTGCACAATAAAAAAATGCCCAACTTCCTCTCTATTTTTGGCTGCTTTTTATTATTTAAAACAACCATTTTTTATGTCCTAGGAAAAATATTTACCCCAAAATTAAAAACAGGTTTCTGTGTGGGTGTTCTAGTGTCTTTGTGGGTTGCTAGCTTTAGAAATATTTTGGCGTAAGGTTGTGCTATGTGACCTTTATGAGTTTTTGAAATTGTTAAAATGTTTTAGGGTTTTTTTCAACACTTGGGAGTGTTCCTTCCCCCATAATTTATCACTAGAAATTATAGCCCTAATGTAGCTTCCAATAAAGGTTAAAAAAAAGATTTAGGGTATAAAAATTTTACCACTAAAGATTTGTTTTATGAGGACTCCTCCACCAGTGTTATATCTGTGATGCAGAAGAGTATAAATAAAAGCCAGAAATTAAGGGAAAGAGACAGCATGAATTTCTAGCCTCACTGAGGTCAATGGGAGTTTTGCCATTCATTTCAATAGGGCCATAATTTTGCGCCCCTGTCAATAATTTTCAGTTTCCTAGATATGACTCTAATTCATGAAACTATCCCTATTCAGCAAAGCACTTAAGTATTAGTTTTAAGCTCATAGGATTTCAGCATGTTCTGTGGTGCTATGCTGAATAGAGATGGCTTTACGCATTTGCTTAACTGCTTTCCTGAAGTTGGGTCTATCTGAAGAGAGCATCATTAAGTGTCAATAGAACAGCCTTAAAAACAGACACTTAAAGACAAATAATGAGCAAGAGTTCTCTTAAATAAAACTTCTATAATCTGGTAGTTGTCTCATCTCCTCCTTCCTTCCCTCACTCTCACCTGAGCAATCCACAAGTCCTTTCCTTCTGAAAAACCTTGTCACAGAAATGCTCATCTTTTGTTTCTCCTACCCACCTCTGCAATCTCTCCCCACCCAATAATTTTGTTCTTGTGCTGTTCTTATATCCCTCGAACCTTCCACCCTGCTCAGTAATTATGATATTTTAGACCATTTATTCAAGTGACACAGTGTAACTCTTACCCTCTCTGAACCAAGAGTAAAAATTCATATTTCAGAGTGAAAGCAATTTTCTGCTTTAGACTACCATTCCCTGTTCATCTTAATAAGCCTAATTGCTTACTGCTGCTCATCAACTTGATGCCCTGTTGCCCTCTCAGATGTGTCCAGAATCCTCTGTGCCTATCACGGCAAAATTGCTAAAGAAAGCATCAGGATGAAATGAATGAACAGAAAATAGGGTAGTTATGTTCTGAATATGAATGGAGGAAGAGTGGGCCAGACAGGTTATAGGAGGTTGAAGTGGGTGCACAAAGTGTTGGAGAGGATGGTAGTGATAGTGGTAGCCCATCTGGGTGGGAGTGGAGAAAAGGACACTGAAAAGAAGAAAGAATCTAGAACAATGATCATACTCTTATATTTAAATATAGGTGGGGCTATAGCACTGCCATCTAAGGTTGCCCAAACTTCCCATTATAAGACCCCTTTTCCATTGTTTATATTTTTTTCACATACTAAAGAATTGGGCTGAAATTTTACATGCTGGGTGTCTGCCCCAGACTAAACTGTACTAGAAAGCTTTAAGCAAAGTGATTTGGTCATTTCTGAGATGAAGGCTAAGGAAAATATGTTGTTTTGCCCATCTTAAAAAATATTCTGTGGACCTTTTTTAGAAAAGTTCTAGCACCTCTATGCTTTGGAACAGAGAGTTGAAATATGGCAAGTGGTGGCCTTCATGTCAGATATGTGCCTTTTACAGTAAAGAATCATAGAATCATAGGGATAGAAGGGATTGAAAGGTCATCTAGTCTAACTCCCTGTCAAGATGCAAGATTTGTTGTGTCTAAACCAGTGGTAGGCAATTTGTGGCCCTTGGTCCACACATGGCCTGTCAGGGCAAGCCACTGGGAGCTGCCGAACAGTTTGTTTACATTTGCACGACCACTCACAGCTCCCAGGGGCCACCTGGCCGCTGCTTCCCGCAGCTCCCATTGGCCGGGAACAGCGAACCATGGCCACTGGTTGCCCACTACTGGTCTAAACAATCCAAGACAGATTGCTATCCAGCCAGCCTCCGTTTGAAAACTTCTAGTGAAGGAGGTTCCCCAACCTCCCTAGGCAGTCTGTTCCATTGTCCTACTTTTCTTACAGTTAGGAAGTTTTTCCTGAGATTTCATCTAAATCTGCTAAACTGTAGTTTGAACCCATTGCCTCTTGTCCTGCCTTCTGTGGCAAAAGAGAACAACTTTTCTCCATTATTTGTATGGCAGTCTTTCAAGTATTTGAAGACATCTATCATATCCCCCCTTAATTTCCTCTTTTATGAACTAAACATATCCAGTTCATTCAGCCTTTGCTCATATGGCTTGCATTCTGTCCCTTTGATCATCTTTGTCTCTCGCCTCTGGATCCTTTCCAGTTTTTCTATATCCTTTCTATGCATTACTGACCAAAATTGGATACAGTACTTCGTCTGAGGCCTAACCAATGCTGAGTAGAACAGTGCTATTGTCTTCCATGAGTTGCATGCTACGCCTCTGTTAGTACACCCTAAAATTGCTTTTTTTGCAACACCATCGCATTGCTGACTCATGTTGAGGTTGTGATCTACCAGAGCTCCCAGATCCTTCTCAGCAGAGATGCTGCCAAGCCAGTTTTCCACCATTCTGTATATGTGCATTTGGTTTTTCTTCTCTAGGTGTAGAGCCTTACATGTATCTTTGTTGAATTTCATTTTGTTGTGTATAGCTCAGTTCTGTGTCATCTGCAAACTTGATCAGCATGCTCTCTATACCTATCTACAGGTCATTATTAAAGATGTTAAACAAGACAGACCCAGAACAGTTCCTTGTGGAACCCCACTTGAGACCTCCCTCCAATCCAACATAACAGATACTCTTTGTCTGCGGTTGTTTAACCAATTATGTATCCACTTAGAATGCGTTTTCATTTGACCAAATCCGACTTCTTGTACTTTGACTTATAATCACTTAAAATCTATCTTTATAGTTAATAAATCTGTTTGTTTAGTCTACCTGAAGCAGTGCATTTTGTTTGAAGAATGTCAGAGATTCCTCTTGGGATAACAAGCCTAGTACATATCAATTGCTTTGTTAAATTGACAAACTCATATAAGCGTGCAGAGTCTAGTGGGCATAACTGGACACTGCAAGATGGAGGTTCCTAGGACTGTGTCTGGGACCAGAGATTTTGGGTAGTGTCATTCGGTTGCACAATCCAAGCAGCTTACATGCCAGAGGCTGCGCATGAACAGTCCAGGAGTGGGGCTCTCACAGCAGAGCAGGGTAAGGCTGACTCCCAGAGTCCAGGATTGGAGTGACCTAGCAGATCACTGGTCCAGATAACACCAGGGAATATCACACCCACCAAATCAGTTACCCTGTTAAAGAAGCCAATCAAGTTTGTTTGGCATTATTTGTTCTTAATAAATCCATGCTGGCTGCTAGTGATTACCTCTTCATCTTCTAAGTATTTGCAAATTGAATGTTTTATACATTGCTCTAGTTAGCTTCCCAGCTATCGAAGTCAGGCTGACTGTTCTATAGTCCCACAGTTTATCCGTTCCCCCCTATTTAAAGATGGACACTACTTAGCCCTTTTCTTTTCTTCTGGGACCCTTTCTGCCATCCATGAGTTTGTAAATGTTATTGCCAGTGGCTTCAAGATTTCTTCAGCTAATTTCTTCAGTACCCACAGGGGAATAGCATCTGGCCCTGTTGATTTAATTAAGTCTAATTGGTCAGAAGATCTCCGATGTGTTCTTTACTTATCCTGATCTGCATCCTTTCCCCTTTATTGTCTATAATAACTTCACTAGTCATTTGATCACGTTATTTTTTGTAAGAGGACTGAAGCAAAGTAGGCACTGAGCAACTCTGCCTTCCTGTCAGCTTCTGTTACCAGTTCAACTTCTCCATCGAGCAGTAGACCCACACCATTCTTAATCTTTCTTATTTGTCTGACATATTTGAAGATCCCCTTCTTGTTGTCTTTAACATTTCTTGCCAGCTGTAACTCATTCTTTTCCTTTGCTTTCCTGATTTTTTCCCTATACGCTCATACTATTCCCATGTACACTTCCTTGGCGACATGTGCCTCCTTCCATTTCCTGTTTGTATCTCTTTTGATTTTTAGATAGCTAAAAAGCTCCCTGTGCAGCCACATTGGCCACCTGTGGTTCTCCTTATCTTTCCCCTGCATCAGAATAGCTTCTACTAATTACATCTTTTGAGAACTGCCAGCCCTATTTGACTCCTTTTCTTCCTAACTGGTCTTTTCATGGGACCTTACCTGCTATTTCTCTGAGTTGGTTGAAATCTACCTTTCTGAAATCCAGTGTCCTTGTTCTGCTGTTCTCATGTCCTCCTTTCCATAGAATCTTGAATTCTATCAGATCATGATCACTTCCTCCCAAATTACCAACCACATTCACGTTCACAACTAATTTATCCCTAATTCATTCATTCATTTAAAGTCAATGAGGAAATTGATAATTCTGTCTTCAGAACACAGTTTTAATAGTGTGCAGTGGATAAGGCCAAGGGCCACACATTGAACAATGAGGATAAAACACAATATTAAATATTGGCTCATTAAATGAGAACTGGCCATTCTGTGCACTGAATGAAGCAGGGGTCCTGTGGAAAAAATAGTGTGGGATCACATAATTATAGGTTGTTTCAGCATTTATATGCACAAAGGGGCTAAATTAAGGTTGCACAATCTTAATTCTGGCATTTCCTACCTTTTGAGTGCTTGACTTTGCAACTTTAATAATGTCTTTTTAATGTAGCTTTTTGCATGTAGTCCAATCTTGTTTCACAGCAAGAGTAGGTACAATAGCTCCCATTAAAAAGACAACTCTGGCCAACTGAATCCACATCGTGGTACCTGAGAGGTTGCAGTTTTTTCCTATGCTTAGAACAGGAAATACATGAGGAAATTACACCACCAGTGTTGGCAAAAGTCTTTTTAATTGTAATCATTGTACAGGTTGCCTAAAAATTAATGCAAAGGTTTTCAAAAACAGGAGGATAAAGGTAGGCTATAGTCATAATTAGACACAGGTTTTCAAAAAAGTTCTGAGCACCTAAAAGTTCCCATTGATGTTCACTGTGCTAGACAAAGTCCCAATCTACTGGATTAAATTTGACTCCAGGAATGTACAATATTTCATCAGGCTTTCTACTGGCTATCTTCAGTGGTTTGTTTTTTTTATAAAGGCCTCTTTAAGTCAACAGTCCTCAACAATAATATTACCCCAATGAGAGATTTTAATAACACAAGCAACCAGCATGTTTAAATACATAAAAACCACAGCAGGCTTGAGAAACCACAACACCACAGCAGGGTTGTGCAAAGCCAGCAGTTACAGTACTGCAGAAAGATGAAGATAGCAACGATTTTATTATAATTACACTATTTGTTTGCTTAAGGAGAATATTTAGTACAGATGAGACTACAAAATAACAATGAGAGTCTGTAACATGGGTACAGACTGAAATGTTAGAAAGTCATGGCCACACAGGTCAGAACAGCATGTGAATCATTTTTGCAACACATATGCCTCATTCCTATTTTGAAAAGCCAGCTCTTTGTTAAAGGCAGTTTTTATCTAGTGAGTTTTGAAAGAATAGCTCTTGGGCGGTCAGTGCTGTCTCTTAGAAACTGTTTAAAACAATATTTGGGGAGTTCCCAGATGATACAATATTTTACTTGTATTTTTTATAATTTCCATCTAGTAAAAAAAAAAAAATAGCAGCTTCTTCTATTTGATACAAATCTCCTCTTGTTTCAAACAAGCTGGCTGAATTTAAAACAGAGTCCGAGTCCCATTTATTTCAGCAAACTTAGTTTATACAACACTTCCTCCCACCCCAGCCATGCTTTCTCTCCTTGCTACACATCCCTATTAGAATCATAGAATATAAGGGTTGGAAGGGACCTCAGGAGGTCATCTAGTTCAACCCTCTGCTCAAAGCAGGACCAATTCCCAACTAAATGTGCTAATCAGTAACTGATATTTTTCCCTGTTGTGGGGAAGGGAAAAGGGGGCAGAATGCCCTGATCCATTCTGGTTCAGGTTCGTTATATAATTAAGATTTTGTTTTCTTTATTCTTATTTGAACATATGGTCCTTATACACCTATCAATAGATACCTGAATTACTTTGCTGAATGTACATTATTAAACTAATATTGTGCACCTTACATAAAGTTGTGTTAGTGTTTGTTAGAAAGACAGCTACTTGGTTTTTGTAATTGGGGCACTGTGCTGCTGGAAGTGATCTTTTTCAGGTGAGATACGCTGCACTGTGAACTGATGCTAAACTGGCCGCTAAAACCAGAGTTGGTAGGACACTAGGATTTGCCAAAGTCTGAATTAAATTATTCAATTGGTTCTGCTGCTACAAAGGTTTAGGAAGATGCTTAATTGTAAGCATGCAAGTAATCTTGACTGATTTCAGTAGGATTACATACTTAAAGTTAAACATACACTCAAGTCTCTGAAGGCTCAGAGCCATTCTACCAATAAAAAAATGTTGCAATCTCAGTTGGATAGCATATTCTTTACTTTCTGTCCAAAACTGTTGAATAGCTGCTGCAGTCAACTATAGAAAATTGTTACATTTCAATGGTAGGTGAAAGAAATCTGTCTAGTTGTAAACTTCTATAAAATTCCTCAAGATAATATAAAAGTAAAATGCTATATTAATATTGTTCTGTATACAAGAATCATAAGATTTTCTTTTGATCTGAATTCTGACCCCGATAGATTCGGATCAGAAGGTCAAATTCTCCCTCTTTTCAATTAGAAATAAATGGTTTCTTAAATTTTATTTGCTTGCTTTATGTTATAGGTACGCAAAAAATAATCATAATAAATGGTTTTAATTGTTATGCTTTCGGTTCTCCATCCTTCAAAAGTGAATTATTTTTAAATGAAAATCATAGGGAACATAGTTGGAAAAGACTTTAAATGTGTCTTAATACAAGAGAGGGAGTCAGAATTCCTGGGCTCTGTTCCTAGTTCTGACATTCACTCATCATGTGTCTTCAGGAAAGGCAAGTCTGGTTGTGTAGGCACAAAAGTCAAGTTTTGATTTCAACAACAACAAAAGTGTTTTAGAAACCCTAATATTAACAGACTATATTCAAAAAATTGAAAGCAGTATATGAAACTGTTATTTGTATTTAAATATTCCCTTGCAGTGTTTGCAACAGCAAAGCTGATCCTCTCTGCTAGTACATGAGATTTAGAAAATGAAAATTACTATTGTCAAAAATGGGTGACATATGGAAATTAAATAAGTAGCTTTAAATCTGAAAAGTAGATTTAGTTTTTAAGATTATTTTAATTCCAATGATGTGGTATTACTGATAAATCAAATAATTTTGTATACCTATAGGCTAAGATTTTCAAGTGATTAGTGATTTTGGGTGCTTCACTGGTTGGATGCACAGTATAGAATCCCTTAAAAAACCTGAGTTTTAGAAAGTGCTGAGCAACCACCCTCAGAAAATCACTCAAACTGGGCACCCAAAAACTCTGTTCACTTTTGAAAATCTTGGCCATGATTTTAAACTTGATATTGTGTGTATATTAAAAAATCAGCAGGAACACTGGGTGAAATTCTGGCCCACTAAAGTTAACTGCAGCACTCCCACTGACTTCAGTGGAAGCAGGATTTCATCCCATGGGCCTTAGTTTACTCATCCTTAAAACAGGTATAGTATTTATTCATCTCACAGAGATTGTGTGAGGCTTAGTCAAATAATAGCCCTGATACATGCAATCTGATCTGCATGGGTGGACCCACTGGCCTACCCTCACACATGGATCAAAAGGAGGGCAGGAATTCAATCCCTGAAAACTATCTAAGCTTTTGATTTGAGTGGGTCTTGGGGAAGCCACCAGAAGCAATACAGACAGAGAGCGATTTCCCCTAGTATTGTTTTATTCTTGAATTAAAACTAATCTAGTGTTGTCTTAGAACTGTGTGGGTAACTTCATTTAACACAGCAAGTTGTGGTATATTGATCCCCTTAGAAGGGCAATGAACTTCATATATCTGCACTGTCATGTTCCGGGGGAAAATCTAGGACTGGGAGTGTGCTAGAATCACCCTGAAAATGATAACTAAGGATGGTGGAAGTCAGCATGTGACTGATGTGTGGCTGGCAGGCTGTAGCCATACACAAACACTCAGGATGTTGTCTGCATGCTGGAAGGCTGTTTGTGAGTGGCCCAGGTGAGAACTACAGCATCAAAGCATTCTGAAGCACTAAGTTTTGCAGGGTAGGAGTGACACAACCCCTCACAGGCCTGGATTGCATCCCAGAATGTCATACAGTGCAGGATGCATTTGAGCCACTCCGTTCTGGCCCACTATGAAGTACTCAGTACTCCAACCTGCAAGAGTAAAAAAAAGCATTGAGCACACAATCTTATCAGTAGTTTATTTAAAATAAATATTTGCAGGTCACTTCCAGTTCACTTCCAAAAGTCTTACTCTTTCCAGTATATTTTTGATAAGGTCTCCCCATTGCTTTGTTTTCTGAAAACATAAATCACAAATGCAGTGCCAAAGTACAAAGAGACAATGGGAGAGTGAGAAACAAAATTTTCTTGTGGAAAACAATGAGTCTCTGTAATGACTGCGAGAAATACAGTTCACACTTCTATATTCATAATAATCATCATTTCTCAAAGGTCATGACTAATGAATCAAAATTAGTTTATGATGGAATTTATCACCTTAAAATATCTGGCAGTTTTCACAACTAAATAGAAAGTCTCTGTAGCTGGAGATCTATTTTTTTTTTAATACTTTTCAAAAGTTGTCAAGAAGCTCTGAGGACAGGAACCACTTGATTTGTTTGGGGTAATACATTATTATCACATATCCACTTAAACTATAAGCACAAGATGAAGATATATCAATATTTTCTTCTTTAGGACCAAATTAATCCATACTCTTAATGTGTGAAGCTGAAGAAAACCATAATTTCTTGTGTGGTATAAGAACTTACATAGAATAAGATAGTAATACATAAACAATAAAACATGCCAAAGTGTATTTGTCAATCATTTCTGGAATGTTTAGATAGAAGGTACTTTTTTCAAACTGTGCACTTCCACACAAAGACTGGAACCATATACCTGATGGCCAGGAAGATTTCAGCAACCCAAGTATTCACAGCAAGTCTGCCCCTGGTGGCTGAATTTCAGAAAACAAGCATCAGGAGTTACTCTATTCCAGTAGTCCCCAATCTTTTTGTCTGGCGGGTGCCAGATGAAGGACCGTGGCAGCAGTGGAGCATTCGCCGAAATGCCGCTGAATTTCCACGGCATTTCGGAGGCAATGCCGCTTGATGACCCCACTTGCCGCCAACAAGCGACGTCACTGAGAGGCGTCACAGCCGAAACGCTGCAGAAATTCGGTGGCATTTCAGTGGATGTTCAATTGCCAGCCAGGACGCAGGCACTGAGTTGGGGACCTCTGCTCTATTCAGAGCAAAACTAGTATTGCCATTTATATCCTATGTTTATTGGCTGCCCACCTAACTATAACACTGGGGTGCAGTGATTAGAACAGGAATGCTCTGCAGTAAATTTTTCCGAGTGGGGCAGAAACACTCAGGACAAAACCCAGCCTAAGATCCTCCTTCCTTAGCTTTTTCAGCAGACAACAGGTCCAATCTTGCATTTCTGATCTCACTGGCAGTAAGGAAACTGATTCTCCAGTGAGATGAGCAGAAACTTCTTTTCATTTCTTCTGACTTTATGTGCTGTGTAAAACCTGAGCTTAAGGGGGAGTGAAACAGCAGGGTGATTCTTCAAGATGGTTAAGGAGCCTGTTAGTTGAAGGTATCTGGGTCCAGTCCCGTCAAGCAGGGGAATATTTATTGCTCTTGCCCCCTAGTGGATTCAGTGGTGGATTAACACATGGGCCAATGGAGCCCATGCCCAGGGGCCCCGGACGATTTGGGGGCCCTGTAGGAGCACCTTCTCCAGAACTGTGGCCCTGTCTCTTTCTTCTTCTCCTTCCCTGAGGCCCCTCCCCTGCTCCTCCTCTTCCCCTGGGGCCCCACCTTCTGGCAAGGCCAGAAGCTGGAGCTGGGCCTTCATAAGAGCCTTCCAGGGAGACTTTGGCCACTCTGGGGTTTCCTGGACCATCCATCTGCCCGGGGGGGGGGTGCGGGGGGCAATATCAGCTACCAGGATGTGTCTCTGCTCCCTGGGACATGCCACCCAGGGCAGGTGAAGGGTCCAGGATTCCCCACAGCAGTCCAGGCTCCCCATGGCTCTTACCACAGACAGGTTCCAGCTTCTGGCCTGGCCTGGGGTTGGGGCCTCAGGGAGGAGAGGAGGAGCAAAGCATGTGGCTATATGGCGAATACGGTGTGGGGAGTCCATAGTTCTTTGTGCACAGGGCCCCAATAAATCTTAATCTGCCCCTGAGTAGATTAGAGGACCATTTGCTGGCTGAGTAGTCTTATAGTGGCTGCACATTTGAACAGAGTTATGTAAGCTTTCAACAAGAAAGAAAATACAGACGTGTAAGTCCTGTGGCCTGGACCTCTAGAGCAGTGGTTTTCTAATTTTTTTTTTTTTTGGCGACCCAGTTGAAGAAAATTGTTGATGCCTGCAACCCAACAGAGCTGGGGATGAGGGTTTTGGGATATGAGAGAGGCTGAGGCAGAGGGTTGAGGGGAGGGCTTTGGGGTGGGCATGGGAATGAGGGGTTCAGGGCTCTGGGATGGGGGTGCAGGCTCTGAAGTGGGGGTGAAGATGAGCATTTTGGGGTGCAAGAAGAGGCTCTGGGCTTGGGGGGGCTCAGGGCTGGGGTAAAGGGTTGAGTGTGGGGTTGGGGAGTGGGCTTACTTCCAGTGGCTCCCAGTCAGTGGCGCAGCCGGGGTGCAGAGGCAGGCTTCCCGCCTTTCCTGGCACTGCAGACTGCACTGTGCCATGGAAGCAGCCAGCAGCAGGTCCGGCTCCTAGGCAGAGGCACATAAATGGCTTCGCGTGGCTCTCACCTGCAGGCACCACCCCTCCGCCCCCAGCTCCCATTGGCCAGGAACTGGCCAATGGGAGTCCAGAGCCAATGTTTTGGGTGGCAGCAGCGCACAGAGCTCTGGGGCCCCCCTGCCTAGAAGCGGGACCCGCTGCTGGCTGCTTCCAGGGCACAGCACAGTGTCAGAACAGGTAGGCTCTAGCCTGCCTTAGCTAGGCAGCACTGCCAACGGGACTTTTAATGTCCCAGTCGGCGGTGCTGACCAGAGCCACTGGGGGGCCTTGGTGCTAAGCAAGGCAACCCAATGCCTTACATGCCGCAACCCAGTACTGGGTCGTGACCTGAACTTTGAAAAACACTGTTCTCGAGAGTAAGTAGCTTGGATTGACAACTGTTGGTGATCAGGGAAAAGAGTATCACAGGGAAAGGAGCTCTCTGCTAGCCAGAGGCAGATTAAAGTTTCCAGGGGCCCTAGGCCAGCACATGCGGGAGGCCCCATCCTGCCCCATTCTGCCCCTTCCATCTGCAGCCCTGCCCCTTCCCTGGGACCTCTCCCCTGTTCCATCTGCAATTCCCTCCCCCCATTCCACCCACACTGCGACCTGTTTGCTCCTTTCTGCCCCCCGTCCCCACTGCAGCTCCAAGACCGGAGAAGCTGTGTCCCCACATCATGGCCCTCAGGCTGTAGCGAGGAGCAAGAGCTCCTCCAGTTAGGGTAACGAGATGTCTTAATTTTATAGGGACAGTCCCAATTGTTGGGTCTTTTTCACCCACCCTCTGTCCCAATTTTTCACATTTGCTGTCTGTCACACCTACCTCCAGTCCTAGTGCTGCAGCAGAGGTCCAGGTCCAGGATTCAGGGGACCAGGGTCATGGTGTTGGGGCTTCTCCAGCCGTGTCTCACAGCTTCTGCAGGGGTTGGGGGCTGCTCGGATGGGGGCTTCCCCAATCCCACAGCTTCTGCCAGGGACAGGGTCGGGGGAGGGGGGCACTGCAGGGGTATCCCCTGTCCTGTGACTTCTGCTGGAGACAGGGCTGGGAAGCATGGGGGCTTCCCACACCCTGCTGGAGGGAACCTAGGGGATCCCCAGTTGGCTGGGGCCCATGGGACCAGTGGCTAATCTGAAACTGCTGCCAGCATCTGCTGATGAGCAAGGGGCAACAACTGAATGGGGCAGGCCTCACTTGCATTTCTGTTATATGAGAGTTGTAGACATTCTGGAAAATTTTTAGTTGTTTTAAGTTTGAGAGTAATAAAACTTTATAATCCCTGTTGTGAAACTACATGACTGCTGAACTGCACCAAATGTGCTTGTGCATGGGGTAGCGTTGTCTACCAAGGGCACCCTTTGGGGGAGAAGGTATTTAGTTTTCCCAGGTTTCTAGGTGTGGGGGCTCAAGCCAATGTCATTTATATATTTAGTAGGAACCTTTCGGTGTCTGAACCTGGCCCTTTTATCTGCCATAAATACTAGCAGAGGGGTTACAGACATATGTCCAGACAATCGCTAACAAAGTTAATAAAAAAAAGTAGTAGAACTCTGAACTTTAAACCTGGAGCTTAATGAACACTTACCAGTTCAAAGCTAATGAAGTGACAAATTGAGAAAATTTTAAAACTTGTATATTGCATAAAATAATGTCTATACAAGACAGAAAAAGCTCTCTCCAAGAAGTGTTAGAATCACTGAGGACAATCTAAGGCCATGTCTACACTACCTGCCAGATCGGCGGGTAGTAATCGATCTATCAGGGATCAATTTATCACGTCTTGTCCAGACATGATAAATCAATCCCCGAATCAATGCTCATACTCCACCTCTGCAGGAGGAGTAAGCAGAGTCAATGGGGGAGCTGCGGAGGTCGAATTGCCGCCGTGAGGATAGCCAGGTAAGTCAAACTAAGATACTTTGACGTCAGCTATGCAAATAGCGTAGGTGAAGTTGCATATCTTAGATCGATTCCCGCCCCCCCTCAGTGTAGACCAGCCATCAGTTGGAATGTTTGGCTCAAATAAGTGACAAATATAGTGACTATATGCGCAAAAAAAAAAAGTACATGTTGGACCTGGCCCCTTTATATGTTCACGATGTTTTATGAATTTGTTTATTATGCACAATTGTTCAATAAATAGATTTTGCGAACATATTTGGAGTACTGAGTTGTTGTTAGAGTGAATAGACTTATGTTGCATCATCAGAATCCACTATCTGAACATTGTGATTGATCACCTAAGTCACATGACGTGGTTTAAGTTCTCTAATAAATTGAGATAACCTTTATAAATATGATGAATGCCTGAAAAAACAAATGATTGGAGCATTGACTCTTTAGAGGAGAGGGCAGGGAACACTTTAGGAAAAGAGACAGCAGGCAATAAGAAGGTCTAATAAATTTTATAGTATTTTAAATTTTTTCTTAACTTTTTTGTGCAAAAGAGAATATTTCATTTGGTTACCCAGAATAAAATATCCTATATCTTATACTCAGTATTTATTAGAGGATGATGAAGTGTCTGCATTTGCGAGTAAAATCACAGAACTTGTTCTAGCAAAAGTTTTAACCCCCAGTGATGAGTCAGCTGCTAATGGATGTTGGAAGTCTGACAGTTGCTCTGTTTTCAATATTGCAATGACATAAATTAATGAACTCATTGTATCAGACATAATCCACAGGGCCATACAATGGACCTTACCCATCTCTTGCAGTTTAAGAACGTTATCACTCACAAGGGAATAACGTATTTACTTATAAATAATTTACTAGGAAATTTGTCAAAGTTAGGGTCATCAAACACTTTTAAGTTTATCATACAGTAGATTCATAGATTTTAAGGCTAAAAGGGACTATTACGACCATCAGGTCTAACCTCCTACATAACACAGGTGATAGACTCACCTAGTAATTTCTGCATTAAACCCAAAACTTCTGTTGAGTACAGCATATCTTTTATCTAGTCTTGACTTAAAGATTGCAAGTCATGGAGGATCCACCACATCCCAATGTAAGTGCCAGTTTGAGCTCACAGATGATCTTTATGCAGTTCAAGCAACAGACTTCTGAAAACATTTAATATTTTAATTCCATGGAGAGTTTTTCCCTGGGTAATTTTGAAAGCCCAGTATTTTGTAAAAGACCCTCCTCTTACAAGATTTTCTGTACTTAAAATCCTTTGTGTCTGAAATTTTGGATGCTTTTTAGTTTCACTGATCTCCTAGACTTCTCCATCATAACTGAATCTGATGATAAAATGGCATTTCCTAATTAGACTATTACCTCTTCATCCAATGCATCACTCACTTTACCTCCATTATCAATCTGCAAAGGAGCCAGAACATTTGTCTCCAGAATGCAAGTTTGAACCAAAACTGATTTTTTAAATTGTTTTATGATTGGTGTACCAATTCTATCGCAATTTCAGCAAAAAATATGCATGTTCCATAATATTTAGAGAACACTCCTTAGCTGTCTGAATTGGTCAGGTCGTAACAGACACTAAGGAACCACAGAAGGGCCTAACTGTAGATTCTATATATTCTACATATTCACTTTCTTTCCAGAGTCCATTTTGAGTGGATAAATGTCATGACAGTCCAAAGTAAAGTGCTGCTTACTGTGGCCTTGTGTAAGTTTGGCTAAAAATTGAAATTAATCATCTTGTTTCAAAGAAGGTGGAGCAAAATATGAATGAGTACGGAGGACTTTCGTGTTACTCCACTTGTCTCTGCATCAGGCAAACAGAAGTCAAATAATGGTCAACTGTGGAAGTACTGTATTCTATGCACTGGGAAAAACTCATCTGTAAACAAACAGTGAGCCAGGTTTGTTAACCTTCAGGATATTTTGTATAGATCATTCAGGTGTGATTTTGCAGGGGTGATCATGGGGATGCAACCATATTTTGTGGATTGCAGTTTATTTAGCTGACGCTTGTCAATAAGGGTCCCAAACCTGCAGTGGTTACTTATGTGAGTAGACTTCAAGGAGTAGGCCCAATGACCTTCAAAGTTGCAGGATCGTGCTCTAAATGATGTATGTATGTTTTTCATCTGTATGTATACGTACTTAGGGACATATACGTTGGATGGTTGCATTGTAAGAAAATAAAGAAAAAATAGGTTGATCAGAGCACTGGAGAAAAGAGGGTTCTTTTAATGAATAAAAACAATGGCTTGTATTTTTAGCATGTAAAGCAGATAAACGAGTAAAATCATTAAACATAAAAAGCCTGTACAATATGTTCTGATTAAAAACTATAACAAGTCATTAAATGAATCATTATTAATCATACTACAGAAAAACAATTGATCAAAAGTATTTGTAGTACTATTTCTTTGACATTCATCTATTTTTGAAATTCTCCCAAACATTTATTTTTAGCTTCCTTTGTTAATGGGCATGATAATTCAAGCAGTTTACTGTTGAGCAATGACCTTTGCATCACCTCAGGAGTTCAGTCTCCTGGCTCAACAAATGATGTTTGGAATAAAATAAATAAATATAATTAAAAAAATAAAAAGCTATTGGCAATAAATGTTTCTGATTAGCTGCTAAAGTGGCTATGAAAAGTGCATTAGACATCCTGTCGCCTGTTTGTCCAGTGGGGACATCATGCTGTTAGTCAGAGAGTAAAAGAGTTAATTTCTAGCATCAGATGCAAACCAGAGCTTAGAGGGAGTGAATAGGTGGCTAGTTAAGACAAGAAGGAGCAAGACACACAATATAAATGCTGTAAGCATGTCCCATAATAAAATAAATTTCAGTTAGAATTTATTTACATACCGGATAGTATATGAACTGAATCTCCACTTTACATCAGTGCAAATCAGGAGTTATGCCACTTAAGTCAATGGAATTCTATTGGTGTAAAGCCAGTGTGACAATCAAGCATTGAGTCTAAAAAAAGAACAGAATTTTGCATGTTTTGTGCCTAAGTCTCTGCTTCACAAGGTGCAGCCCAAATCCTTTAAAACATTGTTTTACTTTTTCATTATTCTCCCTTGTTTGAATAGTAATTGCCAGATTGTTGCTGCAAAATCAGTAGGAGGAGTTCAAGACATTTATCTTCTGCTTGTAAAACAATATAGTCTATCAAATTATTTAAATGTCTTAAGTGGTGGATTCATTAAGACCAAAACAATGAGAATCTAGAAGATGTCCCCACAAAAATCTATTACTTTTAGTTGGATTAATTTTGTGGCTTCACCTACTTGATAGTGGCCCCGTGACCATATTAGGCCCACTCTGGTTCCTTCAATTTGAATTAAGGACACAATCATGAAAATATTTATTACCAATTGTAGCGCTTCCTATCAGGAGTCGTCCCACAGAAGTTAATGGGCTCAGTCTTCCGGCGCACTGGAGCAGTACTTGATTCACTTCAAAGGAGGCCAAAGTTGCTTTATGCCACCTTTCTGTCCCTCAAACTCTGATCCTGGGGCAAGCCAGAGACTGGTCCAGCCCCTAGTATAATTTAAGGAAGCCTGGTCCAAATTATGCTAATTTATAATGCCCCCCCCGAGGTGCTCTTATACCATTTCCTGTCATGCCTCCTAAACCAGACTATGCAGAAGTCCTTAGTTGCCTATTTAGGACACTTTTAAGTCTCCTTGGGCAGCCAGAGCTCAAAGTGGATTTAGTCTGGACCAAGACTGAGCCCAATGGCAGTGTTCGATATACTAAGCACTATGCCTGGTAGCAACTGTTTGCAGGATTGAACACTAAGCCATTAAAAGCATAACTCATTTAATTTTTAAAAAATACTCTGTAACTTAGCAATAGTTTCCACTAGGTCACAGATATCTCTATGCTCCCTTGTGTAATAGCGCATTAAAAGAGGGAGACACTTTTTCATCCTTATTCAACAGTGACAGAACACATTGCCATCACATTTCACAGCCTCAAGTTCTAGCTTGTCTTCATTCTGTCCATTTTTTCCTCGTCTTTCTTTTCCACTTCTGCCCTTATCATATTGTCCCAACACCTTATCTGTTTCATCACTGATGTCAGCCTCATCCTCCTATTTGTCAGGTTCTCATGCAAACATCTTAGGGTCTTCTTCCAAGTGGACCCTTACGCATGGCATACTCTTCTCAAATTGGTCAGATCCCTCCTCAGGAGCTGCCTTTGCTTCAATGCCTTTATGGAATTAGCCAATTAAATGTAGCCAAATTGAAGGGCAAAGGGAAATATCTGACGTATACTTTTCTTATAATATTTTTTAAAGAAAGAAATTTCTCTCTATATATACATATATATTTGATTATTTTTCCCGCCCTCCTCCCCCAGCCCTAACCTTCAAATATCATCGGTTCACTTAGGTTATAAGTTTTATGGGGTAGGGACCATGTCTTTATGTGTTTATACTGCACCTAGCATGATCCTGACTAGATTATCTGGGTGATACTTTATATGTTATATTATTATATTACTATGAAATGTTTGTTGCAGTATATAAAATTGCCTGGTACTTTCATTGGTAAGCAACAATACCATTTGTTGGCTACTCTTACAATACTGGTGAGAAAGCATTTTTGTTCTTACAGGAGAACAAATTAATAATGAATTCCTCAGTCTATCACCTTTCAACTCTGCAAGAAGATGCAACTGTGGTTCATGATGACTTTTCACAGGCTAAGGGTTGTGGGGGAGGATTTTTGTGAGCCTGCCCCACCCGCAACCCTGTTCAGTTAAAATAATATCACGATGGCATCTTCAACAGCCCAGCTTTCTTTTAAAATTATATTCCAGTGCACAGATCCTATTTTGGTTTGTTAGTGCCTGCCTTGGGTGAGGGGGAAGAGGCAATGAATGGGGGGAATGTGGTGTCACACACCACCACCCCAGATTTGCTGCTTGGCTTGGACTGAGTGAGCTCAGTAACGTTTGCTGACGCCTCTGCCCTCACTCTTCCCCCCAGCTTTCAGAAAGTAAGGGATGTCTCTGGCAGAGGGGGAGTGTTTCCAACCTTAGAAGTCCATCCAGCAAGACAAATGCATCTTCATCCTGACACACAATCACCATATTCACTGGGAGAGAAAAAATGTTGTTATGCAGCCTAACATTTTACCACGTCAATTACTTTGCAGACACTAAAGGCCTAATTCTATTTTTATTCTCTAAAAATAGTATCTAGCAGAATTCTTCCGATTCTTTTCTCCTCAGCATGAGACCAATGGAATTGCCACACTGCTTAGTTCACACAATGTTGACCCTTATCAGAAGTATTAGATGTGTGGCATGAGAGTCAGGCCCACTAGTGGATTTCATTCACCACCCTATGTCTGGTATAAATGTTACTCTTAACATTCCAGTCAGTTCTCTCTTGACTGGCCAGCGGAGAGGCCCATGATTTGCACACCTCTGTCCAGCTCTTACCAAGTCTGTAGCCTTCCCTTCCTTCCAGCTGGTTCAGTAATGATTTCAGTATTTTCAACCCTAAAACCTTAACTTCACTAGAGAAGTTCGCCATGCTAAATATCACTTGGTCCCTGTAATAGGAATGCTGGCCCTTTAAGGACTTAGTCTGGTCTGCAGAGCTTTAGTCCATAGAGGGAGTCACATCACTGTTGGCCACTGGTGAGATGAGGAGTCATGACTATAAAAAGGACAGCCTATATCTACAGAGGAGAGGTGGGGAGGAGGTAAAACTTGGGGAGAGTTAATCTTTTCATGGTAGGAAAGTGGCAAAGGGAAGGTTATCTAGTACCAGAGCCTGTGGAAAGATTAGCTGTGTTCTACAGAGCTCTACAGAGAGGAAGCCAAGGGCAGACTTGGGAATACATAATAGTTCACTGAGATGACTTTTGAGTAATTCTTGGTTATTACTGTGAAAATGGAGCTGGGTAATGAGATGGGTGGGGCTTAGCAAAGGGCTGCTTAGAAAGAGCCTGAGGACAAGACCTGACAGGCACAGACATGAAGAAATAAGAAATGGTGCAGGAGTGGCTTAGACTTTGACAGGCTGCTGCTTTGGGTGATAGGGCCAAAGGCCAGATCTCAGAAAACTTCAGATACCCCAGATACAAGGGCAAAACTGAGAATTGAACTTGGGGAGGACCAAAGGTCTGTGTGTTCAACTTCTTGCTGACTACAAAAAATGTAAGACCTCTTTCTTTCCTTCTTCCTTTTGAGACTACCTTGAGTGGGACACTTAGCCTTTCTTAGCTTCTCTACACCAAAAGCTGCCTTTCTATCACTTTCCTGCTCTTTAGTTTCTCCTTCTCTCCTGATTGGAATCATGCCCCATCTCCTTCCTTGCTCTTCTAGCCTCCAGTCTAGAGCTGGTTAAAAAAATTCTGCCAAAATATTTTATTTATTTATTTATGTATTTATTTTTTGGGGGGGTGGAATTTGATGATTTAGCCAAATTGAAACCTTTTGTGGAGACAGTTAAACTTTTACAAAGTTCTGATGGAACTCTTGCTGCCAGCCAGGTCCTCCCATGTTCTCTGGCACCAACAGTTTCTTGCCACAACATTCTCCTTTTCATTCCCATCTAAATCCTCTTTTTTCCCTACAGTGTCTTAGCCAATCTCAACTATTCAAAAATCATGATAGACCCCCCTTCTCCTCCCACAAGAACCATGAGAATTTTAAAAATGATGTGTTCTTTTTTACTTCTTGTTCTTAGCATTTAGAGTCTACTCATTTCTATTTTCAGGATTTTCTGTGCAACCATAGGAGATAGAAACTTACTTTTGAATGAAAGCTGGGATACTCAGTTTCATGAGATGGGCCTTTAAAAAACAGTATCACAAGATTTATGATAGAGTAATGAGAATTGGCAACACTGCTTATGCCTGGTTTTGATATGACGAATGATGAGGGCCGTCTAATGGAGGACAGTCTGTGTTAGACCCATTGAAAACTATGAAGGGCCTTGACCAGTGTTATGAGAATCAGCTTCTCTTCCACCTGAAAAGGCTGTATGGAAATAGTCATTCTGGCTGAGGTGAGCCTTCGGCTTCAGCCTTTTTTGGAACAACGGGAGAAAGTACCCATTCTTAGTAATGGCAAGAAAATCCTAGCTGTCTCTCTTAAAAAAACTGTAGAAAGTAATAACTTCTCAGGCCATCATTCTAGGGGTGGAGGGTGACAAATCGTACTGAGATTGAGGTAGTTGGTCTGTGCTGGGATAGAGGCTGGTTACTTCTGTATCTGTCTCTGATAAAGTCTCAGTTCTGTTTAACTAACAATGTCTGAGACACAATTGTGTGGTGGATTCTACAAAATTCTTACAAGTCATATAAACTCACAATAACATAAGAGTGTTTTGAGTTATGTGGCCCTTCTTTTGGTGCTTCTGTGCTTTCTTGTAGTGTATTCAACTGTTATTGTTACAATACTCCAGCTCTACTTCTGATTATTCCAGTTCTTATTATTAGCACTGATCTTTTCTTGCTGATAGCTATGGTCTTACCTACATGTATATCCCATTTGGCTTTATATTCTGCACAAGCCAGAACCATAGTGGGTGGTTTCTTTAGAGAAAGGCAAATACCTTACTTTTTTTACTGTAACTAGAACTTGGCTAAAGATATCATTCCAAGAAGATTCTCACTCTCTCAAACATCCCTGTGAGGATTTGGGGTTACCTTTTTAATTTATCTTGCTGTTTTTAAGTTGTTTTCCTCTTGTTGGGCATATTTTCATTCATAATCACTTGGAAGTGTCTTAGCATCTTAGAACTTCACCTTTCATGTACCTCAAGCATCTGAATGGAGTAGCTGGAAAGCAGAATACATATTCCACAGAGGGTGCGACACTACATTCAGTAAGTGCGTGGCTCTTGGAGAGTTCTGCCAGTTTTACACTAAGGAGTTAAGACCCATGGACAAGAATCCTGCTGGAGTTTCATCTTCAGAGAAGCATACCTACAAGTCAGTAGTTTCCCCTTAGCGTCTTATACAACACCAAGTGCACTGTTGGCATGTAAATATCAAATAATGAATAGTACCAGATGATTAACACTGTATCTTCTGATTTTTTTCTCCCCTAGACAGAAAGGGAGTGTTTGATAGAGGCATTAAAATGCATAGCATGTGTAATTGTATTTTTATGTCTTTCCTACTGTTTATTTATGGGTAACTTACATTGCAAAGTAGAGAACAAACATTTTTTTTAAAAAAGAAGCTAATCATCTCTTAAAACATGATCAAAATGTGGCTAACAAATTAAAATATTTTACATAGGGCCTGATCCTATGAGTCACTGTGTGATCTCAATTCCCATTATAGTCAATGGGTTGAATTCTGCTTATACCAGTTTAAATATGGAATAGCCTCATTTAGTTGTATACAGTACTCTAACTAATATAGTGTGCCAGAAGTTGAAAGGAACTGATAAAGTCATGACTTGAAATGCACTCTTGTATGCTGGGGACATTTTGAAGAGACAGACTGAAAAAATGAAATGAATTTCCCTAGATAAAATAGCCATGACTGGGGCTTAAATTCAGCTGGAGCTGTCTGGAACAGAGCTCTGGTAAATATTTTGAACCCCTCCCCCCCGGAGTTTTCATAGCATGTTGGTGGGGAGGGCTCAGTGAAATACCCTATGAGAATTTAAGTCCTGGCCATGACTGTAGTCAATTTAATTACTTTCATTTTGGTTAACATTCTACAATAACAGCAGAAAAATCAGGAGTAATTCCATTGATTTCAGTTTCTACAGAGTTACTCCTGATTTACAACAGTATAACTGAGAACAAAATTTGTTCAATTGGTAGAAAGCAGATAGGGGTAGTGAGCATTTTACTGGGTTGTGCTGCAGAGACTGCAGGGATAAAGAGGCTCAGCTGGACCCAGTCATATGGAAGAAGCTGTGGACTCCCTGGAGCATTTATAAACTACTTGCTGATGATGTAGGCTTCTCTGGTGGTGTTCTCTGTGTAAAGGGAATCACCCTCTCCCATCTCTGAAGTTAGATTTTTTTAAAAATCATCTTGTGTTGAATTCAGGAGGAAGAATAAACTCAGTCCAGTAAAGATACAACTTTAAACCTGGTAAGGGTGACCAGATGTCCCAATTTTATAGGGACTGTCCCGATATTTGGGAATTTTTCTTATATGGGCACCTATTGCCTGCCATCCCCTATCCCGATTTTTCACACTTTCTATCTGGTCACCCTAAACCTGGTGTATGTAAATTTTTCTATGAATGCTAGAATTTTCTTGCAATAGGCAATATTTTTAGGAGGATTTCCCAGAGAAGTACTGAGCATGCATTTTACACCGTTGGAATGGAACAGAAGAGGAAATTAGTTTTCCTTTAAAAAACAAAACAAAACTAGATCTGTCACTCAGATATAAATAAAGCAGCATGATGCTGATGCTTTGCTTATTTAAAGGTATACAGTGGCACAGTCACACCCCTGAATTTTCAGAAAACATTTGTTCACAAGATCATTGTATAATTTACATAAAATGTGTTTTTTTAAATAATGCAAGAATATGGAAACTATAATTATCTTTCTCCAAACCCCTCTCCTCAGGCAATGGTGAAAAACTCAATGGCATGGTTGAGATGTTTAAAAAATATGCAAGATTGTTTTGCTTTTCTCAGGCTAACTACACCAAGGCATGCAACCCGTCCCTAGCCCCTTCGTTATCTGTCTCTGCCTCACAAACGCTTGAGATTTTTCCGCACAGAGGTGTTCAAAGTGTGTGAGAAAAATCTCAGGTCTGAGAAAAGAACTTACAGTGTGTGAGAGCGTTGGCGGGAGGAAGGAGCGATAGAGTGAAGATGCTGAAACTGCATAGATCTTGCAGTTGTTTTTCTAGCTCTCTTGCCAATATTAAACAGTCCCCAGGAATCTGTGGTGTTGGCGATCGCTACAGGAAAGGGTGCAAGGTTTATGCCTTAACCCAGCTTCTGGGGAACTCTGTCCCTCTTTCCACCCTAGTACTAAGCAGCACCAGGTGGTGCAGCTACCGCCAGCCTCACTGGGAAGGCAGGTCGCTTGTTAGGGGCTAGGATTTCTCGTTGTCACTGAACTTTCATTCATTGTTTGCGTTTCCCCCGTTCCCCTTCTACTCACCTCCTCCCCCCCAGATTTGAAGGTCTGGAGCCGGCCAGCCAATGAACGCTGCTCTTGCAGTTTTGGGCGTGGCCGGAGGAGGCGAGGCCCCGCCGCCCATATATAAAGGACAGAGCGTGGGGCACTTCTGGCTTGGTGTTGTTTACGGGAGAGGTGCTTGGATGTTTGCGGCAGCAGGGCGAGAAGGCGGAGGAAGAGGCAAGGCGGAGGGTCCTGGTATCTGTGGCAAAAGCTGCTGGAAGCTTTCTGTTTGCTAAAGAGCCAAGCAGCAGCAGCTTGGGAAGCGCTGGCACAGGTTTCTGTGGCGCCTTGGGAAGCACTTTCTGCAGTGCTAGCAGTGACACACACCTTGCAGCGGGGAAGCGAAGCGGCCTGCGTATGTGTCTCATCCTATTGTTCAAACTGAGAGACTTGCGGGTGTGAAGGAAGGAGCTTGCGTGTTGTCTCTTTTCTCCCACCCCCTTCCCCCCATTCTCCTCGCCCTCCGTGCAGGAGGAGACCAGCCGCCCGGGAGCTACAGGGGCTGGAGCCCGCTGGACTGTTCTTTACAGACATCCCTTGCTCAGGTGCGCCTTCGGGAAGGGGAACGGAAACCTTTCCCAAGCATTCTCCCTTCCCAGACCGGGGAAAGGAAAGTTCTTCCCTCAGCCCCTCTACACAGCCATCGTGGGAGCTGCTGAACTGCCTTCGCCTATACGACCCCCACCGTTCCTACCTTTCCCATCAGGTGGTGCCTGAGGCAGCAGAGCTGCTGTATCCGGGAGACGAGAGGGAACACACACTACGGTCGCTAGCGGTGCCTGTCTCGCTGTGCTCCCAGGATCGCAAGGGCATCGATAGCTGTGATCTGTCACCGAGGAGGTGGCGGATGAGCGCTCTCTGCAGCTGGGCAACGAATCACTTCTCAAACTGCTGCTGACTGTCGTGCTCCGGGAATAGCTCTTTCCTGCGAAACTTGGCTTTGGGAGCTTACAACCCAACATCATCTTATGTGTTGACTCTTCCCCCCCGCCCAGGCAGTTTGATGAATGCTTTGGGAGTGAGGTATGATTTGCTGAGGCTCCTCTTGCAGAAGTGTGTGTGCAGTTGCAGAGCGAGCCCTCACCCACCCCATTGCAAGACAGTAACCAGCCCGTCGGTGGGGGAAGAGTGTGTGTGAGCCGCTCTGCCCAAGTGCTTTGAATCGCTCGCGCGTGGTGCTGCCGGGCGATTGGTCGCAATGCAGCTCTAGGGGAAACATGCAGCTTCAAGCAAACGTGGAGTCCGTGGCTTCTAGCCGGGGGGACCGTTAAAAGGGACAAGGAGGAGAAAGCAGCGGAGTCACCCAGCTGTGCCGTAGCCGGAATCGGTGGCTTTGCTTCTTATTTGCAGGGAGTGTGTGCGCCAAGACCCGCATCTTCTCTGCTACCAGAAGGGCTACGAGTCCCCGGCTCGCCCCCCAGCGAAGTTGGTTCCAGGGGCGGATTGGTGCCACCCTTCTTATCTTGCCGGAGATTTTTGGTTCCTCCTTGGATCGCGAAGGACTCCGGTTGCCGCCTTATACCCTGCAAGTTGCCCAAGGAGCAGGAGGAGGGCGGTTGTGTCCTGTCTTATCTGGGGGGCGGTCTGCCTCGTTCTCCGCTCCTCCCTGGCCCGGGGATCAATGCTACAGGGCTCGGCGGCTGTGCAACCTCGGCGGCGGAGGATGGGCGGCTTCGGGAGGCTCCCCCTGGGGCTCGTGCTGGTGGTGATCTTGAGCGAGGTAGCGCCGCAGTCCTGCCCGGCTCAGTGCTCCTGTTCCGGCAGCACCGTGGACTGTCACGGGCTGGCGCTGCGGAGCGTCCCAAGGAACATCCCCCGCAACACCGAAAGGCTGTAAGTAACCCCCAGCCGGGAGGCGCCCAACGGGTCCCCAGAGCCAATGGAGCACAGCGTCTAGCTCCCTACCCCACGCGCGCTTTGCTCTCCCCGGTGAGCTGTGGGGGGCGCCCTCCTGCCAGCAGCACCCCCGTTGCCGTGTGATGTGACTCCCATCCCTCGTGGAGCCGCCCCGCTGCAGCGCCCCTGGGGTGGGGCAGGTGACACTCAAACTCCCTGGAGGCTTCGCTTCGCTTTCAGACGCCCCTGGGCTGATTCTCTCTCCCTATCCCTGCTTTCCGCATGATGGGCTTCAGGGTAACGTTAGGAGACATGAAAGAGGGAAACCATTAGTTCCACCGCCTCGCCTTCCCCATCAGCAAGGCGGCAGGAGGCGAATCCGCCTCTCCTCTCGCGCGGCCGCTGGCTGCATGGTAAGAGGAGGCGACAGACAGGGCGGCACTTTCCCCCGCGCTGTATGTCAGGGTGCGTCGCTTGTCGTCCTGCCCCCCGTGAATGGCGGGGGGGGGGGGGAAGTTTTGTCATTGCCCAGTAAACTTCGCGCTGGCTTTAAAAATGGGGGCAGGGAACCAGAACTGGCTGGGACCGCTCGCCCCAAGGGGCTCGGCTTAGCTGCCCAAGTTCTGCGTTCCTTTCCCCTTCTTGCGGAGTGCCCCTTTCTGCCCAGCTCCGAGGCGGTGTGCAAAACCATGGCTCCCCAAGGAGGCCCCTGAGTGCTGGGGCATTGCTCCCCAGCTGCTGGCAAATGGCAGTTCAACCCTCTCTTTTCCTTTTTGCTACACTGCTTGAAGAAGGAAAGAGTGGAGGGAATTGCCTAACACATGCAAAGCGATTGGGGGGGGGGGGCAGGGCAGAGAGACTACTTACACTCCCGTTACAGGAAGACAGGCAAGGACACGTTTTTCTTCAGTGCCTACATCCCTCTTCCCCCAGAAAAAGCTCAAACCCTTCCATGCGTCTTGCCCGTGGGACACAAGCTGCCCTTGTGTGCCCGCTTAAGGAGAGCAGAGAAAGCAAGAGGATTCCACCTCAGTTACACATACTACTGCCTCCAGTCGCGGCCTTGATTAAACTGTCCCTAGACCTGATTGATTTTCCTGTCAAATTAGGATCCAGACCTGAGAAAGAGCTCTCTGTATAAGCCCAGAGCTGCTCTCTCATCAACAGAAATTGGTCCAGTAAAAGAGATTACCTCACCCAGCTTGTGGCTCTACTACCCTGGGTCCAACATAGCTACAAGAATGTTGCATACAAATTATGATCCACTCAGTTTGTGAAAAGCATACATAATTTTTCCTGAAAGATGTGTTGAATCTAATACCATCCTGTCTTCTCTAAAGGTGTAAGAGGAAAAGGACAGAAGAGATTTAAAAAATTGTCTATCACTTGTTTCATGCTATTCAAAACAGTTTAAAAGTTTACATATAAACGCATTTTACTCTAGCAGCATCTGCACTCAGACAAATCCCAAAGTGATTGACTGTGATCTTTCCTGTGAAGAAACTGTTTCCTGCCACTTTTGCTTAAAATAACAATGTGCTGATTTTTCAAAGAATATTATAAATGATTGGTAACCCTAGTGTTTCTGTGTAACACTGTTTCCCCTGTGACTTAGATCAAGGAGGATATTCAAGCCACAGCAAAGCCTGGTTTTATTTGTAATTATTGGAACCAGGGCCAACTTAGTTCTTGACCTAAGATGCCAGAAAAAGTGTAGTAACTCCAGAAGGGAAAGTGGTGCTGAAATCCTGAAGAAAAATGTCAAGGCTTGAATACTGTTTCCATCATTGCGTCTGAGTTTGCACTTTCCAATCACAATGGGGTTTCCTGCTCTGTAAAAGTACGAAAACTAAACTCTTCAAACATAGGATTGTAAGAAATCCTTATTAATGTAAATCTCTGAAGATCATCTTTTTTATTCTTTCTAAGCACCGTTTGTCATCAGAAGTTTAGTAATACATTTATTAAATTGCGGAAGTGGTCATCTAAATAAATTCCTAATTACTCGATTTCTTGACTTAACTGTAACTTGGTCATAGTTTTTATACTTTTTCAGTTGATACAGTTAAGAATGTTCTCTCTAAATATTGGTTGAGTCTGATTGTAGTTGTATTCCAATATTACAAAAACACTAAGATAAACTTGTGATAAACAGAATTGATTCCAAAACTCAGGGTAAATGTAAGCCACATAATGGCGAATAGATTGATTGATTGATTTTTTATAAGATTTTCTTACAAAGTTTAAAACTAATTTAACTTAATGTATGGTCTCTTTATTGTCAGCAACTCACACAGAGCTGGTGTTAAGAATTAAGCATTGGGCACATTTAAGTTCTTGTTTGGTTTTAAAGCACTAAAGATGAACCCCAACAAAATAATTTAAATCCCCTGTTGAATGTTTCATTTTTCTGCTAATACATGATTCTTTTTAGGGACCTTAATGGAAATAATATCACAAGAATCACCAAGACTGACTTTACTGGCCTAAGACACCTTCGAGTCCTGTAAGTTCTCGTTACTTTATGCTGTTATGTGGTATGTTAATATTACTTGATGTAGGTTAGACTTTAAATTTTCAAGTTATCTTTTAGTTTTTAAAAAAGTAAAGCTGTATATTTCACCACATTTAACTCCTATGCTGCAGCATCTGAACTTAAAATAAAAGGGAGGGGACAAAAAAAGTTTGGAAAATGCCATAGTAGCAATTTTGTATGTAGCTTCTGGCAATTTGTACATTACCCTTAAAATTAAAAATATAGCAAAATAAGCTTAAGCTTTAAAATAATCGGTAGTTTACAAATGTGTGAAGAGGGAAATCTTGCATTTTGGTTAAAATTAGTTGAAAAGAAACTATCTGAGTAGACTGCAGTTTAGGATTATCAAAACATATAGCTGAGTATACACATGTTCAGTTTCAAACTGGTGCAAAAAGAAATTCATGAAATGAAAGAAAATAGAAAGTATTTCTTAACCAAAGACAAGCAATATCTATATCTAATCCCAACTCTCCAATTAAGAAATGTTTGTTTAGTTTTCCGGAAACTAAAACAATAAGTATTGTATAAGCTGTCTTTCTGGATGGATTTTTTTTTTTGTCTGGATAGCTTCAGGTCTTTAACTTTTGCTGGTTATAAATTCATTAAAAGTGACTTAAGAAAACTGTAATTGTGATTACTGCTGTTTTATTCAGTGAAGCTGAATTATTCTTTGGGACTGAATTGTCAAAAGTGGAACAACTTTGTTATTTAAGTCTAAAGAAAAACTAAGTATATTTTGTTGTTATACCCTTTTGATCAAAATACAACTACTAGAATGTTGGTGGCATATTTCAACATATTTTGATGTATAGGTGTATCGCCAGAATTATGAAATATCTATTGAATAATTATTTTTATTTTCCATACAAACTGTAGATCAGTTGTACTATGTTTAACTGGAGTTTTGTATCATTGCTCCTTAGTAAGCAGCATATTTTCTTACCCATAATCTTAAGATCTGCTTTTATGCTTTCCTTTAATGCTGAAGAAACTGATTTTATTTCCGGTTTCTGCACACGAGCCCCAATGGAGTGACGGGTTCTAAATATATTAAATTGGATGTGAAATCTCACTCTGGAATAAGAATTGCAGAGTTAAAGATGAAATGATTGCAAGCTGCCAGTTGCTAAAGTACAGCAATGGCAGGTTTTAATGCAGTCTTAATCATAAAAACGTTAAAACTCACTATATTCTATGTTTCAGTCAGCTCATGGAGAACAAGATTAGTACTATTGAAAGGGGAGCATTCCAGGATCTAAAAGAGCTGGAGAGGCTGTAAGTATTTTTAATTCCAAACATTTGACAACGTAACTTCTTATAATTTTTTGTCACTTCACTTGTCTTTCAGGGCACTAGACCTTTGATTTTTATAGTCAGACTTTTGAAATGTTTGAGGAACAAGAGCCGTAGGCAGTTCTCAGACAGTACCTACAATGGGTGGAAAATCTTGAATAAATAGTCTGAAGAAAACTGCAATTTACATTTTGAATCTAAAGAGAACTTCTTGAACGCTAAAGAAAATATGCTCCTTTGAATGCACAAGTACTTACATAACTTTTTTTTTCCACATGGAGCATGAGACTTCACTCTAAAGCTTTTTTCCCCCTCTTTCTTTGAGATACAAGGTGAGATTTTAGTCTGGGTGAAATTTGTGTTTACAACATTCTGCAGGAAGAAACTTTGTAATATTTACTAGATGGAAAGTGTCTTCTGTTTTTACAATATGGAGAAAAATGGTCAGCATGTGCATTCTTCTAACTCTGTTTTGTGTATATAAAAAAATTGGTGAAACTCTGTTCAGACAAAATATTTTTAACTGAGCAGTATATTATTTATTGGGTTCTGTTCCCTTAAAATACTTAGCTTTGCCATCTTTAAAAGCTGACGAATCGGTGGGGGGGAAGTCACAAAACACTCAAAGCAGAAGTATAGAGATGGTAAGCAAAATACAGATGTCCTCATTAAAAATAGTAAATAGAAAGCTGAGCTCTGTTTTTCTTTAAAATGTATTAGCATTTTGCATTGCTAGCTTTACAAGTTTCCAGTGCAAACTTTCCCAGGATATTACTTTTTAGATGCTGTATATGAAAACAGTTAGTTGTAGAAATGTATGGATTATGTTATGTACAATATTATATCTCAAAGGGTAAGATGCCTTTAGTGTATTAAATTTCTAATAATCTGTAGAATGGGGTAAAATATTGTATACCTTCTACATGCTGAATACACTACAATAGATGTGTGAGCGTAGTTTAGTAATACAGCATACTACTTTGCTTTTTAAAACATGGGGCCAAATTCTGAAGTATCAGGCCCCATATTTGTATGGCTTCTTTTTAAAAGTACATCATTCACCAGTTTAACCCTACCAACATCTGTGGAGTTATTCCTTATTTACACAGTATAAGGGAAAAAAACCCAGCTCATGTGTCTTCCTGATTTGTTTCATACTCTGTATCCCCAACTGCTGTCTGTAATCTTTAAAGTAATTTCATGTGAATACAAACATAAGGCTAGTGGTGAACTTCTAACTTGTTAAACAGAGGTTGACTTGGCAACTATCAGTTTAACTGTAGAAATCCATCGATTACATACATTTTGATGAAGTGTAGTTTTTGGTTTATTGTAAAGAATGAGTTTCCCTCCAGCACCTGCAAAGTGAAAGTGCTATCATCTAACAATTTTGCTGCTTGGTCAGAAATTGGTAATGTGTTCTGACCAGTGTATTTGAGAACTGCATACTCAAACTTTTTCAAAGCAATTGGAAAAAACCTATACAAGTTCCTTTATATAAAAAGGCATTAATAAAGGAAAGTATCTAACACATTTTTTAAAGGTCAAGGGGCTAGTAAACCCTGAACTTCTGCCCTTACGATATGTGAGAGGTAATATGCAGAACATACACTTAAAATATTCCTAAATCGGATTTCTGGAATTTTTTCCTCAGAAAACCGAACAGCAATATAGGTTGTATTGTAAGAATGACTAAGGATAAGTCAGAAGTTCAGTGTCTTAATCATTGATATGATTTGATGTTACTCAACTAATAAACTCAATGAATTGTCTACAGTCAAAGTAGTTATAATTCTTCTCATTTCTGAATACCCTATAGCAAGGATCCTTCTTATGATAAACTTAATTAGCTCTTTGAAATATTATTTTTATTTGTGCTACATTCCTTGAAAATTTTATGCAATACAAGACTCCTTAAATAAAAAAAATATGATTTTGTGTATTTTCAGTCAGTGAGTCTCCCTTCTTTTAAATGGATTAACTGATGTGTTACCTGTGTGAGTACCAAGAATGAGAATTTAAATTATTAAATATTTGGTAGAATGTAAAATGTAAGTTTCTTTAAGTTTTGGAATATTAAACAATTTTTTACAAACGTTAACATTTGTATTTAAATTTTTAATCAATGAAAATGATTTTTCAAGACCGGTTCAGTTAACATCCAGGGTATTGGGTTTTTAACTGTGTGGTTTTGTTTTATGGTGACACTTTTCAAGTAACAAACTAGGACCTTGTATTTCTTTTATTAAACTTAGTTAGATTTCCTGGTTAGATATTATATTATTCTCCTCTGTCTGGAAGCTTTTGCTTCTCTAATGGTATCAGGTTTTTTCCTATTTTTGCTGCAATCCAGTCAGATGTTTTGAAGTGGGTTATAGTTTTGACTGAAACTAATATATATGCAGGATCTCTTTAAATCACCCCAGCTGTTGGCTAAGAGCAAATATTTCATATTTGTGAGGAAAAGCTGAGAAAATTCCTTTTGTTTACAACTGCCAAGTCCATCTGATGGAGGCACATTGTTATCTGACAGCCAATTAATCTCCTTGGGATTCTGGAATCCCAAACCATTTCTTAGGAAACTTATGGATACTCTCTTCAAATGTTTCCTTTTTCATACATAAAATAGTAGGCTATTGTGTTAAGGGATGCATAAGCTTGAAATGTAGAATGCCACATTTCTTAGTGAGCAAGCCTAGCTACTGTCAAATCATTTTTGATGTAATATACTGGTTTTAATATTGTGAACAAAGGGTCCCAGAGCCATTGGATGTGGCTTACTTTTAGTTTGTTTATAACTAGTTACATAACCATAGCCATCATTTGTGTCAAATGTAATGGTCTTTTGGTTGTGCTAAAGTTCTTAATGAGAATTCCAAATATTTCATATAAGGTATGTTAAGTAATTATCTAACAACTTACAAAAAAGCTAGCCCTCTCTTCTTCCCTTCCCCAGATAAATAAATCTCTCTAAGTTGAGCAGCTCATATTTCAGAGGATCTAATCTTGCAGACCAATAGTTTCATAAATACTCCTTATGCAAATGAACCCATGTCTTCCATGGAGTTGCTTGGGAGAGTAAGGACTGTGTGAGTACTATTTTGCAGGTTCGTTTCTTCAAGGTGCTGATACGCTTGAATCCAGTTTACATAACTGAGAGCTGAAGGCACACAGCACCTTGCAGGATCAAATCTTGTGTGGAGAAGAGCAAAGGGAAAACATTCCATTTCTTGACCCCTCTTTCTAAAGCAAAAACAAAATAAACTACTAATGAAGTATAAATACAACTGTAGGTCAAATAACATCTTGGTTAAACAGTTATTAAGAATAACTTATTTCCAACTATAATAGTTTCATTTAATAAGAAATAACGTTGTATAACATTATGCACACATGGTGTTATGTACAGACATCTAACAAAAAGCCCCCATTTACTCCTTGGCAAGTTGAATATAAATTCTGTGTAATTAGAGTGGAAATTTCATGAAAGCATCAGATTTGAAAATAGGTTTTTTTATTTAAATAAAAATGAATTAGTCATTAGAGTAGTCCCATCTTTTTATATTAAATGCAACTTATTTTATGCAGTCTCAGCATTCTTGGTTTTCAATTGGCTACAGATATTTGTATTGATAATGCCTAACTATATAATCTGATAGGGCAAGGGAGTGATGGAAACTGAACATTTTAGCAGTTAGTAGGGGATGTGTGGGGCTTTTGGTCCCTGGAAAGCCTGAGAGAGGCGTTCAGGATTGTGAGGTAAGCACTTTAACTGGATGTTTCTGCTCAAATGATCAGCAGTGAAATAGTTAACCGTGTTGATGTGGAAACTGTCTTTTTAGGCATCTGTGTTCACAGCCCACTTTGATTAGGGCAGTTTATGCCTCTCGGCCATTGTTTCAGGGATATGAACAAATTCAGAAAGAAATTACCCTACTTGATAGCACTTGATTCACATTTACAAATAGAAGGGCTAGAAATGTTTGAACATACCTAGAAACCCCTTAATTATGTGAGTAGCTCCACAAATGTCAGTGGGGCCGCTTGAGTATGGGGGCCAGGGTGTGGTGCGAAAGGAGCAGCATGTGAGAGGCTCAGAATCTGGCCTATAGTTTTTTCTTTAAAGGAATACTTGAATTATGGAGCTCAATTACATACCAGGGAATAAATGCTAGACACTTCCATTGCCAAGGAAGAGGTGGAGACATGATAAAATCAGACTGTCTTTTGACTCCTCAGCAAGAGAACAATGCTTTTTCTTGCTTATTCTGAAAACCAGAACTTTTCAACTGTTTTCTTATGACTTTACAAAAACATGGATATCTAGTAATCTTTCCTTTCCTATCACCTTCCTCTCTACCAAAAGCAACAAAAAATCTTACTAGCTAAGTGTCATCTGTGAAGATTTGAGCAAACTCCCCTTAGAAAATCAGACCTTCTAGCTTGAAAGTTTATCAGGGAAACATGTCGTTCCTGGTTGGAAAAAATCTTTTAAACTGTCACCAGTGGGCAGAGGGGGAAAATAATTATAATAGTGTGCTGCTCGTTCTTGTATTTCTTCGAAATTTTCTACCAGTACTCACCATACACAAAATGGTCCAGTGATTTTTTTTAATAAACTATTTCCACCTTTAAGGGGAGGATCAAGTTTTGTGTTGAGGGTAATTGCTAAAGCCCAGAAAACTCATTAACAGACTCAACACTCAGTTCTTACCTCAATTCTTATTAGCTTAAGGTTTTTTCTGACCGAACAACTTTTCAGGATCTGATGTTTCCTTTAACAAAGGTCAAATTCTCCTCTCGGTACACCACAATCAATCTGGAACAACTCTTCTCTTCAGGTTTCGGTTATTAGTCTGGGTTTGTACTAATATAATGGAGTAGAATTTGGTCTTCAGTTTAGAGGAAACAACTTTATTTGATTCTTGTCTCTTTTTAGGACGTAAATTGCTAACAATCACTTTCTCTAGGTCAGTGTTTAAGAATAATGAAAAGATTCCATCTGTCTAGCCATTTTTTGGCTTTGTTTTTTTTATTGGGGTAGTAGAAGGCAAGAGAAATAAGTAGAGCAAGGCTCTGACTTCCAACAGGCAACTGTCTAGTGTTTTTTAATTGAGATTTACTGACCAAAATAGAAAACCAGCAAAGATAATCAAGTCATGCCATATCCCCAGACGATGTCCTCCATGGGTGAGGAAATGCTCACTGGAGGAAGCAGCAGGCTGCTAAGAGGAGAATTGGTTATTATGACTCCCCCCCCCCCCCCCCCCTTTCTGAAGATGTAGTGGAGAATGTGTCAGGGGCAGAAGTACTCTTTTAAAATTACAGTTAAGGGGCCTGATCCTGCAAACACTCTTATGCACATGCAGTAATGCATGAGTCAATTGACTTCAAGGGAGTATTCATGTGAGTCAGGTTACTTGAGTGCATAAACGTTTGCAAGACCAGGTGTTGAAACATAAGATGCAAACTCAAAGTACTGCTAGCTCAAACATTTTAGAAACCACTTATATTCGCATAGGAGTTGTAGATAGCACTTTTTGTAGAAACAAACCATTGAACAATGTTTTGCTACTATAACTTTCTTAACCGTCTTCATAATCTGGATGCAATCAAATTTGTCTTGTGAAATCAATCATTTAAAACTTTGCTGTTACAACTACTAACATTCTTCATTCAGACTTTTAAACAAAATTATTTCAGACGTATGTTCAATGAACTTCAATAATGTTTTTTACATTTCCTATATTCTGTATTTCAGTCTTGGGAAAGAATAATTTAAAGAGCTAAATATTCTGTTTTGTGACTGACTTGATGCAGTTATTTCTAGAGTAACAAGTGATAGAGAACTACTTAAATCAAAGTGCATGCATGAATTCAGTTATGTTAGGGAATTGTGTATTTGATGTAAATCTGCCTCTACTTTCCCTCTGTCATAAACAGATAGCTAAGGGTTAATTTCTCTTTCACCTGAAGCACCAGACCAGAGGACCAATTAGGAAACCGGATTTTTTTTTTTCAACTCTGGGTGGAGGGAAGTTTGTGTCTGAGTCTGTTTTTCTGTCGGCCTGCTTTCTCTGAGCTTTGGAGAAGTAGTTCTGTTTTTTAATTTTCTGTTTCTAAGTGTAAGGACAAAGAGATTAGATAGTAAGTTATATGGTTTCTTTTCTTTGGTATTTGCATGAATATAAGTGCTGGAGTGCTTTGATTTGTATTCTTTTTGAATAAGGCTGTTTATTTAATATTCTTTTAAGCAATTGACCCTGTATTTTGTCACCTTAATACAGAGAGACCATTTGTATGTATTTTTCTTTCTTTTTATATAAAGCTTTCTTTTAAGACCTGTTGGAGTTTTTCTTTACTTCAGGGAAATTGAGTCTGTACTCACCAGGGAATTGGTGGGAGGAAGAAATCAGGGGAGATCTGTGTGTGTTGGATTTGTTAGCCTGATTTTGCATTCCCTCTGGGTGAAGAGGAAAGTGCTTTTTGTTTCCAGGACTGGGAACGGAGAGGGGGAGTCACTCTGTTTGGATTCACAGAGCTTGTGTCTGTGTATCTCTCCAGGAGCACCTGGAGGGGGGAAGGGAAAAAAGATTATTTCCCTTTGTTGTGAGACTCAAGGGATTTGGGTCTTGGGGTCCCCAGGGAAGGTTTTTCAGGGGGACCAGAGTGCCCCAAAACACTCTAATTTTTTGGGTGGTGGCAGCAAGTACCAGGTCCAAGCTGGTAACTAAGCTTGGAGGTTTTCATGCTAACCCCCATATTTTGGACGCTAAGGTCCAAATCTGGGACTAAGGTTATGATATGAGTAGCAGCGGTTGGGAGATAGACCCCTCTACTCAATGTGTTACTGTGGAAAGGGCAGGTGGGGGGTAGCTTTTTCTGAGGACCAGCTACTTGAGAACTAGTGATGGAGGCAGCATTTATATGAAAACATGAGGGTTTGACCCAGTAGTACTAAGTAACTACAGTTGTTAGTTCATGTTCTGGACAAATACCTTTAAAGTTGTAGATGTTCAGATACCATGGTGATGTATGAGGCATTGTAGCATATATTATTTCAGCTACACACTTAACTGTAAGGAAAAAGGATTTCCTTTGAAGAACATTACTTCACTCTATTCCCTAGTTTTGTGTCAGAAGAAAAATGCTATGTAAAATTGTGACAAGTTTACAGCTTGTCTAACAAGGGCATAATTCTAACCTCAAGTGCATGGATCCATAGCATTGAATTTTAAAATTCTGATACGGCACAAAGATCTCTGAGTGCAGTAGCAGAATTTTCAAGATATGAAATATGGACAAGAGTATGAGACTAGAATGGAGCCCCCAAAATATAATACATGTGATGTGCATTAAGTATCCCATTGTATAGGCATAAGTGAGTTTTCACATAACCTTTTAAAAATACATGATTCAAGTGAAAATAGGGCTTCGTAAAACCATGATTAATTCAAATAAATAGGAAAGTTTCTTAATAGGAGACAAGATACTTTCAAATCTCGTGGAGGGAAGCCTTTGTTTGTGGGTTTTGGGTTTGGCTTTGTTCTCTCTGGGTCCTGGATGGGACTAGAGGTGCAACCAGGTTTCTGCCAATCTCCCTGCTACAGTCTCTTATCTATTCAGAATTGTGAGTAGGAAAAAAGGTGGTTATAGTCTTTTAATTTGTTTTTATTTGCATATGTGTACTTGCTGGAAGTAGCTTAAATTGTGTTTCTGCTGGAAAAAGTTTTTTTGTTGTTTATAAGTTGGAAGACCCTGTAATTGTTTACCATCTAAAGTGCAGAGATAAACCTTTTACTTTTTTCTTTTAATAAAAAAGTTTTTTGCTTTTTAAGACCTGTTTGATTTTTCTCTCCTAATTAAGGTTCAAAGAAATTGAGTCTGTATATACCAGGGAAATTGGTGGGAAGCAAGGAGGGAAAGGTAAATTTGTATTGCCTCTGGGTGAGGGGGAGAGAGAAACTTGATCTCTCTATGTTGTGTTTCAAGGAATTGATTCACGGTATCTCCTAGTGTACCCAGGCAGGAAAGATCTGGGAGGAGGAGGTAAAGAGGTGGGAGGGAATGGTTTATTTCCCTTTGTTGTGAGACTCAAGGAATTTGGGTCTTGGGGTCCCCTGGGAAGGTTTTGGGGGGACCAGAGGGTATCAGGCCCTAAAAATTCCTGATTGGTGGCAGCGCTACAGAATCTAAGCTGGTAATTAAGCTTAGAGGACTTTATGCTAGTACCCATATCCTGGATGCTAAGGTCCAGATTTGGGAATTATACTTGACAACTATGTGTTTTTGTTTTTAATGTAGAGGAGTATGTGTCCTCTCCAGACACCTCTCCCCCAGTCAGGGCCAGCTCCAGGGTTTCTGCCACCCCAAGCAGCACACAAAACAGAAGTTGTGATCTGCAGCTCTGCTGCCGCTGCTTCAGTCTTCGGAAGCAATTCAGCAGATGCTTTCGCTCCGAGAGGGAGTGAGGGACCCACTGTTGAATTGCTGCCGAGGACCCGGATGTGTCACCCCTCACTGTTGGCCATCGCAAGCAGCTTCTTGCTGGGCTGGTGCCTGGAGCTGGCCCTGCCCCCAATATGTAGAGCTGGAACAGAAAGCTGATTCAAGTCACTGCATTAGGGAAATTAATGTAGTGAGCTTTCATAGTAACAATCAGGACTCTAGCACTGTTGACTAGCCTGTGTCCATTATCATGGTTGTGAATATAATACTAAAGAGTGTATATATACTAGCCTTTCATTGGGTATTGCTCTGTGATACAAGTTTGAAGTTTTTATCCATGATATTTGAGTTGTGATGGATGAAGGGCAATACAATTTCCAAAAGAGAATGCCACCAGTTTTTCTAAGTATCATAAACAGTATTGCTGACTTCAAGCATTCATTAATCAGACTCCAAAAGAGACTCTTTAAATTACATTTTGTGTTTTTTATTGGCATTTTGAGTTTTGAGCCTTTAATTCACATTTCAAGAATTTTAGCCCTTTTGGTTTCAAAGAAAGACTTGTCAAATGAAAGGTGAAATTCTTACATAATCTCATGACTCCAGGATCTGGGGCTTTAAGGGAAAAAACAAATTGCAAATTTTGCAATACAATTGCAGGAGTCAGCAATGCTATGTAACTAAAAGCGGCTTTTCTGATTAACCTCAGACTTGCAACCGATCTCAAAATAAGCATGAACATGAAATTCCAGAGGGAAAGGAGATTGTGATTTGGTGATAGTGGTGTAAGAGAGTCTCCATTCTAACCTCAGTATTGCTGTTTTTCAGACTTAAATATTGAGTCACTACTACAGCTTTTATAATTCATGTGACTACTGTGATGTTAACTGAACAAAGACATTGTTCTGCTTTTTGCCTTAAGTGGCATATCATGCTACCTTTTTTTTTTTCAGATAGTCCCAAGGAAATCAGCTCCCTGTGGAATAAGGCACTACTCAGTGTGTGAGTAGGGCAGGCCCTAAAACTACTGCCTGGAAGGAAGCTCCACTGGATATTTCTTTTGTATTAGCAAAACTTTACTTTGAACTTGATTTTTATATTAACTGAAAAGTGAGATTGAATTTTTCCCCTTAGTGTACATACATTATGAATTAGACATTGACAGTGTTTTACAATTTGTCACCATTACTTAGAGGATTTTTTGTTGCCGCTTTTAATAAAACTTAGGTGAGATGAGGCTTTAGAGCTGTCAACTCTTGTTTGTAAACTGAAAAGCAATACAATTTCAGACTCCAAAATACAGTTTGTATTTTACCAAGTATTTTGAGGAACTTTACTTCTGGGGCCTTCCTTCCTTAAAATTTTTCCTTTGGATTTTAGAGTTTAAGTGGATATATCAACACTCATTTGGCTAGCAGTCTGGTAAATGTCAGCATTCAAGAGGTAGTATTTCCATGCATCTGTTGTAGGTAGCACAAAAGTAATGAGCTCAGGTGTAGAATATGTTGCTGAACAGGCTTGAAGGAAAAAAGTTATTCCTTGTTCATCAGGGATGTGGAGAATCCTTCTCCTAGCTAATCCTACATAGTTTAAGGGCGACACTTAAGCACATTCCTTATCTTGGAGCAGGGAGGAGATCAAGAAGCCTGCGGTGCTAATCACTTAGCACAGGAATGTAAATTCCATCTCACAAGAATTGTAGGAATTATACTGAGGCACCTTTATTTGTGGGTTTTTTAATTACTACATGAATTATCCTGTGTTAAGATTTTTGGAGTTGCTTTAGCACACTTTCAGTCTCTACAGCATTCCCATAATGGAATATTAAATAGCGACCAAAGCATTTAAATAGCTTTTAAAATTTTTTTATTACAATAGGTTTTTACATTCAGATTAATAGCATTTTGTATTCTGAAGTAAAAATGCTGTTACAGTAAAATCATCTCTTTGGAAGTGTTATGAACTCTTAATGGAAATTTTCAACATTACTGTTATCTGTATATTTTATTCATCAGAGTCTCATTTCTCATGGGACTCTTTTTATGGGTCTAGAAGTCAAACTGCAGTGAGAAGTCCTGTTTGCTCTTTGCAGACCTTTTTACAAATTCCAAGTCAGGAAGGCTGTTTATTTTTCCCACATTTGTTTTGTGCTCATCTTTGTGGCAGTGTTTGCTGGATGCTCTCCTTTTTTTACTTCCTCTGAAATGAGTAGTTTGCAGTGTTGCAAAATTTTAAAACCATCTCTGGCTCTTCAAAAATATATTGTTTAGTTATGTTTAAAACTTGTACATTACTCCAAAATATTGTTTGTTTGAGTGTGTTCTAGGCACAGAACTTTAACTTCCTGAAGAACTTTGCTGCAAAGTATTAGTTGTACTTTGTATTGCTAACATTTCAATCTGTTCAATATGTACTGCTTTAACGTTTCTACTAAATGTTTACTAAGCGCAAAAAAAATCTGTCTGCATGCTTTTCAGGACAACAATGTAGAAATATTAGTGACATTCTTAAAATTTCCACTGTATCCTTCTCCATATTTTTAACTACAGTTCCTATTTAGATTTTTGTGTACACTTCAAAACCAGTGCATGGGGAACTTTCCTGAATGACACTCACTCAGGCCAGTGATTCATAACATTACATTCTCACACAGCTTTATGAAGAAACTTCCCCCCCACACCCCCCAGGTAGATTTTTTTTTTCTTCTTCTTCCATTAGGGGGACTTCTTCTATCATCCTTTGTAGCATTTGCTGCTAGTCACCGTTGAAGGGTTATCTGCAGCATTTGGGCAAGCGTGCATGCAAAGGTAAAGGTCTGTGTTGTGTTGTATACAAAAGTATCCTGGGGACTCAGGTTTACAACTTTATTCTTCTGAGGACTTTTAGGTTGTCTCTTCCCCTCTCCTCATCTGAAAATCTGTCCTGATCTAGATAAACCCCGTGTGCATATCAGTCATCTGCATGCATTTGACTGTAGCTTGCTTTCCTCTGCTTCTCTCCCTCTCCCTTCACTCTAGCATCCAGCACCCATAATGCTGCTGCAAGATTGTCCTTGCCTGATATATGATCATAGTACACCATTTTTTGAGTCCTTTCACAGGTTCACTATTCATTGCCTTCCAATACAAATTTAAGTTCCTGAATTTCTTAGCCCTACAGAACTGAGGATTGGAAGCTTAAACAGAGCAATATCCTACTGCACACACTTCTCATCATTACTTTGCCAATGAACCCTGCCTGATTTCCTCCTCCTTTAGAGCAGATTCTTCTAACTTGTGTGACAAGCCATTATGTTCACATTTATTTCAATTCATCTTAATATACAAGTCAAACCCTAAAGCATAATTTTTAAAAAGGGGTATAAGATGTATTTTAAATCTCTTTTGGGGCTGTATCATGTATGAATCACAGCACAACACTCATGCTTATCTATCCAAATACATAGGTTCAAATGCTGTCTTGATTTCCTGTTTCCCAAGCTGGTTGAATCCAAGAAGAGAATTTCTGGACTTGGCCTCTGGGCATATTTAGCGAAACCAAGTCTTTAGTCTTTCCCACCTGTGTAACAAGAAATTGGTGGACTTGCATTCATGGTGATCTTGAAATGTCTTTCCTAATTCTTTGCTGAAGATAAGCACTGCAGGACAGGTAGCATAAATTGGGAGTGAAGAGCGTTAAGGTACATGTACACTGCAATTAACTACCCGTGGCTGGCCCTTGTCAGCTGAATTAGGCTTGTGGGACTCAGGCAATGAGGCTGTTTAATTGCTCTGTAGATACCAGGGTGTGGGCTGGAGCCTGGGCTCTGTGATGAGGAGGGCCCCAGAGCTAGGGCTCTAACTGAAGCTTGAATGTCTACACCACAATTAAACAGCCCCATAACCCAAGTCCAAGTCAGCTGATGCAAGCCAGTCACAGGTGTTTAATTGCAGCATAGATGTACCCTTAGCATACATTTACACTGCAAACTAAATAAATAAAACCTACAGCAGCTAGTCTCAGAGCCCAGACCAACTGACATGGTCTTGTGCTATGGAGCTAAAAATAGTGTAGAAGTTCCCACTTGGGCTGAAGCCTGGGCTCTTGAGACTCACCCTCATCACCAGTTTTCAGAGCTAGAACATCTGCATTGCTGTTTTTATCCCTGCATCACAGTCAGTCAGTTGACCCAGACTGAGACTTTTCGGTATGTGTATGTAAGTAAAATGGAGCCAAACCCATGGATGACCTAATACAAAGAAAACATGGGCCCTGGTATTCAAAGTAGAATTGATTATGTGGGCCTGATTCTCCATTATCTTGCATCTTATTCTGTTTGCACCTGTAAAAAAAGCACTGCTAAATGGAAATTCTCCATTTAAACTGGTGGCAGTGTTCAACAGACTTGGCACATGCTCTGCATCTTTGTTTTTTACAAACTACACAAAGTGTAAGGTAGTGGAGATTCTGGCCCATGGCCTTAAAGGGAAGCTGTACCACTCTTCCTCAGCCCAGCAGTGAAATGCAAATTATTGTCCATGAAAACTTTCCAAAATAGCAAATAGCATTTTTGACTACCTACTGTATTAGTAAGCAAGTGAGGTTTGTAACAGTGGCTAGATGAGTCTCCCATATAACAGTAAACTTGTTTCCATCCTGTTTCAATACTGACTGAACAGTCAGAATAAACATTTTACAAAAACAGATGGATTTTTGGTTTGCTAAACTAGTATTAAAGCAGGCTGGAAACTAGTTAACAGTCCTTTGCAACAGTGGCTAAAATGAATCCAACAAACATCTTCAACACCACTGATAGGTGAGGAGTGACAATTTTAACTTGAAAACATAGGACCTAATCCTCAAGCCCTTACCCTTAATGGGAAGCAATTGCCTGTAACTTTCAAATGCATTTACATTTATTCATGGTGAATAGTATTGACCTTCACATTTGAAGGATAGGGAATACTCGTCAAACTATTATATGTAAGGAAATTTTTTTGACTAGATACATAACCCAGTTAATTGTGAGGATAACCAGAGTAGATCCAAGGAAATCCTTCCAGGGCTCTCTGCAATGAATAACTTCAGATACTTCCGTGGGCCAGGTGAATGGTTGTGTGGAAGCATGCAGCCTGCTGGCACACATCGGTTTGATTAGGAGCAATTTCAGCTATGGATCCCTTGACTTGGAAGTCCTTTCAGAGGGAGATTTGCACACCACATGCTTGTCAGGGATGCTGATCAGTTCATGATGCAGTTGAATCATTCATGATGCAGTTGAATCATTAACAGTATAAGATGCTGCCATTTGGGGTCTTCACAAAACAGTTGTTTGCCATGGACAATAGCAAATGCTACAACTTTTCTTCGAGAGGAGGTTTGAATCCCGAGTAGTTACTAGTTGCCTTCCTCCTGCAGTGGAATAGAGGCATGCTTGTACACCATTCTCCAAATTCCCCTTATTCCCAGGATGCTTTCCAATATCAGAAGAGAAGGCCAGGATCATTCTGGTGGCTCCTTTTTGGCAGAGAGCAAGGGCTGACAGATCAACATTCAGCCACCAATCTAACTCCTAGACCACCCAGAGTTGATTTTAGTCTCTGGATAACCACAGACTTCATCTAGACACAAAGTCTCCACACCTCAGTGTGGCTGCTCAATGTCTGAGCCTGACTGATAGACTGCTCCCTGCAGGTCCAGGAAATGATCTACCAGAAAAATAGATTTTTCCAAATAGAAGAGGTTCTCAATGTGGACAACCCAAAAAGCCTTGGACCTAGTACAGGCCTCTACTAAAGATCCTCTATTACTTTATCTAAAACAGGTTGGCCTTTCATTTTCTAATATCCACCTAATGCCTCAGCTTGTCACCCACCTGTGCAGTTGTTCTGTCTTCTCACAACTGAGTTGTGAAGTCCCTTAGAGGATTACTACACACATGCCTGTCAAAGAACCCAGTCCTAGCCCGACGTCAGTATAGGTCTCCTGAGATTCATGGGGTCTCCATTTGAGCCACTGAGTGCTTCTTATGCCATCTTTGACAACCATCTTCCTAGCTGCTATCATTTCAGTCAAAGTGACTGAGCTTCAGGCTCTGACTAAATCTCACTATACAGTATTCCATAGGGACATGGTGGTGCTAAGACACAACCTGAAATTTATCCCTAAAGTGGTCACAGAACTTAAAGCAGATGATTCATCTGATCTGTCTTCTCAAAAGCACATTTGGCACTGAAAAGAGACTCACGTTAAATGTATCCAGGATTCTGTTTTATTATATTGACAGGAATAAAGCATTCAGACTGTCCCATATATTTTGAGCTATAGTTGAGTGTTCTAAAGGTCAGTCTTTGAGATGGGAAACTATATCAAAATGGATTACACGGTATGTCTCCTCTGTTATCAGTTTGCTGGTGTGAATCTCGTTCCAAATATCAAGGCTGTCTCCACCAAAGCCCAAGCAGCTTCCTCCACTTGCTTCTGGAATGTGCCAGTATTAGGCCA